>NC_073624.1:178260532-178885532 GCF_029407905.1 Bubalus kerabau
GCTCTGCTGCTACACACAGCTCACACTCAAGTGCAACAGCCTCCGTGATGTTCACTGTGGTCACACCCATGCTGAACCCATTCATCTACAGTCTGAGGAACAAAGACATAAAGAGAGCTCTGAAGAGAGTCTATGGAATAGTAGGTATAAAAATACCAATTGTCCTGGGGCAGATGAAGTGCCCTTGACTGCATTGCTCAGAGCCTGTGAATCCGTAATTGTGAGACTTTCCTCAGTGTGGAATAAAATTTGCTCCTTCTACTTAATTCCTTGGATATCCATTTCTATAAAAATTCAACTTTTCCATACAATATCAGTTACTCGCTTTATTAAAATTTCTTTTCACACTATCATTTAGGTGTGTTTTTTTAAAGTTGTGCTTCTTTCTACTTAAAAATTTTCCAAACTTTAGATATGAGATATTTGGGCATTTCTATTTTTTATGGAGTGACATGAGGAATAATACTTTCTTAAATGACAAATGTCATCCTGAGTAATTTTTGCCTTGCTTTCTGGAAAAAAAAAATTCGTGAGATATATTACTCATATGAAAAAGTGTACACGTGAAATCCAGGGCAATTTATATAATTTTATAAAAGGGTTGACTGACTCAGAGGGTGTGGAGCTATGGATAAGGAAAGTTGATTGCAATGTTACAGGCAGATTTTCAACTGCCCAAGGTGTCATTGCTTCCAAATTCTGTATTATTCAAGGGTCAAATCTTTCTATATGTATAGTATGTGTATATACCTCATGATCAAAGATGACTCACTAGAGAGCTTGACTGCCTCTCCAGTCATGTGGTTCAGGTCACAATAAGTGCAAACATGTTTGCCAATATCCCGATTACCTGGGAGGAAACTGCAATGGAATAAACTTTTTAATATAATTATCTGTAATACAATTAAAAAACAGAGTAGTGAATGCAATCTTTAAAGATCAGAATAAATTCATAGAGTGAGATTATTGGAGTTGATCTCAGTTCTATACCTTTTTTTATTTTATTCAGTTACTTGTTGCTGCATAACCACTCATCCTAACAGTAACTGTTCTAATATGATGTCTTTAATATCAAATGAGATTTAATATTAAGGAGGTGTTCTGATCTCTGCTGGATTTCTCATGAGTCTATGTTCTCAGTAATTCTATATGTTGGAACTCTAAAGCTCATCCATGAGGTTGTATGGAGCCATGTACCAATTATTTCTTCACTAATATATGATAGTCTACTCCATTTATTTGTGTATTTTAATCTTATGCTTATGCATGTGTCCTCTGTGGTGTCTGATCTTTGTGAACCCATGGACTGTAGCTCACCAGGCTCCTCTGTCCATGGGATTCTTCAGGCAAGAATACTGGAGTGGGTTGCCATTTCCGCCTTCTGGGGATTTTCTTGACCCTGGAATCGAACCTGCATCTCCTGCATCTGCTGCATTGGTAGGTGAATTCTTAACCACTGTGCCACCTGGGAAGGGAGAAGGCAAGGGCACCCCATTCCAGTACTCTTGCCTGGAAAATTCCATGGGC
This sequence comes from Bubalus kerabau, assembly GCF_029407905.1. Classification (NCBI taxonomy): domain Eukaryota; kingdom Metazoa; phylum Chordata; class Mammalia; order Artiodactyla; family Bovidae; genus Bubalus; species Bubalus kerabau. Next base: position 178,262,060 of record NC_073624.1, read on the forward strand.
GGAGGAGCCTTGTAAGCTGCAGTCCATGGGGTCGCGAAGAGTCAGACACAACTGAGCGACTTCACTTTCACTTTTCACTTTCATGCCTTGGAGAAGGAAATGGCAACCCACTCCAGTGTTCTTGCCTGGAGAATCTCAGGGACAGGGGAGTCTGGTGGTCTGCCATCTATGGGGTCGCACAGAGTCAGACACAACTGAAGCTACTTAGCAGCAGCAGCAGCACCTGGGAAACCACAATTTTAACCTTATAGCTTGTAGGGAAAAGCCTATCATTGGTGACATCAGTATTATGGTGGCAGAAGACACTCTCTTTGTTGCTCCCCTCAATCTACAACTTAGATAACATCATGCATAACTAAAGATTTTTTTTTTCCCTATCCAACATGTTGGGACACCAGAGATACACACAGTTGTACAACTGAAGGTGAGTGGATTTTTCACATGCAGGAGGTGGAGCCAGGGGAACAGCAGAGTTGGTGATGCTGATCCCACCCCATGGCTGAGGCAGCTGGGCCTGCAGCCTCAGAGCACCTGGGAGTCCCACTTGGGGTGGTGCATGTAACCCTGGCCTCCTGGATGCAGTAGCACCTGCAGCCCCAGGGAACCAGGCATCGGTGGGGGTGGGGGCACAAGCAAGGTCACCCTGCATGTGGCAAGAGCACCTAACACTCTGGGATCCCCCAATAAAGATGCCAGCCACATCAGGGACACTGACAACACCAGGTCACCAGTGATGCTGGAGGCACAAACATTGATGGCAAGGACAACGACAATGCCTCTGGAAGAGGCCATGAAATGCAAAAAATGTAGTTCCTCAAATATAGCCAGGAGCAGCTCATGTGAAAGAAAGCAAAATCTTGTGCCACAAAGCCACTTAATTGAAAAACACAGAAGGTCCTCTGTTAGCAATCTGTTGAATTGTTAGAATCAAAGTATACAAGGAATTACCTACATAAGAACACTGTTTGCTCCTTCAAATGAATGGACAGAGGAGCAACCCACTGGGCATCATGAAAAACCACAGTAACATGGAATCACAAAAAGAAAACAACAGTTCTCCATGAACTAATTTAACATCCTGTAAGACTGTGATTGATGATGAAAGTGAAAGAGGAGAGTCAAAAAGTTGGCTTAAAGCTCAACATTCAGAAAACGAAGATCATGGCATCTGGTCCCATCACTTCATGGGAAATAGATGGGGAAACAGTGTGTTACTTTATTTTGGGGGGCTCCAAAATCACTGCAGATGGTGATTGCAGCCATGAAATTAAAAGACACTTACTCCTTGGAAGGAAAGCTATGACCAATCTAGATAGCATATTCAAAAGCAAAGATATTACTTTGCCAACAAAGGTCCATCTAGTCAAGGCTATGGTTTTTCCAGTGGTCATGTATGGATGTGAGAGTTGGACTGTGAAGAAAGCTGAGCGCCAAAGAATTGATGCTTTTGAACTGTGGTGTTGGAGAAGACTCTTGAGAGTCCCTTGGTCTTCAAGGAGATCCAACCAGTCCGTTCTAAAGCAGATCAGCCCTAGGTGTTATTTGGAAGGAATGATGCTAAAGCTGAAACTCCAGTACTTTGGCCACCTCATGCAAAGAGTTGACTCATTGGAAAAGACTCTGATGCTGGGAGGGATTGGGGGCAGGAGGAAAAGGGGATGACAGAGGATGGGATAGCTGTATGGCATCACTGACTCGATGGATGTGAGTTTGAATGAACTTCGGGAGTTGGTGATGGACAGGGAGGCCTAGCGTGCTGCAATCATGGGGTTGCAAATATTTGGACACAACTGAGTGAGTGAACTGAACTGGACTGAATTGAAAATTGTGATCAAGCAAGTGGAGAATTCAAGATAGTGTCATGAAGAAGCTCAACAAGCTACAAGAAAACTCACAAAGACACATCAGTTAGCTGAGGAATAAAAATAATGAACATAAAGAACAGTTTCCAAAATGATGAAAGCTCTTAAAAATAAGTAACCAGAAATTCTGGAGCTAAAGAACTCAGTAAATGAGATGAAGGATGAATTGCAAAGCACTGGAAGTGGAGACCATATGGTGTAGAGAGATAGTGAGTTAAAAGGTAGAATGATTCAGGTAGATGTGAGGACAGAACTAATTATATATATATATATATATATATATATATATATATATATATATATTTTATACATTAAAAAAATATATATTTTAATGAATATATTATCTGAGAAACTTCTGACTCTACCAGAACAGGTAAGAAGGATACTGGGTGTCTCAAAAGCAGAAGAGAGGGAGAAAGGAACAGAGAGATTATGTATAGAAATAATAGCTGAGAATTTTCCAAGTCTGGGGCAAGATCCGAAAGCACACATCTACAGAGGAATAATAGAACACATAAATGTTTCAATGCAAAAAACCTTCTCCAACACACACGTATTAAAACTGTGAAAAGTCAGTGAACGAAAAGACTTCCCTGGTGGTGCAGTAAACAAGAATCTGCCTGCCAAGGCGGGAATAGGCACTGGGGGTGATGCCTGCTCTGGAAAGATTTCACACACCACAAAGTCATTAAGAAGGGGCACCACAACTACTGAGCCTGTACTGTACAGCCTGTGCTCTGCAGCAAGAGAGGTCACCACGGTGAAGAGTAGTGCCCCCCGACCTCCACAATGAGAGAAAACCCCCGCAAAGCAAGGAAGACTCGGTGCAGTCAGAAATACAGCAAATAAATAAAGAAAAATTTTTTTAAAAGTCAGTGATAGAATGCTGTTTTTATATACTAATCTCTCTCTCTCTCTCTCTGTATGTATGTATATATATATATATATATATATATATATATATATGACAATCAACAAGGACCTAGGGGGTTAAATACAGGGAAATAAACTCAATATCTTATAATAATCTATACTGGAAAAAGAATCTAAAAAAGTGATGGAATTCCTGTTGAGCTATTCCAAATCCTGAAAGATGATGCTGTGAAAGTGCTGCACTCAATATGCCAGCAAATTTGGAAAACTCAGCAGTGGCCACAGGACTGGAAAAGGTCAGTTTTCATTCCAATCCCATAGAAAAGCAATGCCAAAGAATGCTCAAACTACCGCACAATTGCACTCATCTCACACGCTATTAAAGTAATGCTCAAAATTCTCCAAGCCAGGCTTCAGCAATATGTGAACCGTGAACGTCCTGATGTTCAAGTTGGTTTTAGAAAAGGCAGAGGAACCAGAGATCAAATTGCCAACATCCGCTGGATCATGGAAAAAGCAAGAGAGTTACAGAAAAACATCTATTTCTGCTTTATTGACTATGCCAAAGCCTTTGACTATGTGGATCACAGTAAACTGTGGAAAATTCTGAAAGAGATGGGAATACCAGACCACCTGATCTGCCTCTTGAGAAATTTGTATGCAGGTCAGGAAGCAACAGTTAGAACTGGACATGGAACAACAGACTGGTTCCAAATACGAAAAGGAGTTCGTCAAGGCTGTATATTGTCACCCTGTTTATTTAACTTATATGCAGAGTACTTCATGAGAAACGCTGGACTAGAAGAAACACAAGCTGGAATCAAGATTGCTGGGAGAAATATCAATAACCTCAGATATGCAGATGACACCACCCTTATGGCAGAAAGTGAAGAGGAACTCAAAAGCCTCTTGATGAAAGTGAAAGTGGAGAGTCAAAAAGTTGGCTTGAAGCTCAACATTCAGAAAATGAAGACCATGGCATCCAGTCCCACCACTTCATGGGAAATAGATGGCTAAACAGTGGAAATAGTGTCAGACTTTATTTTTCTGGGCTCCAAAATCACTACAGATTGTGACTGCAGCCATGAAATTAAAAGACACTTACTCCTTGGAAGGAAAGTTATGAGCAACCTAGATAGCATATTCAAAACCAGAGACATTACTTTGCCAACAAAGGTCCGGCTAGTCAAGGCTATGGTTTTTCCAGTGGTCATGTATGGATGTGAGAGTTGGACTGTGAAGAAGGCCGAGTGCCGAAGAATTGATGCTTTTGAACTGTGGTGTTGGAGAAGACTCTTGAGAGTCCCTTGGACTGCAAGGAGATCCAACCAGTCCATTCTGAAGGAAATCAGCCCTGGGATTTCTTTGAAGGAATGATGCTGAAGCTGAATCTCCAGTACTTTGGCCACCTCATGCAAAGAGTTGACTCATTGGAAAAGACTCTGATGCTGAGAGTGATTGGGGGCAGGAGGAGAAGCGGACAACAGAGGATGAGATGGCTGGATGGCATCACTGACTTGATGGACGTGAGTCTGAGTGAACTCGGGAGTTGGTGATGCATAGGGAGGCCTGGTGTGCTGCGATTCATGGGGTCACACAGAGTCGGACACGACTGAGAGACTGATCTGATATGATCTGATATATATATATATATATATATTAAGTTACTTCAGTTGTGTCCGACTCTGTGTGACCCCAGAGATGACAGCCCACCAGGCTCCCCCGTCCCTGGGATTCTCCAGACAGGAACACTGGATTGGGCTGCCATTTCTTTCTCCAATACATGAAAGTGAAAAGTGAAAGTGAAGGCACTTAGTCGCATCCCACTCTTTGCGACTCCATGGACTGTAGCCTACCACGCTCCTGCGTCCATAGGATTTCCCAGGCAAGAGTACTGGAGTTGGGTGCCATTGCCTTCTCTGATATATATAATTTTCTCTATACCTGGAACTAATATGACATTGTAAATCAATTGCATTTCAATAAAAGGTATTAAAAAGAAAGAATATTAAAGGTATCCAGAAAAAAAGTGAGCACCCTGCAAAGATACCTGCATTGGGTTATCAACAAATTTCTTAGCACAGAATCCATAGTCCAAGAGAGAATGGAATATCATTCTCAAACTATTGTGATATAAAAACTGCTAGCCAAGAATCCTCCATCCAGCAAAGGTATCCTTCAGATATGAAGAAGAAATAAAGGCTCTCCCAAATAAAGAAAAGGTGAGGGAGTTCAACACCCAGAACCATCATATAAGCAAAGTTGAAGTGTTCTCTTCTGCTTCAAATGAGAAGGCAAAAGTACCAAAAAAAAAAAAAAAATCAAGTTGATAGGCAAAAACAGAAAACTTAAACTATATATCAGACTAAGTCAACTTAATTAAAAATTAAAAAAAATAAATAAACAACCATATTAAAAATGGGTAGAGGACCCTCAATAGACATTTTCCCCCAAGGAAGATATACAAATGGCCAACAGACACAGGAAAAGAGGCTTAACATCATTAATCTTCAAAGAAAGAGAGACCAAAATTGCAATGAGGTACACTTTCCACAGTAAGAATGGCTATTATCAAAGAAACAAAAAGCAACAAGTTGATGAGGGCCACATGAGACCAGGAAATGATACATGAATTTCAAAATTTCTTCTTCTGCAATTATCAGAGAAACCAGAACTGCAGCACTTTATATTTGCACATTTTCTCTCCATGTACCAGATCACTGTGCTTAGAAACCTGCTTATTATCCTAGCCACCATCTCTGACTTCACACACCCATGTAATTTTTCTTTTCCAATCTGTTCCTTTAAGGTATATTTCACATTCATCACCATCCCAAAGAAGGCAAAGCCATAACCTATGAATATACTTTTACCTACTCTTTGTAGATTTAGGCAGCATTGTACTGACCACAAAGACCTATGACCACTTCATGGCCATCTTTCAAACTCTTCACTATCCTGTCACCATGAACACCACCACCCCCTGCCCCACCCCACCCCCCAGCACACACACTTGTGGATTGCTGGTTCTGGGGTTTGGTACATGAATGCCCTACATTCTTTGTTACAAAGATTAACAGTGTTGCAACTTTCCTTCTGTACCTTCTTGGAATTCTGTACTTTTCCTGTAAAAGCAAATAAGAGATCCAAATAGTCAATTGTGACACCTTTCTTAATGACATGATGATGTAATTTGAAACTGTTATATTTCAGGTTGGTAATGGACTGGTTCCAAACTGGGAAAGGAGTATGTCAAGGCTGTATATTGTCACTCTTCTTATTTAACTTATATGCAGAGAAATGCTGGGTTGGATGAAGCACAAGCTGGAATCAAGATTGCCAGGAGAAATAGTAATAACCTTAGATATGCAGATGACACCACCCTTATGGCAGAAAGTGAAGAGGAACTAGAGCCTCTTGATGAAAGTAAAAGAGGAGAGTCAAAAAGCATTCTTAAAACTCAACATTCAAAAAACTAAGATCATGGCATCTGGTTCCATCACTTCAAGGGAAAGAGATGGGGAAACAACAGAAACAGTGAGAGTCTTCATTTTCTTAGGTTCCAAAATCACTGCAGATGGTGACTGCAGTCACGAAATTAAAAGACACTTGCTCTTTGGAAGAAAAGCTCTGACAAACCTTGACAGTGTATTAAAAAGCAGGGACCTTGCCGAAGAAAGTCCATCTAGTTAAAGCTATGGTTTTTCCAGTAGTCATGCATGAATGTGAGAGTTGGAACACCAAGAAGTCTGTGCATCAAAGAATTGATACTCCTGAACTGTGGTGTTGGAGAAGACTCTTGAGAGTCGCTTGGACTGCAAGGAGATCAAATGAGTCAATCCTAAAGGAAACCAATCCTGAATATTTACTGGAAGTACTGATGCTGAAGTTCAAGCTCCAAAATTTTGGCCACCTGATGAGAAGAGCTGACTTGTTAAAAAAAGACCCTGATGCTGGGAAAGATTGAAGGCAAGAGGAGAAGGGGACAACAGAGGATGAGATGGCTGGATGGCATCACCGACTAGATGGACATGAGTTTGAGCAAGCTCCAGGATATGGTGAGGGACAGGGAACCCTGGCATGCTGCAATCCATGCTGTCACAAAGAGTCAGATACAACTGAGTGACTGAACAACAAATGTCTTACCTGGGGTCCTTTACTCTAAGATAGTTTCCTCTCTATCTGGAATACCATCAGCTTGGGGGAAGTGCCAAGTGCTTTCCACCTGTGCATCTCACTTCTCACTTATATCCTTGTTTCATTGCATGGGCTTTGGGTATACCTCAGCCCTGTGGCTACTCATGCCCTTCTGCTTAGAGTCAAGTGCAATCACCTCGGTGATGTACACTGTGATCACACCTATCCTGAGCCCCTTCATCTATAGTCTAAGGTACAAAGACATACACAGGGCTCTGAAAGATTATTAGGAGTGGCAAGTATCAAAGTACCACCAGTGGTAGTGTTAAAGATGTTCCCTTCTTTTCAGGGTGTAAAGAATTTGAACTGGAATCTGATATTGCAGCTCAAATGATCAGAAACACAGCCCGTGGATGACTAGAGACCTGAGGAATCCGAATAAACATTTGAACCGCAGACCTTGGTGATTTGTATGAACAAATTGTATGAACAGTGAATTATAGATATTCTTGTCTGGAATAGGATTTCTCTCATTCTTATGCTGCCTTGGACAGGAGAATTATTTGTATTGGGTGCTGTTCTGTGGTTTATATGAGATTAGTAGCATTCCTTCAGATATTTCCAAGTATCTCCAGTGTCAAAATCATGTCTGGTTGAGAATCACTGGGACAGAGTTCCAGAACTAAGAGACCTCAATCCAGACTCCTGCCCTTACTTGGGTTGTACTTTTAAGTAGAATATTAAATCCTTCTGAGTTCCAATCTGACAACAGAGAATGGAGTTCAAAAAAGTGCTACCTCAGAAACACACTATTTAAAAAATTAAATTTGATAATCACTATAACATGCTAAGATAGTTTAATGGTCATGTGTTAGTCACTCAGTTGTGTCCAACTGCTTATGACCCCATGAACTGTAGCCTGCCAGGCTCTTCCATCCATGGGATACTCAAGGGAAGAATACTGGAGTGGGTTGCTATTTCCTCCTCCAGGGAATCTTCCCAACCCAAGGATCAAACCTGCATCTCTTACATCTCCTGCATTTGCAGGCATATTCTTAACCACTGAGCTACCTGGGAAGCCTGGTTTATGGTCGTATTAATATAATATTGGGCTTCTCTGATAATTCAGTAAAGAATCTGCCTGCAACACAGGAGACCCTGGTTCAATTCCTGTGTCAGGAAGATCCATTGCATAAGGGATAGGCTACCCACTCCAGTATTCCTGGGCTTCCCTTCTGGCTCAGCCGGTAAATAATCTGCCTGCAATGTGGGAGACCTGTGTTTGATCCCTAGGTTGGGAAGATCCCCTGGAGAAGGGAATGGCTACCCACTCCAGGATTCTTGCCTGGAGAATTTCATGGACTGTATAGTCCATGTGGGGCAAAGGGTCAGACACGACTGAGTGATTTTCACTTATCATATCAACATATAAATATTTTTCTTATAGTTATAAACATTTTATAATGAGAAACTAAAGGGAAGCTGTTGACTTCTGATATAACTGAGAAACTTGTAATTGGCTTGGAAAAACTAGTATGAATCCAGGGAGAATAATACCCACACTTTTATATTGAAGGAGCAAAGTTATCCCCAGTTCTGAAGAGGGAAATAGTAGTTTTATAGATTTCCATCGTTTTTTTTTTTGTTTTTTTTTTTTTTTTTTTTCCTCTCTCTACCACAGATCAAAGCTTTGGAGACCATAGGGTCCTCGTCAAGACAAATCTTCAGTGTTATAGTTTAAAAAGAATTAGATCTCAGGGATGTGATGAGGTTCTGGGAGCCTTAGTGCTTTGAAATCAGAAGAATTAATGGGGAAGGAATGATAAAAACTGAATCACCCAACCTATAATGCAATCACCTAGTAACAGAGAATCAAGAGAAAAATAATTGCATTATGTCCAGCCCAATGTCCCCAAGGGGAATCATGTACTTGGAGGCTGGAGTAACAAAAGGAAAATATTCCCAATTAGCTGACATGTGTGCATGCTTGCTAAGTCCCTTCAGTCCTGTCCAACTCTTTGAGACCCCATGGACTATAGCCCTCTAGGCAACTCTGTCCATGGGATTCTCCAGGCAAGAACACTGGAGTGGGTTGCCATGCAGTCCTCCAGGGGATTTTCCTGACCCAGGGATCAAGCCCCCATCTCCTGCGACTCCTGCACTGCAGGTGGATTCTTCATCACTGAGCCACCAGAGAAGCCCTGTGAGCTGACACAAGAAGCTGGAAATTTCTCCTTTGCTGCAGCCCCTGAGCCTGTGCCACTTTGGTTGCTGAGGACCTAGTCCTTAATTTAGATTCCTGAATCTGTCTGGGAGCCAGTGCTTGATTTTATCCCTTCCTGTTGTCTTGTTTAGGTACAAAAATTTGGTCTGCATCAATAATTCAGAAAGGAACTTGGACTTCTACAGGGAAAGCCTTCTCTCTCAATCTGCAGGCAGGTGAGAGCTCCATAATTCACACATTTCAGGAGAAGGTCAGAGAGGATGGAATCCAGGAACATGTACCTGATGTCACTGAGGACCAATCTAGCATAGTCCAGAGGCCAGAGGTCACTGCAGTTATTTTCCAGCTTTCCTAATACTAGTGTATCTATTTAGGTCAAAAAAATAAAGTGAAGCCTTCACTCGTCAATGTTGACAAATGGTAATAGAGGAAGTTCAGTTAGAAGGAATGGTGGTGGTGGTTTACTTGCTAAGTTGCATCTGATCCTTTTGCGACCACATGGACTGTAGCCCACCTGGCTCCTCTGTCCATGGAATTTCCCATGCTAAAATACTGGAGTGGGTTGCAATTTCCTTCTCTAGGGATCTTCCTGACCAAGGGACTGAACCTTGGCCTCCTGGATTGCAGGCGGATTTTTTACTTAAGAGCCACCAAGGCAGCCCCATGAGAAGGAATGGGAGGCATAAAAGGCTTCCAGTAAAAGTAGACAATAAGTCTAATAATCTTATTTATGAACTGAAGTAAACAAATAGGAAAACTCCTCAGGAAAAAGAAGTATTCTGCTTCTTCATATAAAATATATCCAACTGTTGTTGTATTTCATTTATTTTTTATTTTGAATTGGTAGTTTATGTTCCATTTGCTTATTCTCTTGAGATATTTAAACTGTAAGATATATCACATCATGAATATATCCCTGTTTATGTCCTTGGAAAAATATATTCTTCTTTATTATTATTTCTTGGGCATCAAGGTGATACCACTGGAATTGGAATATTGATGAAGCAAGGAAACATTTCTTTGTTGCATCGTCTCAGGGGTCATTTGAGTTTATTGGATATTTTCCCTCTTAATTTGCCTATGTCCATTTCATTTCTCTTTTTCTTTCTCTCTCATGCTTTTCACTCTTCTCTAAATATCGAGAAGAAATGGGCCTTACCAACAATTTATTGTTCTATAGGAAGTTTATAAACTGGAATTTGGGGGTTGGATGTGTAGGGAGATAGGAGGAAGTTTCAGAAGGGAGGGGATATATGTATGCCTATGGCTGATTCATGTTGAGTTTTGACAGAAAACAACAAAATTCTGTAAAGCTATTATGCTTCAATTAAAAAACACATAAATTTTTTAAAATCCTGGAACTTCTGGGTAAAAGTTATACATTCTTTTGGAGAATAATAATTTGATCTGATAAGCTATAAATTTTATTTTATTTTTTAACTTTACAATATTGTATTGGTTTTGCCATGTGTTAACCATTCATGGCCTAATGAGGGTGGATCTGGGTGACCAGTTTATGATAGTAACACAAGCCAGAAACATCGTGTGTGTGGATGTGTGTGTGTGTGTGTGTGTGTGTTTGCCTGTGCCTTGTGAAGAGAGACCAGTGCTTAAAGCAGAGGCATCTGTACTCATATGTTAAGATGACTTATAATACAGAGGTCAGAAGTTGGTCAATAGATGGAACTAAGTAGGGAAACTGACATAATTCACAGGATGGTTTCAAACTACATTCATAAAGTGCAAGGAAACACATGGAAGGAGGGATTCTCTATGTGCTGAAGGTTCAGCTGTAGCAGGGAGGCCACCTTTTTCCTCAGCATCCTGACAACATCTCTAACCACTCCCCGTCCTACTTATTCCTTCGCCCCACTGGCTTCCTTGTTTGCACTTGAACATGTGGAACAAGCATCTTTGTCAGGTTCTTAGCAGTGGCAGCTCCCTTTGCCAGGCACACACTTCTTCTGACATCACAAAGGCTTCTTCTCTCTCTTCAGGAATCTTCAAACATCACCTAGTTTGAAGCTCTTCCCTGAACGCTCAGGACAAAATAACACCTCCTACCACTCTCTCCTTTATACCTGGTTTTGGTTTCTTCAGAGCATCTGTGATATTCTGACATATTCTATCCTGTTTTATTTGAATATCCTCATTCACCATCCTTGGTTGGGAGAGATTTATTTTTCATCACTTTCTACTGGGTCAGCACTAAATATGTATTTCTCAAATAAATGAATAAATACCTCATTAGAACTCTAGAATATATGAGCTCTTTGCCAATGTGATGAGAATGGGACAAAAAATCTTTGTCAGAGATGAAATGGAGTATACTTTGGAAGAGAACTTTTCTATAAATAAGGAAATAAGATCAATTACTTGAGGGCTAAATAGAAATTGCAGTATTTCAGCTATGTGAATTATGCCAGTTTGTGTGCAAACTAGTCATGTTGTTTTTCTTTTTCCTGGTAGTCACCTCCACCCCATGAAACCAGGGAATAGTACACGAATTTCAGAATTTCTTCTTCTGGGACTTTCAGAAGAACAAGAACTGCAGCCTCTCATATTTGGGCTTTTCTTCTGCATGTACCTAATCACTGTGTTTGGAAACCTGCTCATCATTCTGGCCATCAGCTCAGACTACCACCTCCACACCCCCATGTATTTCTTCCTCTCCAACCTGTCCTTTGTAGACCTCTGTTTCACCTCCACCACCATCCCTAAGATGCTGTGGAATATCCAGAACAAGAACAAAGGTATCACCTATGAAGGCTGCATCACCCAGATGTATTTTTACATACTCTTTGCAGGATTAGATGACATTCTCCTAAGTGTGATGGCCTATGATCGGTATGTGGCCATCTGCCACCCCCTGCACTACATGGTCATCATGAGCCCTCAGCTCTGTGGACTGTTGATTCTGATATCCTGGGTGCTAATTGCCTTGTATTCCTTGCTACACAGCTTAATGGTGCTGCGATTGTCCTTCTGTCCTGTTGTGCAAATCCCCCACTTTTTCTGTGAACTCAGTCAGGTGGTACAACTTGCCAGTTCTGACAACTTTCTTAATAACATAGTGATGCATTTTTCAGCTGTCCTGATGGGTGCTGGTCCTTTTGCTGGTATCCTTTACTCATATTCTAAAATAGTTTCCTGCATATGTAAACTCACATCAGCTCAGGGGAAGTATAAAGCATTTTCCACCTGTGTGTCCCACCTCTCAGTTGTCTTCCTATTTTATTTTACAGCCTTAGGAGTGTTCCTTAGCTCTGCTGGTACCCACACCTCACATTCAAGTACAGTCGCCTCGGTGATGTACACTGTGGTCACACCCATGCTGAACCCTCTCATCTACAGTCTGAGAAACCGAGATATAAAAGAGGGTCTAAAGAGATTGTATTTCATGCCATGTATAAAAGACCAATTACTCTAGTGCTCTGGATTGCATAACTCAAAGTATCAAACCAGAACTTTTTCTTTGATCATTGTGAAATAAAAATTTCTTCTTCCACTTATTTTTTGGGATTTCCATTTTTTTCTTTGAATTCAGTATCTTCATACAATATTAGGAACTCTCTTGTTAAGCTTTATTCTGTCTTTTTTTAAACTATGTAAATGGTTTTTATTCTTTAATAGAAATTTATATATTTTAACTGGAGGTTAATTGCTTTAGAATATTGTACTGGTTTTGCCATAAATCAACATGAATCCACCACAGGTATACAAGTGTTCCCCATCCTGATCCCTCCCCACCTCACTCCCGTACCATCCCTCTGGGTCGTCCCAGTGCACTAGCCCCAAGCATCCAGTATCATGCATCGAACCTGGACTGGCGATTCATTTCATATATGATATTATACATGTTTCAATGCCATTCTCCCTAATCATCCCACCATCTCCCTCTCCCACAGACTCCAAAAGACTATTCATACATCTGCATCTCTTTTTCTGTCTCGCATACAGGGTTATCATTACCATCTTTTAAAATTCCATATATTTGTGTTAGTATACTGTATTGGTGTTTTACTTTCTGTTCACTCTGTATAATAGGCTCCAGTTTCATCCACCTAGTTAGAACTGATTCAAATGTATTATTTTTAATGGCTGAGTAATACTTCATTGTGTATATGTACCACAGCTTTCTTATCCATTCATCTGTTGATGGACATCTAGGTTGAATCCATGTCCTGGCTATTATAAACAGTGCTGTGATGAACACTGGGGTACACGTGTATCTTTCAGTTCTGGTTTTCTCGGTGTGTAGGCCCCGCAGTGGGATTGCTGGGTTAAAAGGCAGTTCTATTTCCAGTTTTTTAAGGAATCTCCACACTGTTCTCCACAGTGGATGTACTAGTTGTATTCCCACCAACAGTGTAAGAGTGTCCCTTTTATCCACACCCTCTCCAGCATTTATTGCTTGTAGACTTTTGGATCACAGCCATTCTGACTGGCATGAAATGGTACCTCATAGTGGTTTTGATTTGCATTTCTCTGATAATGAGTGATGTTGAGCATCTTTTCATATGTTTGTTAGCCATTTGTATGTCTTCTTTGGAGAAATGTCTATTTAGTTCTTTGGCCCATTTTTTTGATTGGGTCATTTTTTTCTGGAATTGAGCTGTAGGAGTTGCTTGTATATTTTTGAGATTAGTTGTTTGTCACTTGCTTCATTTGCTATTATTTTCTCCCATTCTGAAGGCTGTCTTTTCACCTTGCTAATAGTTTCCTTAGTTGTGCAGAAGCTTTTAAATTTAATTAGGTCCCATTCGTTTATTTTTGCTTTTATTTCCAATATTATGGGAGGTGGGTCATAGAGGATTCTGCTGTGATTTACGTCAGAGAGTATTTTTCCTATGGTCTCCTCTATGAGTTTTATAGTTTCTGGCCTTATGTTGAGATCTTTAATGCATTTTGAGTTCATTTTTGTGTGTGGTGTTAGAAAGTGTTCTAGGTTCATTCTTTTACAAGTGGTTGACCAGTTTCCCCAGCACCAATTGTTAAAGAGCTTGTCTTTAATCCATTGTATATTCTTGCCTCCTTTGTCCAAGATAAGGTGTCCATAGGTTTGTGGAATTATCTCTGGGCTTTCTATTTTGTTCCATTGAACTATATTTTTGTCTTTGTGCCAGTACCATATTGTCTTGATGACAGTGGCTTTGTATTAGAGCCTGAAGTCAGGCAGGTTGATTCCTCCAGTTCCATTCTTCTTTGTCAAGATTGCTTTGGCTATTCAAGGTTTTTTTGTATTTCTATACAAATTGTGAAATTATTTGTTCTAGCTCTGAAAAATACCATTGATAGGTTGATAGGGATTGCATTGAATCTATAGATTGCTTTGGGTAGTATGCTCAATTTCACTATATTGATTCTTCCAATCCATGAACATGGTATGTTTCTCCATCTATTAGTGTCCTCTTTGATTTCTTTCACCAGTGTTTTATAGTTTTCTATATATATAGGTCTTTAGTTTCTTTAGGTAGATATTTTCCTAAGTATTTTATTCCTTTCGTTGCAATGGTGGATGGAATTGTTTCCTTAATTTCTCTTTCTATTTTCTCATTACTAGTGTATAGGAATGCAAGGGATTTCTGTGTTTTGATTTTATATCCTGAAACTTTAAGGTATTCATTGATTAGCTGTAGTAATTTTCTGGTGGAGTCTTTAGGGTTTTCTATGTAGAGGATCATGTCATCTGCAAACAGTGAGTTTTACTTCTTCTTTTCCAACTTGGATTCTTTTTATTTCTTTTTCTGCTCTGATTGCTGTAGCAAAAACTTCCAAAACTATGTTGAAAAGTAGTGGTGAGAGTGGGCACCCTTGTTTTGTTCCTGACTTTAGGGGAAATGCTTTCAATTTTTCACCATTGAGGATAATGTTTGCTGTGGGTTTGTCATATATAGCTTTTATTATGTTGAGGTATGTTCTTTCTATTCCTGCTTTCTGGAGAGTTTTTATCATAAATGCATGTTGAATTTTGTCAAAGTCTTTCACTGCATGTATTTTTTTAATTTTTAAATTATTATTATTTTTTTTTACTTTACAATATTGTATTGGTTTTGCCATACATCAACATGCATCTGCCATGGGTGTACACTTGTTCCCCATCCTGAGCACCTCTCCCACTTCCCTCCCCATACCATCCCTCTGGGTCATCTCAGTGCACCAGCCCCAAGCTTCCTGTATCCTGCATTGAACCTGGACTGGCGATTCGTTTCTTATATGATATTATACACGTTTTAATGCCATTCTCCCAAATCATCCCCCCACTCCGTCTCCCATAGAGTCCAAAAGACTGTTCTATACATCTGTGTCTCTTTTGCTGTCTCTCATACAGGGTTGACTCTGCATCTATTAAGATAATCATATGGCTTTTATTTTTCAATTTGTTGATGTGGTGTATTAAATTGATTGATTTGTGGATATTGAAGAATCCTTGCACCCCTTGAGTAAAGTCCACTTGGTCATGGTGTATGATCTTTTTAATATGTTGTTGGATTCTGATTGCTAGAATTTTGTTAAGGATTTTTGCATCTATGTTCATCAGTGATATTGGCCTGTAGTTTCCTTTTGTTGTGGCATCTTTGTCAGGTTTTGGTGTTAGTGTGATGGTGGCCTCATAGAAAGAATTTGGAAGTTAACCTTCCTCTGCAATTTTCTGGAAGAGTTTTAGTAGGATAGGTGCTAGCTTTTCTCTAAATTTTTGGTCGAATTCAGCTGTGAAGCCATCTGGACCTGGGCTTTTGTTTGCTCGTCGATTTATGATTACAGTTTCAATTTCTGTGCTTGTGATAGGTCTGTTATGATTTTATATTTCTTCCTGGTTCAGTTTTGGAAAGTTGTACTTTTTAAAGAATGTGTCCATTTCTTCCACGTTGTCCATTTTATTGGCATATAATTGCTGATAGTTGTCTCTTATGATCCTTGCATTTCTGTGTTGTCTGTTGTGATCTCTCCATTTTCATTCCTAATTTTATTGATTTGGTTTTTCTCCCTTTGTTTATTCATGAGTCTGGCTAATGGTTTGTCAATTTTATTTATCCATTCAAAGAACCAGCTTTTGGCTTTGTTGATTTTTGCTATGGTCTCTTTTGTTTCTTTTGCATTTATTTCTGCCCTAATTTTTAATATTTATTTCCTTCTACTAACCCCAGGGTTCTTCATTTCTTCCTTTTCTAGTTGCTTTAGGTGTAGAGTTAGGTTATTTATTTGACTTTTTTCTTGTTTCTTGAGGTATGCCTGTATTGCTATGAACTTTACCCTTATGACTGCTTTTAAAGTGTCCCATAGGTTTTGGGTTGTTGTGTTTTCATTTTCATTCATTTCTATGCATATTTTGATTTCCTTTTTTATTTCTTCTGTGATTTGTTGGTTATTCAGCAGCGTGTTGTTCAGCCTCCATATGTGGGAATTTTTAATAGTTTTTTTTCCTGTAATTGAGATCTAATCTTACTGCATTGTGGTCAGAAAAGATGATTGGAATGATTTCATTTTTTTTTTTTTTTAATTTACCAAGGCTAAATTTATGGCCCAGGATGTTGTCTATCCTGGAGAAGGTTCTGTGTGCACTTGAGAAAAAGGTGAAATTCATTGTTTGGGGCTGAAATGTCCTATAGATATCAAATAGGTCTAACTTGTCTATTGTATCATTTAAAGTTTGTGTTTCTTTGTTAATTTTCTGTTTAGTTGATCTATCCATAAGTGTGAGTGGGATATTAAAGTCTCCCACTATTATTGTGTTATTGTTAATTTCCCCTTTCTTTTCTTCTTCTTCTTCTTTTTTTTTTTTTTTTTTTTTTTTTTTGTTAATAGGTAACAGGTTTAATAAGCAAGTCTTTCCATGGTAGCTCAGATGGTAAAGTATCTGCCTACAATGCAGGAGACCTGGGTTCGATCACTGGGTCAGTAAGATTCCTTGGAGAAGGAAACGGCAACCAACTGCAGTATTCATGCCTGGAAAATCCCATGGATTTGGGGAGCCTGGTGGGCTACAATCCATGAGGTCACAAAGAGTCGGACACGATGAGCGACTTCACTTTCACTTCACTTAATAAGCAAAGGAACTTACTTTCAAGGCTTGTGTTGAGCAGCTGCATAATGAGCAGATCTTCACTCCAGTCCACCAGAACCTTTTTCTCATTGGACTGTGCTGGGTCTTTGTTGTTTGTGCGGGCTTTTCTCTAGTTGCAATGAGCAGGGGCTATTCACTAGCTGTGGTGCGTGGGCTTCTTGTAGCGGTGGCTTCTCTTGTTGCAGAGCACAGGCTCTAGAGCACACCAATTTCAGTAGTTGTGGCTCATGGGCTCATTAGTTGCAGTTCTCAAGATCTAGTGCACAGGCTCAATAGTCGTGACACATGGGCTTAATTGTTCCACGACATGTAGGATCTTCCTGGATCAGGGATCAAACCTGTCTCCTGCATTGGCAGGAGATTCTTTACCACTGAGCCACCAGGGAAGACCCTCCAGAATATTTTAAGATTACATAGAAACCTTAACTGAGTTCAGTCACATAACAACTTTCATACTTGTTAGCATTTGTCTTACATATTGTGGTGCGTCTATGTTGGGTGCATATATATTTATAATCTTCGTGGATTGATCCTTTGATCATTATGTAGTGTCCTTCTTTGTCTCTCTTCACAGCCTTTGTTTTAAAGTCTATTTTATCTGATATGAGTATTGCTAGTCTTGCTTTCTTTTGATCTCTATTTGCATTGAATATCTTTTTCCAGCAATTCACTTTCAGTCTGTATGTGTTCCCTGTTTTGAGGTGGGTCTCTTGTAGACAACATATATAGGGGTCTTGTTTTTGTATCCATTCAGCCAGTCTTTGTCTTTTGCTTGGGGCATTCAACCCATTTACGTTTAAGGTAATTACTGATAAGTATGGTCCCATTGCCATTTACTTTATTGTTTTGGGTTCAAGTCTATACACCGTTTTTGTGTTTCCAGCCTAGAGAATATCCTTTAGCAGAGCTGGTTTGGTGGTGTTGAATTCTCTCAACTTTTGCTTGTCTGTAAAGCTTTTGATTTCTCCTTCATATTTGAAAGAGATCCTTGCTGGGTACAGTAATCTGGGCTGTAGGTTATTTTCTTTTAACACCTTAAGTATGTCTTGCAATTCCCTCCTGGCGTGAAGAGTTTCTATTGAAAGATCAGTTGTTATCCTTATGGGAATCCCCTTGTGTGTTACTTCTTGTTTTTCCCTTGCTGCCTTTAATATTTGTTCTTTGTATTTGATCTTTGTTAATTTAATTAAAATGTGTTTTGGGGCGTTTTGCCTTGGGTGTATGCTGTTTGAGACTCTGGGTTTCTTGGTCTTGGGTGATTATTTCCTTCCCCATTTTATTTTATTTTATTTTTAATTTTATTTTATTTTTAAACTTTACAATATTGTATTAGTTTTGCCAAAAATCAAAATGAATCTGCTACAGGTATACCCATGCTCCCCATCCTGAACCCTCCTCCCTCCTCCCTCCCCATACCCTCCCTCTGGGTCGTCCCAGTGCACCAGCCCCAAGCATCCAGTATCGTGCATCGAACCTGGACTGGCGACTCGTTTCATACATGATATTATACATGTTTCATGCCATTCTTCCAAATCTCCCCACGCTCTCCCTCTCCCACTGACTCCATAAGACTGATCTATACATCAGTGTCTCTCTTGCTATCTCGTACACAGGGTTATTGTTACCATCTTTCTAAATCCCATCTATATGCGTTAGTATACTGTATTGGTGTTTTCCTTTCTGGCTTACTACACTCTGTATAATCGGCTCCAGTTTCATCCACCTCGTTAGAACTGATTCAAATGTATTCTTTTTAATGGCTGAGTAATACTCCATTGTGTATATGTACCACAGCTTTCTTATCCATTCATCTGCTGATGGACATCTAGGTTGCTTCCATGTCCTGGCTAGTATAAACAGTGCTGCGATGAACATTGGGGTACACGTGTCTCTTTCCCTTCTGGTTTCCTCAGTGTGTATGCCCAGCAGTGGGATTTCTGGATCATAGGGCAGTTCTATTTCTAGTTTTTTTAAGGAATCTCCACACTGTTCTCCATAGTGGCTGTACTAGTTTGCATTCCCACCAACAGTGTAAGAGGGTTCCCTTTTCTCCACACCCTCTCCAGCATTTATTGCTTGTAGACTTTTGGATCGCAGCCATTCTGACTGGCGTGACATGGTACCTCATAGTGGTTTTGATTTGCATTTCTCTGATAATGAGTGATGCTGAGCATCTTTTCATGTGTTTGTTAGCCATCTGTATGTCTTCTTTGGAGAAATGTTTATTTAGTTCTTTGGCCCATCTTTTGATTGAGTCATTTACTTTTCTGGAGTTGAGCTGTAGGAGTTGCTTGTATATTTTTGAGATTAGTTGTTTGTCAGTTGCTTCATTTGCTATTATTTTCTCCCATTTTGAAGGCTGTCTTTTCACCTTGCTAATAGTTTCCTTTGTTGTGCAGAAGCTTTTAAGTTTAATTAGATCCCATTTTTTTTTTTTATTTTTGCTTTTATTTCCAATATTCTTGGAGGTGGGTCATAGAGGATCCTGCTGTGATGTATGTCGGAGAGTGTTTTGCCTATGTTCTCCTCTAGGAGATTTATAGTTTCTGGTCTTACATTGAGATCTTTAACCCATTTTGAGTTTATTTTTGTGTATGGTGTTAGAAAGTGCTCTAGTTTCATCCTTTTACAAGTGGTTGACCAGTTTTCCAGGCACCACTTGTTAAAGAGATTGTCTTTAATCCATTGTATATTCTTGCCTTCTTTGTCAAAGATAAGGTGTCCATATGTGCGTGGATTTATCTCTGGGCTTTCTATTTTGTTCCATTGATCAATATTTCTGTCTTTGTGCCAGTACCATATTGTCTTGATAATTGTGGCTTTGTAATAGAGCCTGAAGTCAGGCAAGTTGATTCCTCCAGTTCCCTTCTTCTTTCTCAAGATAGCTTTGGCTATTCAAGGTTTTTTGTATTTCCATACAAATTGTGAAATTATTTGTTCTAGCTCAGTGAAGAATACCATTGGTAGCTTGATGGGGATTGCATTGAATCTATAAATTGCTTTGGATATTGTGCTCATTTTCACTATATTGATTCTTCCAATCCATGAACATGGTATATTTCTCCATCTGTTAGTGTCCTCTTTGATTTCTTTCACCAGTGTTTTATAGTTTTCTATATATAAATCTTTAGTTTCTTTAGGTAGATATATTCCTAAGTTTTTTATTCTTTCCATTGCAATGGTGAAGGGAATTGTTGCCTTAATTTCTCTTTCTGTTTTCTAATTATTAGTGTATAGGAATGCAAGGGATTTCTGTGCGTTGATTTTATATCCTGAAACTTTACTATAATCATTGATTAGTTGTAGTAATTTTCTGGTGGAGTCTTTAGGGTTTTCTATGTAGAGGATCATGTCATCTGCAAATAGTGAGAGTTTTACTTCTTCTTTTCCAATTTGGATTCCTTTTATTTCTTTTTCTGCTCTGATTGCTGTGGCCAAAACTTCCAAAACTATGTTGAATAGTAATGGTGAAAGTGGGCACCATTGTCTTGTTCCTGACTCTAGAGGAAATGCTTTCAATTTTTCACCATTGAGGATAATGTTTGCCGTGGGTTTGTCATATATAGCTTTTATTATGTTGAGGTATGTTCCTTCTATTCCTGCTTTCTGGAGAGTTTTTTTTATCATAAATGGATGTTGAATTCTGTCAAAGGCTTTCGCTTCATCTATTGAGATAATCATATGGTTTTTATTTTTCAATTGGGATCCCTTTCAATTGTTAATGTGGTATATTACATTGATTGATTTGCGGATATTGAAGAATCCTTGCCTCCCTGGGATAACGCCCACTTGGTCATGGTGTATGATCTTTTTAATATGTTGTTGTATTCTGATTGCTAGAATTTTGTTAAGGATTTTTGCATCTATGTTCATTAGTGATATTGGCCTGTAGTTTTCTTTTTTTGTGGGATCTTTGTCAGGTTTTGGTATTAGGGTGATGGTGGCCTCATAGAATGAGTTTGGAAGTTTACCCTCCTCTGCAATTTTCTGGAAGAGTTTGAGCAGGATAGGTGTTAGCTCTTCTCTAAATTTTGGTAGAAATCAGCTGTGAAGCCATCTGTACCTGGGCTTTTGTTTGTTGGAAGATTTTTTTTACAGTTTCAGTTTCCGTGAATGTGATGGGTCTTGTGATGGGTCTGTTAAGATTTTCTATTTCTTCCTGGTCGAGTTTTGGAAAGTTGTACTTTTCTAAGAATTTGTCCATTTCTTCCACGTTGTCCATTTTATTGGCATATAATTGTTGATAGTAGTCTCTTATTGTCCTTTGTATTTCTGTGTTGTCTGTTGTGATCTCTCCATTTTCATTCCTAATTTTATTGATTTGATTTTTCTCCTTTGTTTCTTGATGAGTCTGGCTAATGATTTGTCAATTTTATTTATCCTTTCAAAGAACCAGCTTTTGGCTTTGTGATTTTTGCTATGGTCTCTTTTGTTTCTTTTGCATTTATTTTTGCCCTAATTTTAAAGATTTCTTTCCTTCTACTAACCCTGGGGTTCTTCATTTCTTCCTTTTCTAGTTGCTTTAGATGTAGGGTTAGGTTATTTATTTGACTTTTTTCTTGTTTCTTGAGGTATGCCTGTATTGCTATGAACTTTCCCCTTAGCACTGCTTTTAAAGTGTCTCATAGGTTTTGGGTGGCTCTGTTTTCATTTTCATTAGTTTTTATGCAAATTTTGATTTCTTTTTGATGTGTTCTGTGATTTGTTGGTTATTCAGCAGCATGTTGTTTAGCCTGCATATGTTGGGATTTTTTTTTAAATTTTATTTTATTTTTAAACTTTACATAACTGTATTAGTTTTGCCAAATATCAAAATGAATCCGCCACAGGTATACATGTGTTTCCCATCCTGAACTCTCCTCCCTCCTCCCTCCTCATTCCATCCCTCTGGGTCCTCCCAGTGCACCAGCCCCAAGCATCCAGAATCGTGCATCGAACCTGGACTGGCAACTCGTTTCATACATGATATTTTACATGTTTCAATGGCATTCTCCCAAATCTTCCCACCCTCTCCCTCTCTCACAGAGTCCATAAGACTGTTCTATATATCAGTGTCTCTTTTGCTGTCTCATACACAGGGTTATTGTTACCATCTTTCTAAATTCCACATATATGCATTAGTATACTGTATTGGTGTTTTTCTTTCTGGCTTACTTCACTCTGTATAATAGGCTCCAGTTTCATCCACCTCGTTAGAACTGATTCAAATGTATTCTTTTTAATGGCTGAGTAATACTCCATTGTGTATATGTACCACAGCTTTCTTATCCATTCATCTGCTGATGGACATCTAGGTTGCTTCCATGTCCTGACTATTATAAACAGTGCTGCAATGAACATTGGGGTACACGTGTCTCTTTCCCTTCTGGTTTCCTCAGTGTGTATGCCCAGCAGTGGGATTGCTGGATCATAAGGCAGTTCTATTTCCAGTTTTTTAAGGAATCTCCACACTGTTCTCCATAGTGGCTGTACTAGTTTGCATTCCCACCAACAGTGTAAGAGGGTTCCCTTTTCTCCACACCCTCTCCAGCATTTATTGCTTGTAGACTTTTGGATCGCAGCCATTCTGATTGGTGTGAAATGGTACCTTATAGTGGTTTTGATTTGCATTTCTCTGATAATGAGTGATGCTGAGCATCTTTTCATGTGTTTGTTAGCCATCTGTATGTCTTCTTTGGAGAAATGTTTATTTAGTTCTTTGGCCCATCTTTTGATTGGGTCATTTATTTTTCTGGAGTTGAGCTGTAGGAGTTGCTTGTATATTCTCGAGATTAGTTGTTTGTCAGTTGCTTCATTTGCTATTATCTTCTCCCATTCTGAAGGCTGTCTTTTCACCTTGCTAATAGTTTCCTTTGATGTGCAGGTATGTTTGGATTTTTAATAGTTTTTCTCCTGTAATTGAGATCTAATCTTACTGCATTGTGGTCAGCAAAGATGCTTGGATGAATTCTAATTTTTTTGAATTTACCAAGGCTAGATTTATGGCCCAGTATGTGATCAATCCTGAAGAAGGTTCCATGTGCGCTTGAGAAAAAGGTGAAATTCATTGTTTTGGGATGAAATGTCCTATAGAGTATCAATTAGGTCTAACTGGTCTATTGTATCATTTAAAGTTTGTGTTTCCTTGTTAATTTTCTCTTTAGTTGATCTATCCATAGGTGTGAGTGGGGTATTAAAGTCTCCCACTATTATTGTGTTATTGCTAATTTCTCCTTTCATACTTGTTAGCATTTGTCTTACATATTGTGGTGCTCCTATGTTGGGTGCATATATATTTATAATTGTTATATCTTCTTCTTGGATTGATCCTTTGATCATTATGTAGTGACCGTCTTTGTCTCTTTTCACAGCCTTTGTTTTAAAGTCTATTTTATCTGATATGAGTATTGCTACTCCTGCTTTCTTTTGGTCTCTATTTGCATGGAAAATCTTTTTCCAGCCCTTCACTTTCAGTCTGTATGTGTCCCCTGTTTTGAGGTGGGTCTCTTGTAGACAACATATGTAGGGGTCTTGTTTTTGTATCCATTCACCCAGTCTTTGTCTTTTGGTTGGGGCATTCAACCCATTTACATTTAAGGTAAGTATTGATATGTATGATCCCGTTGCCATTTACTTTATTGTTTTGGGTTCGATTTTATACACCATTTTAGTGTTTCCTGTCTAGAGAATATCCTTTAGTGTTTGTTGGATGCTAGTTTGATGGTGCTGAATTCTCTCAGCTTTTGCTTGTCTGTAAAGCTTTTGATTTCTCCTTCATATTTGAATGAGATCCTTGCTGGGTACAATAATCTGGGCCGTAGGTTATTCTCTTTCATCACTTTAAGTATGTCTTGCAATTCCCTCCTGGCTTGAAGAGTTTCTATGGAAAGATCAGCTGTTATCCTTATGGTTATTCCCTTGTGTGTTATTTGTTGTTTTTCCCTTGCTGCTTTTAATATTTATTCTTTGTGTTTGATCTTTGTTAATTTGATTAATATGTGTCTTGGGGTGTTTCACCTTGGGTTTATCCTGTTTGGGACTTTCTGAGTTTCCTGGACTTGGGTGATTATTTCCTTCCCCATTTTAGTGAAGTTTTCAACAATTATCTCTTCAAGTATTTTCTCATGGTGTTTCTTTTTGTCTTCTTCTTCTGGGACCCCTATGATTCGAATGTTGTAGCGTTTAATATTGTCCTGGAGGTCTCTGAGATTGTCCTCATTTCTTTTAATTCGTTTTTCTTTTATCCTCTCTGATTCATTTATTTCTACCATTCTATCTTCTAATTCACTAATCCTATCTTCTGCCTCTGTTATTCTACTATTTGTTGCCCCCAGAGTCTTTTTAATTTCACTTATTGCATTATTCTTTTTTTTTTTTGACTCTCTTTTATTTCTTCTAGGTCCTTGTTAAACCTTTCTTGCATCTTCTCAATCTTTGTCTCCAGGCTGTTTATCTGTGATTCCATTTTAATTTCAAGATTTTGGATCAATTTCACTATCATTATTCGGAATTCTTTATCAGGTAGATTCCCTATCTCTTCCTCTTATGTTTGGTTTGGTGGGCATTTATCCTGTTCCTTTATCTGCTGGGTATTCCTCTGTCTCTTCATCTTGTTTAAATTGCTTAGTTTGGGGTGTCCTTTCTGTATTCTGGCAGTTTGTGGAGTTCTCTTTATTGTGGCATTTCCTTGCTCTGTGTGGGTTTGTACAGGTGGCTTGTCAAGGTTTCTTGGTTAGGGAAGCTTGTCTCGGTGTTCTGGTGGGTGGAGCTGTATTTCTTCTCTCTGGAGTGCAATGAAATGTCCACTAATAAGTTATGGGATGTCTATGGTTTTGGGGTGCCTTTGAGCTGCCTGTATCTTGGAGCTCAGGGCTGTGTTCCTTGTTGCTGGAGAATTTTCTTGGTATGTCTTGACCTGAAACTTGTTGGCCCTTGTGTGGTGCTTGATTTCAGTGCAGGTATGGAGGCTTTTGAAGAGCTCCTGTCAATTAATGTTCCTTGGAGTCAGGAGCTCCCTGGAGTCAGGGTTTGGTCTTAAGCCTCCTGCTTCCAGTTATCGGTCTTATTTTTACAGTAGTTTCAGAGCTTCTCCTTCTATACAGCACCATTGATAAAACATCTACGTTAAAGATGAAATGTTTCTCTACTATGAGGGTCACCCAGAGAGTTTCACAGCGTTATATGGAGGAGAGAAGACGGAGGAGGGAGTTAGAGGTGACCCGAATGAGATGAGGTGGAATCAATAGAGGAGAGAGTGGGCTATCCAGTAATCTCTTCCTTATGTGCACTCCACAACTGGACTGCTCAGAGTTGTTCACGGAGTTATACAGAGAAGAGAAGAAGGAGGAAGGTGACAGAGGTGGCCAGAAGGATAAAAGGGGGGAATGAAAATGAGGGAGACAGATCCAGCCAGTAATCAGTTCCCTAAGTGTTCTCCACCATCTGGAACACACAGAAATTCACAGAGTTGGGTAGAGTAGAGAGGGGTTAGGGAGGAGACACAGGCAACCTGGTAGAGAAAAAGGAGAGTCCAAAGGGAGAGAGAGCAGTCAAGCCAGTAATCTCGCTCCCTAGTGAAAAATGGGTCCTGAAGATTGGGTTCTTAAAGGTTCAAAATTGGTAACAAATACATAAAAGCAAAAATTAAAAATCTAGAGTAGAGTTTGGAATTTCAAAAATACGATGTTAAAGAAGAGAAGAAGGAAAAGAAAGAGAGAAAAAACGAACAAACAAAAACAAACAAGGTCGCGAAAATTATAAAGAAAATATAGGTACAAAATTGATAACTAATAACAAAAAGCAAAAGTTAAAAATCTAGAGTAGAGTTTGGAATTTCAAAAATACAATGTTAAAAAAAGAAGAAGAAAAAGAAAGAGAGAGAGAGAGGAAAAAAAAAAAACACCAAACAAGAACAAACAAAGTCGAATAAATTATAAAGAAAATACAGGTACAAAATTGATAACAAATACCAAAAAGCATAAATTAAAAATCTAGAGTAGAGTTTGTAATTTCAGATACACAATGTTATTTAAAAGAAGAGAAAGAAACAGAGAAAAAGGAAAAGAAAAAAATAAAAAAGGGTCATAGAAATTATAAAAAAAAAAAACTATAGGTACAAAATTGATAACAAATATCAAAAAGCTAAAATTAAAAATCTAGAGTAGAGTTTGGAATTTCAAAAATACAATTTTAAAGAAAAGAAGGAGAAAAAAAAAACAAGGTCAAAAAACTATAAAATACATATATATGAAGTTTGCTTTAAAAAAATGGGCTCTGTGGCGGATTCATTTTGATATTTGGCAAATCTAATACAGTTATGTAAAGTTTAAAAATAAAATAAAATAAAAAAAAAATAAAATAAAAAAATAAAAAAATGGGGTCTTCTTTTTTTTTTTTTTGCAAAGCAATCGGTTATAAAAGTGAAAATTAAAGGAATAATAGAGGACTTAAAATTTTTTAAAAAATTTAAAAAATTTAAAAAAAAAGAAAGGATGATCATAAAAATAGTAAAAATATATCTAGGACTTTCTCTGGTTTTGTTGTGAGTATTGCAGGTTCAGTTCATTTTTGGCTAGTTCCTTGGTCCAACTTATATTTCTCAAGATCTATAGGCCCCTTCCTATGTAGTTGGTACTAACCACAGGGTTTTAATCTATTGCCTGTAGCTTCCAAGGCGGTTCCCTCTGTTATAGCTTCTTCTGTTTGCTGGTCTCTTCAGTGTCTGGTTTCTGCCCTGACACAAAGGGGACAGTGGAGGACACTTTTTTTTTTTTTTTATGCTCACTTGTTCAGTTGTGCTGAAGGGAGGTAGGGAGGGATGCTGCAAACAGATAACACTGGCATGTGCTCACAGTGCCTCAGCCACACTGGGTCTGCCCCCCATTCACGGCACGTGTAGCCTCCCTGCCCATGCTGCTCAGGCTCTAGGTTGCTCCGCTGGGAACCATCCGTGTCCGGTCCTGGGCTGCCTGCACTTCCCAGGTCCAGGCTGCTCAGGTTCAGGCACTCGGGTATTCCTCAGAGGTGCAGACTCTCGGTTGGGCCTGCGTTTTGTGCCCTTCCCAGATCCGAGCAGCTCAGGTGATGAGGTGTTTGGCGTGCGCGATTGCTGCAACTTAACACCTCCTTGCTGCTCAGTTATCTAGGTGTGAACTGGAGCACCTTCTCAGGCAGATGTTGACCGTCCAGACCCCCAAGAAGTTTTAGTTAGCAAAGAAGCCTGCTTACAGTTTTATAGATAATGTCTCTCTGGGGCTGCAATTGTCCCCTTCTGGCTCTGGCTGCCTATCACCGGGGGGGGGGGGGGGTGGCGGGGGATGGTCTGCGGCCAGCTATCTCTATTCAGTCCTTTGTTCCATGCGCGGGCCTGGCGGTGTCTTAGGTTAGGGCTGGCTTTTCACGTGGTAGATATCCCACAGTCTGGTTTGCTAGCCCAAATTATTTCGCTCAGATAGCGCTCGGGGTATTCAGGCCAGATCCTTGCAATGCAGCCCGTGCCACGCCTCCCTGCCCAGCCCTCGCTTGCTAATGGCGGATGCAGGCATCTGCGCTGCTTCTCCGCTGGGGGAGTTACAGTAGGGCTCGCATTGTGCGGGTTTTAATTGTTTATTTATTTTTCCTCCCTGTTATGTTGCCCTCTGTGCTTCCAAGGCTCAGCACAGATTCAGCAGTGAGAAGGTTTCCTGGTGTTTGGAAGCTTCTCTCTTTTTAAGACTCCCTTCCCGGTTCTGAACTCCGTCCCTCCCTCTTTTATCTCTTTTTTTTGTCTTTTATATTTTTTCCTACCTCCTTTCAAAGACTTGGCTTGCTTTTCTGGGTGCCTGATGTCCTCTGCCGGCATTCAGAAGTTGTTTTGTGGAATTTACTCAGCGTTTAAATGTTCTTTTGATGAATTTGTGGGGGAGAAAGTGTTCTCCCCATCCTACTCCTCCACCATCTTAGATTCTCCTCCTTCCCCATATTAGGGAAGTTCTCAATTATTATCTCTTCAAGTATTTTCTCATGGTCTTTCTTTTTGTCTCCTTCTTCTGGGGCTCCTATGATTCGAATGTTGGGGCATTTAACATTGTCTTGGAGGTCTCTGTGATTATCCTCATTTCTTTTAATTCGTTTTTCTTTTATCCTCTCTGATTCATTTATTTCTACCATTCTATCTTCTACTTCACTAATCCTATCTTCTGCTTCTTTTATTCTACTATTAGTTCCCTCCAGAGTGTTTTTGATCTCATTTATTACATTATTCATTATATATTGACTCTTTTTTATTTATTCTAGGTCCTTGTTTAACCTCTTGCATCTTCTCAATCCTTGTCTCCAGGTTTTTTATCTGTAATTCCATTTTTATTTCAAGATTTTGGATCATTTTCACTATCATTATTTGGAATTCTTTATCATGTAGATTCCCTATCTCTTCCTCTTTTGTTTGGTTGGTGGGCATTTATCCTGTTCTTTTACCTGCTGGGTATTCCTCTGTCTCTTCATCTTGTTTAAATTGCTGAGTTTGGGGTGTCCTTTCTGTATTCTGGCAGTTTTTGGAGTTCTCTTTATTATGGTGTTTCCTCTCTGTGGGTGGGGTTGTACCAGTGGCTTGTCAAGGTTTCTTGGCTAGGGAAGCTTGTGTCCATGTTCTGGTGAGTGGAGCTGGATTTTGTCTCTCTGGAGTGCAATGAAGTGTCTATTCTAAGTGTTATATAGAGAGAGTTTTTATTTTTTTCTACCCACCATTTTCCTATCTTTGGATCAAAAATATTTTGAAATTCCCTTTCTTTGATGGAGTATCATGGGATTATGAAGAATTTATTAGGAGTTATGTCTTGATGGTCCTAAGATGGTGGAGGAATGGGATGGGGAGACCACTTTCTCCCCCACAAATTCATCAAAAGAACATTTGAACACTGATCAAATTCCACAAAACAACTTCTGAATGCTGGCAGAGGATATCAGGCACCCAGAAAGGCAGCCCATTGTCTTCGAAAGGAGGTAGGGCAAAATATAATAGATAAAAAGAGAGACAAAAGAGGTAGGGATAGAGATCTGTCCCAGGAAAGGAGTCTTAAAAAAGAGAGAAATCAGGAAACACTCTCACTGGCAGGTCTGTGGCGAATCTTGGAATCTCAGAGGGCAACATAACTGGGAGGAAAAATAAATAAATAATTAATTAAGACCTATAGATTACATGCCTAAGGGTAACTCAGCAGAGAAACATCCCAGACACTCTCATCTGCCACTAGCAAGCGGGGGCTGGACAGGGAGGCACGGGCTGCATTGTTTAGGGTAAAGACTGGGCCTGAATGCCCCATGGATAATCTGAGGGAACTAACTTGAGATAGCAACCAGGACTGTGGGATAGCGAAAGAGAGAGAGAGAGAGAGAGAGAGAGAGAGAGAGAGAGAGAGAGAGAGAGAACTATCCCATGAAAAGCCCTAACCTAAGACACTGCCAGCCCTGGTCACAGAACAAAGGACTGAGCAGAGCTAGCCAGCTGCTGACTGGCCCATCCCCTGCTGGAGACAGGCGGGTGGGGGCAACCAGAGCCAGAAGAGGGCAATTGTGGCCCCAGAGAGGTATCCTCTACCAAACTACAAGTAGGCTTCGTTGCTAACTAAGACTTCTTGGGATTCTGGACGGTTGACATCTGCTGGGAGGGTCACAGCCAGAGATCAGCTCCCCAGAAGAGACACTTGGCACACCTGAGAAGGCGCGCCCATTGTACACCCAGAAAACTGAGCAGCTGGAACAGGGAAGGTGATAAGATGCACCCCCCCCCCCGATCTGGGGGTGACCATGCTCACCAAGCACCTGGTCACCTGAGCTACTCAGACCTGGGAAGGGCACAAAATGCAGGCCCAACTGATTCTGAGCTTTTGTGGAGTACCCGAGAACCTGAACCTGAGCAGCTTAGACCTGGGAAGTGCACACAACCCAGGGCCTGCCTCAGAAAGTTCCTGGCAGAGCAACCTAGAGCCTGAGAAGTATAGACCATGAAAGCACACACGCAGTGAGCCAGGGCAAACCCAGTGCAGCTGAAACACTGTAAGCACTCCCCACACACGCCAGTGATATTTGTTTGCAGGCTTAGTCCCTCCCCACAGCAGGACTGAACAAGTAAGCCTAAAAAAGTGACCACCATCACCTTCTTGTGTCAGGGCGGAAGTTAGACACTGAAGAGACTTGGCAAACAGAAGAAGCTAAAATAAACAGAGGGAACTGCTTTGGAAGTGACAGGTGCAACAGATTAAAACCCTGTAGTTAGCACGGACTACATTGGAAGGGACCTATAGACCTTGAAATGTATAAGCTGGATCAAGGAACTATCTGAAAATGAACTGACCCCACTCTGTCTGCCACAGCTTCAGAGAAATTTCTAGATATATTTTTACTATTATCATTTTAATTTTTTTCAGTCCTATATTACTCCTTTGATTTTCATTTTTATAACCTACTGCTAAGCTGCTACTAAGTCACTTCAGTCATGTCCAACTCTGTGTCACCCAATAGATGGCAGCCCACCATGCTCCCTGGTCCCTGGGGTTCTCCAGGCAAGAACACTGGAGTGGGTTGCCATTTCCTTCTCCAATGCATGAAAATGAAAAGTGAAAGTGAAGTTGCTCAGTTGTGTCTGACTCTTCGTGACCACATGGACTGCAGCCTACCAGGCTCCTCTGCCCATGGGATTTTCCAGGCAAGAGTATTGGAGTGGGATGTCATTGCCTTCTCCATTTATAACCTACTATTACCTTTCAAAAAAGGACCCTATTTTTAAAGCAAACTTCATATATATATATGAATGAATATGAAACTTCATATATATATATAAATAATTTTTGTGCATTTGTTTTGTTTTATTAATATTGTATTTTTGAGAATCTAACCTCTACTCTAGATTTTTAATCTTTGCTTATTGGTATTTATCAATTGTGTACCTTTAAGAAGCCAATCTTCAGTACCCATTTTTACTTGGGAGTGAGATTACTGGCTTGATTGCTCTCTCCTCCTTTTGACTCTCCTTTTTCTCCACCAGGTCACCTCTATCTCCTCCCTAGCCCTTCTCTTCTCTAACCAACTTTGTGAATCTCTTTGTGTATTGTGGGATGTGAAGAACACTTAGGGAACTGATTACTGGCTGGATCTCTGTCTCTCCTTTTGATTCCCCCTCTTTTATCCTCCTAGCCTCCTCTGTCTCCTACCTCCATCTCCTCTTCTCTGTGTAACTCTGTGAACATCTCTGAGGGATCCAGACTGTGGAGAGCACTTAGGGGAGTGATTACTGGTTACCTTGCTCTCTCTCTCCTTTTGATTTCCCCTCTTCTCACTTGGTCACCTCTATCTCCCTCTTCCCTCTTCTCTTCTCCATGAAACTATGTGTACCTCTCCAGGCGTCCCTCACTGTAGAGAAAATTTTCATCATTAACCTAGATGTTTGATCATCAGTGCTGTAGATGGAGAAGTCTTGAGGCTACTGTAAGAATAAGACTGAAAACCAGAGACAGGAGGCTTAAGTCCAAAACCTGACAACACCAGAGAACTCCTGACTACAGGGAATATTAATTGATAAGAACTCTTCAAAAGCCTCCATAGCTACACTGAAACCAAGCACCACCCAAAAGCCCACAAGTTCCAGAGCAAAACATACCACACAAATTCTCCAGTAACACAGGAGCATAGCTCTGAGCTTCAATATACAGCTTCCCAAAGTCACACCAAACCCATTGACATCTCAAAACTCACTACTGGACACTTCATTGCACTCCAGAGAGACGAAATCCAGCTCCACCCACCAGAACACCGAAACAAGCTTCCCTAACCAGGAAACCTTGACAAGTCACCCATCCAACCCAATCCACAGCGAGGAACCTCCACAATAAAGAGGAACTACAAACTTCCAGAATACAGAGAGGCCACCCCAAACACAGCAATATAAACAAGATAAAAAGGCAGAGAAATACTCAGCAGGTAAAGGAACAGGATAAATTCCCACCAAACCAAACTAAAGAGAAAAAGATAGAGAATCTACCTGAAAACGAATTCAGAATAATGATAGTGAAAATGATCCAAAATCTTGAAAACAGAATGGAGTTGCAGATAAATAGCCTGGAGATAAATAGTCAATGATTGAGAACATGCAAGAAATGTTTAACAAGGACATAGAAGAAATTAAAAAGAGTCAATATATAATGAATAATGCAATAACTGAGATCAAAAGCACTCTGGAGGGGACCAACAGTAGAATAACTGAGGCAGAAAATAGTAAAAGTGAGGTATAAGATAGAATGGTAGAAATAAATGAACCAGAGAGGGGAAAAAAAGAAAAAAGAATTACAAGAAATGAGGAAACCTAGAGACCTCTGGGACAATGTAAAATGACCCAACATTCGAATCATAGGGTCCAAGAAGAGGAAGACAAAAAAAAAAAAAAAAAAACCATGAAAAAATACTTGAGGAGAAAATAGTTGAAAACTTCCCTAAAATAGGGAAGGAAATAATCACCCAAGTCCAAGAAATCCAGAGAGTCCACAATGTAAAATGACCCAACATTCGAATCATAGGGTCCCAGAAGAGGAAGACAAAAAAAAAAAAAAAAAAAAAAAACATGAAAAAATACTTGAGGAGATAATAGTTGAAAACTTCCCTAAAATAGGGAAGGAAATAATCACCCAAGTCCAAGAAATCCAGAGAGTCCCAAACAGGATAAACTCAAGGCAAAACACCCCAAGATATATATTAATCAAATTAACAAAGATCAAACACAAAGAACAAATATTAAAAGCAGCAAGGGAAAAACAACAAATAGCACACAAGGGGATTCCCATAAGGACAACAGCTGATCTTTCTAATAGAAACTCTTCAGGCAAGGAGGGAATGGCAGGACATACTTAAAGTGATGAAAGAAAATAACCTACAACCCAGGTTACTGTACCCAGCAAGGATCTCATTCAAATATGAAGGAGAAATCAAAAGCTTTACAGACGAGCAATAGTTGAGGGAATTCAACACCACCAAACCAGCTCTCCAACAAATGCTAAAGGATCTTCTCTAGGCATGAACCACAGAAAGGGTGTATAAACTCGAACCCAAAACAATAAAGTAAATGGCAATGGGACCATACTTATCAGTGATTACCTTAAATGTACATGGGTTGAATGTCCCAACCAAAAGACAAAGACTGGCTGAATGGATACAAAAACAAAACCCCTACGTATGCTGTCTACAAGAGACCCAGTTCAAAACAAGGGACACATACAGACTGAAAGTGAAGGGTTGGAAAAAGATATTCCATGCAAATAGAGACCAAAAGAAAGCAGAGTAGCAGTACTCATATCAGGTAAAATAGTCTTTAAACTAAAGACTGTGAAAAGAGACAAAGAAGGACACTACATAATGATCAAAGGATCAGTCCAAGAAGAAGATATAATAACTATATATATATATATATATATATATATATATATATATACACCCAACATGAGCACCACAATATGTAAGGCAAATGCTAACAAGTATGAAAGGGAAATTAACAATAACACAGTAATAGTGGGAGACTTTAAGACCCCACTCAAATGTATGGATAGATCAACTAAACGGAAAATTAACAAGAAAATGCAAACTTTAAATGCTATAATAGACGAGTTAGACATAATTGATGTCTATAGGACATTTCACCCAAAAACAATGAATTTCACCTTTTTCTCAAGCGCACACAGAACCTTCTCCAGGATAGATCACATCCTGGGCCATAAATTTAGCCTTGGTAAATTTAAAAATAAAAATTGAAATCATCCAAGCATCTTTTCTGGCCACAATGAAGTAAGATTAGATGTCAATTACAGGTGAAAAGCTATTAAAATTCCCACATATGGAGGCTGAACAACACGCTGCTGAATAACCAACAAATCACAGAAGAAGTCAAAGCAGAAATCAAAATATGCATAAAAACGAATGAAAATGAAAACACAACAACCCAAAACCTATCAGTTCAGTTCAGTAGCTCAGTCATGTCCAATTCTTTGTGACCCTATGAATTGCAGCATGCCAGGCCTCCCAGAGTTCACCCAGACTCACGTTCATCAAGTCAGTGATGCCATCCAGCCATCTCATCCTCTGTCGTCCCCTTCTCCTCCTGCCCCCAATCCGTCCCAGCATCAGAGTCTTTTCCAATGAGTCAACTCTTCACATTAGGTGGCCTAAGTACTGGAGTTTCAGTCTCAGCATCATTCCTTCCAAAGAAATCCCAGGGCTGATCTCCTTCAGAATGGACTGATTGGATCTCCTCACAGTCCAAGGGACTCTCAAGAGTATTCTCCAACACCACAGTTCAAAAGCATCAATTCTTTGGTGCTCAGAATTCTTCACAGTCCAATTCTCACATCCATACATGACCACAGGAAAAACCATAACCTTGACTAGATCAACCTTTGTTGGCAAAGTAATGTCTCTGCTTTTGAATATGCTATCTAGGTTGGTCATAACTTTTCTTCCAAGGAGTAAGTGTCTTTTAATTTCATGGCTGCAGTCACCATCTACAGTGAATTTGGAGCCACCAAAGATAAAGTCTGACACTGTTTCCACTGTTTCCCCATTTATTTCCCATGAAGTGATGGGACCAAATGCATGTTCTTTGTTTTCTGAATTATAAGTTTTAAGCCAACTTTTTCACTTCCTCTTTCACCTTCATCAAGAGGTTTTTTAGTTCCTCCTAACTTTCTGCCATAAGGGTGGTGTCATCTGTATATCTGAGGTTATTGATATTTCTCCTGGCAATCTTGATTCCAGCTTGTGCTTCTTCCAGCCCAGCGTTTCTCATGATCTACTCCATATATTAGTTAAATAAGCAGGATGACAATATACGGCCTTGATGTACTCCTTTTCCTATTTGGAACCAGTCTGTTGTTCCATGTCCAGTTCTAACTGTTGCTTCCTGACCTGTATACAAATTTCTCAAGAGGCAGGTCAGGTGGTCTTGTATTCCTGTCTCTTTCAGAATTTTCCACATTTTTTTTTGTGATCCACACAAAGGCTTTGGCATAGTCAGTAAAGCAGAAATAGATGTTGTTTTGGAACTTTCTTGCTTTTTCTATGATCCAGAGGATGTTGGCAATTTGATCTCTGGTTCCTCTACCTTTTCTAAAACCAGCTTGAACATCTGGAAGTTCACAGTTCACGTACTATTGAAGCCTGGCTTGTAGAATTTTGAGCATTACTTTACTAGCATGTGATATGAGTGCAATTGTGTAGTAGTTTGAGCATTCTTTGGCATTGCCTGTCTTTGGGATTGGAATGAAAACTGACATTTTCCAGTCCTGTGACCACTGCTGAGTTTTCCAAATTTGCTGGCATATTGAGTGCAGCACTTTCACAGCATCATCTTTCAGGATTTGAAATAGCTCCACTGGAATTCCATCACTTCCACTAGCTTTTTTCATAGTGATGCTTTCTAAGGCCTACTTGACTTGACATTCCAGGATGTCTGGCTCTAGGTGAGTGATCACACAATCGTGATTATCTGGGTCATGAAGATCTTTTTTGTACAGTTCTTCTGTGTATTCTTGCCACCTATTTTTAATATCTTCTGCTTCTGTTAGGTCCATACCATTTCTGTCCTTTATCGAGCCCATCTTTGCATGAAATGTAAAAACAGTGCTAAGGGGAAGGTTTATAGCAATACAGTCTTACCTCAAGAAACAAGAAAAATGTCAAATAAATAACCTAACTCTACACCTAAACCAACTAAAAAGGAAGAAATGAAGAACCCCAGGGTTAGTAGAAGGAAATAAATCTTAAAATTAGGTCAGAAATAAATGAAAAAGAAACAAAGGACACCATAGCAAAGATCAACAAAGCTAAAAGCTAATTCTTTGAGAAAATAAATAAAATTGACAAACTCATCAAGATGAGCCAGACCCATCAAGAAACAAATGGAGAAGAATCAAACCAAAACAATTAGAAATGAAAATGGAGAAATCACAACAGACAATACAGAAATACAAAGGATCATAAGAGGCTATAATCAGCAACTATATGACAGTAAAATGGACAACTTGGAAAAATTGACAAATTCCTAGAAAAGTACAACTAGGAAAACTGAACCAGGAAGAAATATAAAATCTTAATAGACCCATCACAAGCACGGAAATTAAAACTGTAGTCAGAAATCTTCCAGCAAAATAGCCCAGGACCAGATAACTTCACAGTTGAATTCTACCAAAAATTTAGAGACGAGCTAACACCTATCCTACTCAAATTCTTTCAGAAAATTGAAGAGGAAGGTAAACTTCCAAATTCATTCTATGAGGCCACCATCACCTTAATACCAAAACCTGACAAAGATGCCACGAAAAAAGAAAACTACTGGCCAATATCACTGATGAACATAGATGCAAAAATCCTTAACAAAATTCTATCAAACAGAATCCAACAACATGGTAAAAAGATCATACATCATGATCAAGTGGGCTTTATCCCAGGGATGCAAGGATTCTTTTCATATCCACAAATCAATCAATGTAATACACCACATTATCAAATTGAAAGATTAAAACTATATGATTATCTCAATAAATGCAGAGAAAGCCTTTGACAAAATTCAGCATCCATTTATGATAAAAACTCTCCAGAAAGCAGGAATAGAAGGAACATCAGATCAGATCAGATCACTCAGTCGTGTCCGACTATTTGCGACCCCATGAATCGCAGGACGCCAGGCCTCCCTGTCCAACTCCAACTCCCGGAGTTCACTGAGACTCATGTACATCGAGTCAGTGATGCCATCCGGCCATCTCATCCTCTGTCGTCCCCTTCTCCAGTCCCTTGGGCTGCAAGGAGATCCAACCAGTCCATTCTTAAGGAGATCAGCCTGGTATTTCTTGGAAGGAATGATGCTAAAGCTGAAACTCCAGTACTTTGGCCACCTCATGCGAAGAGCTGACTCATTGGAAAAGAAGGAACATACCTCAACATAATAAAAGCTATATATGACAAACCCACAGCAAACATTATCTTCAATGTTGAAAAATTAAAGCATTTCCCCTAAAGTCAGGGGACAAGACAAGGGTGCATTTTCTCACCACTACTATTCAACATAGTTTTGGAAGTTTTGGCCACAGCAATCAGAGCAGAAAAAGAAATAAAAGGAATTCAGATTGGAAAAGAAGAATTAAAACTCGCTGTTTGCAGATGACATGATCATCTACATAGAAAAACCCTTTTATACTTGTTAGCATTTGTCTTACATATTGTGATGCTCCTATGTTGAGTGCATATATATTTATAATTGTTATATCTTCTTCTTGGATTGATCCTTTGATCATTATGTAATGTCCTTCTTTGTCTCTTTTCACAGCCCATGTACATTTAAGGTAATTATTGATAAGTATGATCCCGTTGCCATTTACTTTATTGTTTTGGGTTCGAGTTTATACACCCTTTCTGTGTTTCATGCCTAGAGAAGATCCTTTAGCATTTGTTGGAGAGCTGCTTTGATGGTGTTGAATTCTCTCAGCTTTTGCTCCTGTGTAAAGCTTTTAATTTCTCCTTCATATTTGAATGAGATCCTTGCTGGGTACAGTAACCTGGGCTGTAGGTTATTTTCTTTCATCACTTTAAGTATGTCCTGCCATTCCCTCCTTGCCTGAAGAGTTTCTATTAGAAAGATCAGCTGTTGTCCTTATGGGAATCCCCTTGTGTGCTATTTGTTGTTTTTCCCTTGCTGCTTTTAATATTTGTTCTTTGTGTTTGATCTTTGTTAATTTGATTAATATATATCTTGGGGTGTTTCGCCTTGGGTTTATCCTGTTTGGCACTCTCTGGATTTCTTGGACTTGGGTGATTATTTCCTTCCCATTTTAGGGAAGTTTTCAACTATTATCTCTTCAAGTATTTTCTCATGGTCTTTCTTTTTGTCTTCTTCTTCTGGGACTCCTATGATTCAAATGTTGGGGCATTTAACATTGTCCTGGAGGTCTCTGAGATTTTCCTCATTTCTTTTAATTCGTTTTTCTTTTTTCCTCTCTGATTCATTTATTTCAAATATTCTATCTTCTACTTCACTAATCCTATCTTCTGCCTCCGTTATTCCACTATTTGTTCCCTCCAGAGTGTTTTTTATCTCATTTATTGCTTTATTCACTGGAGTGGGTTGCCATTTCCTTCTCCAGTTTATTATATACTGACTCTCTTTTATTTCTTCTAGATCCTTGTTTAACCTTTCTTGCATCTTCTCAATCCTTGTCTCCAGGCTATTTATTTGTGATTCCATTTTGATTTCAAGATTTTGGATCATTTTCACTATCATTATTCGGAATTCTTTATCACGTATATTACCTATCTCTTCCTCTTTTGTTTGGTTTTGTTAGCATTTATCCTGTTCCTTTACCTGCTGGGTATTCCTTTATCTCTTCATCCTGTTTATATTGCTGTATTTGGGGTCTGTATTCTGGCAGTTTGTGGAGTTCTCTTTATTGTGGAGTTTCCTCACTGTGGGTGGGGTTGTACGGCTGGCTTGTCAAGGTTTCCTGGTTAGGGAAGCTTGTGTCGGTGTTCTGGTGGGTGGAGCTGGTTTTCTTTTCTTTGGAGTCCAATGAAGTGTCCAGTAATGAGTTATGAGATGTCAATGGGTTTGGAGTGACTTTGGGCAGCCTGTGTATTGAAGCTCAGGGCTGTGTTCCTGTGTTGCTGCAGAATTTGCATGGTATATCTTGGTCTGGAACTTGTTGGCCCTTGGGTGGTGCTTGGTTTCAGTGTAGGTATGGAGGCATTTGATGAGCTCCTGTCGATTAATGTTCCCTGGAGTCAGGAGTTCTCTGGTGTTCTCAGGATTTCGACTTAAGCCTCCTGTTTCTGGTTTTCAGTCTTACTTTTACAGTAGCCTCAAGACTTCTCCATCTATTCAGCACCGTTGATAAAACATCTCCTTTCGAAGACAATGGGCTGCTTTTCTGGGTGCCTGATGTCCTCTGCCAGCATTCAGAACTTGTTTTGTGGAATTTACTCAGCGTTTAAATGTTCTTTTGATGAATTTGTTGGGGAGAAAGTGTTCTCCCCGTCCTATTCCTCCACCAGTTTAGGACCCCCTCAATCCTTTACATAGAAAATCCTAAAAACTCCAACAGAAAATTACTAGAGCTAATCAATGAATAGAGTAAAGTTGCAAGATATAAAATTAACACACAGAAATCCCTTGCATTCCTATACACTAACAACGATAAAACAGAAAAAGATATTAAGCAA
The DNA here is from genome assembly GCF_029407905.1 of Bubalus kerabau. Taxonomy (NCBI): domain Eukaryota; kingdom Metazoa; phylum Chordata; class Mammalia; order Artiodactyla; family Bovidae; genus Bubalus; species Bubalus kerabau. The sequence continues at coordinate 178,301,421 of NC_073624.1, forward strand.
AAAATCCCATTCACCATTGCCATGAAAAGAATAAAATACTTAGGAGTACATCTACCTAAAGAAAGTAAAGACCTATATATCAGATCAGATCAGTCGCCCAGTTGTGTCCGACTCTTTCCGACCCCATGAATCGCAGCACGCCAGGCCTCCCTGTACATCACCAACTCCCGGAGTTCACTCAGACTCACGTCCATCGAGTCAGTGATGCCATCCAGGCATCTCATCCTCTGTCATCCCCTTCTCCTCCTGCCCCCCCAATCCCTCTCAGCATCAGAGTCTTTTCCAATGAGTCAACTCTTCACATGAGGTCGCCAAAGTACTGGAGTTTCAGCGTTAGCATCATTCCTTCTAAAGAAATCCCAGGGCTGATCTCATTCAAAATGGACTGGTTGGATCAAGGCAGAGAAATGCCACTTAGACACTTGTATATACTTGGAAAGTGTTAGTTGCTTAGTCACATCCGACCGACTGTGACCCAATGGACTGCAGCCCACCAGGTTCCTCTGTCCCTGGGATTCTCCAGGCATGAATACTGGAGTGGATTGCCATACAGGTTATAAAATCACATATGCTTCTCCTTCCTGAGGGGAGCAGGTTTCATTCTCACCAAATTACTGAAGCTTTCTAGTCACCAGCTGCTACAAAGATTATGTCCTTTAGGAAGGACAGGTTAGATCTCCTTGAAGTCCAAGGGACTCTCAAGAGTCTTCTCCAACACCACAGTTCAAAAGCATCAATTCTTCGGTGCTCAGCCTTCTTCACAGTCCAACTCTCACATCCATACATACCACAGGAAAAACCATAGCCTTGACTAGACAACCTTTGTTGGCAAAGTAATGTCCCTGCTTTTGAACATGCTATCTAGGTTGATCATAACTTTCCTTCCAAGGAGTAAGCATCTTTTAATTTCATGGCTGCAGTCACCATCTGTAGTGATTTTGGAGCCCAGAAAAATAAAGTCTGACACTGTTTCCACTGTTTCCCCATCTATTTCCCATGAAGTGGTGGGACCAGATGCCATGATCTTTGTTTTCTGAATGTTGGGCTTTAAGCCAACTTTTTCACTCTCCACTTTCACTTTCATCAAGAGGCTTTTGAGTTCCTTTTCACTTTCTGCCATAAGGGTGGTGTCATCTGCATATCTGAAGGTATTGATATAATTCCTGGCAATCTTGATTCCAGCTTGTGTTTCTTCCATTCCAGCGTTTCTCATGATGTACTCTGCATATAAGTTAAATAAACAGCATGACAATATACAGCCTTGACGAACTCCTTTTCCTATTTGGAACCAGTTAGAAAACTATAGAACACTGGTGAAAGAAATCAAAGAGGACACTAAAAGATGGAGAAATATACAGTGTTCATGGATCAGAAGAATCAATATAGTGAAAATGAGTATACTACCCAAAGCAATCTATAGATTCAATGCAATCCCTATCAAGCTACCAACGGTATTTTTCACAGAGCTAGAACAAATAATTTCACAATTTGTATGGAAATACAAAAAACCTCGAATACCCAAAATAATTTTGAGAAAGAAGAATGGAACTGGAGGAATCAATCTGCCTGACTTCAGGCTCTACTACAAAGCTACATTCATCAAGACAGTATGGTACTGGCATAAAGAAAGAAATATAGATCAATGGAACAAAATAGAAAGCCCAGAGATAAATCCACCCACCTATGAACACCTTATCTTGGACAAAGGAGGCAAAAATATAAAATGGAAAAAAGACAATCTCTTTAACAAGTGGTGCTGGGAAAACTGGTCAACCACTTGTAAAAGAATGAAACTAGAACACTTTCTAACACCATAGACAAAAAGAAACTCAAAATGGATTAAAGATCTAAACAAAAGAACAGAAACTATAAACCTCTTAGAGGAAAACACAGTCAAAACACTCTCTGAAATAAATCACAGCAGAACCCTTAATGACCCACCTTCCAGAGTAATGAAAATAAAAGCAAAGATAAACAAATGGGACCTAATTAAATTTAAAAGCTTTTGCACAACAAAGGAAACTATTAGCAAGGTGAGAAGACAAACTTCAGAATGGGAGAAAAGAATAACAAAGAAGCAACTGACAAAGAATTTATCTCAAAAATATATAAGCAACTCCTTCAATTCAATTCCAGAAAAGTAAATAGCCCAGTCAAAAAATGGGTTAAAGAACCAAACAGACATTTCTCCAAAGAAGACATACAGATGGCTAACAAACACATGAAAAGATGCTCAACATCACTCATTATCAAAGTAATGCAAATCAAAACCACAATGAATACTATTTCACACCAGTCAGAATGGCTGCTATCCAAAAGTCTACAAACAATAAATGCTGGAGAGGGTGTGGAGAAAAGTTAACCCTCTTACACTGTTGGTGGGAATGTAAACTAGTACAGCCACTATCGAGAACACTGTTGAGATTCCTTAAAAAACTGGAAATAGAACTGCCATATGACCCCCTAACCCCACTGCTGGGCATACACCCCAAGAAAAGCAGAATTGAAAGAGACACATGTAACACAATGTTCTTCCACTCATTAACTAAATGCAGAGGGTGAATATGGAAATAAAACTTCTTGGAAGAGCCCTTGAGTCATTTTAGGTTGAGAAAATAGAGTTTTATATCTTTACTAATGCATTTATTCCAAATCTGGTTAACTGTTTGTTTCTCTTTCATTAGCTCTTTTTTAGGCATGGTATCTCATCATTTAAGTTGGAAAAATTCCTCTGTCTTTTCACTTTAATTATCTTTGTCTGTCTTCTGAAATTATGTGCCACAGTTAACTCTTTATGTCTTAAAGTGGTGTCTTTCTGTGGGAACAGTAACATACAGTTGATGTGTGCCCAGTGGCTTTACTGGAAGAGCTGGATCTGATGTTATCATAATTCATGACTTTCTTTGGGGTGCACTGATTGCAATCATCTTGTTAGGAGGTATGGAGAGCTTGGGCTTGAGTCAGGTATAAGATATGGCTTTCTCTTTGTTTAGAGGCAAGAAGAAAATGGCATCCCACTTCAGTATTCTTGCCTGGAAAATTCCATGGATGGAGGAGCCTGGCAGAATACTGTCCATGGGGTCACAAAGAGTTGGACAAGACTGAGTGACTAACAACACACTGGCCTAATGGAAGGGAGACAGGTACTGAGTTGCTAGAGCAGAAGCCCTGAGGGTCAGGTCTGAGTTGACTTTGTTCCCCCTAAGTGTGTACTTCCCCACTCTTGCACGAGCTTGGTCGACCCATAGGGGAGAAGTGCTGGAGCAAGAAGTGCTAGTGTATGGCACTCAACATGTGGTGGGTCATGGACCTGTTGGCCTTGGCAGAGCTGGAGATGCGGACTGCCTCTGATGCACTGTCTCTGCAGGCACCACCAATAGTTGGCCCTCCCCTGCTCAGAAGCATCTTTGGGTCTGAAGCTCTTGTGGTCCTATACTAGGGCTGCTGTTCTTATAATACTATGGGCTGCAAATATAGGGAGCTGGGACCTGCATGGACTTCTGGCATGGGTAGGGGTGTGGCTGTGGCATCCAGCTGTAGTCAATGATTGGAGTTGCCTCTGATATGAAGCCCATGTAAGCACCAGTAGTAGGTGCCATGGCCCAGTTTAGACATTGCTTCACGTCTGAGCCTTTGCTGTGTCTCACCACCAGGTTCCCAAATATCCATTCATCTCAGGTTGTGGTGCACACACACACACACACACACACACACAAAACACTATATATCTATATGTCTGTATATCTACATTCAAATCCATATATACTTCATCTTATGCATTCAGACAGATTCTTTACTTCCTGATCCACCTGGTGGATCTGCCTGCAATGCAGAATATATGGGATTGATCCCTGCGTTGGGAAGATCCCAGGGGAATGGAAAGGCAGCCCACTCCAGTATTCTTGATTGGAAAATCCCACGGACAGAGGAAGCCTGGCAGGCTACAGTCCATGGGGTCACAAAGACTCAGGTGTGACTGAGCACAGCACACACACACATATAATACAGTAAGATAGTTTGTGGTACATATCAACATATAAATATCTCTCTTATAAGTACAAACATTTAGTAATAAGGGATTAAAGGATAGCTCTTAACTTCTGATATAACTGAGAAATTTCTAATTGGCTTGGAGAAACTATCATACATCCAAGGACTATATTAACCATGGTTTTATTCTAAAGTAACAAAGTCATCCCTTTCTTTGAAGAGGAGAATAGTAATGTTTAGAGATTTCAGTGGTTCTGTCTCTGCCATAAGTTCAGTTCAGTTCAGTTCAGTTCAGGTGCTCAGTTGTGTCCAACTCTTTGCAACCCCATGGATGCAGCATGCCGCGTCTCCCTGTTCATCATCAGCTCCAGGAGTCTACTCAAATTCATGTCCACTGAGCCAGTGATGCCATCCAAATATCTCGTCCTCTGTCATCCCCTTCACCTCCCACCTTCAATCTTTTCCAGCATTAGGGTCTTTTCAAATGAGTCAGTTCTTCACAACAGGTGGCCAAAATATTGGAATTTCAGCTTCAATTTCAGTCAATCCAATGAATATTCAGGATTGATTTCCTTTAGGAAGGACAGGTTAGATCTCCTTGAAGTCCAAGGAACTCTCAAGAGTCTTCTCCAACATCACAGTTCAAAAGCATCAATTCTTCGGCACTCAGCTTTCTTAATAATCCAACTCTCACATCCATACATGACCACTGGAAAAACCAGAGACTTGACTATAAGGACCTTTGTCCCTAGGTTGGTCATAACTTTCTTTCCAAGGAGTAAGCATCTTTAAATTTCATAGCTGCAGTCACCATCTTCAGTGATTTTGGAGCCTCACAAAATAAAGTCAGCCACTGTTTTGACTGTTTCCCTATCTATTTCCCATGAAGTGATGAGACCAGATGCCATGATCTTAGTTTTCTGAATACTGAGTTTTAACCCAACATTTTCACTCTCCTCTTTCACTTTCATCATAAGGCTCTTTAGTTCTTCCTTGCTTTCTGCCATAAGGGTGGTGTCATCTGCATATCTGAGGTTATTGTTATTACTCCTGGAAATCTTTATTCCAGCTTGTGCTTCTTCCAGCCCAGCGTTTCTCATTATGTACCCTACACCTAGGTTAAATAAGCAGGGTGACAATATACAGAATTGATGTACTCCTTTCCCTATTTGGTACCAGTCTGTTGTTCCATGTTCAGTTCTAACTGTTGCTTCCTGACCTGCATACAAATTTCTCAAGAGGCAGGTCAGGTGGTCTGGTATTCCCATCTCTTTCAGAATTGTCCACAGTTTATTGTGATCCACACGGTCAAAGGCTTTGGCATAGTCAATAAAGCAGAAATAGATGCTTTTATGGAACTCTCTTGATTTTTCCATGATCCAGCGGATGTTGGCAATTTGATCTCTGGTTCCTCTGCTTTTCTAAAACCAGCTTGAACATCTGGAAGTTCATGGTTCACATATTGCTGAAGCCTGGCTTGGAGAATTTTGAGCATTACTTTACTAGCATGTGAGACGAGTGTAATTGTGCAGTAGTTTGAGCATTCTTTGGCATTACCTTTCTTTGGGATTGGAATGAAAACTTCCCTTTTCCAGTTCTGTGGCCACTGCTGAATTTTACAAATTTGCTCGCAAATTGAGTGTGGCACTTTCATAGCATCATGTTTTAGGATTTGAAATAGCTCAACTGAAATTCCATCACCTATGCTAGCTTTGTTTATAGTGATGCTCCCTAAAGCCCACTTGACTTCGCATTCCAGGGTGTCTGGCTTTAGGTTGGTGATCATACCATCATGATTCTCAGGGTCATAAAGATCTTCTTTGTATAGTACTTCTGTGCATTCTTGCCACCTCTCCTTAATATCTTCTGCTTCTGTAGGTCCATATCATTTCTGTCCTTTATTGTGCCCATCTTTGCATGAAATGTTCCCTTGGTATCTCTAATATTCTTGAAGAGATCTCTAGTTTTTCCCATTCTATTGTTTCCCTCTCTTTCTTTGCACTGATCACCGAGGAAGGCTTATCTCTTCTTGCTATTCTTTTGAATTCTGTGTTCGAATGGGTATATCTGTCCTTTTCTCCTTTGCTTTTCACTTTTCTTTTCACAGCTGTTTGTCAGGCCTCCTCAGAGAGCCATTTTGCTTTTTGCATTTCTTTTTCTTGGGTATGGTCTTTTCCCCTGTCTCCTGTTCAGTGTCATGAACCTCCATCTATAGTTCATCAGGCACTCTATCAGATTTAGTCCCTTAAATCTATTTCTCACTTCCACTGTATATTCATAAGGGATTTGATTTAGGTCACACCTGAATGGTCCACTCCCACAGTCCACTCCCAGTCTTGTTTTTCTTGACTGTAAAGAGCTTCTCCATTTTTGGCTGCAAAGAATATAATCAATCTGATCTCTGTATTGACTATCTGGTGATGTCCATGTGTAGAGTCTTCTCTTGTGTTCTTGAAAGAGGGTGCTTGCTATTACCAGTGCATTCTGAGGGCAAAACTCTATTAGCCTTTGTCCTGCTTCCTTCTGTACTCCAAGGTCAAATTTGCCTGTTACTCCTGGTGTTTCTTTACTTCCTACTTTTGCATTCCAGTCCCCTATAATGAAAAGGATATCTTGTGGGATGTTAGTTCTAGAAGGTCTTATAGATCTTCATCAGTTCAGTTCAGTTCAGTCACTCAGTCGTGTCCGACTCTTTGCAACCCCATGAATCGCAGCACGCCAGGCCTCCCTGTACATCACCAATTCCCGGAGTTCACTCAGTCTCACATCCATAGAGTCAGTGATGCCATCCAGCCATCTCATCCTCTGTCATCCCTTTCTCCTCCTGCCCCCTATCCCTCCTAGCATCAGAGTCTTTTCCAATGAGTCAACTCTTCGTATGAGGTGGCCAAAGTACTGGAGTTCCAGCTTTAGCATCATTCCTTCCAAAGAAATCCCAGGGCTGATCTCCTTCAGAATGGACTGGTTGGATCTCCTTGCAGTGCAAGGGACTCTCAAAAGTCTTCTCCAACACCACAGTTCAAAAGCATCATTCTTCGGTGCTTAGCCTTCTTCACCATCTAACTCTCACATCCATACATGACCACAGGAAAAACCATAGCCTTGACTAGACGGACTTTTGTTGGCAAAGTAATGTCTCTGCTTTTGAATATGCTATCTAGGTTGGTCATAACTTTCCTTCCAAGGAGCAAGCGTCTTTTAATTTCATGGCTGCAGTCACCATCTGTAGTGATTTTGGAGCCCCCAAAAATAAAGTCTGACACTGTTTCCATTGTTTCACCATCTATTTCCCATGAAGTGATGGGACTGGATGCCATGATCTTAGTTTTCTGAATGTTTAGCTTTAGGCCAACTTTTTCACTCTCCACTTTCACCTTCATCAAGAGGCTTTTGAGTTCCTCTTCACTTTCTGCCATAAGGGTGGTGTCATCTGCATATCTGAGGTTATTGATATTTCTCCTGGCAATCTTGATTCCAGCTTGTGCTTCTTCCAGTCCAGCGTTTCTCATGATGTACTCTGCATATAAGTTAAACAAACAGGGTGACAATATACAGCCTTGATGTACTCCTTTTCCTATTTGGAACCAGTCTGTTGTTCCATTTCCCATTCAACTTCAGGTTCTTCAGCATTACTGGTTTGCCTTGGAAACAAACAGAGATCATTCTGTTGTTTTTGAGATTGCACCCAAGTACTGCATTTCAGACTGGTCTGGATAAAACATCCAAGTACTGCATTTCAGTCCCCGCCATAAATCAAAGGGATAAAGACCCAAGGGTCCTAGTCAAGAGAAATCCTCAGTATTACAATTTAAAGAAAATTTTATATTCTTGGATGTGATGACATGCTGGGACTCTTAGAGCTTTGGAAGCAAGAGAATTAAAGGGGAAGTAGTAATGAAAAATGAATTCATGTCACTTATAATATAGTGTTTTAGGAACAGCGAATCAGCAGGGAGAAAGAAAACCCCAATCTGTCCAGAAAAGTTTCCACAAGGGAAATCATGTAGTTACAGGTTAGAGTAACCAGAGAAAACATGTCTAATGAGCTGACATAAGAAACTCCAAATATCTTCACTGCTGCAGTCCCCCAGCCAGAGCCACATTGATTGGTGAGGAACCTGGTTCTTACGTTTGAAGTTCTATATCTGTCTTAGAAACAATGCTTGATTTAATCACTTCCTATTTTCTTCTTTGGGGACAAAATTCCGTCTGCATCAGTAATCATTTAGGGAGGAATTTTGACTTCTACAGGGAAAGCTTTCTCTGTCAATCTGCAGGCAGGCGAGTCTGATAGCTCCACAGACTCTGCGGGAGAGCGTCAGAGAGGATGGAAGCCAAGAGCATGTAATGAAGCCAGATCATTGCGTTTTTTTTTTTTTTTTTTTTCTTTTGTGTTTGCACTTGAACATGTGGAACAAGTATCTTCCTCAGGTCTTTAGCAGTGCCAACTCCCTCTTCCAGGCACAGAATTCTGACATCACAGTAGCTTCTTGTCTCTCTTTCTTTAGGAATCTGTTGAAACATCACCTAGTTTGCTGGACTTTCCTGAACACTCAGGACAAAATAACACCTCCTACAATTCTCCTTTATATCTGATTTTGTTTTCTTCTTAGCATCTGTCATGTTCTGACATATTCTATGATATTTTATTTGAATATCCTCATTCACTATCCTTGGATTGTGAGAGGTTTACTTTTCAGCACTTCTACTGCTTGCCTCCATGTGCTTGGAACATGGTTAGCACTAAATATGTATTTCTCAAGTGAATGAAGAAATATCACATTAAAACTCCAGAATATATGACCTCTTAGCAAATGTTGTGAGAATGGGAAAAAATTCCTAGTCAGAAAGGAAATGAAGTATGCCCTCAAAGGGCCTTCTGTGGTGACTCAGTGGTTTAGAATCCACCTGTAATGTAACAGACATTTAAGAGATGTGGGTTCAATACTTGGTTTGGGAAGAACCCACTCCAGAACTCTTTCTTAGGAAATCCCATGGACAGTGGAGGCCAGTGTGCTATGGTCCTTGGGGTCCCCCAGAGTTGGACAAGAGTGAAGTGGCTAAACATATAAACATACTTTCAAAGAGAACTTATCTGAAAATAAAATATTAACACCAACTTCTTGAGGGCTGAATAGAAATTGCAGTAATTAATCTGTGAATTATACCAGTAGGAGTGAAAATTGTCATTATTTCCTTTTTTCCTGGTAGTTACCTCCACCTCATGGAACCAAGTAACAATACACAAATTTCAGGATTTCTTCTTTTGGAGCTTTCAAAGGAACCAGAACTACAACCCCTCATATTTGGGCTTTTCCTCGCCATGTACCTGATCACTGTGCTTGGAAACCTGTTCATCATCTTAACTGTCGGGACGAACTCCCATATCCACACCCCCATGACTTCTTCCTCTCCAACCTGTCCTTTGTAGACCTCTGTTTCATTTCCACCACCATCCCAAAGATGCTGTGGAACATCCAGACACAGAGGAAAGATACCACCTATGAAGGCTGCTTCACCCAGGTGTATTTTTACATTCTCTTTGCAGGATTAGATGATTTCCTGCTGACTGTGATGGCCTATGATTGGTGTGTGGCCATCCGCCACCCCCTGCACTACGTGGTCATCATGAGCCCCTGGCTCTGTGGACTGCTGGTTCTGATATTCTGGGTGCTGATTGCCTTGTATCCCTTGCTACACAGCTTAATGGTGCTGCGACTGTCCTTCTGTCCAGTTATGCAAATTCCCCACATTTTCTGTGAACTCAGTCAGGTGGTACAACTTGCCAGTTGTGACAACTTTCTTAATTACATAGTGATGTATTTTTCAGCTGTCCTGATGGGTGTTGGTCCTTTTGCTGGTATCCTTTACTCTTACTCTAAAATAGTTTCCTGCATATGTACGATCTCATCAGCTCAAGGGAAATATAAAGCATTTTCTATCCGTGTATCTCACCTCTTGGTTTTCTCCTTATTTTGTTTTGTAGCCTTAGGAATTTACCTTAGCTCTGGTGCCACGCACAGCTCACATTCAAGTACAGTTTCCTTGGTGAAGTACACTGTTATCACACCCATGCTAAACCCCTTTTATACAATGTGAGAAATCAAGATATAAAGGGGCCTCTGAAGAGTTTATATTTGACAGCAAGTATAAAAGACCAATTACAATAGTTCCCTGGATTGCATAACTCAAAGCCTTAGAACCAGAAATTGTGATTCTTTGATCATTGTGGAATAAAATTTTCTCCTTGTATGTATTTTCTTGAATTTCCACTTTTCTTTCCTTCTTTGGATTCAGCATCTTTATACAATTCAGACACTTAGTTTTTAAGCTTTATTCTAAGTCTTGTATACAGACAGATTTTATTTTTTCCTATTCCACAATTTACTTACCTTTGGAGAAAAAAAATGATTTGAAATGTAATTTCTTTGGTGGGGCATCATAGATTTATGAAGAATTTATTGAGAATAGTGTCTTTTTATTAAAACATTTAGTCTACTGACACTGAAAGAGGTTATCCATAAGTATTGCTTATTGCCAGTGTGTTACTTGTTTTTTGCCTTTGGAGTTCTTGTTTTTTCCTTCTGTGTGTTACTTAAGGTTTGATGTTTTTTTTAGTGGTATGCTTTGAGCAAGCTCCAGGAGATGTTGAAGGACAGGGAAGCCTAGCATGCTGCTGTCCATGGGGTAGCAACAAGTCAGACACAACTGAGCGACTAGACAGCAAAGTAATAGGCTTGTGTTTCTTTCTAGTCTTTGTGTATCCAATGTAGTTTTTTGATGCATGGTAAACAATGGGTTTTTATATGATGACCTACAACTATATTTTCTTTTCAAAACAGGCTTTCTTTTAGGTTTCTGCATTTTGAAATAGCACTACATTTTTCACTCCCTGGCCTACATTTGTGTGTTTGTTGTCATATTTAACAACTCACTATATATCCCTTTAATTTTTATTGTAGCTATACTTGACTTTAGACATTCTTTTTGTCTTTTAAAGTTTGATTCTAGCTTAAGTGATTTGATCCTCAGCCTTTCCACATGTTTGCCTTTACTAGTGGGATTTTGTCTTTCATAGAGTTTCTTACTACTTGTTATGCCTTTTTCTTTCCTTCTTAGAGAAGATTCTACATCATTCCTTGTAGTCTTAGAAGTGATAAATTGTTTCATTCTTTTTTTTCTTAAGTCCAAATTTTTTATTAGATTTAACAAAAAAATGAAATTGCAGTTCAATAATAGTCATAATAAGAAAAGAAGAAATAGAATTACAAATTGTTTCATTCTTTACTTGTATGAAAAGTTCCTTATCTCTCCTTTGATTCTAAATGATAATCTTTCTGGGTAGTATGCCCTAGTTTGCAGGTTTTTCCTACTCAGAACCTTAAATATATCAGACATTTCCCATCTGACATATAATGTTTTTTGCAAAAAAAAAAAAAAGGAAATAATTTGATAGACTTTAGGGCACGTTTTTATATAATGCTGTTTTACTTTGGTTCCTTTACAACTCATATGTTTAATATTATTGTTTTAATTTATGTATCTAGGTTTGGGTCTTGTTGCTGTCATTTGGGGGGAACCCTTTTATCTTCTGGTATCTGAATCTGGTTTTTTATTCAGGTTTGAGAAGGCTTTCAGCCATAATTTTATCAAAATAATTTTTCAACAACTTCTCTTTCTGTCTTTTCCTTCCTGGACACTCTAATTATGCCAGTGTTGGTGTTCTTAATGTAGTCAAATATCCTTAAAACTATTCTCAATTTTTAATCTTTGTTTTTATTTTCTGACTAAGTCATTTCCATTATTATATATTTCAGATAGCTTATGCATTCTTCTGTATCAGTTAGTATACTATTAACTACTTCTATTTATTGTTCATTTAATTTATTGTAGTGTTTAGTTCTAAATAGTTTTTATTTTATAGTGCTCTGTTTAAGTTATCATTGTGTTCATCAGTCTTTTTTTCACAGAATTAAATATTTTATGGTCTTCCACTTATTAACAAATTCACGGGGTGAATACTGGAAATAAAACTTCTTGTGGAAGATTCCTTGAATCATTTTAGCTTGAGGAAATGGAGCTTTAAATCATCTTTATTAATGCATTGAATTCCAAATCTGGTAAACTGTCTGTCTTTTCTCTAGCTGTTTTTTAAGGCATGATCTCTTGCTCTTTCAGTTGGGACAAATTCCTCTGCTTTTCATTTTACATACTTTTGTCTATACATCTGAAATTTTGTGCCACAGTTAACTATTGTGGTCTTCAAGTGGTGTCTTTCTGTGGGAACAGTCATATACAATTGATGTGTGCCCAGTGGCTTTACTGGAAGAGTTAGATTTTCTGTTATCACAATTCATGTCTGTCTCTAGTGTGTACTGGTTGCAATCATCTTGCTAAGAATGATGGACAGTTTAGGGCTTGAACCAGGTATGAGATAGAGCTTTCTGTTTTCTTAGTAGCCATTACTGGCTTAATAGGAGGCAGGCAAGCCCCAAGGTGCTAGGGCTGAAGCCCTGAGGATAAGGTCTGAGCTGACCTTGTTCCCCCTAACTGTGTGCTCCCCCACTCCTGCACCAGCTCAGTAAACCTAGAGGGGAGCACTCCTGGAGCAAGAAGAGCTAGTGTGTGACACTGTAGATGGGGTGGGGCAAGGACCCTGTTCGCCTGGGTAGAGCTTGAGATGCAGACTGCCTCTGATGTGCTGTCTGTATAAGCACCATCAATGGCTGACTCTCCCCTGCTCAGAAGCATCTTTCGGTCTGAAGCTCTTTTGTGCCTACAGTAAAGCTGCTGTACTTGCCATGGTATGGGGCTGCAAAACAAGGCAGCTCAGACCTGTATGGACTTCTGGTATGGATAGGGGTGTGGGCTGTGGCATCCAGCTGTAGTCAATGATTGGGCTCTCTTCTGACGTGAAGCCCATGTAAGCACCAGTAATAGGTGCCATGGCCCTGCTTAGACATTGTTTCATATCTGAGCCTCTGCTGTGACTCACAGCTAGGTTCCCAAGCATCTGCTCAGGCTGTGTCACACATGCAAATACACATACACACATATACACACACACAAGCATATATATATATGCTTGTGTGTGTTTACATATATATGTGCTTGTGTGTGTGTGTGTATATATATATATATATGTTTATATATATATATATATATATATATATATATATATATATATATATATATATATATTTCCCAGATGGTGCTAGTTGTAAAGAACCTGCCTCACAATGCAGGTGACATAAGAGATGTGGGTTTGATCCCTGGGTTGGAAGATCCTCTGGAGAAGGAAATGGCAACTCACTCCAGTGTTCTTGGCTGGAGAATCCCATGGGTGGAGGAGCCTGGCAGGCTACAGTGCATGGGGTTGCACACACTTGAACATGAGTGAAGAGTATTAGCATGGCTTCCCTGGTGGATCAGATATTAAAAAATCTGCCTGCAATGCAGGAGATATAAATTTGATCTTTCAGTGGGAAGACACCATGGGGAAGGGAATGGCAACCCACTCCAGTATTCTTGCTTGGGAAATTCCATGAACAGAGAAGCCTGGTGGGCTACTGTCCATGGGGTTACAAAAATTCGGACAAGATGAGCACAGCCCAAACACACACATAATATGCTATGATAGCTTATGGTGCATATAAACTTATAAATATATCTCTTATAATTACAAACATTTAGTAATGAGGGACTAAAGTATAGCTCTTGACTTTGGATATAACTGGGGAATTTCTAATTTGCTTGGAAAAACTGTCATGGATTCAGGGAGTATAATAACCATGGTTTTATACTAAAGGGGCAAAGTTATCCCCTTTTTTGAAGAGGAGAATAATCCTTTTTACAGATACCAGTGGTTGTGTCCCTGCCACAAATCAAAGTTCTGAAGACCCTAAGGACCTAGTCAAGACATATCCCCAGTGTTACAGTTTACAGAAAATTTTCTGCTCAGTGATATGATGTCAGGCTGGGAAACTTTAAAAGCAAGAGAATTAAGGGGAAAGGAGCAATAAAAGATGAATTTGGGGAGGTGGTCCTAAGATGGCGGAGGAATAGGACGGGGAGACCACTTTCTCCCCCACAAATTCATCAAAAGAACATTTAAACGCTGAGTAAAATCCACAAAACAACTTCTGAATGCTGGCAGAGAACATCAGGCACCCAGAAAAGCAGCCCATTGTCTTCGAAAGGAGGTAGGAAAAATATAAAAGACAAAAGGAGAGACAAAAGAGGTAGGGACAGAGCTCCATCCCGGGAAGGGAGTCTTAAAAAGAGAGAAGTTTCCTAACACCAGGAAACACTCTCACTGCTGAGTCTATGCCAAGCCTTGGAAGCACAGAGGGCAACATAATAGGGAGGAAAAATAAGTAAATAATTAAAACCCACAGATTACGAGCCCAACGGTAACTCCCCCAGTGGAGAAGCAGCGCAGATGCCTGCACCCACCACTAGCAAAAGGGGGCTGGGCTGGGAGGCACGGGCTGCATTGCTTAGAGTAAGGATTGGGCCTGAATGCCCCCGAGGGTAATCAGAGTGAACTAATTTGGGCTAGCAAACCAGACTGTGGGATAGCTACCACGCGAAATGCCCTAAGACACCACCAAGCCCGCACACAGAACAAAGGGCGGAACAGAACTAGCCGGCTGCAGACCATCCCCCTCTGGTGACAGGCAGCCAGAGGGGGAAGGGGGCAATCGCAGCCCCAGAGAGACATTATCTACCAAACTGCAAGCAGGCCTCTTTGCTTACTAAGACTTCTTAGGGTTCTGGACAGTCATCCGCCTGAGAAGGTGTGCAGTTGTACACCCAGAAAACCAAGCAGCAAGGATGGGAGAGGCGATAAGTCATAGTGACCGCACTCGCCAAACACCTCATTGCCGGGGTCCAGCCCCGGCTGATTCAGGGTATTCAAAGGAGAGACGGCGTAGGCGAAGATCAGGAAACAACTGCTTAATTAAATGTTAATTAAGGATATAAAGAGTAATAGAATGAGGATAGCTCAGCAGGAAAAATCAGTGGAGAAAAGCGGCTGAAATAAGGATAACTCAGTAGGAAAATTCAGTGAAGAAAAGAGGCTGAGTAGCTTGGTTTACGCGGGAGACCAATAAAACTTCAAGACAGGAAGTTTGCACCACTTACGTAGGCCGCAGGCGTCTTTCCGTTCTCCCGAAGGAGAAGAGACACTGAGGCCTCCCCAGTCAGATCTTAGAAGCCCAGGCATAATTCGCAAGCATGGCTGGTTTCGTGCTCCAGATGGAGACTCAGGCAGAATTTGAGAGAGAGAGCGACATGGGGAGACCAAGTTTCAGTAAACAAGGCCTGCACTTTATTTTCCAAAGTATTTTTTATACCTTAAGTTATGCATAGAGGATAATGGGGGAAGGGGTGGAGTCAGGCAAGGACAGCAGTTCCTGGTTCTAATCGAAGCCAGGCTTTCAAACTTATCATATGCAAAAGTTCAGGTGATTGACATCATCTTCTGGCCAGGAGGCCTGTTAACATTTTAAGAAACTTATTTTTCTCTAAAGGTGATTATTCCAAAGTCAGGCACCAGCCTCCAAAAAAGCATTGGACAAAGCTGCATTCCTACAGGGCAAAGGTGAGGTGGGCTCAATCCAGAAAAGAATTAACTCAAGGGTCCAAGGTTACAAACATTGAGGTTACTATTTACATTTCTATACACCCATTATATCAATCAATACACTGCCAAGGACACAGTAGGTAAGGAGTATGGAGACTTAGCAGCAAACATTGGCCCAACAAGTGAAAAACCCTTCACCAATACAATTTCTAATCAATCTTTTAACTACTTAAAGGCATCTGTGTTTAGGCAGTTTAGAACATCTCCTGCCTCTCACAGTTGGGAGGCTCTGAACAATCACATGTGGCCGGAAAAACCTATTCAGGCAGGCTAGAGGATTTCCAAAGGAGTTTGTAGGTTGAAACACTGTCACACCCAGGAATTATTAACTGGAGCTGTAAGCTAACTCTTTTTTCAGAGAGAGGTAGTGGGGGACAGCCCCCATAAAGTCAGAGGTGTAGGTGAAAGCACAAAGCAGAAAGTAGGCAGACTCAGGTTTGGGGGGTAGATGCTCGAGAATTTCCAGGGGGACTCCTGAGGCTCGATCCCGTCTTTGCGTATGCCGAGCCTCCTTCCTCATGACCTTTGTCATGGGCGGAGTGCCTCATGCTGGCTCCCGGCAGTGATAGAATTCCAGTTGAGCTATTCTAGATCCTGAAAGATGATGCTGTGGAAAGTGCTGCACTCAATATGCAATATACACTCAGTATGCAATATGCCAGCTCCCAGCACCTCATCACACGAGCTGCTCGGAGCTGGGAAGGGCACAAAACGCAGGCCCAACCTAGCCTGCGCCTCTGAGGACTACCCGAGTGCCTGAACCTGAGAGGCTTAGACTTGGGAGGTGCATGCAGCCCAGGGCCAACCTCGGATGGTTCCCGGCGGAGCAACCTAGAGCCTGAGCTGTGTGGGCAGAGAGGGTGCACACGCCGTGAGCGGGGGCAGGTGCAGTGTAGCTGAGACACTACGAGCACATGCCAGTGTTATTTGTTTGCAGTGGCCCTCCCTCCCCGCAGCGCGACTGAACAAGTGAGCCTAAAAAAGTGTCCACCACCGCCCCCTTGTGTCAGGGTGGAAATCAGACACTGAAGAAACCAGCAAACAGAAGCTAAAACTGAAGGAACTGCCTTGAAAGTGACAGGTGCAATAGATTAAAACCCTGTAGTTAGTACTGACTACATAGAAAGGGGCCTATAGATCTTGAGAAATATAAGCCAGACCAAGAAACTATCCAAAAATGAACTGACCTCACACTGCCCACAACAACACCACAGAAAGTCCTAAATATATTTTTACTATTTTTATGACCATTCTTTTCTTTCTTATTCTTTTTCTTTTTTTTTCTTTTCTTTTTGTTTTAACTTTACAATTTTGTAAAGTTTAAAAATAAAATTAAAAAAACTACAATATAAAAAAAAAGATTAAAAAATTTTCAGTCCTCTATTACTCCTTTAATTTTCATTTTAATAACGTACTATTACTTTTCAAAAAAAAGTATTTTTAAAGCAAACCGTATATATACATATAACTCTTGTGACTTTGTTTTTTTTTTTTTTCTTCTTCTTCTTCTTTTCTTCAATATTGTATTTTTGAAAATCCAACCTCTACTCTAGAATTTTAATATTTGCTTTTTGGTATTTGTTATCAATTTTGTATCTTTAAGAACCCAATCTTCAGCACATATTTTTACTTGGGAGTGAGATTACTGGCTTGACTGCTCTCTCCCCCTTTGGACTCTCCTTTCTCTCCACTAGGTTGCCTCTGCCTCCTCCCTGCCCCTTCTCTTCTCTACCCAACTCTCTGAATCTCTATGTATTCCAGATGGTGGAGGACACTTAGGGAACTGATTACTGGCTGGATCTGTCTCTCTCCTTTTCATTCCCCCCTTTTATACTCCTGTCCACCACTGTCTCCTGACTCCCTCTTCTCTTCTCTGAATAACTTCATGAACATCTCTGAGTGGTCCAGACTGTGGAGCACACATAAGGAAGTGATAACTGGCTAGCTTGCTCTCTCCTCTTCTGAATCCACCTCAACTCATTCATGTCACCTCTAACTCCCTCCTCCCTCTTCTCTTCTCCATGTAACTCTGTGAACTTCTCTAGGTGTCCCTCACTGTGGAGAAACTTTTCATCTTTAACCTAGATGTTTTTATCAATGATGTTGTATAGAAGGAAAAGTCTTGAGGCTACTGTAAAAATAAGACTGAAAACCAGAAACAGGAGGCTTAAGTCCAAATCCTGAGAATCATAGAACACCTGACTCCAGGGAACATTAAGTGATAGGAGCTCATCAAACGCCTCCATACCTACACTGAAACCAAGCACCACCCAAGGGCCAACAAGTTCCAGAGCAAGACATACCATGCAAATTCCCCAGCAACATAGCAACACAGCCCTGAGCTTCAATATACAGGCTGCCCAAAGTTACTCCAAATCCATTGACATCTCATAACTCATTACTAGACACTTCATTGCACTCCAGAGAGAAGAAATCCAGCTCCAACCACCAGAACACTGACACAAGCTTCCCTAACCAAGAAACTTTGACAAGCCACCAGTAAAACTCCACCCACAGTGAGGAAATTCCATAATAAAGAGAAAGCCACAAACTGCCAGAATATAGAAAGGCCATGCCAAACTCAGCAATATAAACAAGATGAAGAGACAGAGGAATACCCAGCAGGTAAAGGAACAGGATAAATGCTCACCAAACCAAACAAAATATGAAGAAATAGGGAATCTACCTGATAAAGAATTCCAAATAATGATAGTGAAAATGATCCAAAATCTTGAAATCAAGATGGAATCACAGATAAATAGCCTGGAGACAGGATTGAGAACACACAAGAAAGGTTAAACAAGGACCTAGAAGAAATAAAAAAGAGACAATATTAATGAATGATGCAATAAATGAGATCAAAACACTCTGGAGGGAACAAATAGTAGAATAACAGAGGCAGAAGATAGGATTAGTTAAATAGAAGATAGAATGGTAGAAATAAATGAATCATAGAGGAAAAAAGAAAAATGAATGAAAAGAAATGAGGACAATCTCAGAGACCTCCAGAACAATGTTAAATGACCCAACATTTGAATCATAAGAGTCCCAGAAGAAGAAGACAAAAAGAAAGACCATGAGAAAATACTTGAGGAGATAATAGTTGAAAACTTCCTTAAAATGGGGAAGGAAATAATCACCCAAGTCCAAGAAATCCCGAGAGTGCCAAACAGGAAAAACCCAAGGCGAAACACCCCAAGACACATATTAATCAAATTAACAAAGATCAAACACAAAGGACAAATATTAAAAGCAGCAAGGGAAAAACAACAAATAACACACAAGAGGATCCCCATAAGGATAACAGCTGATCTTTCAATAAAAACTCTTAAGGCCAGGAGGGAATGGCAAGACATACTTAAAGTGATGGAAAAAAAAAAAAAAAAAAAAAACAAAAAAAAAAACTACAGCCCAGGTTACTGTACCCAGAAAGGATCTCATTCAAATATGAAGGGGAAATCAAAAGCTTTACAGACAAGCAAAAGCTGAGAAAATTCAGAACCACGAAACCAGCTCTCCAACAAAGGCTAAAGGATATTCTTTAGACAGGAGACACAAAAATGGTGTATAAACTCGAACCCAAAACAATAAAGTAAATGGCAATGGGATCATACTTATCAATAATTACCTTAAATGTAAATGGGTTGAATGCCCCAACCAAAAGACAAAGACTGGATAAATGGATACAAAAACAAGACCCCTACATATGTTGTCTACAAGAGACCCACCACAAAACAGGGGACACATACAGACAGAAAGTGAAGGGCTGGAAAAAGGTATTCCATGCAAATAGAGATCAAAGGAAAGCAGGAGTAGCAATACTCATATAAGATAAAATAGACTTTAAAACAAAGGCTGTAAAAAGAGACAAAGAAGGACACTACATAATGATCAAAGGATCAATCCAAGAAGAAGATATAACAATTATAAATATATATGTACCCAACATAGGAGCACCGCAATATGTAAGAGAAATGCTAACAAGTATGAAAGGGGAAATTAACAACAATACAATAATAGTGGAAGACTTTAATACCCCACTCACACCTATGAATAGATCAACTAAACAGAAAATTAACAAAGAAACACAAACTTTAAATGATACCATAGACCAGTCAGACCTAATTGATATCTATAGGACATTTCACCCTAAAACAATGAATTTCACCTTCTCTCAAGCGCACATGGAACCTTCTCCAGGATAGATCACATCCTGGGCCATAAAGCTAGCCTTGGTAAATTCAAAAAAATAGAAATCATTCCAAACATCTTTTCTGACCACAATGCAGTAAGATTAGATCTCAACTACAGGACAAAAACTATTAAAAATTCCAACATATGGAGGCTGAACAACACGCCACTGACTAACCAACAAATCACAGAAGAAATCAAAAAAGAAATCAAAATTTGCATAGAAACAAATGAAAATGAAAACACAACAACCCAAAACCTGTGGAACACTGTAAAAGCAGTGCTAACGGGAAAGTTCATAGCAATACAGGCATACCTCAAGAAACAAGAAAAAAGTCAAATAAATAACCTAACTCTATACCTAAAGCAACTACAAAAGGAAGAAATGAAGAACCCCAGGATTACTAGAAGGAAAGAAATCTTAAAAATTAGGGCAGAAATCAATGCAAAAGAAACAAAGGAGACCATAGCAAAAATCAACAAAGCCAAAAGCTGGTTCTTTGAAAGGATAAATAAAATTGACAAACCATTAGCCAGACTCATCAAGAAACAAAGGGAGAAAAATCAAATCAATAAAATTAGAAATGAAAATGGAGAGATCACAACAGACAACACAGAAATACAAAGGACCATAAGAGACTACTATGACCAATTATATGCCAATAAATTGGACAACGTGGAATAAATGGACAAATTCTTAGAAAAGTACAGCTTTCCAAAACTGGACCAGGAAGAAATAGAAAATCTTAATAGACCCAACACAAGCACGGAAGTTGAAACTGTAATCAGAAATCTTCCAGCAAACAAAAGCCCAGGTCCAGACGGCTTCATAGCCGAATTCCACCAAAAATTTAGAGAAGAGATAACATCTATCCTACTCAAACTCTTCCAGAAAATTGCAGAGGAAGGTAAACTTCCAAACTCATTCCACCAGGCCACCATCACGCTGATACCAAAACCTGACAAAGATGCCACAAAAAAAGAAAACTACAGGCAAATATCAATGATGAGCATAGGTACAAAAATCCTTAATAAAATTCTAGCAATCAAAATCCAACAAAACATTAAAAAGATCATACACCATGACCAAGTGGCCTTTATCCCAGGGATGCAAGGATTATTCAATATCCACAAATCAATCAATGTAATACACCACATTAACAAATTGAAAAATAAAAACCATATGATTATCTCAATAGATGCAGCGAAAGCCTTTGATAAAATTCAACATCCATTTATGATAAAAAAAAAGAAAAAACTCTCCAGAAAGCAGGAATAGAAAGAACATGCCTCAACATAATAAAAGCTATATATGACAAACCCACAGCAAACATTATCCTCAATGCTGAAAAATTGAAAGCATTTCGCCTAAAGTCAGGAACAAGACAAGGGTGCCCACTCTCAGCACTACTATTCAACATAATTTTGGAAGTTTTGGCCACAGCAATCAGAGCAGAAAAAGAAATAAAAGGAATCCAAATTGGAAAAGAAGAAGTAAAACTCTCACTGTTTGCAGATGACAAGATCCTCTACATAGAAAACCCTAAAGACTCCACCAGAAAATTACTAGAGCTAATCAATGAATACACTAAAGTTGCAGGATATAAAATCAACACACAGAAATCCCTTGCATTCCTATACACTAATAATGAGAAAATAGAAAGAGAAATTAAGGAAACAATTCCATTCAGCATTGCAACGAAAAGAATAAAATACTTAGGAATATATCTACCTAAAGAAACTAAAGATTTATATATAGAAAACTATAAAACACTGATGAAAGAAATCAAAGAGGACACTAATAGATGGAGAAATATACCATGTTTATGGATCAGAAGAATCAATATAGTGAAAATGAGTATACTACCCAAAGCAATCTATAGATTCAATGCAATCCCTATCAAGCTACCAACGGTATTTTTCACAGACCTAGAACAAATAATTTCACAATTTGTATGGAAATACAAAAAACCTCGAATAGCCAAAGCGATCTTGAGAAAGAAGAATGGAACTGGAGGAATCAACCTGCCTGACTTCAGGCTCTACTACAAAGCCACAGTTATCAAGACAGTATGGTACTGGCACAAAGACAGAAATATAGATCAATGGAACAAAATAGAAAGCCCAGAGATAAATCCACGCACCTATGGACACCTTATCTTTGACAAAGTAGGCAAGCATATACAATGGATTGAAGAAAATCTCTTTAACAAGTGGTGCCTGGAAAACTGGTCAACCACTTGTAAAACAATGAAACTAGAACACTTTCTAACACCACACAAAAAAATAAACTCAAAATGGATTAAAGATCTAAACATAATACCAGAATCTATAAAACTCTTACAGGAGAACATAGGCAAAACACTCTCTGATATAAATCACAGCAGGATCCTCTATGATCCACCTCCCAGAATATTGGAAATAAAACCGAAGATAAACAAGTGGATCTAATTAAACTTAAAAGCTTCTGCACAACAAAGGAAACTATAAGCAAAGGTGAAAAGACAGCCTTCAGAATGGGAGAAAATAATAGCAAATTAAGCAACTGACAAACAACTAATCTCAAAAATATACAAGCAACTCCTACAGCTCTACTCCAGAAAAATAAATGACCCAATCAAAAAATGGGCCAAAGAACTAAATAGACATTTCTCCAAAGAAGACATACAGATGGCTAACAAACACATGAAAAGATGCTCAACTTCACTCGTCATCAGAGAAATGCAACTCAATACCACAATGAGGTAACATTTCACGCCAGTCAGAATGGCTGTGATCCAAAAGTCTACAAGAAATAAATGCTGGAGAGGGTATGGAGAAAAGGGAACCCTCTTACACTGTTGGTGGGAATGCAAACTAGTACAGCCACTATGGAGAACAGTGTGGAGATTCCTTAAAAACCTGGAAATAGAACTGCCATCGACCCAGCAATCCCACTGCTGGGCATACACACCGAGGAAACCAGAATTGAAAGAGACACATGTACCTCAATGTTCATCGCAGCACTGTTTATAATAGCCAGGACATGGAAACAACCTAGATGTCCATCATCAGATGAATGGATAAGAAAGCCGTGGTATATGTACACAATGAAGTATTACTCAGCCATTCAAAATAATACATTTGAATCAGTTCTAATGAGGTGGATGAATTTGGAGCCTATTATACAGAGTGAAGTAAGCCAGAAAGAAAAACACCAATACAGTATACTAATGCATATACATGTAATTTAGAAAGATGGTGACTACAACCCTGTATGCGAGACACAAAAGAGACACAGATGTATACAACAGTCTTTTGGACTCTGTGGGAGAGGGAAGGGGGATGATTTGGGAGAATGGCATTGAAACATGTATAATATCATATAAAAAATGAATTGCCAGTCCAGGTTCGATGCAGGATACAGGAAGCTTGGGGCTAGTGCACTGGGATGACCCAGAGGGATGGTATGGGGAGGGAGGTGGGAGGGGGGTTCAGGATGGGGAACACATGTACACCCGTGGTGAATGCATGTTGATGTATGTCAAAACCAATACAATATTATAAAGTAAAAAGTAAAAATATATTAAAAAAATGAATTTACCTAACGTATAATGCATTTCTTAGGAATAGAGAATCAGTAGGGGGAAAAAAAAAGCCATTTTGTCCAGAAAAGTCTCCCTGTGGGAAATCATGTAGTTAGAGGTTGGAGTAACCTGAGGAATCATGTCTAATGAGCTGACACAGGAAGCTGTAAATATCTCCTCTGCTGCAGTCCCTCAGCCTGTGCCTCGTTAGTTGGTGAGGACTTGGTTCTTGCTTTTGAAGTTATACATCTGTCTGGGAATCAATGCTTGATTTAAGTCCTTTTCTTATTTGGAGACTTAAATTGGTTCTGCATCATTAAGCATTTAGGGAGGAATTTTGACTTCTATGTGGAAAGCTTTCCCTCTCAGTCTGCAGGCAGGTGAATCTGAGAGATCCACAGAAACTTCAGGAGAGCTCCAGTGAGGTTGGAGGCCAGGAGCGTGTACCTGAGGTCACCTGAGGACCAACCTAGCATAGCCCAATGGCCAGGGGTTACTGTGGATGTATTCTGGCTTTCCTAATAGTAATGTACTTATTTATGGTCTAAAACAAAAATGAAACTTGCACTTGAAAATTCAAGTGTCAGTGTTGACAATTAGATGGTAATAGTGGAAGCTCAGAATGTATGGTGGTGGTGGTTTTGTTGTAAGTTGTGTCCACTCTTGCAACCCCATGGACTGTAGACTGCCTGGCTTCTTTGTCCCTGGGATTTCCCAGGAAGAATACTGGAGTGGAATTTTAGAATGGTTCCCTCCTTTTCCACTGCTGAATGCTCGAGGGGATTTTTCTCCAGTATGTACTGAATCTACTCGAGTTCTTGGAGGTAAATCTCACAATATTGTGGGAGCCCCCTCTGACTGAGCTTCCATATAACTTGTCTGTTCTGAGCCTCCAGCAGTTTTTCAAGTGTGGTTCGGAGTCTCCTTCCTGGAGCTGGTACTCAGTGTACATCCCCTCCTTGAATGTCTACCCTGAGATCTTGAAATTGTGTTTACCTCAACTTTTCAAAGCCTAGATCTACCCCTGCTTTTCTGCACTTTCTATTACTGGCTGGTGAGAGGTGACAATTCCAGAGATCAAGCCCCGAGCCTTTGGAGTGGGGGCACTGACTCCAAGAACCTAGACTACCAGAAAACGAACCCTAGGGAGGATCAAATGGTGAGAACTCACGCAAAGGAAAACACTGTAATACAAGACCCGACATCATCCAACCACAAATAGCACATTATGAAGGACTCTGCATCTAAGCAACAAACAAACAAAATCAGCTGCAGACAGGATTACCACCTCACTCAACCTTGCCCATCAGAGGAAAAATAAACGAACAAACAAAAACTCAGTACAAATTTCACCCTATAAAAGCTTACACAAACCACTGGACCAACCTTAGAGGGCAGAAACCAAAAGGAAAAAATACTTCAGCCTCAAAGCCTGGGAAAAGGAGACCTCAAACACAGTAAGTTAAGAAAAAAATAATGAAAAGGCAGAGAAATACTACACAAATGAAGGAACAAACTAGAAACATAGAAGTCCAAACAAATGAAGAGGAAATAGGCAAACTACCTGGAAAAGAATTCAGAACAATGATTGTAAAGATTATTGAAAATCTTGGGAGAAAAATGGAGAAAATTCAAGAATCAGTTAACAAATACCTAGAAGAACTAAAAAATAAATATGCAGACACAAACAACACAATTACTGAAATTAAAAATACTCTGGAAATAAGCAATACCAGAATATCTGAAGCAGAAGATTGAATCAATGAGCTGGAGGATAAAATGGTGGAAATTAATTCTGAAGAGCAGAACAAAGTAAAAAGAATGAAAGGAACTGAGGATAGTCTCAGAGACCTCTGGGACAATATCAAATTCACCAACATTCGAATTATAGGGGTCTCAGAAGAAGAAGAGAAAAAAAAAGGGTATGAAAATTTTTTGAAGAGTTTATAGTTGAAAATTTGGAAAGGAAATAGTACCAATAGTACCAACATGGAAAAGGAAATAGTCAATTAAGTCCAAGAGGAACAAAGAGTCCCAAATAGGAGAAACCCATGGAGAAACACACCAAGACCCATACTAATCGAACTACAAAGACTAAACACAAAGAAAGAATATTAAAGATAGCAAGGGAGAAGCAACAAGTAACATACAAGGGAAACCCAAAAGGCTTAAAACCTGATCTTTCAGCAGAAACTCAGCAGGCCAGAAGGGAATGGCAGGATATATTTAAAGTATTTAAAGGGAAAAATCTACAACCAAGATTACTGTACCCAGCAAGGATCTCATTCAAAATTTATGGAGAAATAAAAAGATTTTCAGACAAGCAAAAGTTAAGAGAATTCAGTACCACCAAACCAGCCTTACAACAAATGTTAAATGGACTTACACAGTCAAGAAATACAAGAGAAGAAAAAAGATCTACAAAATCAACCCCAAACAATTAAGAAAATGGCAATAGGAACATATATATCAATAATTACTTTAAACCTAAATGTATTAAATGCTCCAACCAAAAGATACAGATTGGAAGAATGGATAAAAAAACAAGACCCATATACATTCAGTGCACAAGAAACCCACTTTAGATCTCAAGACACATATAGACTGAAAGTGAGAGGATGGAAAAATATATTTCATGCAAATGAGAAGCAAAAGAAAGCTGGAGTAGCAATCCTCATATCAGACATGATAGACCTTAAAATGAAGAAAATTACAAGAGATAAGGAAGGGCACTACATAATGATCAAGGGATCAATCTAAGAGGAAGACATAACAATTTTTAAAATCTATTCACTCAACAAAGGCGCATCTCAATGCATAAGACAAACACTAACATACATAAAAGGAGATATTGACAGTAACACAATAATAGGAGGCTTTAACACCCCACTCACACCAATGAACAGACCATCCAAACAGAAAATTAATAAGGAAACACAAATCTTAATGATACATTAGATGAGATGGATCTCACTGATATCTTCAGGACATTCCATCAAAATACAGAAGAATACACCTTCTTCTAAAGTGACATGGAACATTCTCCAGGCCAGACACATCTTAGGTCACAAATCAAACCTTAGTAAATTTAAGAAATTTGAAATCATATCAAGCATCTTCTTTGACCACAACACTATGAGACTAGATATAAATTACAAGAAAAAAAATGTAAGAAAACAAATACATGAGATTAAACATGTTTCTAAATAGACAACAGGCTACTGAAGAAATCAAAAGCAAAATCAAAAAAACTTCTAGAAACAAATGACAATGAAAACATACGCAACTCAAAACCTATGGGATGCAGCAAAAGCAGTCATAAGAGGGAAGTTTATAGCAATAAAATCCCACCTCAAGAAACAAGAAAAACATCAAATAGATAACCTAATTTTACACCAAAAACAACTGGGAAAAGAACAACAACAAAAAAATCCCAAAATTAGAAGAAGGAAAGAAATCATAAAGATCTGAGCAGAAATAAATGAAAAATAAATGAAAGAAACAATAGTAAAGATTAATAAAATTAAAAGCTGGTACTTTGAGAAGATAAACAAGAATGACAAACCTTTAGACAGTCTCATCAAGAAAAAAAAAAGGAGAAGAATCAAATAAAAAAAATATAAATGAAAAAGGAGAGGTTCCAACAGAGAATGCAGAAATGCAAAGGATTATGAGACTATTATAGACAACTATATGGCAATAATATGGATAACCTGGAAGAAATGGACAGATTCTTAGAAAAGCTCAATTCTTCAAGACTACCAGGAAGAAATAGAAATTATGAACAACCCAATTATAAGCACTGAAATTGAAGCTGTGATCAAAAAATTCCCCAAAAACAAAAACCCAGGACTAGATGTCTTCACAGGAGAATTCTATCAAACATTTAGAGAAGAACTAATGCCTATCCTTCTAACACTCTTTCAAAAAAATGAAGAGGAAGGAATAATTCCAAACTCAGTCTATGAAACCACCATCACCCTGACACCAAAACCAGCAAAGACAACACACAAAAAGAAAACTACAGGTCAATATCACTGATGTACATAGATGCAAAAATCCTCAACAAAATCTTAGCAAACAGAATTCAGCCACACATCAAAAAGCTCATACACCATGATCAAGTTTGGTTTATTCCAGGAATGCAAGGATTCTTCAATATACACAAATAAATGAATGTGATACACCATAACACACTTAAAGATGAACGCCATATGATCATCTCAATAGATGCAGAAAAAGCCTTTGACAAAACTCAGCATCCATTTATGATTAAAATGCTTCAAAAAACTGGCATGGAAGGAACCTACTTCAACATAGTAAAGGCCATATATGATAAACCTACAGCAAACATTATTCTCAATAGGGAGAAACTCAAAGCATTCCCCATAAGGTCAAGAGCAAGACAAGGGTGTGCACTTTCACCACTATTATTCAACATAGTTCTGGAAGTCCTAGCTACAGCCATCAGAAAAGAAAAAGAAATAAAAGGAATCCAGGTAGGAAAAGAAGAAATAAAGCTCTCACTGTTTGCAGTGATACTGTACATAGAAAATCCTAAAGATAGTATCAGAAAATTATTAGAGCTGATTAGTGAATTTAGCAAAGTCTCAGGATACAAAATCAATACACAGAAATCACTTGCATTTCTATATACCAGCAATGACAAATCAGAAAACTCTCAGCACTTTAATTATATCAGATTTTTCCCATTTGACTTGTAATGTTTCAGAAAAAAAAATCAGTTGATATACTTATGGGGCTCCTTTTTATATAATGCCATTTTACTTTTGCTTCCTTTAGAAACCCATATCTTTAATATTGTAGTTTTAATAGGTATATTGGTGTGGGTCTTGTTGCTGTCATTTTGGGGGACCCTTTTTGCTTCTGGTACTTGAATTTGCTATTTTATTCAGGTTTCAAAAGTTTCATCCATAAGATTATCAAATACATTTTGACTAACTTCTCTTTCTGTCTTTCGTTCCCGGACACTCCAATTATGCCAATATTGGTGTTCTTAATGTAGTCAAATATCCTTCAAAATATTATCATTTTTTCATTTTTTTTTCTTTTATGACTGAGTCATTTCTGTGATTTTATATTTCAGTTAGCTCATGCATTCTTGTGTATCACCTGGTATGCTACTAATTACTTCTAGTTGTTCATTTCCTTTACTGTAGTGATCAGTTCAACTAGCTTTTATGTTTTACTTCCTTGTTAAAATTATCACTGTTTTATCAATCCTTTTTTCAGATAATTAAATATTTTATGGTCTTCCACTTATTAACAAAATACACAGGGTGAATAATGGAAATAAAACTTCTTGTAGAAGATTCCTTGAATCATTTTAGCTTGAGAAAATGGAGTTTTATATCATCTTTACTAATATATTGATTCCAAATCTAATAAACTATTTGTTTATTTTTCAATGACTGTTTTTAGGCATGTTTTTACAGCTTGAGTCAGGTATTAGATATGGCTTTCTCCTTGATTACTGGCCATTAATTGGAGAGAAGCAGCTCCCAAGTTGCTAGATCAGAAGCCCTGAGGGTCAGGTCTGAGCTGACCTTGTGGCACTCAACATGTGGTGGGGCATGGACCTGTTGGCCTGGACAGAGCTGGAGATGCAGACTTCCTCTGATGCACTGTCTCTGTAAGCACCACCAATAGCTGGCCCTCCCCTGCTCAGAAGCATCTCTTGTAGCCCTACAATAGGGCTGCTGTTCTTGTAATACTATGGGCTGCAAATCCAGGGAGGTGGAACCTGCATGGACTTCTGGCATGGGTAGGGGTGTGGCCGTGGAATCCAGCTGTAGTCAGTGATTGGAGTTGCCTCTGATATGAAGCCCATGTAAGCACCAGTAGTAGGTGCCATGGCCCTGTTTAAACATTGCTTCACATCTGAGCCTCTGCTGTGTCTCACAGCCAGGTTCCCAAGCACCCACTCATCTCAGGTTATGGCACATAGACTCACACTATATATCTATATATCTGTATATCTATATCTATCTATCTGTATATATATAGTGCATTTTCTGCATGCAAGCAGATTCTTTACTGCCTGATCCACCTGGTAGATCTGCCTGCAATGCAGAACATATGGGCTTTATCCCTGCTTTGGGAATTCACTGTAATGGGAAGAATCCACTCCAGTATTCTTGATTGGCAATCCCATGGACAGATGACCCTGGCAGGCTACAGTCCATGGGGTCACAAAGACAGATGTGACTGAGCATTGCACACAGACACATATATATTACACTAAGAGAGTTTACAGTATATGTCAACATATAAATATCTCTAAGTACAAACATTTAGTACTGAGGTATTAAAGGATATCTCTTAACTTCTGATATAACTGGGAAATTTCTAATTGGCTTGGAGAAACTATCACGCATCCAAGGAGTATATTGACAATGGTTTTATTCTAAAGTAGCAAAGTCATCCCCTTTTTTGAAGAGGAGAATAGCAGTTTTCAGAGATTCCAATGGTTCTGTCCCTGCCACAAATCAAAGTGTTAAAGCACCGAGGGACCTAGTCAAGACAAATCCTAAATATTACAGTTTAAAGAAAAATTTGTACTCAGGGATGTGATGACACACTGGGAGCCTTAGGGCTTTAGAAGCAAGAGTTAAAGGGGAAGGAGTAATAAAAAATACATCCACCCAACTTATAATGCAGTGTCTTAGGAAAAGAATCAGCAGGAAAAAAAAAAAATCCATTCTGTCCAGTAAAGAGTCCCCATGGGAAATCATATATTTAGAGGTTGGAGTAACCAGAAGAAACATGCCTAATGAGCTGACACAGGAAGCTGTAAATATCTCCTCTGCTGCAGTCCCTCAGCCAGTATAACTTTGGTTGGTGAGGGCCTGGTTCTTGCTTTTGAAGTTCTACATCTGTCTGGAAACAAATGTTTGATTTAATCACTTCCTGTTTTCTTATTTGGGGACAAAAATTCTGTCTGCATCAGTAATCATTTAGGGAGGCATTTTGACTTCTACAGATAAAGCTTTCTCTCTCAATCTGCAGGCAGGCGATTCTGATAGGTCCACAGACGCTGCAGGAGAGCGTCAGAGAGGATGGAAACCAGGAACATGTACCTGAGGTCACCCGAGGACCAATATTGCATAGCCCAGGGGCCAGAGGTCTTCGCCATTGTTTTCTGGTTTTCCTAGTGTTAATGTACTTATTTATGGTCTAAAAATAAAGTGAACATTGTTCTTGAAAATGCAAATGTCATTCCTGACAATTAAATGGTAATAGTGGAAGCTCAGAAGGAATGATGTGGTGGTTTAGTCTCTAAGCTGCTCCAACTCTTGCAATCCCATGGACTGTAGCCCACTGGCTCCTCTGTTCATGGGATTTCCGAGGCAAAAATGCTGGAATGAGTTACCATTTCCTTCTCCAGGGGATCTTCTTGACCCAGGGACTGAACCTATGTCTCCTACATTGAGAAGCAGATTCTTTACTTTCTGAGCCAGGGAAATTCCTTTAGAAGGAATAGAAGGCATAAAATGCTTCCAGTAAAAGTAGAAAATAAGTATAAGGATCTTATTTATGAATAGGAGGAAACAAATAGGGGAAGTCCTTAAGAAAGACTTCTGCTTTATATGCTTCATATAAAACATATCCAACTTCTGTTGTATTTTATCTATTTCTGATATTGAATTGGTAGCTTATATTCCAATAGTTTCTTTTCCTCTTGGGATATTCAAATTGTAAGATGTTCCATGTCATAGCAAAAGTGAAGTTGCTCAGTTGTGCCCGACTCTTTGTGACCCCATGGATAGTAGCCTGCACCAAGCTCCTTCGTCCATGGGATTTTCAAGTCAAGAGTACTGGAGTGGGTTGTCATTTCCTTCTCCAGGTAATCCAATCGAATCCAGGTCTTTCATATTGTAGAAATGCTTTTCTGAATGAGCCACCAAGGGAAGTCCAAGATGTTCCATGTCACAATTTACATCCTTGGACAAAATATATTTTTCTCTATTATTTTTCCAGGACATCAAGGAGATGTCACTGGAATTGGAATGTTGATGAAGCAAGGAAATCTTTCTTTATTGCATTGTCTCAGGGGTCATTGAGTATATTGGATATTATTTTCCTTTAATGTCCATTTATCCATTTCATTTCTCTCTGTTTCTTTCACTGTCATACTTTTTATTCTTCTCAAAATACCAAGCAGACATTGGCTATACCAAAAGTGAACCCCACAATAATTGTTCTGTGAGAAGTTTATAAACTGGAATTTCATGGTAAAATTTATATATTCTTTTGAAGAATTATTATTTGACCTGACCAGCTGAGCTGTAACCACTCACAGACTAAAGAGGGTGAATCTGGGTGACCAATGTATGATGGTGACACAACACTGAAGTACATGCTGTGTGTGTGTGTGTGTGTGTGTGTGTGGTGTGTATGTGTGTGTTGTGTATGTGCTTTTGTCTTGAAAGGGAGAAGAGTTCTTACAGAAGAGGCACCTGGGCCCATATGCTAAATGACTTATATACACAGATCAGAACAACAGATTGAACCAAGAAGTGAATCTGATATGATTCACAGGATGGTTTTATAGCTAAATCGATAATGTGTGACTGAACTGAACTGAAACTGAAGGAACCTCATGGAAGGAGGAATTCTCTGGACTGAAAGTTTGGCGTAGCAGGAAGGCCACCTTGTTCCTCAGCATCCCTGACACCATCTCTAATCACTCCCCCTCTTCCTTATCCCTCTGCCCCACTGGCTTCCTTCTTTGCTGTTGAACATGTGGAACAAGCATCTTCCTCAGGTCCTTAGCAGTGCCAGCTCCCTCTTCCAGGCACACAATTCTGACATCACACTAGCTCCTTGTCTCTCGTTAGGAATCTGTTCAAACAACAGCTATTTTGCTGGACTTTCCTGAACCCTCTGCCTCCATGTGCTTGGAACATGGTTAGCACCAAATACGTATTTCTCAAATGAATGAAGGAATATCACATTAAAACTCTAGAATATATGAACTCTTAACAAATGTGATGAGAATGAGACAAAAATTCCTAGTCAGAAATGAAATGAAGTATACCTTCAAGGGGCTTTCACAGTGACTCAGTGGTTTAGAATGCACCTGCAATGGCAGTAGCCATTCAAGTGATGTAGGATCAATCCTTGGGTTGGAAAGAACCTCTGGAGGAGGTCATGGAAACACACACCAGAATTCTTTCTTGGGAAACCCCATAGACAGTGGAGGCTGGTGTGCTATGGTCCTTGGGGTCGCACAGAGTCGGACACAACTGAAGCGGCTAAACATACACAAATATGTTAAAAGAGAACTTATCTGTAAATAAAATATTAACATAAACTTCTTGAGGGCTAAATAGAAATTGCAGTATTTAAGCTATTGAATTATACCAGTATGAGTGAAAATTATCATTATTTTCCTTTTTCCTGGTAGTCACCTCCACCCCATGGAACCAAGTAACAATACACAGATTTCAGGATTTCTTCTTTTGGAACTTTCAAGGGAACCAGAACTACAGCCCCTCATATTTGGACTTTTTCTCACCATGTACCTGATCACTGTGTTTGGAAACCTGCTTATAATCCTGGCCGTCAGCCCATACTCCCACCTCCACACCCCCATGTACTTCTTCCTCTCCAGCCTGTCTTTTGTAGACATCTGCTTCACCTCCACCACCATCCCAAAGATACTGTGGAACATCCAGACATAGAGCAAAGTTATCAGCTATGAAGCCTGCATCACCCAGATGTATTTTTACATTCTCTTTGCAGAATTAGTCATTCTCCTGACAGTAATGGCCTATGACTGGTATGTGGCCATTTGCCATCCTTTGCAGTACACAGTCATCATGAGCCCCCGCCTCTGTGTATTGGGTTCTGATATCCTGGGAGCTGATTGCCTTGCAATCCTTGCTACATAGCTTAATAATGCTGTGATTGTCCTTCTTTCCAGAAATGCAAACCCCCCTCCTTTTTCTGTGAACTCAATCAAGTGGTACAACTTGATAGTTCTGACAACTTTCTTAATAATATAGTGATGTATTTAGCAGCTGTCCTGATGGGTGTTGGTCCTTTTGCTGGTATCCTTTTTTATTTTTTTTTTTTAATTTTATTTATTTATTTTTTAAATTTTATTTTATTTTTAAACTTTACATAATTGTATTAGTTTACTCTTACTCTAAAATAGTTTCTGGCACATGTAAGATCTCATCAGCTCAAGGGAAATATAAAGCATTTTCTACCTGTGTGTCCCACCTTTTGGTTGTCTCCCTATTATATTTTACAGCCTTAGGATTTTTTTTCCTTTTTTTTAATTCATTTATTTATTTAAATTTAAATTTATTTATTTTAATTGGAGGTTAATTACTTTACAATATTGTATTGGTTCTGCCAAATATCAACATGAATCCACCACGGGCGTACACATGTTCCCCATCCTGAACCCCCCTCCAATCTCCCTCCCTGTACCATCCCTCCATGTCATCCCAGTGCACCAGCCCCAAGGATCCCATATCGAACCTGGACTGGTGATTCTTTTCTTATATGATATCATACATGTTTCCATGCCATTCCCCCAAATCAACCCACTCTCACCTTCTCCCACAGAGTCCAAAAGACTGTTCTATATATCTGTGTCTCTTTTGCTGTCTCGTTAACAGGGTTATCGTTAACATCTTTCTAAATTCCATATATATGTGTTAGTATACTATATTGGTGTTTTTCTTTCTGGCTTACTTCACTCTGTATAATAGGCTCCAGTTTCATCCACCTCATTACAACTGATTCAAATGTATTCTTTTTAATGGCTGAGTAATATTCCATTGTGTATATGTACCACTGCTTTCTTATCCATTCATCTGCTGATGGACATCTAAGTTGCGTCCATGTCCTGGCTATTATAAACAGTGCTTTGATGAACATTGGGGTACATGTATCTCTTTCAATTCTGGTTTCCTCGGTGTGTATGCCCAGCAGTGGGATTGCTGGGTCATAAGGCAGTTCTATTTCCAGTTTTTTAAGGAATCTCCACACTGTTCTCCATAGTGGCTGTACTAGTTTGCATTCCCACCAACAGAGTAAGAGGGTTCCCTTTTCTCCACACCCTCTCCAGCAATTGACTGCTTGTAGACTTTTGGATAGCAGCCTTTCTGACTGGTGTTAAATGGTACCTCATTGTGGTTTTGATTTGTATTTCTCTGATAATGAGTGATGTTGAGCATCTTTTCATGTGTTTGTCAGCCATCTGTATGTCTTCTTTGAAAAAATGTCTATTTAGTTCTTTGGCCCATATTTTGATTGGGTCGTTTGTTTTTCTGGAATTGAGCTTCAGGAGTTGCTTGTATATTTTTGAGATTAGTTGTTTGTCAGTTGTTTCATTTGCTATTATTTTCTCCCATTCTGAGGGCTGTCTTTTCACCTTGCTAATAGTTTCCTTTGTTGTGCAGAAGCTTTTAAGTTGAATTAGGTCCCATTTGTTTATTTTTGCTTTTATTTCCAATATTCTGGGAGGTGGGTCATAGAGGATCCTGCTGTGATTCATGTCGGAGAGTGTTTTGCCTATGTTCTCCTCTAGGAGTTTTATAGTTTCTGGTCTTACGTTTAGATCTTTAATCCATTTTGAGTTTATTTTTGTGTATGGTGTTAGAAAGTGTTCTAGTTTTATTCTTTTACAAGTGGTTGACCAGTTTTCCCCGCACCACTTGTTAGAGACTGTCTTTTCTCCATTGTATATTCTTGCCTCCTTTGTCAAAGATTAGGTGTCCAGAGGTGCGTGGATTTTTCTCTGGGCTTTTTATTTTCTGCCTGACTTCAGGCTCTACTACAAAGCCACAGTCATCAAGACAGTATGGTACTGGCACAAAGACAGAAATATAAATCAACGGAACAAAATAGAAAGCCTTAGGAATTTACCTTAGCTCTAGTGCTACCCACAGCTCACATTCAAGTACAATCGCCTAGGTGATGTACACTGTGGTCACACCTTTGCTGAACCCTTTCATCTACAATCTGAGAAATAAATACATAAAAAGGGCTCTGAAAAGATTCTTTGTGGTGGAAATGTTTATAAAAGGGCCATTTGCCCTTGGGCTGAAGAACTGCCCATGATAGCAAGGCTCATAGCCTCATAGCCAGATATGTGATTCTTTGATAAGATTGTGATAATAACAATTGCTTCCTCAATTTATAGCCTAATATTTCCCTTTCTGTGATTTCAACTTCCCTATACAATTTTTAAAACATCATTGATTAACTTTGCTGTTCTCTAAGTTTTTTCTCATTATTTTTCTACTCTCTCAAATTGATTCAAAACCAGGTATGAAACATATGTAAATTCCCACTTATCTCATCAGGCTTCACACGTTTCTTAAGAATAAATTCTTCTGAAATTATATACTTTGTATTGAGTAATTGTTCTTTCTTTTTGCTAAAAGAATAATCATGAATTGTGTTACTTCTATGGAAAAACACTAGGTAAGCAAACCAATTACATAATTTCATTGGAGAGTAAAACATGAAACTACAGTTTATCACATTTTAGTTCTTCATACCTTGGAGTGTCACTACCATAACTGCTCTTTCAGAAAATGTGGATGTTAACAGATAGTGTATTTCATAAGCAGCCATCTGATTTTACTCCCTCACAGTGTATTATTCTCTATTTAGCCTAGTTCTACATTCTCTATAGGAGTTACTGGTAAAGCTGAGCATCAAATTCATGTCTCTAATTGACATCTACCTGAAACAGAAATTTCAATAAAGACTTTGACATAAGACCTAGAGTCAGATAAGACCTTAAGTATGATGAAGCAAAAATTTGTGTCAGACTATATATTTGCAAGCAATTTTTTCATGGTGTCCATTTACTTATTGATGTACGTGATTTAGTATCTCCCTGTAAAGAGGTTTATCATTGGGGTGAAGGATTTTTTGGCATAATTGTATCTTTCTACTTGAAGACTTCCATTGTTGCCTACAAATAAATGACTCCTTCCACTGCTCTAGATGAAATATTCCCCCCTTCCATTTCTGCTATAACCAATGAAAGAGTAGTGAATGAACAATATAAATATCATATTTAAATGATATACATGGTGTGTGTGTGTATATATATATATCCAAATTATGGCTCACTAGATCTTAAATTCCCATCTAGGCCTGTCATAAATGGGCTTCCCTGATTAGCTCATTTGGTAAAGAATCCACCTGCAATGCAGGAGACCTTTGTTTGATTCCTGGGTCAGGAAGATCCACTGGAGAAGGGATAGGCTACCCACACCAGTGTTCTTGGGCTTTCCTGGTGGCTCATCTGGTAAATAATCTGCCTGCAATGCGGGAGACCTGGGTTCAATCCCTGGCTTGGGAAGATCTCCAGAAGAAGGGAAAGGCTACTCACTCCAGCATTCTGGCCTGGAGAATTCCATGGACTGTACAGTCCATGGGGGTCACAAAGATTCAGATATACCTGAGCGACTTTTGCTTTTTCACTTTCCTGTGATAAATGTACAAATTTCTCACAAATAGGTTTAGGTTTCTTGTTTGCCTACAAGGAAATCTAAATGGAATCCCATTTGAATAAAATTGTTATGATAAACTTGAATAATAGAGAAATCATGAATGCTATTATGTAGAAAATAGCAACACAACAATTGCCTGGAAAAAAGCAACATATTATTATATGTTATATATTGTTATATTATTATTATAATTCCCCTCAGTTCTGTTCACTTGGATTATTGTATCAGTTAGCTGTTGCTACATACTAAGTCATTCTAAAAGCAATGATTTAGTATAATCTATTTTTTACCTAATGAGTTTCTATGATGGGGAGTTGATCTGAGTTATGATTGTTTCCTCATGGGTCTACTGTCAACTGTCAGACTCTGTTTTGTGTTTTAAAGGCTCCTCCACAATGGTGTGTGCAGTTGTAGTGGTCTTCTGTCTTGAACAACTTTATGTCAATTTCTTCCTTTTACATGAATAGGTTAAGTAAGTAAGTGTTAGTCCTTCAGTCGTGTCTGACTCTTTGCAACCCCATGGACTGCAGCCCACCAGGCTCCTCTGTTCATGAGATTTCCCAAGCAAGTGGGCCACCATTTCCTTCTGCAGGGGATCTTCCCAACCCAGGGGTTGAACCTGGGTCTCCTGCACTGCAGGCAGATTCTTTACTGACTGAGCTACAAGGGGAGCCCCCATGTAAGTAGGTTAGTCTTTAGTTTATCATGTACAGTGACTGGATGTGTTGGACCATAAAGAAGGCTGAGCACCAAAGAATTGATGCTATCCAACTGTGGTGCTGGAGAAAACTCTTGAGAGTCCCTTGGTCTGAAAGGAGATCAAACCAGTTAGTCCTACAGGAAATCAACCCCGAATATTCACTGGAAGAACTGATGCTGAGGCTGAAGTGCAAATACTTTGGCCACCTGATTCGAAGAGTCAACTCATTGGAAAAGACCCTGATGCTGGGAAAGATTAAAGGTAAAAGGAGAAGGAGGTGGCAGACGATGAGATGGTTGAATTTCATCACTGACTCATTGGACATGAATTTGAGCAAGATCTGGGAGATGGCAAAGAACAGGGAAGCCTGGTGTGCTGCAGTCCATGGGGTCACAAAGGGTTGAACATCACTTAGCAACTGAACAACAATCTTTATAAGTTAATAAAAAAAAAAAACTGGATTTCTCAAATGTTAATTGCTATATTTAAATTTCACTGTTCCTAAATCCATATATATCACTTTGCTTTCTTCCCAGTTAGAGAAGCTCTCTCTAACCAACTTTAGTGTGATTCAACTGCCTGTGCTTGACATACTACCCATAATAATGCACAGCCATAAAATTTTAATTCTTAACTAATTCATTAGAGTGTAATTACATATAATAAACTACACATTTTTATTTATTTATTTATTTTGCTTGTGAGAAAAAATTTATTACTGAATCAATCTTTGTTAGAAGTCTGTTTAGATTTTCTATTTCAAACTGAGTCAGTCTGAGTAGTTTTTTTTTTGTTTGTTTGTTTGTTTTGCCATTTCGTATAGGTCATCTAATTTATTGTTCATAAGTATTTATAATCCTTTATATTTCTTTTTTTTTAATTTTATTTTATTTTTAAACCTGAAACACTGTATTAGTTTTGCCAAACATCAAAACGAATCAGTCACAGGTATACATGTGCTCCAATATGCAATTTTCTAATTATACAGAGTGAAGTAAGCCAGAAAGAAAAACACCAATACAGTATACTAACACATATATATGGAATTTAGAAAGATGGTAACGATAACCCTGTATGTGAGACAGCAAAAGAGACACAGATGTATAGAACAGTCTTTCTGTCTCTGTGGGGGGAAGGAGGGGGGGATGATTTGGGAGAATGGCATTGAAACATGTATAATATCATATAAGAAATGAATCGCCAGTCCAGGTTCTATGCAGGATACAGGATGCTTGGGGCTGGTGCACTGGGATGACCCAGAGGGATGGTATGGGGAGGGAGGTGGGAGGGGGGTTCAGGATTGGGAACACGTGTACACCCATGGTGGATTCATGTTGATGTATGGCAAAACCAATACAATATTGTAAAGTAATTAGCCTCCAATTAAAATAAATAAAAAAATAAAAAGTAAATAAATTTCAAAAACCAGAAGTATATTACGTGGTTCCATTTGCGTATAATTTTAAAAGATCCACAATAAATTCTAATCTCTTTGTAAAATTATTGTTAGTAATGGAAATGCCCTGAGCCTCAGTTTTATCTTTCAGAAGGAAATGTGAGATGATCAATCCTAACTTCACTTGGATGTTGTGAGGAATTAAAGAAATGTATAGAAACACTTTGCTGAATCAACAAACATTGTTCAGGTTTAGGAATATGTATATGTGTAAACATGTCTGCATATACCTCTCTGAAATAAACACACACATGCACATAGATGTGCATGTACCATTTCACTTGTAACCCCACCCACTGTGCTGAAAGAAAACATGAGAGACAGTTGGAAGGTTAGAAGTAAAAGAAAATGGATGCTGGAATAAACATGATTTAGAAAAAATATAGAAATGTTAACACAAAGATTTTTTTTTTCCAGAGCAACATGTTAATGCAGAACACAAAGATTTAAAGTAGAATGTGTGATCGTAATTTTTATAATAATTTACTTTTCCTACCTTAAATTCCAAATCTCTCATAGTCAGAACCATACTTACATTTAGACAAAGTGAAATTCTCTGTACAAGCTAAGGGGGCAAAATCTCTCCAGAGTGACGGAAATCTTTTCCTGTTTAAGATATGAGTTTAACATATAATGACTTTATAAGGAAGCTCAGTGTTAGAATCAAAAACTTAAACTCAGCTCCTAGGAATAGTATGTGTTAAAATTAATGTGTGTGAATTGCTCAGTCACGTCCGGCCTTTGGAATTCCATGCACGGTCTTTCCTTAGAATCTGCCAGGCAAGTATACAGGAGTGGATTGCCATTCCCTTCTTCATGGGATTATCCCCAACTAGGAATGGAACCCAGGTCTCCTGTTTTGCAGGTGGATTCTTTACCATCTTAGATATAATATGTTAGCAGGAACAGCATATGATTGGACAAATATCTATATTAGATTCCTATTGCTTCTTTAACAAATTACAATACTATCAGGTTAAAAGAAGTACTGGAAAAAGTCAGTTTTCATTCCAATCCCAAAGAAAGGCAATGCCAAAGAATGCTCAAAGTACCGCACAATTGGCACTCATCTCACACGCTAGTAAAGTAATGCTCAAAATTCTCCAAGCCAGGCTTCAGCAATATGTGAACCGTGAACTTCCTGATGTTCAAGCTGGTTGTAGAAAAGGCAGAGGAACCAGAGATCAAATTGCCAACATCCGCTGGATCATGGAAAAAGCAAGAGAGTTCCAGAAAAACATCTATTTCTGCTTTATTGACTATGCCAAAGCCTTTGACTTTTTATTGTGGATCACAA
Source organism: Bubalus kerabau (assembly GCF_029407905.1). NCBI lineage: Eukaryota > Metazoa > Chordata > Mammalia > Artiodactyla > Bovidae > Bubalus > Bubalus kerabau. The sequence continues at coordinate 178,341,782 of NC_073624.1, forward strand.
TAAACTGTGGAAAATTCTGAAAGAGATGGGAATACCAGGCCACCTGATCTGCCTCTTGAGAAATTTGTATGCAGGTCAGGAAGCAACAGTTAGAACTGGACATGGAACAACGGACTGGTTCCAAATAGGAAAAGGAGTACGTCAAGGCTGTATATTGTCATCCTGTTTATTTAACTTATATGCAGAGTACTTCATGAGAAATGCTGGACTGGAAGAAACACAAGCTGGAATCAAGATTGCTGGGAGAAATATCAATAACCTCAGATATACAGATGACCCCACCCTTATGTCAGAAAGTGAAGAGGAACTCAAAAGCCTCTTGATGAAAGTGAAAGTGAAAGTGGAGAGTGAAAAAGTTGGCTTAAAGCTCAACATTCAGAAAACGAAGATCATGGCATCCGGTCCCACCACTTCATGGGAAATAGATGGGGAAACAGTGTCAGACTTTTTTTTCTGGGTTCCAAAATCAGTACAGATGGTGACTGCGGCCATGAAATTAAAAGACACTGGGGAGGAGCCAAGATGGCGGAGGAGTAGGACGGGGAGAACACTTTCTCCCCCACAAATTCATCAAAAGAGCATTTAAACATCGAGTAAATTCCACAAAACAACTTCTGAATGCCGGCAGAGGACATCAGGCACCCAGAAAAGCAGCCCAACTCTTCAAAAGGAGGTAGGAAAAAATATAAAAGACAAAAAAAGAGACAAAAGAGGGAGTCTTAAAAAGAGAGAAGTTTCCAAACACCAGGAAACCTTCTCACTGCTGAATCTGTGCCGAGCCTTGGAAGCACAGAGGGCAACATAACAGGGAGGAAAAATAAATAAAGAATTAAAACCGGCAGATTACGAGCCCTACGGTAACTCCCCCAGCGGAGAAGCAGCGCGGACACCTACACACTGCATTAGCAAGCAGGGGCTGGGCAGGGAAGCGCGGCGCAGGCTGCGTCGCTTAGAGTAAGAATCTAGCCCAAATGTCCTGAGCGCTATCTGAGCAAAATAATTTGGGCTAGCAAACCAGACTGTGGGATATCTACCACGCGAAAAGCCAGCCCTAACCTAAGACACCGCCAGGCCCGCGCATGGAACAAAGGACTGAACAGAGATAGCCGGCTGCAGACCTTCTCCCTCCAGTGACAGGCAGCCAGAGCCAGAAGGGGGCAATCGCAGCCCCAGAGAGACACTATCTATAAAACTGTAAGCAGGCTTCTTTGCTAACTAAAACTTCTTGGGGGTCTGGACAGTCAACATCTGCCTGAGAAGGTGCGCCAGTTTTACACCCAGATAAGCGAGTGGCGGGGAGGCGATAAGTCACAGCATTGGCGCTCACCAAACACCTCATCACCTGAGCTGCTCGGACCTGGGAAGAGCACAAAACGCAGGCCCAACCGAGTCTGCACCTCTGAGGACTACCCGAGTGCCTGAACCTGAGTGGCTTGGACCTGGGAGGTCAGCCCAGGGCCGGCCTCGGATTGTTCCTGGCAGAACAACCTAGAGCCTGAGCAGTGTGGGCAGGGAGGCTACATGCGCCGTGAGCTGGGACAGACCCAGTGTGGCTGAGGCACTGCGTGCGCATGCCAGTGTTGTTTGTTTGCAGCATCCCTCCCTCCCTCCCCACAGTGCAACTGAACAAGTGAGCCTAAATTTAAAAAAAAAAAAAGTGTCCTTCACCATCCCCTTTGGGTCAGGGCGGAAACCAGACACTGAAGAGACCAGCAAACAGAAGAAGCTATAACAGAGGGAAACGCCTTGGAAGCTACAGGCCATAGATTAAAACCCTGTGGCTACTACGGACTACATAGGAAGGGGCCTATAGATCTTGAGAAATATAAGTCAGACCAAGGAACTAGCCAAAAATGAACTGAACCCACAATACTCACAACAAAACCAGAGAAAGACCTAGATATATTTTTACTATTTTTACGATCAATCTTTCGTTCTTTTTTTTTTAATTTTTTTTTTAATTTTAAGTCCTCTATTGTCCTTTAATTTTCACTTTTATAACCTATTAGTTTGCAAAAAAAAAAAGACCCTATTTTTTTTTCTTCTTCAGCAAACTTCATATATATATTTTATAATTTTTTGACCATGTTTTAGTTTTTTCTTTTTCTTCTTTTCTTTAACATCGTATATTTGAAATTCCAAACTCTACTCTAGATTTTTAATTTTAGCCTTTTTGTATATGTTATCAATTTTGTACCTATAGTTTTTTTTTATAATTTCTGTGACTTTTTTTTCCCTCTGTTTCTTTCTCTTCTTCTTTTATATAACATCATATATCTGCAATTCCAAACTCTACTCAAGATTTTTAATTGATGCTTTTTGGTATTTGATATCAATTTTGTACCTGTATTCTCTTTATAATTTTTGCGACATTGTTTTTGTTGATTTGTTTGTTTTCTCTCTTTATTTTCCTTCTTTTTTTTAATTAACATTGTATTTTTTAAATTCCAAACTCTACTCTAGATTTTTAATTTTTGCTTTTTGGTATTAGTTATCAATTTTGTATCTGTAGTTTCTTTAGAATTTTCACGACCTTGTTTGTTTTTGTTTGTTCGTTTTTTCTCTCTTTCTTTTCCTTCTTCTTTTCATTAACATCGCATTTTTGAAATTCCAAACTCTACTCTAGATTTTTAATTTTTGCTTTTATGTATTTGTTACCAATTTTGTACCTTTAAGAACCCAATCTTCAGGACCCATTTTTCACTAGGGAGCGAGATTACTGGCTTGACTGCTCTCTCTCCCTTTGGACTCTCCTTTTTCTCTACCAGGTTGCCTGTGTCTCCTCCCTAACCCCTCTCTACTCTGCCCAACTCTGTGAATTTCTGTGTGTTCCAGACGGTGGAGAACACTTAGGGAACTGATTACTGGCTGGATCTGTCTCCCTCCGTTTCATTTCCCCCTTTTATCCTTCTAGCCACCTCTGTCTCCTTCCTCCTTCTTCTCTTCTCTGTTTAACTCCGAGAACATCTCTGAGTGGTCCAGTTGTGGAGTGCACATAAGGAAGTGACTACTGGCTAGCCCACTCTCTCCACTATTGATTCCACCTCATCTCATTTGGGTCACCTCTAACTCCCTCCTCCCTCTTCTCTTCTCCATGTAACGCTGTGAACCCCTCTGAATGACCCTCACAGTGGAGAAACTTTTCATCTTTAATGTAGATATTTTATCAATGGTGCTGTATAGAAGGAGAAGTTTTGAAACTACTGTAAAAATAAGACCGATAACTGGAAGTAGGAGGCTTAAGTCCAAACCCTGACTCCAGGGAACTCCTGACTCCAAGGAACATTAATTGACAGGAGCTCATCAAACGCCTCCATACCGACACTGAAACCAAGCACCACACAAGGGTCAACAAGTTCCAGGGCAAGACATACCTAGCAAATTCTCCAGCAACAAAGGAACACAGCCCTGAGCTTCAAGATACAGGCTGCCCAAAGTCACCCCAAAACCATAGACATCTCATAACTCATTACTGGACATTTCATTACACTCCAGAGAGAAGAAATACAGCTCCATCCACCAGAACATCGACACAAGCTTCCCTAACCAGGAAACCGTGACAAGCCACCTGTACAAACCCACACACAGCGAGGAAACGCCACAATAAAGAGAACTCCACAAACTGCCAGAATACAGAAAGGACACCCCAAACTCAGCAGTTTAAACAAGATGAAGAGACAGAGGAATACCCAGCAGATAAAGGAACAGGATAAATGTCCACCAAACCAAACATAAGAGGAAGAGATAGGGAATCTACCTGATAAAGAATTCCGATTAATGATAGTGAAATTGATCCAAAATCTTGAAATTAAAATGGAATCACAGTAAATGGCCTGGAGGCAAGGATTGATAACATGCAAGAAAGGTTTAACAAGGACCTAGAAGAAATAAAAAAGAGTCACTATATAATTAATAATGCAATAAGTGAAATTAAAAACACTCTGGAGGCAACAAATAGTAGAATAACAGAGGCAGAAGATAGGATAAGTGAATTAGAAGATAGAATGGTAGAAATAAATGAATCAGAGAGGATAAAAGAGAAATGAATTAAAAGAAATGAGGACAATCCCAGAGACCTCCAGGACAATATTAAATGCTACAACATTCGAATCATAGGGGTCCCAGAAGAAGAAGACAAAAAGAAAGACCATGAGAAAATACTTGAGGAGATAATAGTTGAAAACTTCCCTAAAATGGGGAAGGAAATAATCACCCAAGTCCAAGAAACCCAGAGAGTCCCAAACAGGATAAACCCAAGGTGAAACACCCCAAGGCACATACTAATCAAATTAACAAAGATCAAACACAAAGAACAAATATTAAAAGCAGCAAGGGAAAAACAAAAAATAACACACAAGGGAATACCCATAAGGATAACAGCTGATCTTTCAATAGAAACTCTTCAAGCCAGGAAGGAATGGCAAGACATACTTACAATGATGAAAGAAAATAACCTACAGCCCAGATTATTGTACCCAGCAAGGATCTCATTCAAATATGAAGGAGAAATCAAAAGCTTTTCAGACAAGCAAAAGCTGAGAGAATTCTGCACCACCAAACAAGCTCTCCAACAAATACTAAAGGATATTCTCTAGACAGGAAACACAAAAATGGTGTATAAATTAGAACCCAAAACAATAAAGTAAATGGCAACGGGATCATACTTATCAGTAATTACCTTAAACATAAATGGGTTGAATGCCCCAACCAAAAGACAAAGACTGGCTGAATGGATACAAAAACAAGACCCCTACATATGTTGTCTACAAGAGACCCACCTCAAAACAGGGGACACATACAGACTGAAAGTGAAAGGCTGGAAAAAGATTTCCCATGCAAATAGGGACCAAAAGAAAGCAGGAGTAGCAATACTCGTATCAGATAAAATAGACTTTAAAACAAAGGCTGTGAAAAGAGACAAAGAAGGTCACTACATAATGATCAAAGGATCAATCCAAGAAGAAGATATAACAATTATAAATATATATGCACCCAACACGGGAGCACTGCAGTATGTAAGACAAATGCTAACAAGTATGAAAGGAGAAATTAACAATAACACAATAATAGTGGGAGACTTTAATACCCCACTCACACCTATGGATAGATCAACTAAACAGAAAATTAACAAGGAAACACAAACTTTAAATGATACAATAGACCAGTTAGACCTAATTGATATCTATAGGACATTTCACCCCAAAACAATGAATTTCACCTTTTTCTCAAGTGCACATGGAACCTTCTCCAGGATAGATCACATCCTGGGCCATAAGTCTAGCCTTGGTAAATTCAAAAAAAATAGAAATCATTCCAAGCATCTTTTCTGACCACAATGCAGTAAGATTAGATCTCAATTACAGTAGAAAAAGTATTAAAAATTCCAACATATGGAGGCTGAACAACACGCTTCATAATAATCAACAAATCACAGAAGAAATCAAAAAAGAAAACAAAATTTGCATAGAAACGAATGAAAATGAAAACACACAACCCAAAACCTGTGGGGCATGGTAAAAGCAGTGCTAAGGGGAAAGTTCATAGCAATACAGGCACACCTCAAGAAACAAGAAAAAAGTCAAATAAATAACCTAATTCTACACCTAAAGCAACTAGAAAAGGAAGAAATGAAGAACCCCAGGGTTAGTAGAAAGAAAGAAATCTTAAAACTTAGAGCAGCAATAAATGCAAAAGAAACAAAAGAGATCATAGCAAAAATCAACAAAACCAAAAGCTGGTTTTTTGAAAGGATAAATAAAATTGACAAACCATTAGTCAGACTCATCAAGAAACAAAGGAAGAAAAATCAAATCAATAAAATTAGAAATGAAAATGGAGAGATCACAACAGAAAACACAGAAATACAAAGGATCATAAGAGAGTACTATCAACAATTATATGCCAATAAAATGGACAACGTGGAAGAAATGGACAAATTCTTAGAAAAGTACAACTTTCCAAAACTCAACCAGGAAGAAACAGAAAATCTTAACAGACCCATCACAAGCACAGAAATTTAAACTGTAATCAAAAATCTTCCCGCAAACAAAAGCCCAGGTCCAGACGGCTTCACAGCTGAATTCTACCAAAAATTTAGAGAAGAGATAACACCTATCCTGCTCAAACTCTTCCAGAAAATTGCAGAGGATGGTAAACTTCCAAACTCATTCTATGAGGCCACCATCACCCTAATACCAAAACCTGCCAAAGATCCCACAAAAAAAGAAAACTACAGGCCAATATCACTGATGAACATAGATGCAAAAATCCTTAACAAAATTCTAGAAATCAGAATCCAACAACACATTAAAAAGATCATACACCATGACCAAGTGGGCTTTACCCCAGGGATGCAAGGATTCTTCAATATCCGCAAATCAATCAATGCAATACACCACATTAACAAATTGAAAAATAAAAACCATTTGATTATCTCAATAGATGCAGAGAAAGCCTTTGACAAAATTCAACATCCATTTATGATAAAAACTCTCCAGAAAGCAGGAATAGAAGGAACATACCTCAACGTACTAAAAGCTATATATGACAAACCCACAGCAAACATTATCCTCAATGGTGAAAAATTGAAAGCATTTCCTCTAAAGTCAGGAACAAGGGAAGGGTGCCCACTTTCACCATTACTATTCAACATAGTTTTGGAAGTTTTGGCCACAGCAATCAGAGCAGAAAAAGAAATAAAAAGAATCCAAATTGGAAAAGAAGAAGTAAAGCTCTCACTATTCGCAGATGACATGATCCTCTACATAGAAAATCCTAAAGACTCCACCAGAAAATTACTAGAACTAATCAATGACTATAGTAAAGTTGCAGGATATAAAATCAACGCACAGAAATCCCTTGCATTCCTATACACTACTAATGAGAAAACAGAAAGAGAAATTAAGGAAACAATTTCATTCGCCATTGCAATGGAAAGAATAAAATACTTAGGAATATATCTACCTAAAGAAACTAAAGACCTATATATAGAAAACTATAAAACACTGGTGAAAGAAATCAAAGAGGACACTAACAGATGGAGAAATATACCATGTTCATGGATTGGAAGAATCAATATAATGAAAATGAGTATACTACCCAAAGCAATTTATAGATTCAATGCAATCCCTATCAAGCTACCAACAGTATTCTTCACAGAGCTAGAACAAATAATTTCACAATTTGTATGGAAATACAAAAAACCTCAAATAGCCAAAGCGATCTTGAGAAAGAATGGAACTGGAGGAATTAACCTACCTGACTTCAGGCTCTACTACAAAGCCACAGTCATCAAGACAGTATGGTACTGGCACAAAGACAGAAATATAGATCAATGGAACAAAATAGAAAGCCCAGAGATAAATCCATGCACATATGGACACCTTATCTTTGACAAAGAAGGCAAGAATATACAATGGATTAAAGACAATCTCTTTAACAAGTGGTGCTGGGAAATCTGGTCAACCACTTGTAAAAGACTGAAACTAGAACACTTTCTAACACCATACACAAAAATAAACTCAAACTGGATTAAAGATCTAAACGTAAGACCAGAAACTATAAAACTCCTAGAGGAGAACATAGGCAAAACACTCTCTGACATACATCACAGCAAGATCCTCTATGATCCACCTCCCAGAATATTGGAAATAAAAGCAAAAATAAACAAATGGGGCCTAATTAACCTTAAAAACTTCTGCACATCAAAGGAAACTATTAGCAAGGTGAAAAGACAGCCTTCAGAATGGGAGAAGATAATAGCAAATGAAGCAACTGACAAACAACTAATCTCGAGAATATACAAGCAACTCCTACAGTTCAATTCCAGAAAAATAAATGACCCAATCAAAAAATGGGCCAAAGAACTAAATAGACATTTCTCCAAAGAAGACATACAGATGGCTAACAAACACATGAAAAGATGCTCAACATCACTCCTTATCAGAGAAATGCAAATCAAAACCACTATGAGGTACTATTTCACACCAGTCAGAATGGCTGCGATCCAAAAGTCTACAAGTAATAAATGCTGGAGAGGGTGTGGAAAAAAGGGAACCCTCTTACACTGTTGGTGGGAATGCAAACTAGTACAGCCACTATGGAGAACAGTGTGGAGATTCCTTAAAAAACTGGAAATAGAACTGCCTTATGATCCAGCAATCCCACTGCTGGGCATACACACTGAGGAAACCTGAATTGAATGAGACACATGTACCCCAATGTTCATCACAGCACTGTTTATAATAGCCAGGACATGGAAGCAACCTAGATGTCCATCAGCAGATGAATGGATAAGAAAGCTTTGGTACATATACACAATGGAGTATTACTCAGCCATTAAAAAGAATACATTTGAATCAGTTGTAATGAGGTTGATGAAACTGGAGCCTATTATACAGAGTGAAGTAAGCCAGAAAGAAAAAACACCAATACAGTATACTAACACATATATATGGAATTTAGAAAGATGGTAACAATAACCCTGTGTACAAGACAGCAAAAGAGACACTGATGTATAGAACAGTCTTATGGAGTCAGTGGGAGAGGGAGAGGGTGGGAAGATTTGGGAGAATGGCATTGAAACATGTGTAATATCATGTATGAAATGAGTTGCCAGTCCAGGTTCGATGCACGATACTGGATGCTTGGGGCTGGTGCACTGGGATGACCCAAAGGGATGGTATGGGGAGGGAGGAGGGAGGAGGGTTCAGGATGGGGAACACATGTATACCTGTGGCGGATTCATTTTGATATTTGGCAAAACTAATACAATTATGTAAAGTTAAAAAAAAAAAAGAAATTAAAAGACACTTACTCCTTGGAAGGAAAGTTATGACCAACCTAGATAGCATATTCAAAAGCAGAGGCATTACTTTGCCAACAAAGGTTCGTCTAGTCAAGGCTATGGTTTTTCCTGTGGTCATGTATGGATGTGAGAGTTGGACTGTGAAGAAGGCTGAGCACCAAAGAATTGAGGCTTTTGAACTGTGGTGTTGGAGAAGACTGTTGAGAGTCCCTTGGACTTCAAGGAGATCCAACCAGTCCATTCTGAAGGAGATCAGCCCTGGGATTTCTTTGGAGGGAATGATGTTGAAGCTAAAACTCCAGTACTTTGGCCACCTCATGCGAAGAGTTGACTCATTGGAAAAGACTCTGATGCTGGGAGGGATTGGGGGCAAGGGGAGAAGGGGACGACAGAGGATGAGATGGCTTGATGGCATCACTGACTCTATGGACATGAGTCTGGGTGAACTCCGGGAGTTGGTGATGGACAGGGAGGCCTGGTGTGCTGTGATTCCTGGGGTCGCAAAGAGTCGGACACGACTGAGCGACTGATCTGATCTTATCTGATCCCAAAGTTCTATGAAACAAGAATCATGAAGTCTCATTGAGCAAAAATGAAGATGTCTGCAACTCTGTGATCCTTCTCTATGATCCAGAGAGAATAAACTCAATGTCCTGTTAATATTTTACTTCTAATGGTCACCAGCATCACTTAACTCATGGTCCTTCCTCTGTCTTCAAATCCACATGCCTACAATTTTAAATGTCTGACTCCAGTTCTTCTTCCTTTCTCAATCACATTTAGAAAATCTATTGTGATTATACTAGTCCAATCTGCATATCTGTGCTAATATTCCTACATCAAGATGAACTGTATTTCATCAGGGATTGTAATTAAGCCATATATGTAAGGTAGGATACTCCAAAGTTTTTAGCATGTGGACCTCTTTTGGAAGATCTTATTCTGCTTACTGCAAAGTCTTTTTCTAACACAAATTATTTTATGTCACTTAATCATACTTATGTAAATCAATACAAAATATATCACTACCTATGAAATTAAGTGAAAATCTTATCTTTCAATATTACATACATGGAAGGCTCTTCCCTGGTGGTCCAGTGGCTAAAGATCTGTGCTTCCAATGCAGGGGACCCTGGGTTCTATCCCTGGTTGGGAAACTAAGGTCTCACATGCCATGTGGCCAGAAAATAAAAGAAAACAAACAAACAAAAGACATCCTGAATTGTTTACAAAATTACATACAGAGAAGATTTTTGTTGAATACCTAAATCTAGCTATAACTGAATCTAACACAGAACCACTTCTTTGCTACACAAACTGTGATTCACAGATGAGGACCTGAAGCAGCAACACTTAGCATCTTGTTAGAAATGAAGGGTCTGTGGGCCCCTGATCAGACCTGCTGAAAAATAATTTGAACTTAAAGTACAATCCCTGGCAATTTTTAGGAATAGTGAATTTAGATAAATGCTACTCTGGAATAAATATTCTCACCTTAACGGTGTTGACTATTACAGAACTGGGTGCTATCCTGTAAATTACATTTCTGTAATGGAGAAAGGAGTTCATAAAAGTACTATTTCATAGAATATATTATAGTAAAATTTAAATTAGACAGTCTTTATAATATGCTAAGCTAGTGGTGCATGCATGCTAAGTCACTTCAGTTGTATCCAACTGTTCGTGATGCTATGGACTATAGCCCTCCAGACTCCTCTGTTCATGGGATTCTCCAGGCAAAAATACTGGAGTGGGTTGCCATGCCCTCCTCCACGGGGTCCTCCTGACCTGGAGATACTACCCACGTCTCTTACTTTTCCTGCAATGGCAGTAGGGTTCTTTAATTTCTGACATAAGTAGGAAATTTTTTGGCTTTGCAAAACTTTCATGAAACCAAAAGTCATAATACCCAAGTTAGTTTTATGTTAAAGAAGCAAAGTTATCCCTTGTTTTGAAGAGGGCAATAGTCAGACATTTCTGGGATTGTGTGTCCACCACAAATCAAGGCATTGAAGATCCAAAGGACCTATTCAAGACCAATGGTCAATATTATGTTTTTGAGACAATTTTAACTCAGGGATGTGATGAGGTGTCAGAAACCTTAGAGCTTTGGAAGCAGAAGAGTTAACAGAGAAAGAATGACAAAACTGAATTTACATATCTTATAATGGAGTCTCTTAGGAACAGAGAATCAGAAGAAAAAATCCATTTTGTCCAGACCAGTGTCACCAGGGAATATCACATACTTAGAGGCTGATGTAACAAGAGAAAAGCATGTCTAATGAACCGACGTGGAAAGATGTAAATAACCCATCTGCTGCAGTCCCTCAGCCTGTGCCTCTTTGGTTGGACAGGACGTAGTTGTTGCTTTTGCAATCCTACATCTGGCTGAAAGGCCAAAGCTTATTGCCGTCTTGTGGGGAGACAGAGCTTTGGTCTGCATTGCCAGCTACTTAGGGGGAAATTTTGACTTTCACAGGGAAACCTCCCTCACAGAGTTCCCAAACAGGTGAGTTTGAGAGCTCCACAGACACTGCAAGAGAGGATCAGAGAGGATGGAAGCCAGGAATGTACCAGAGGTCACAGAGGTCACAATCTAGCATAGCCTGCAGAGGTCACTGCAATTGTTTGCTGGGTTTCCTAAATAAAGTAGGTACATAAATAAAAATGTATTTGTTTATGATGCTGGAAAAGGAGCAGTGCACCTGAAAACGTGAGTGACAATGTTGACAATTAAATCATGCTAGTGGAAGCCCACAAAAGAATGAATGGGAGGTATAAACTGCATCCAGTAAAAGTGGGACATGAGTCTAAGTTTCTTCTAATTAACAGGAGTAGACAAATAGGGCATTAACTGTAGAGGGTCGATCAGTGAGGTGAGGGCATTTCATTTTATTGTAAGAAGGGACATATTAGACTGTGCATCCACATAGAGGAGAAAGATCTAAACTAATGACTGTTTGCAAATACATACTTTCAATAGCTGTGTAGGAAACACACACATTACAGTATCTTCTCTCACCCTTGTGTGCACATAAGGAAAAAAAAAATAGTTACCTAAGTGAAAAGATGTATGCTAGTGAGGTTTACTTTGCAACTATCTCATCCGTGAGGCTAAATCTATCTATGGATTTGTTAGCCATGCAGTGTTTCTCTATTAAAAAACTCTCTATAACTTTTGTTTTATATAGTGGTATCAGAGTATTGTTATTCCTTTTTAAAATTGCATTCTTTGATAGAAAGAATTATTTTTTCACAAGAAATTTAAATTTGTGATTTAGTTCTTTTATATATGCATAGATGTATTTGTGGGGATTGTACATGAATTGATAAATTTTGTTGGTCTTATATACCACCATTCTCTTCATTTCTTTTCCAAAAGATTTTGGGTATAATTGACACATGACAGTATATGAGTTACAGGTACACAGCTTGATGGTTTAATATTTGTTTTTATTGCTAAATGATCACCACAGTAAACCTAGTTAACATCTATCTCCACAAATAGCTACAATTTATTTCTTGTGATGAGAGTTTTTAGGATATACTGTCTCTTAGCAACTTTCAGTTCAGTCCACTTTAGTCACTCAGTCGTGTCTGACTCTTTGCGACTGCATGAACCATAGCATGCCAGGCCTCCCTGTCCATCACCATCTCCCAGAGTTCACTCAAACTCATGTCCATTGAGTCGGTGATGCCATCCAGCCATCTCATCCTCTGTCGTCCCCTTCTCCTCTTGCCCCCAGTCCCTCCCAGCATCAGAGTTTTTTTCCAATGAGTCAAGTCTTCGCATGAGGTGGCCAAAGGACTGGAGTTTCAGCTTTAAAATCGTTCCTTCCAAAGAACACCCAGGACTGATCTCCTTTAGGATGGACTGGTTGGATCTCCTTGCAGTCCAAGGGACTCTCAAGAGTCTTCCCCAACTTTAAATTATGCTAAAAAAAAAAAAAAGCATTATGAACTATAGTCATCATGCTGCACAGTACATACCGTGCATTGCTTTTAATTCTTATTTTTCTTACTGTAATAATTTAATTACTTTAATATTTTTAATGTGTCCACTCTTGCTGTAAGCAAGAAAGGGAAATGAGAGTTCTTCAGCATCCTTAGTGGTGATAATTTCTTATACATATTTACTTCTATTAAGAGTTTCTCATCTGTTACTCCTTATTATTCCTTTTGGCCTTCTCATTAAATTTTTTCCTAAAAGTTGCATCACCTGACCTTAACTTTTTACCATTTGTCTTATATTCTATAAGCATATTTGAATTCTGCTATCTACATTTAAGATAAAATTATAATTTAGATACTCCTCCTTCCTCACATTGTAAATGTTCTTCTGTTATATTGTTTCACTTCCAAATCTTTGGCAGTTTGATCTTGAATTTGTGATCCATGTAATATTGTTAAATTTTTACTCTTTTGTGTCTTTTGATCAGTTAATTGTAGATTTTCATTCAATTTTATTATGTTCTATTGTTCATAAAGGGGCTTCCCAGATTGTGCTAGTGATAATGATCTTGTCTGCTAATGGAGGAGAATTAAGTGATGCAGGTTCAAACCCTGGGTTGGGAAGATCCCCTGGAGGAGGGCGTGACAACTAACTCCAGTCTTCTTGCTTGGAGAATCCTGTGGACAGATGGAGGCTACTGGCAAACTACACTCCGTAGTGTTGCATGGAGTCAGACATGACTGAAGCAACTTAGCACATAGCACATTGCCCAGGAAACAATACACTTTACATAATTGCACTCTCACTAATATAATTTGTTCTATAAGTTCTTAGGTTTTGAAAAACATCTTTGTAAAATGTGTTCTTAAATACACTTATATACTTTTACACAAATGCATTAACACCATCATGAATATATCATAAAAGGTCTTTATATTTTATATCTTTATATTTTAGTGACAAATAGTCGTTATGTTTAATGTTTTCTACAATTTGTCCCTCACTTGTTTCATTCTAAATAATACCTCAGGGACTTGCTTCCAATCAACCAGTATAATGTTGGTTTATTATTTTAATATCTATATAATATCACATGATGTGGCTGTGTGACTCACACATTTGGTGGTCTGTAACATTATTTATCCATGAGTGACTATTCTATCACTGCTACAAAAATATTTCGAGTCTTAATTTAATACTGTGCTTTTCAACCAAGGATAATTGTGTCCCCCAGGGTTTTTTGAGCAATATTTGTAGACATTATTTGCTGTCACACTGATGAAGAATAAGTGGTGGGCAAGGATGTTTCTAAGCATCCTGCAATTTACAGGACAGACCCCCACCTCAGAGAAGGAACAGGCAGAGAATGTCCAATAGCACAGAGATGGAGGAAATCTGAGTTTAAAACTCTCTGTGTTTCTAGTATCAGTAAAAATGTAGTTCCATTGTGGATTTTTATATATGCATCTAAAATGGATTATTCACTTTTACACCAGGGTCTTTAGTCCCTTTTTAAAAGATGTGTCAGAGAAGGAACTACTTAGTTTCCTTCTAGATAGATGGCCATTTATTCCAGTTTTTATTCAACAATCCAGCCTTTTCCAACCAAATTGAATACAACCATCCCAAAGGATAGTGTTCATACCTAAGGGGACCTAATTTCTAATCATAACACATTATAACAAAGCATCTCCTATCTGCCAGAAATTTCTGGGTCATTATATGTTATGTTCTCTTGAGTCAAGGTCTTTTCTAAATTATTAATTCATGTCATAAAAGTTTAATTACTCATATTATAAATCATGTTTCAGTCAGTTTTTGCTGTTCCATTCAGTTTTCTTTACTACAATTATATGAAATCACCCTTTTATTTGTTTCATGTTTTAGCCATATTTTGTCTTTTCATAATTCACTCATTTTCTTAAGTTCATTTTTAAATAAATGCAAATATATTCACATACCTTTGAGAAAATAATAAGTAAAACAGGCAGTTGTCTCTGATGATAAAGCAAATTAAGTCTCTGATGATTAGTATCTTAAGTTATAGTGGCAAAGTCACAGTACAGTGAAACAAAATATAGTGTCCTCAGGCTTAAATCACATGAAGAAGTTTATCCAGAATAAGAGAATGAATTTTTCTGACCTGCTCAGGCTTTATGGAGTATGGTGTGCAAAGGCTTTTGCATATTGGACAAAGCCCAGAACTAGAATTAAAGTGTTGGGTTTATTAAAAAATCAAAACATTAAGCCCAAGAGTAACAAATTATGACCCATAAGAAAAGAGAGATCAGTTCAGTTCAGTTCAGTTCAGTCGCTCAGTCGTGTCCGACTCTTTGTGACCCCATGAATTGCAGCATGCCAGGCCTCCCTGTCCATCACCATCTCCTGGAGTTCACTCAAACAAGAAAAGAGAGATAGAACTTGTCTAATTCAGTATCAGACCACACTGAGAGGTCAAATTATTTGGGAAAGCACAGGAAAGACAATCTTCTACTGCTTCAAACAATACAAATGAAACTTTTGTTGTGTTTTGTACATTTTCATTTTTGAATTGTTAGTCTACTCTCGTTGGTTATTTTTCTCTTGGGATATTAAATCTGTACGGCTTTTTACATCATATAGATATAAATGTTTCTTTCCATGGAAAAGAGGTATGTTTCGTTCCGATTTTTAATGGGCATCAAGGAGATGTAGCTGAGGTTGGAATGTTGCCAAGCCAAAAAAGCTTTTATTGGTCACATTGTCTCAAGAATGATTTGAGCTTGTTAGCTCTTCTACCTTTGTTTTAACTGTTCCTCATCAGACTCAAATTGAAGAAAGTAGGGAAATCCACTAGACCATTCAGGTATGACCTAAATCAAATCCCTTATATACAGTGGAAGTGAGAAATAGATTTAAGGGCCTAGATCTGATAGAGAGAGTGCCTGATGAACTATGGAATGAGGTTCATGACATTGTACAGGAGACAGGAATCAAGACCATCCCCATAGAAAAGAAATGCAAAAAAGCAAAATGGCTGTCTGGGGAGGCCTTACAAATAGCTGTGAAAAGAAGAAAAGTGAAAAGCAAAGGAGAAAAGGAAAGATATAAATATCTGAATGCAGAGTTCCAAAGAATAGCAAGAAGAGATAAGAAAGCCTTCCTCAGTGATCAATGCAAAGAAATAGAGGAAAACAACAGAATGGGAAAGACTAGGGATCTCTTCAAGAAAATCAGAGATACCAAAGGAATATTTCATGCAAAGATGAGCTCGATTAAGGACAGAAATGGTATGGACCTAACAGAAGCAGAAGATAATAAGAAGAGATGGCAAGAATACACAGAAGAACTGTACAAAAAGATCTTCACGACCCAGATAATCACGATGGTGTGATCACTGACCTAGAGCCAGACATCCTGGAATATGAAGTCAAGTGGGCCTTAGAAAGAATCACTACAAACACAGCTAGTGGAGGTGATGGAATTCCAGTTGAGCGATTCCAAATCCTGAAAGATGATGCTGTGAAAGTGCTGCACTCAATATGCCAGCAAATTTGGAAAACTCAGCAGTGGCCACAGGACTGGGAAAGTTCAGTTTTCATTCCAATCCCAAAGAAAGGCAATGCCAAAGAATGCTCAAACTACTGCACAATTGCACTCATCTCACACACTAGAAAAGTAATGCTCAAAATTCTCCAAGCCAGACTTCAGCAATACGTGAACCGTGAACTTCCTGATGTACAAGCTGGTTTTAGAAAAGGCAGAGGAACCAAAGATCAAATTGCCAACATCCGCTGGATCATGGAAAAAGCAAGAGAGTTCCAGAAAAACATCTATTTCTGCTTTATTGACTATGCCAAAGCCTTTGACCGTGTGGATCACAATAAAGTGTGGAAAATTCTGAAAGAGATGGGAATACCAGACCACCTGATCTGCCTCTTGAGAAATTTGTATGCAGGTCAGGAAGCAACAGTTAGAACTGGACATGGAACAACAGACTGGTTCCAAATAGGAAAAGGAGTTCGTCAAGGTTGCATATTGTCACCCTGTTTATTTAGCTTATATGCAGAGTACATCATGAGAAATGCTGGACTGGAAGAAACACAAGCTGGAATCAAGATTGTCCAGAGAAATATCAGTAACCTCAGATATGCAGATGACACCACCCTTATGGCATAAAGTGAAGAGGAACTCAAAAGCCTCTTGATGAAAGTGAAAGTGGAGAGTGAAAATGTTGGCTTAAAGCTCAACATTCAGAAAACGAAGATCATGGCATCCAGTCCCATCACTTCATGGGAAATAGATGGGGAAACAGTGTCAGACTTTATTTTTCTGGGCTCCAAATTCACTACAGATGGTGACTGCAGCCATGAAATTAAAAGACGCTTACTCCTTGGAAGGAAAGTTATGACCAACCTAGATAGCATATTCAAAAGCAGAGCCATTACTTTGCCAACAAAGGTTCATCTAGTCAAGGCTATGGTTTTTCCTGTGGTCATGTATGGATGTGAGAGTTGGACTGTGAAGAAGGCTGAGCGCTGAAGAATTGATGCTTTTGAACTGTGGTGTTGGAGAAAACTCTTGAGAGTCCCTTGAACTGCAAGGAGATACAACCAGTCCATTCTGAAGGAGATCAGCCCTGGGATTTCTTTGGAAGGAATGATGCTAAAGCTGAAACTCCAGTACTTTGGCCACCTCATGCGAAGAGTTGACTCATTGGAAAAGACTCTGATGCTCGGAGGGATTGGGGGCAAGAGGAGAAGGGGATGACAGAGGATGAGATGGCTGGATGGCATCACTGACTCGATGGACATGAGTCTGGGTGAACTCCGGGAGTTGGTGATGGACAGGGAGGCCTGGCGTGCTGCGATTCATGGGGTCACAAAGAGTGGGACACGACTGAGCGACTGATCTGATCTGATCTGATACTTTTTATATTTCTTTACATACAGGGCAGAAAGTGACTGTAGCTAAAAGAAGCCTCAAGTTTATTATTCTCTCAGAAGCTTATGAACTGGAATTTCTGTATACCACTTAAAGTTTGTTTAGGAGAAAATTACAGGAAATGTAAAGTGAAGCAGGTTCAATCCCTGGGTCAGGAGGATCTCCTAGAGGAGGGCATGGCAAACCACTCCAGTGTTCTTGCCTGGAAAATTCCTTGGATAGAGGATCCTGGTGGACTACAGGATAGAAGTCAGACACAACTGAAGTGACTTAACACAAACACACACACACATAGGAGAAAATTAATCTGATCTGACCAGCTTGAGCTATAACCACTAATGGCCCAAGGAGGGTGGTTCTGGATAAGAAATTCGTGACAGGAGCTGCTCAGGAGGTGATACTGTGTCTGTGAACCTGAGCCTTGTGAAATAGGAACAGTTCTTAAAGCAGAAGCACCTGAGCTCATAAATTAAGTTGGCATACTAAGGTGATGGTGGTCAGAACTCAATCAAAAATGGTGCTAAGCAGAGGATCTGATATAATTCACAGGATGTCCTTGCAACTAAATCCATAAAGTGCTGGGAACAACATGGAAGGAAGGATTCTCTGTGGACTGAAGTGTCAGCTGTAGCAGGGAGGCCATCTTGTTCCTCAGCATTCCTGTTGTTGTTGTTCAGTGGCTCAGTCATGTCTGACTCTTTGCAATCCCATGGACTGCAGCACACAAATATCCTCTGTCCTTCACTATCTCCTGAAGCTTGCTCAAACACATGTCCATTGAGTCGATATGCCATACAACCATTTCATCCTCTGTCGTTTGTTTCTCCATCTGCTTTCAATCTTCCCAGCACTAGGGGCTCTTCCAATGACTCAGTTCTTCGCATCAGGTGGCCAAAGTATTAGAGTTTCAGCTTCAGTATCAGTCTTTCCAGTGGATATTCAGGGTTGATTTCCTTTAGGATTGATTGGTTTGATCTCCTTGACATCCAAGCGATTCTCAAGAGTCTTCTCCAACACCACAGTTCAGAAGCATCCATTCTTTGATGCTCAGCCTTCCTTATGGTCCAATTCTCACATCCATACATGACTACTGGAAAAACCATAGCTCTGACCATATGGAATTTTGTTGGCAAAGTGATGTCTCTACTTTTGAATATGCTGTTTGTCATAGCTTTTTTCCTGAAGAGCAAGCATCTTTTAATTTCATAACTGCAATCACTGTCCACAGTGATTTTGGAACACAAGAAAATAAAGTCTTTACCAGTTTCCACTGTTTCCCCATCTATTTGCCAGGAAGTGATAGGACCAGATGCCATGATCTTAGTTTTTTAAATGTTGAGTTTTAAGCTAGCCTTTTCAGTCTCCTCCTTTACCTTCATCAAGACGCTCTTTAGTTCCTCTTTACATTCTGCCATAAGGGTGGTGTCATCTGCATATCTAAGGTTATCAGTATTTTTCCTGGCAATCTTGATTCCAGCTTGTGATTCATCCATCTCTAATCACTTCTCCTTTTATTCATGCCTCTCTCCCACTGGCTTCCTTGTTTGGATCTGAACATGTGGAACCAGCATCTTCCTCAGGTCCTTTGCAGTGATTGTCCCCCCTGCTTTCACTCTACTGAGTGCCTTCTCCTAGTATCACAATAGGTCCTTCTCTTCCTTTCTTAATGTTTCTTCAAATAAAGCCTTGTTTTAAGCCCTTGCCTCAACACTCAGCATAAAATAATTTCTCCTACTACTCTCTCCTTTACACTTTTCTGTTTTCTCTATACATCTGTCACCTTCTAACATATTATATATTTATTTGAATATCATTTTTCGCCATCCTTGGATTGTGGGAGATTTGTTTTTAAATATGTCTAAAATGTAGAGATATTTTATCCCATATATGTGCACATATTTATCACTTATAGATGCTTAGACTATGTATGCTCTCAATATGTTTCTCAATAAAACTGAAAAATGAACTGCTTGGAAATATGCTCAAATGGGACAAACACTTTGAGTTAGATGTGAAATGAGGTATATCCTCAAGGAGAATTTATCTATATACAACATATTAACATCAATTTTTTGTCAGCAAAATGGAGATTACGGTATTTTAGCTATTTGAGTAATATCAATTTGAGTGAAAATTATCATGTTATACATATTTTTTCCCAATAGTCACATCTATCATATGGAACCAGAGAACAAGACACAAATTTCACAATTTCTCCTTCTGGGATTCTCAGAGGAAACAGAACTGCAGCCCATCATATTTGGGCTTTTCTTCTCCATGTACCTGATCACTGTGTTTGGAAACCTGCTCATCATCCTGGCTGTCAGCTCAGACCCCCACCTCCACACCCCCATGTACTTCTTCCTCTCCAACCTGTCCTTTGTAGACATCTGTTTCACCTCCACCATCATCCCAAAGATGCTGCAAAGCACTCAGACACAGAGGAAAGTCATTACCTATGAAGGCTGCATCATCCAGGTGTATTTTTACTTACTTTTTGCAGGATTAGATGACTTCCTCCTGACCGTGATGGCCTATGACCGGTATGTGGCCATCTGTCACCCCCTGCACTACCTGGTCATCATGAAGCCCTGGGTCTGTGGACTGCTCCTTCTGGTGTCCTGGATCATGAGTGCCCTGTTTTCCTTGTTACACAGCTTAATGGTGTTGCAACTGTCATTCTGCTCAGACTTGGAAATCCACCACTTTTTCTGTGAAATCAAATGGCTGATCCAACTTGCCTGTTCTGACCCCTTTCTTAACAACATAATGGTGTATTTTGGATCTGTAATTCAGGGGAGTGTTCCCTTGACTGGTATCCTTTACTCTTACTCTAAAATTTCATCCTCTATCTGTGGAATCTCATCAGCTAAAGGGAAGTATAAAGCATTCTCCACCTGTGCATCTCACCTCTCAGTTGTCTCCTTATTTTATTGTTCAGCCTTAGGAGTGTACCTTAGCTCTGCTGCTACCCACAGCTCACACACAAGTACAATTGCCTCGGTGATGTACACTGTGGTCACACCCATGCTGAACCCCTTCATCTACAGTCTGAGAAATAAAGACATAAAGAGGGCTCTAAAAAGATTCTTTGGAATGGTAACATTTATAAAACAGCCATTTGTCCTTGGGCTGAAGGACATGGGCTGAAGAACTGCCCATGATAGCAGGGCTCAAAGCCTCATAGGCACATATGTGATTCTTTGATTAGATTGTGATAATAGCAAAAGCGTCTTCAATTTATTGCCTGATATTTCCATTTCTTTGATTTCAACTTCTCTATACAATTTTAAAAACATCCTTGATTAACTTTGCTGTTCTCTGTTATCTAAGTTTTTTCTTTTGTCACTTTTCTACTCTCTCAAATTGATTCAAAACCTCATGTGAAACATATATGTAAATTCCCATTTATCTCATGAGACTTCACACATTTCTTAAGAATAAATTCTTCTGAAATGATACACTATATACTAATCTTTCTTTCTTTTTACTAAAGGAATCATCATGAATTTTGCTACTTCTATGGAAAAAAAAACTAACTTGGAAACCAAACCAATTACATAATTTCATAGAAGAGTAAAATATGAAAATACAGTCTATCACATTTTAGTTCTTCATATCTTGGAAGGTCACTACCATAACTGCTCTTTCCAAAAATGTAGATGTTAGCAGGTAGTGTATTTCATAATTGGTCATCTGATTTTACTCCCTAACAGTGTACTAGTCTCTATTTATTAATAGCTCAGTGTCCACATTGCCTATAGGAGTTACTGGTAAAACTGAGCATCAAATGCATGACTCTAATTGGCATCTATGTGAAACAAAGATTTCAATTAAGAGTTTGACATGAGACCTAGAGTCAGACAAGACCTTAGCAAAAATTTGTGTCAGGTTATATATTTGCAAGAGATGTTTTCATGGTGTCCATTTACTTATTGATGTATACGATTTAGTGTCTGTTTGTAAAGGGGTTTATCATGGAGGTGAAGATTTTTTGGGGGTAATTATATCATTCTGCTTGAATATTTCCATTGTTGCCTACAAATAAACGACTCCTTCCATTGCTGTACACGAAATATTTCCCCCATTCCATTTCTGTGATAACCAGTAAAAGAGTTGTGAATGAATAATTTAAATATCATATTTATATGATGTACATGATATATATAATATTATATAGATGATATATATCTCCAAATTATGGCTCTCTAGATTTAAATTTCCACCTAGTCCTGTGATAAAGGTACAAGTTTTTCACAAACAAGCATATCCTTTTAACCTTTCTTGCTTACCTACAAGGAAATCTAAATGGAATCCCTTTTTAATAAAATTGTATGACATAAACTTGAATAATAGAGTAATCATGAATGCTATTCATATATCACAACAATTGCCTTTCCTTCAGTTCTAGTCACTTGGACTGTAGTATTAGTTAGCTGTTGCAACATAGCACATCATCCTAAAAGCAATGATTTAGTGTAATGAATCTTTTATCTAAAGAGTTTCTATGACAGGGAGTTGATCCGAGTTATGATTGTTTCCTCATGGGTCTATTGTCAGCTGTCAGGCTCCATTTTGTGTTTTAAAGGCTCCTCCACAATGGTGTGTGCAGTTGTAGTGGTCTTCTGTCTTGAACAACTTTATGTCAATTTCTTCCTTTTATGTAAGTAGGTTTATCGTGGATTGTGATTAGATGAGAGTTGTACCATAAAAAAGGCTGAGCACCAAAAAATTGATGCTATCCAACTGTGGTGCTGGAGAAGACTCTTGAGAGTCCCTTGGTCTGAAAAGAGATCAAACCAGTCAGTCCTACAGGAAATCAACCCCGAATATTCAGTGGAAGGACTGATGCTGAGGCTGAAGTGCTAATACTTTGGCCACCTGATGTGAAGAATCAACTCATTGGAAAAGACCCTGATGCTGGGAAAGATTAAAGGTAAAAGGAGAAGGAGGTGGCAGAGGTTGACATGGTTGGATTTTATCACTGACTCATTGGACATGAATTTCAGCAAGATCTGGGAGATGGCAAAGGACAGGGAGGCCTGGCGTGGTGCAGTCCATGGGGTTGCAAAGAGTTGGACATGACTTAGTGACTGAACAACAGTCTTTAGTTTATAAGAATAACAAACAAAACTGGATTTCTCGAATGTTAATTGCTATATTTAAATTTCACTGTTCCTAAATCCATATATGTCACTTTGCTTTCTTCCCAGTTAGAGGAGTTGTCTCTCACCAATTTTTGTATGATTAACATACTATGCTTAACAATGCACAGCCAGAAAATTTTAATTCTTAACTCCATGAATGGTCTTTCCATGGAATTCTCCAGGCAAGAATACAGGAGTGTGTTGTTGTTCCCTTCTCCAAGGGATTATCCCAACCTAGGAATTGAACCCAGGTATCCTGCATTGCAGGTGGATTCTTTACCATCTGAGATATAATATGTTACCAGGAACAGCATATGATTGGACAAATATCTTTGTTAGACTCCTATTGCTTCTTTAATAAATTACAACACTACCAAATTAGAAGAAGTACCTATCATAAAGTTCTATGAGACAAAAATCCTGAAGTCTCATTGAGCAAAAATGAAGATGTCTGCAACACTGTGATTCTTCTGAATGCTCCAGAGGAGAATGCATTCAATATCTTGTTAATATTTTACTTCTAATGGTCACCAGCATCACTTAACTCATGGTTCCTCCTCTGTCCTCAAATCCAGATGCCTACAATTTTAAATGTCTGACTTCAAGTCCTCTTCCTTTCTCAATCACATTTAGAAAATCTATTGTGATTATACTAGTCCAATCTGCATGTCTGTGCTAATAGTCCTACATCAAGATAAACTGTATTTCATGAGCTATTATAATTATGCCAGCTATGTAAGGTAGGGTATTCCAAAGTTCTTAGCATGTGGACATCTTTTGGAGGGTTTATTCTGCCTACTTCAAAGTCTTTTTCTAACAGAAATTATTTTATGTCACTTAATATTTCTATAAAAATCAACAAAAACTTTATCGCTACCTATAAAAATGAGTGAAAATCTTATCTTTCAAAATTACATGCATGGAAGGGACTTCCCTGGTGGTCCAGTGGTTAAGGATCTGTGCTTCCAATGCAAGGGACACTGGGTTCTATCCCTGGTTGGGGAATTAAGGTCTCACATGCCATGCGGCCAAAAATGAAAGAAAACAAACAAAAGACACCCTGAATTGTTTTCAAGATTACATACAGGGAAGATTTTATTGAATGCCTAAGTCTTTCTATAACTGAATCTAACATAGGACCACTTATTTGCTACCCAAACTGTGATCCACAGATGAGGACCTGAAGCATCAGCACTTAGCATCTTGTTAGAAATGAAAGGTCTGTGGGTGCCTGATCAAACCTGCTGAAAAATAATTTGCAATTAAACTACAATCCTTGGCAATTTTTAGGAATAGTGAATTTAGAGAAATGTTACTCTGGAATAAATTTTCTCACCTTCACATTGTTGATCTTTCAATTAAGTTCAGTTGCCCAGTCATGTCTGACACTTTGTGACTCCATGGACTGCAGCATGCATGGCTTTCCTGTCCATCACCAACTCTTAGAGGAAAACATAGGCAGAACACTTGATGACAGAAATCAATTCCACTCCTAGGCATATACCCTGAGGAAACCAAAATTGAAGAAGACACATGTGTCCCGTTGTTCATTGCAGCACTACAATAGCTAGATCATGGAAGCAATGTAGATGTCTGTCAACAGATGAATGAGTAAAGTAGTGTGGTACATATACACAATGGAATATTCCTCAGCCATAAAAAGGAATGCATTTGAGTCAGTTCTGATGAGGTTGATGAACCTAGAATTCTATGGGTTCAAGCAAATAAAAATCCTAAGTCTAGCCCAGATACAAAGCTGGAGAAAGAGACACCCCCTCCTAATGAAAAGTGCTTCAGTGTCACATTTCAAAAGACATGGGTACAGAGAAAGCTTCACTTAGGGCCATCTCAACAAACAGGTATAATTTCAATTCAGTAATGATTTATTTTTTCTTCCAATTTTAGTAGATGAATGAAGTTAGAAAACACCAATGTATATGTGTCCGTATTTTTTTTCATTTTTTTTTAATGAAATATCATTCATTGAGATAATGTCATATAAGTTTCATGTGTACAAACATTGATTTTTTTTACTTCTGTGTACAGGACAGAGCACTCCCAAGCAAAACTTCAGTTTCCATTCATCATGATAATGTCGATCCCCTTTAAGCAATTCACCCTCCCCTCACTCCCTTTTCCCTCATGCAGAGAACTCTGTTCTCTGTACCTACATGTTAGATCTTGTTTGCATTGGAGTGCTCATTTACTAGCTTTGTTTGTCTGTTTGTTCTATTTCACATATGAATGAAATTAAAGGATATTTGTCTCCCTCTCTCTGATTTATTTTACTTAGTAAAACACCCTTAAATTTCATCCATGTTGTTGCAAATGAAGGCTTTCATCTTTTTCATTCTGAGTAGTATTCCATTGTGTATGTATGTATATATGTATATATATACACATATATACAGATGTATAACATCTTTTTTATACATTCATCCATTGATAGAAAGTGAAAGTCACTCAGTCATGTCTGAGTCTTTGCCACCCCATGGACTATATGGTCCATGGAATTCTCCAGGCCAGAATACTGGAGTGGGTAGCCTTTCCAACCCAGGGTCTCCTGTATTGGAGGCAGATTATTTACCAGCTGAACCACAAAGGAAGCCCATACATTGATACATTTTCCTTATATCTTGACTATTTTAAATCCTACTGTGATCAACTTAAGGGTTCATGCATCTTTAAAAATTAGTGCTTTCATGATCGGGAATAAATACTCAGGAGTGGAATAGCTGAATCATATGATAGTTGCTAATTATTTGGGGAATCTTTATTTTGTTTTCCATTGTAGCTGTACCAATTTAAATTCATACCAACGAGGCACATATGCATGGACAATTAGCTTATAATAGGCCAATAGAATATGATGGAGAAAAGATACTCTCTACAATAAAAAGTTTTCCCTTTTCTCCATGTGATCGCCAACACTTATTTCTTGCCTTTTTGATGATGCCATTGTAACAGGCATGAGATAAATTCTCACTGTGGTTTTGATTTGCATTTCCTTAATAATTACAGTAAGTCCCTTACATATGAAAGTTCAAGTTGCTAACTTTTAAAATGTGACCATGTGTTCACATATCCAGCCATGTAAGTTAGTTCATGTGTCTGGCATTATCTGTAAAATTTAGGTACCTAGGCTAACTTTGTTGGACTTATGAACCAATAGGACTTAACGAACACACTCTTGAAACAGAAGTCATTTGTAAGTAGGGGATTTTTTAGAGTAATATTAAATATTTCTTTCTGTGTCAGTTGATCATTTGCATGTCTTTTTGAGAGCTTCCTTGGTAGCTCTGCTGGTAAAGAATCCACCTGCATTGCAGGAGACACCGGTTTGATCCCTGGGTCAGGAAGATCCCAAACAGAAGGGATAGGCTACCTACTCTAGTATTCTTGAAAAAAGAATCTATTAAGATTCTTTGCTCATTTTAAAATCTAGTTCTTTTGTTGCTATTGTTATGTGAGTTATTTGAATATTTTAACATCAACTGCTTATCAGATATATCCCTTGTAAATATCTTCTTCCATTTGGTAGTTTGTCTTTTCATTTTGTTAATGATTTCCTTTTCTATACAATGTTTGTTTAGTATGATATAGTATCATTATTTACTCCTGGTTTTGTTTCCCTTGCCTGAGGACATATACATCTAGAAAAGATATTACTAAAACCAACGTCACAAAGCTTCCTGGCTTTGTTCTCTTTTAGGTGTCTTATGGATTCAGTCCCAGAGCTTATTGGCTGTGTTTCCTTTTGGTGTTTTATAAGTTCAACCCCAAGGAAGGTAGAAGCAGCAGGAGAGGTGGCACCAACTCTGGCAGACCAGCATCGGGTGCCTGCAGCTTAGGGAGGAGCAGAGGTGGCAGTGGGGCATGGGACCCCGCCCCCCTCCGCCTGGAGCTACCTAGGTGTCCATGACCCTGTGTCCCCCGCTCCCACCTCCATATCTGCAGTGTTACAGCTGGTAAACTTTACCACACTGGACATGCCACAGCACCCCTACCACCGCAGCTCCACCGACTACCATCATCCTGCCCCATATGGCAGCAGAAGCCGTGACTCAGGAGATCTCAGAGAAGCTACACAGAAAAGCATCACAAGCATATCAGAAAACTACCCACCCAGCGTCCCAAGCAGCACACCAAAAGCACTGACAACAGCAAGGTACCATACCCCAGAGGCACACGAAGCAATAGCTAGGGCACAGGGTAACTCCTCTGACAGAGGCCATGGAGGGTCTAAAGTGCAGATTCATAACCATACGCAGCTCAGGAAGAATTAGAAAAACAAAAAGAAAAACAAAAACAAAAAAGCTATATATGTCGCCACCTACTGGACAAAGATAGAAAAACATGAAAGTTCTAACCTGAATCCTTCAGTCGGCTGAGCCCCCAGGATGTTAAAACTCAAAGTAACATTAAGGGTATTTAAACATTTTTTTTTTAATATCACACACATCAATGATATTGAACGATTCAAATAGATTATCATATACATGTCTTCAGGTAGTTTCCAAGAGAACATAAGTTTGAATGAATCATTCAATATAATATATATCTGTGATATAAAAAAAGAATGTTTAAATACACTTAAGGTTTACTTTGCAAAATATTCCATTTTCATGTTGTCCATGTATTTCTTGAACTTCCAGACGTTCAAGTTGGATTTAGAAAAATCAGAGGAACCAAAGATCAAATTGCCAACATCCATTGGATCATTGAAAAAGCAAGACAGTTCCAGAAAAACATCTGCTTCTGCTTTATAAACCATGCCAAAGCCTTTGACTGTATGGATCACAACAAACTGTGGAAAATTTTTCAAGAGATAGGAATACCAGACGACCTGACCTGCCTCTTGAGAAATCTGTATGCAGCTCAAGAAGCAACAGTTAGAACTAGACATGGAACGACAGGCTGGTCCAAATAGGGAAAGGAGTGTGTCAAGGCTTTATATTTAACTTATATGAAGAGTACATCATGAGAAATGCTGGGCTGGATGAAGCACAAGCTGGAATCAAGATTGTCTGAAGAAATATCAATAACCTCAGATATGCAGATGACACTACCCTTATGGCAGAAAGCGAAGAAGAACTAAAGAGCCTCTTGATGAAAGTGAAAGAGGAGAGTGAAAAAGTTGGCTTAAAGCTCAACATTCAGAAAACTAAGATCATGGCATCTGGTCCCATCAATTGATGGAAAATAGATCAGGAAACAGTGGAAACAGTAACAGACTTTATTTTGGGGGGCCTTCAAAATCACTGCAGATAGTGACTTCAGCCATGAAATTAAAAGACACTTGCTCCTTGGAAGGAAAGTTATGACCAACTTAGACAGCATATTAAAAAGCAGAGACATTACTTTGCCAACAAAAGTCCATCTAGGCAAAGATATGGTTTTTCCAGTAGTCATGTATGGATGTGAGAGTTGGACTATAAAGAAAGCTGAGGGTCAAAGAATTGATGCTTTTGAATTATGGTTTGGAGAAGACTCTTGAGAGTCCCTTGGACAGCAAGGAGATCCAACAAGTCCATCCTCAAGGAAATCAGTCCTGAATATTCATTAGAAGGACTGATACTGAAGTTGAAACTCCAATATTTTGGCCACCTGATGTAAAGAACTGACTCATTTGAAAAGACTCTAATGCTGGGAAAGATTGAAGGTGGGAGGAGAAGGGGACAACAGATGATGAGATGGTTGGATGGCATCACCGACTCAATGGACATGAGTTTGAGTAAACTCCAGGAGTTCGTGATGGACAGGGAAGCCTGGAGTGCTGCAGTCCATGGAGTTGCAAAGAGTCAGACATGACTGAGCGACTGAACTGAACTGAACTGAACTTGATGCCTCAGGGGCTTTCCAGCTGATGCTAGTGGTAAAGAACCCCTGCCTGCCAATGCAGGGGACTTAAGATATGGTATTTGATCCCTGGGTCAGGAAGATCCCCTGGAGGAGGATATGGCAACTCACTCCAGTTATCTTGCCTGGAGAATCCCATGGACAGAGGAGCCCGGCATGGTACAGTCAAAAAGGTCACAAAGAGACATAACTGAGCAAAGCATGGACACACATGACAGGTATTGTGGAAACAAAACTGAATAAGGAATAAAATCCTAAAGAGGCAAATAAAATACGGTGACAGCTAGCAAGATACAGTGTATGTCAAAGTCCAAAATATCAGAAAGAGCAGCTGAAGTGATGATACAAAGGAATGATGTACACAAACATGAAATCAATGTTCTGAAATTTTCCTTGTTATAAACACACAGATAGCCGTGAATGTCTTCATTAATTTTCCCCACATAGGAGCAGTACAACTCATGACTATTCTTTATTAAAATAACTCTTGGATAAGAGGGAAATCACTAAGCTTAATTAAAAGAGTTACATAAATTGTATGAAAGAGGTGAGATCAAATGGAAATTTCAAGAAATAAAGGAAGGAGCAACATCTGCTTCCACAATCTGATCTCAAAAATTGCAATTTCTGCCTGTGAGCTTTTAAATCTTCCAGTCATGCTCCCTTCTTCAGCTTAAAACAACTGGTGTTTTAATCATTGTCCTCCTAAAGAATGCTTTCAAAGAAGTCTTTATGTCCTTGTTCCTCAGACTGTAGATGAAGGGGTTCAGCATGGGTGTGACCACAGTGTACATCACTGAGGCTGTTGCACTTGAGTGTGAGCTTTGGGTAGCAGCAGAGCTAAGGTACACTCCTAAGCATGTACAATAAAATAAAGAGACAACTGAGAGGTGAGATGCACAAGTGGAAAATGCTTTATACTTCCCCTGAGCTGATGAGATTTCACATATGGAAGAAACTATCCTAGAGTAAGAGTAAAGGATACCAGCTAAGGGAACACCTCCCAGCAGGACAGTTGCAAAATACATCACCATGTCATTAAGAAAGGTGTCAGAACAGGCAAGTTGGACCAACTGTTTCAGTTCACAGAAATAGTGAGGGATTATCACCTCTCTGCTGAAGGACAAACTCAACACCATTAAAGTTTGCAAGAAGGAATGTAGGACATTGATGACCCAGGAAACAAGAACCAGCAGTCCACAGATCCAGGCACTCATGATGACCTTGTAGTGCAGGGGGTGGCAGATGGCTACAAATCGGTCATAAGCCATCACCATTAAGAGGAAATCATCCAACCCTACAAACAGTGCGAAAAAATGCACCTGGGTGATGCAACCTTCATAGGTGATAACTTTGTTCTGCATCTGGATGTTCCACAGCATCTTTGGGATGGTCGTGGAGGTGAAACAGATGTCTACAAAGGACAGGTTGGAGAGGAAGAAGTACATGGGGGTGTGGAGGTGGGGGTCTGAGCTGACAGCCAGGATGATGAGCAGGTTTCCAAACACAGTGATCAGGTACATGGAGAGGAAAAGCCCAAATATGATGGGCTGCAGTTCTGTTTCCTCTGAGAATCCCAGAAGCAGAAAACCTGAAACATGTGTTAGGTTCCTTGGTACCATGTGGTGGAGGTGACCTAAAGGAAAGGGGAAAATATCATGTCTAATTTTCACAAAAAAAGACATTGCTCACATCCTGAAAAACTATTATTTATATTTTGCCTAATTGTATTTAAATATATTTGCTTAACTAAGTTCTGCTTTGTTTATGGATTTGCTCCCCTTTAGGGAATTTCTGTGTCATCTGGAACTGACAAGGTTGTCCCACTTGCTGCTTCTTTCCCGGGATGTCATCTATTCCACATAAGAAATACTTTCATTCATTTGGGAATTATGACCTGAGTGATGATCATGTTCCAGGTGATGTTTTGGCAATGAGTATAGGGTTCTAAAACACAAAATCTCTAAGAATACAGTCACAAAGTAAACATAAGTCTTATATGTGTGTGGGTATGTGTGTGCTCAGGGGCTTCTTTCCCACTCCATGCACTGTAGCCCTCCAGGCTCTTCTGTCCATGAGGTTTTCCAGGCAAGAACATTGGAGTGGATTGCCATGCCCTCCTCGGGGATCTTCCCCACCCAAACATAGAACCCCGGTCTTCTGAGTCTCCTGCATTGCAGGCGGGTTCTTTACTGCTGAGCCACCAGAGAAGTCCATATATATGTGAATATATATTGAATATGTATATATATAGCTTATAAGTTAACTTTTGAATGTTGACTGTTGCTATGAAGAAACCTGAAAGGTTTTATGGAAAGAGTAGAGAAGGCATGCTGGTTTTTAGATTCAAGGATGAAAGAGTAGGAGCCATAAACATATCAGGTGAAGTGTATGCTTGACAGGGAGGATAGCCAGTACAAATGCACTGAGGAAAGTGCTTGTTTAAAGTGTTCAAGTTTAAGAGAAAAAAGGAAGCCAATGTGGGGAGGGTATAGGGCAAGAGGGAATGAGGAGAGATGGTGTCAGAGGACACTGAGGAACAAGGTGACTTCCCTGGTGGTGCTGAAACTTCAAATCATAAGACTTTCATCCACTGCATGTAACTACTAATTTATGAAATTGTTGCAGGGATGTCCAATGTGTTTAAATGGATCCCTTTTGTTGACCTTTCTGTGCTCAGCTGCTTCAGGTGTGTCCGACTCTTTATGACACTGTGGACTACACCCCGCCAGGCTCCTGTGCCCATGGGAATTCTCCAGTCAAGAATACTGGGGTGGGTTTCCATGCCCTCCTTCAGGTGATCTTCCCAACCCAGGGATTGGCCCCAGGTCTCCTGAATGCAGGCAGATTCTTGGAGTCACCTTGGAATACATGAATTCAGTACCACCACTGTGAGGACTTCTCATACTCCACCAGGCACCACACACACACACACACACACAGGCACACACACACACACACATACACACAGGTACACATACATGCACACACACAGGCACACATACACGCACACACACAGGCACACACATACACATGCACACACACAGTAGACACTGGCCACCTAAGCTATGTTATTTCTATGTTTTTCACCCCTCATCCCTAGCTACCTTGATTAAGTTAGAGTTTGATACAACTCCCATTGATAAGATCAGGTTATATAAAGTGGTATCCAAAAATTCCCGTTTGTAAGTATTCTTGGTACCAATATACTTGGGATTTAATTTTGGTATGGCCATTTTACACTTGTATTAAAGATCATTAAGAAGTAGTTGAATGTGAACCTATGGTTGCCAGGGGAAAAGATGAGGGGAAGGAACAGTTAGAGAGTTTGGGTTGGACATGAACACAATGCTATATTTAAAGTGGATAACCAAAAAGTTCCTGCTGCATAACACAGGGAACTCTGCTCCATGTTATGTCTCAGTCTGGATGGAAGGGGAGTTTGGGGGAGAATGGATACATGTATAAGTATGGCTGAGTCCCTTTGCTGTTCACCTGAAACTATCACAACATTGTTAATTGGCTTTACTCCAATATAAAATAAAAAACTTTTCAATGAATGTACATCTCTCTCTCTCTCTCTCTCTCTCTCTATATATATATATATATATATATATATATATATACACACACACACATATATATTTATCTTGCCTCAAAACTTGAATTTTAAGGTATATGTGTACATCAGGAGACAGAGAGGGATTGGGGAGGGGGCAGAAAGAGAGAGAGCAATGGACACAAGAGGGAATAAAGACCTAACAAACTCAAATGTCTCCTGAGAGACTGTGGTAAAGAGGTTTCTTCAGTCTTGGTGACATTTCATGTGCTGTCCCCCCCACCCCAGATGTCCAGGAAAAATAATAACAAATCAAAAAATATTTATTCAAATGATAAAATAGTGATATCTGTATGACTTGAAACATTTGCAGATTGGATAGCCCAACAGAAGGTGAGCAAAAGGACTGAGCCAACATTTCACAAATGGATGTATAGAAAGCATAACGAAATATGGATTGAATATTGACCTTCTTTAATATCAGGCAGCAATACTTATTTTTCTGGGGCTGCTTAATACCTATTTGACTAATTGGCTTTATAGGTCCGACAGCAGACAAGGCAAGACTCTCCCTTTTTCATATGTGGCATCACCTCTTTGTTATGCTTGGGTTTTTATCACTTTTCCCATAAGTCCTATGGGCACACTCTAGTCTAGTTCTGCTCTTCATTCAACAACTAATGATCTGTATGGTCCATCCACATAAAACCTACCCACAGTGTAACAATTCTACTCTTATCACTGAGTAACGTCCTTCGTATTAGTCGTCTGAGTACATTGAATTACACACACGTTTCTTTCATTTTACTCTGTCTTCCTAATCATAAAGCAAGATCCAAAACAGGAAGGAAATTCACCTGTTTTGCTCACCCTCACATTTTAATGAAGTGTGTGAATAGATGTGCACTTGAACCAAAAGTAATTTAGAAAAATGAAAAGCTAGTAAGTAAAACTATGACAAAGAGAATGAAACCAGGTTAAATAGTATGATTCTGAAGCAAGTGTAATAAACAAGATTAAATGAAGTATTGAAAATTAATTGAACTGTATATATAACAGTAATGATTCATGACATTGATATGGATTAATTACATTGACAGTGACCTACAAATAAAAATAATATGATATATTATATTCATAGAATGTTTTGGTATGTAATCTCCCTTCCACTCACCCGCCAATCTAACTAAAATATTCTTAAAATTTTTGGTCAAGAAAATGCCACAAAAGTCAATTGAAAAGCAATCATTTGTTTAAAAAAAGTATTTGAAAGTCTATTTACTATAGAAAAAGTGACATGTAATATATGGGTATATAATAATAACAGGGAAATCAAAATTGTGACCACATACTCAAAGTTTTGCTCTAATCCAGTATATGACTTGAGAAAGCAACACAAAATCTCTTTCATATCATTCTCCTGTGGAAAATATATTTGTCAGTTTGGGACTGTGTGCTTCTGAACTAGGAGTCCTCTCTGACTTGTCTGGCAGAAAATGTAAAGAAAATGTTACAACATTTTAAGGAAAAAAAATGAAGATAGCAATGAATATTCAAAATACAGGTGTTCTTTAATTCAGGGTTCCCCAGAGTTGGCACAATTGACATTCTCAACCAGATCAGTATTTGAGGTGAGGGTCTGTCCTGTGCTTGTGGAATGTTTACAGCATCCCTGGCATTTATCAAGCTCTCAATATGTCACAGCTATAAAAGACTCTGGACATTGTTAGAGAGCCAGAATTTGAACTTCACTTTCTTATATTTTTGTAGTATTGATATACTAGAAATGCATAAAACATAATATAAATGATTGATAGATTTGACCACACAAAATTTATACAGACTCACAATTCCTCTCAAATACATCTGTACCTAATAAAATAACTAAATGGCAAACAACCAGTTGATGAGAAGAAAAAAAAAAAATTCCACTGTAAAAGTCATAAAAGAATGCCTTCAATTCATTCTGCATCACTCCAAAGCTAATACCCAACAGCTTTAGGACTTCTCAGGTGGCACTAGTAGTAAAGAACCTCCCTGCCAATGCAGGAAATGTGAGAGATGCAGATTTGATCCCTGGGTCGGGAAGATCCCTTGGAGGAGGAAATGGCAATCTACTCCACTATTCTTGCCTGGAAAATCCCATGGACTGAGGAGCCTGGTGGTTTGCAATCCATAAGATTGCAAAGAGTTGGACAAAACTGAACCAACTTAGAAAACACACATGCACAATATCTTTCACCCCAATTAGTTAATAAAATATTGGGCATAAGTTCTACTTTTACTGGAAACTCTTTATGCCTCTCATCTCTCTTCTCTTTGGGCTTCTATTCCATTCCACTGAACATTGTTATTGAATTCAATGTCCACTTTTCTTTCTAGCATCATAAAATATATTGATATTTTAATCAACCAAGCAAACAGTCATAGGGGTCTCTGGACTCTGAGTTAGGATGAGATGTTTCTAATGTAAATTTTTTTGTATTTCATTTTTTTTTAATTTTATTTTATTTTTAAACTTTACATAATTGTATTAGTTTTGCCAAATCTGAACATTTTTAGCAGGATCTTTTACTGGAGATCAGTGGAGAAATAACTCCAGAAAGAATGAAGGGATGGAGCCAAAGCGCTGGGAGGGATTAGGGGCAAGAGGAGAAGGGGACGACAGAGGATGAAATGGCTGGATGGCATCACTGACTCGATGGACGTGAGTCTGAGTGAACTCCGGGAGTTGGTAATGGGCAGGGAGGCCTGGTGTGCTGCGATTCATGGGGTCGCAAAGAGTTGGACAGGACTGAGCGACTGATCTGATCTGATCTGATTTGAGGTCTCAGACTCACCTGCATGGGACTATGAACAGAGGGCTCCTTATGGAAGTCTGAATCCCTTCTGGTTGGATGATGGTGGAGACTGAAGCTCTGTCTTCAGATGAGCGAGCAGGAAGGAGGGGTCAAGAATTGGTTCTTTACTCAGACCTAGGACTCCAAATGCAACAGTTAGTCTACTCCACACCCAGGCTGTACAAGCTCAGGGATGCAGCAGAGAAGGCATTTACAACTCTGTAAATGTGCTCATTAGGTACATTTCCCTCTTGATAAATGACCTACAGGCATATGAATTCCCTGTGGGACTTGGTCTGGACAAAAGGTTTTGTTTTGTTTTGTTTTTTCCAGTTCATTCTCTATTCCCAGGAGACCAGGTTATAAGCCATGCAAATTCAGTTTTTATTAATCCTTCTCCATGATCTCTACTCCTTCCAGAGTCTAAACTCCCAGCATCTTATCCCAACCCCAACTTTGAGTTTTCTCCAGTAAGTCAGACTGAAGCAACTGTCTTGGATAGTTCTCTTTGCTGGTCAGTGCATTGACATTTTGTAAGGACACAGCCCATAATATTCTTATAAAAATTTTATTTCCCTCTTTATATGAGGGACTAGTTTGTTTCTTTAATGTAAAACATTGGGCAGTGAGCTCTTTGGTTTCTCGTGTGTGTGTGTGTGTGTGTGTGTGTGTGTGTGTGTGCTCAGTCGCTCAGTTTGTCTCCTCTTTGAGAACCCACGAACTGTAGCTCATCAGGCTTCTCTGACCATGGAATTTTCCAGGCAAGAATATTGGAGTGGGTTGCCATTCCCTACTATAGGTGATCTTCCCAATCCAGGGATCAAATTCGTGTCTCTTGTGTCTGCTGCATTGGCAGGCAGATTCTTCACCATTGCACCACCTGGGAAGCTCAGTTAAAACCATTAAGAATTCCATACTTATATCTGAAGTAAATAGTTGTCATTTATCCCCTCATTATAAAATATTTTAACCCATCTTAGCACATTGTATGGATTGTCTGTTTAGAGAAGCTTATTCTGTGAAGTATCAATAATATAGCATATCCTCCAGTCCCCATTTTAGAAATGAGATTCAGAGACATTTAATATTCTGCTTAAATTTTTAAAATTTCTAATAGGTTAACTTACATAAAGAAAAATAAAGGTAAATGATAAAATAAATTAGCAAATTATTATCCTTATGATGAGACTAACTTGAATTATGCTCATTGGTATGAGTAATGGCAATGGTTCTCTATATGTTGAAAAGAGAGTAAAAAGTGGTGTCAGAGATAGATTTGAAGATGCTATGATGTTGGCTTTGAAAATGGAAGGACCATAAGACAAGGCATGAAGGTGCCCCTAGATAGTGATCTAGGAAGGTAATGCCTTCTTCCCTGGAGTGTCCAGATGGGTCTCAGCTCTCCCAGATATCTTCTGTTCAATCCAATGCAAGAAATATCCACATCTGATCTCTAGAGCTTTAATTTTTAAAGCCATTAGTGTAGTAATGCATTACTGAGAGACAGCTCGATTCAGTTCTTTAGTTTCCCCTGGATAAAGGTATTTTGTAGTGGAACCCCACTTCAACCCCATTGAAGAAGAGAATTAGAAGCTATTTGAAATACTTGTCTTATTTACTGGTTCATTTATGGGCTCCCCAGGTGGCACAGTGGTAAAGAATCCACCTGCCAATGCAGAAGACACAGGAGACTCGGGTTCAATCTCTTGGTTGGAAAGATCCCCTAGAAGAGAAAATGGCAACCCACTCCAGTACTCTTGCCTAAAGAATTCCATGGACAGAGAAGCCTGGAAAGCTACAGTCCTTGGGGTCACAAAGAGTAGGACATGACTGAGCCTGTGTGCACACACTGGTTACATAAATGTAAATGCAATTTTATTTTGAGGGGTTAAGATATAAAAAGTAATTCATATCAAAGATAAGGTGTCATACTCTTTTAAATGTTATTATCTATATTTCTACATTATTTAAATTCCATATTAATAAATACATTCATTATTTTCATTTTATTACTGTCCATTTACTGTAAAGGTTATTCTCAATATAATATATGGGAATATATATGGGTCTGTGTGTATGTACATGTTTGTGTGTGAGTGTGCTTTTTAAAATAAAATATATACAGATAATGCACACATATACATACACCCCTTACCCTTAAATGTATTCTTTGGACTATACAAGTATTTTTACAGTTTTTATTTCTTTTCTAATAGCATCCCTTTTCTGCATGGCCTTCAGAAGTAAAGAAACAGAATGTTTGGGCATTCCCTTTATAGTAATTACATAACAAGGCAGAAAATCTTATAGTATACTTCCTCAGGTTGGCTTTCTTTGGGGTAAAGAATCTATCTGACAATGCAGGTTTGATCCCTGGCTTGGGAAGATCCCCTGGAGAAGGAAATAGCAACTGACTCCAGTGTTCTTCCTGGGAGAATCCCATAGACAGAGGAGCATGGTGGGCTACAGTCCAGGGAGCCTCAGGGTCAGACACAACTGTGTGATTAACACACAAAGGGAAATTAGAAAGAAAAAAAAAACAAACACTTGGCACTCATAGATATAACAAAACTTAAGAGGATATTTAAATTTTAAAAAAAGAGTAAGGGGGAGGAGCGAAGATGGAGGAGGAATAAGACAGGGAGACCATTTTCTCCCCCACAAATTCATCAAAAGAACATTTAAAAGCTGAGTAAATTCCACAAAACAACTTCTGAATGCCTGCAGAGGACATCAGGCACCCAGAAAAGCAGCCCATTGTCTTCAAAAGGAGGTAGGAAAAAATAGAAAAGATAAAAAAAGAGACAAAAGAGGTAGGGACGGAGCTCCATCCCGGGAAGGGAGTCTTAAAAAGAGGGAAGTTTCCAAACACCAGAAAACACTTTCACTGCCGAGTCTGTGCCAAGCCTTGGAAGCACAGAGGGCAACATAACAAGGAGGAAAAATAAATAAACAATTAAAACCTACAGATTACGAGCCCAACGGTAACTCCCCCAGTAGAGAAGCAGTGCAGATGCCTGCACCCGCCACTAGCAAGTGGAGGCTGGGCAGGGAGGCACGGGTTGCATCACTTAGAGTGAGGATCTGGCCTGAATGCCCTGAGCGCTATCTGAGCGAACTAACTTGTGCTAGCAAAACAGACTGTGGAATAACTACCACGCAAAAAGCCAACCCTAACCTAAGACATAGCCAGGCCCACGCACAGAACAAAGGACTGAACAGAGATAGCAGGCTGCAGACCATCCCCCTCTGGTGACAGGCAGCCAGAGCTGAAAGGGGGCAATTGCAGCCCCAGAGAGACATTATCTACAAAACTGTAAGCAGGCTTCTTTGCTAACCAAGACTTCTTGGGTTTCTAGATGATC
The DNA here is from genome assembly GCF_029407905.1 of Bubalus kerabau. Lineage (NCBI taxonomy): Eukaryota > Metazoa > Chordata > Mammalia > Artiodactyla > Bovidae > Bubalus > Bubalus kerabau. The sequence goes on from NC_073624.1 coordinate 178,380,233, forward strand.
AACATCCGCCTGAGAAGGTGCTCTGGTTGTACACCCAGAAAACCAAGCGGCAGGGAGGTGATAAGTCAAAGCCACTGTGATCCCTAAACACCTCATCACCTGAGCTGCTCGAACCTGGGAAGGGCACAAAACGCAGGCCCAACCTAGTCTGTGCCTCTGAGGACTACCTGAATGCCTGAATCTGAGCGGCTTAGACCTGGGAGGTGCATGCAGCCCAGGGACGGCCTCAGATGGTTCCCAGAGGAGCAACCTAGAGCCTGAGCAGTGTGGGCAGGGAGAGTATACGCACCATGAGCGGGGGCAGGCCCAATGTGGCTGAGGCACTGTGAGCACACGCCAGTATTATTTGTTTGCAGCGTCCCTCCCTCCCCATAGCACGACTGAATAAGTGAGCCTAAAAAAAAAAAAAAAAAAGTGTCCACCACCTCCCTTTTTGTGTCAGGGCGGAAATCAGACACTGAAGACAGCAACAAACAGAAGAAGCTAAAACAGAGGGAACCGCCTTGGAAGCAACAGCTGCAATAGATTAAAACCCTGTAGTTAGTACCAACTACATAGGAAGGGGCCTATTCAGTTCAGTTCAGTTGCTCAGTCGTGTCCTACTCTTTGCAACCCCATGACTCGAAGCACGCCAGGCCCCTGTCCATTACCAACTCCCAGAGTTCACCCAGACTCACTTTCATTGAGTCAGTGATGCCATCCAGCCATCTCATCTTCTGTCGTCCCCTTTTCCTTCAGCCCTCAATCCCTCCCAGCATCACAGTCTTTTCCAGTGAGTCAACACTTCGCATGAGGTGGCCAAAGTACTGGAGTTTCAGCTTTAGCATCATTCCTTCCAAAGAAATCCCAGGGCTGATCTCCTTCAGAATGGACTGGTTGGATATCCTTGCAGTCCAAGGGACTCTCAAGAGTCTTCTCCAACACCACAGTTCAAAAGCATCAATTCTTCGGTGCTCAGCCTTCTTCACAGTCCAACTCTCACATCCATACATGACCACAGGAAAAACCATAGCCTTGACTGGACGAACCTTTGTTGGCAAAGTAATGTCTCTTCTTTTCAATATGCTATCTAGGTTGGTCATAACTTTCCTTCCAAGGAGTAAGTGTCTTTTAATTTAATGGCTGCATTCACCATCTGCAGTGATTTTGGAGCCCAAAAAAATAAAGTCTGACACTGTTTCCACTGTTTCCCCATCTATTTCCCATGAAGTGATGGGACTGGATGCTATGATCTTCATTTTCTGAATGTTGAGATTTAAGCCAACTTTTTCAGTCTCCTCTTTCATTTTCATCAAGAGGCTTTTTAGTTCCTCTTCACTTTCTGCCATAAGGGTGGTGTCATCTGCATATCTGAGGTTACTGATATTTCTCCCAGCAATCTTGATTCCAGCTTATGCTTCTTCCAGTCCAGCGTTTCTCATGATGTACTCTGCACCGGAGTTAAATAAGCAGGGTGACAATATACAGCCTTGACATAATCCTTTTCCTATTTGGAACCAGTCTGTTGTTCCATGTCCAGTTCTAACTGTTGCTTCCTGACCTGCATACAAATTTCTCAAGAGGCAGATCAGGTGGTCTGGTATTCCCATCTCTTTCAGAATTTTCCACACTTTATTGTGATCCACACAGTCAAAGGCTTTGGCATAGTCAGTAAAGCAGAAATAGATGTTTTTTCTGGAACTCTCTTGCTTTTTCCATGATCCAGCGGATGTTGACATTTTGATCTCTGGTTCCTTTGCCTTTTCTAAAACCAGCTTGAACATCAGGAAGTTCACGGTTCACGTATTGCTGAAGCCTGGCTTGGAGAATTTTGAGCATTACTTTACTAGTGTGTGAGATGAGTGCAATTGTGTGGTAGTTTGAGCATTCTTTGGCATTGCCTTTCTTTGGGATTGAAATGAAAACTGACCTTTTCCAGAAGGGGCCTATAGATCTTGAGAAATATAAGCAGGACCAAGAAACTAGCCGAAAATGAACTGACCCCACGATACCCACAACAACACCAGAGAAAGTCTTATATATATATTTTTACTATTTTTACAATCATTCATTTTTTTTAATTTTTTAAGAAATTTAAAATCTTGTATTACTCCTTTAATTTTCACTTTCATAACCTACTATTACTTTGCAAAAAAAAAAGACTTTATTTTTTAAAAAGCAAACTTCATATATGTATTTTTTGTAATTTTTGTGACTTTGTGTTTTTTTCTTCTTCTTCTTTTCTTTAACATTGTATTTTTGAAACTCCAAACTCTACTCTAGATTTTTAATTTTTGCTTTTTGGTATTTGTTATCAGTTTTGTACCTATTTTTTTAAATAATTTTTGTAACTTTTTTTTCTCTCTTTTTCTTCTTTTCTTTAACACTGTATTTCTGAAATTCAAAACTCTACTCTATATTTTTAATTTTTGCTTTTTGGTATATGTTATCAATTTTGTACCTATATTTTCTTTGTAATTTTTGTGACTTTTTTATCTTTATTTTTCTTCTTCTTTTCTTTAACATTGCATTTTTGAAATTCCAAACTTTACTCTAGATTTTTAATTTTAGCTTTTTGGTATATGTTATCAATTTTGTACCTATATTTTCTTAAATAATTTTTGTGACTTTTTTTTTCTCTTTCTTTTTCTTCTTATTTTCTTTAACATTGTATTTTTGAAATTACAAACTCTACTCTAGATTTTTAATTTTAGCTTTTTGGTATTTGTTATCAATTTTGTACATTTAATAACCCAATCTTCAGTCCCCATTTTTACTAGGGAGCGAGATTACTGGCTTGACTGTTCTCTCCCCTTTGGACTCTCCTTTTTCTCCACCAAGTCGCCTGTGTCTCCTCCCTAACCCCTCTCTCTTCTACCCAACTCTGTGAAATTCTGTGTGTTCCAGATGCTGGAGAACACTTAGGGAACTGATTACTGGCTGGATCTGTCTCTCTCCTTTTCATTCCCTGCTTTTATCTTCCTGGCCACCTCTGTCCCCTTCCTCCCTCTTCTCTTCTCTGTATAACTCTGTGAACATCTCTGAGCAGTCCATTTTATGGAGTGCACATAAGGAAGTGATTACTGGCTAGCCTGCTCTCTCTTCTATTGATTCCACCTCATCTCATTCGGGTCTCCTCTAACTCCATCCTCCCTCTTCTCTTCTCCATGTAACTCTGTGAATCTCTCCGGGTGTCCCTCATTGTGGAGAATCTTTTCATCTTTAACCTAGATGTTTTATCAATGGTGCTGTAGAGAAGGAGAAGTTTTGAAACTACTGCAAAAATAAGACTGAAAACCAGAAGCAGGAGGCTTACGTCCAAACCCTGACTCCAGGGAACTCCTGGCTCCAAGGAACATTAATTGACAGGAGCTCATCAAACGCCTCAACACCTACACTGAAACCAAGCACCACGCAAGGGCCAACAAGTTCCAGAGCAAGACATACCATGCAAATTCTCCAGCAACACAGGAACACAGCCCTGAGCTCCAATATACAGGCTGCCCAAAGTTACTACAAAACCATAGACATTTCATAACTCATTACTGGACACTTCATTGCACTCCAGAGAGAAGAAATCCAGCTTCACCCACCAGAACACCTACACAAGCTTCCCTAACCAAGAAACCTTGATAAGCCACCTGTACAACCCCACCCACAGTGAGGAAACTCCACAATAAAGAGAACTCCACAAATTGCCAGAATACAGAAAGAACACCCCAAACTGAGCAATATAAACAAGATGAAGAGACAGAGGAATACCCAGCAGGTAAAGGAACACGATAAATGCCCACCAAACCAAACAAAAGAGGAAGACATAGGGAAACTACAGGATAAAGAAATCCGAATAATGATAGTGAAAATGATCCAAAATCTTGAAATCAAAATGGAATCACAGATAAATAGCCTGGAGACAAGGATTGAGAAGATGCAAGAAAGGTTTAACAAGGACCTCGAAGGAAAAAAAAAAGTCAATATATAATGAATAATGCAATAAATGAGATCAAAAACAGTCTGGAGGCAACAAATAGTAGAATAACAGAGGCAGAAGATAGGATTAGTGAATTAGAACATAGAGTGGTAGAAATAAATGAATCAGAGAGGGAAAAAGAAAAACAAATTAAAAGAAATGAGGACAATCTCAGAGACCTCCAGGACAATATTAAACTGTACAACATTCAAATCATAGGAGTCCCAGAAGAAGAAGGCAAAAAGAAAGACCATAGGAAAATACTTGAGGAGATAATAGTTGAAACTTCCCTAAAATAGGGAAGGAAATAATCACCCAAGTCCAAGAAACCCAGAAAGTCCCAAACAGGATAAACCCAAGGCGAAACACCCCAAGACACATATTAATAAATTAACAAAGATCAAACACAAAGAACAAATATTAAAAGCAGCAAGGGAAAAACAACAAATAACACACAGGGGAATTCCCATAAGGATAACAGCTGATCTTTCAATAGAAACTGTTCAAGCAAGGAGGGAATGGCAAGACATACTTAAAGTGATGAAAGAAAATAACCTACAGCCCAGATTACTGTACCTGCAAAGATCTTATTCAAATACGAAGGAGAAATAAAAAAGCTTTACAGAAAAGCAAAAGTGGAGAGAATTCAGCACCACCAAACCAGCTCTCCAACAAATATTAAAGGATATTCTCTAGACAGGAAATATAAATATGGTGTATAAACTCGAACCCAAAACAATAAAGTAAATGACAATGGGATCATGCTGCTGCTGCTGTTAAGTCGCTTCAGTCGTGTATGACTCTGTGCGATGCCAGAGACAGCAGTCTACCAGGTTCTACCGTCCCTGGGATTCTCCAGGCAAGAACACTGGAATGGGTTGCCATTTCCTTTTCCAATGCATGAAAGTGAAAAGTGAAAGTGAAGTTTTTCAGTCGTGTCTGACTCCTAGCGACCTCATGGACTGCAGCCCATCAAACTCCTCCATCCATGGGATTCTCCAGGCAAGAGTACTGGAGTGGGGTGCCATAATTACCTTAAACATAAATGGGTTGAATGCCCCAACCAAAAGACAAAGACTGGCTGAATGGATACAAAAACAAGACCCCGATATATGTTGTCTACAAGAGACCCACCTCAAAACAGGGGACACATACAGACTGAAAGTGAAGGGCTGGAAAAAGATTTTCCATGCAAATAGGGACCAAAAGAAAGCAGGGGTAGCAATACTTATATCAGATAAAATAGACTTTAAAACAAAGGCTGTGAAAAGAGACAAAGAAGGTCACTACATAATGATCAAAGGGTCAATCCAAGAAGAAGATATAGCAATTATAAATATATATGCACCCAACACAGGAGCATCGCAATATGTAAGACAAATGCTAACAAGTATGAAAGGGGAAATTAACAATAACACAATAATAGTGGGAGACTTTAATACCCCACTCACACCTTTGCATATATCAACTAAACAAAAAATTAAGTAGGAAACACAAACTTTAAATGATACAATAGACCAGTTAGACCTAATTGATATCTATAGGACATTTCACCCCCCAAAAATGAATTTCACCTTTTTCTCAAGTGCACACGGAACCTTCTCCAGGATAGATCACATGCTGGCCACAAATCTAGCCTTGGTAAATTCAAAAAAATTGAAATCATTCCAAGCATGTTTTTGACCACAATGCAGTAAGATTAGATCTCAATTACAGGAGAAAAACTAATAAAAAATTTCAAAATATGGAGGCTGAACAACACGCTGCTGAATAACCAACAAATCACAGAAGAAATCAAAAAAGAAATCAAAATTTGCATAGAAATGAATGAAAATTAAAACACAGCAAGCCAAAACCTGTGGGGCACTGTAAAAGCAGTGATAAGAGGTAAGTTCATAGCAATACAGGCATACCTCAAGAAACTAGAAAATAGCCAAATAAATAACTTAACTCTACACCTAAAGCAACTAGAAAAGGAAGAAATGAAGAATCCCAGGGTTAGTAGAAGGAAAGAAATCTTAAAAATTAGGGCAGAAATAAATGCAAAAGAAACAAAAACGACCATAGCAAAAATCAACAAAGCCAAAAGCTGGTTATTTGAAAGGATAAATAAAATTGACAAAACATTAGCCAGACTCATCAAGAAACAAAGGGAGAAAAATCAAATCAATAAAATTAGAAATGAAAATGGAGAGATCACAACAGACAAGACAGAAATACAAAGGATCATAAGAGACTATTACCAGCAATTATATGCCAATAAAATGGACAACGTGGAAAAAATGGACAAATTCTTAGAAAAGTACAACTTTCCAAAACTGAACCAGGAAGAAATAGAAAATCTTAACAGACCCATCACAAGCATGGAAATTGAAACTGTAACAGAAATTTTCCAGCAAACAAAAGCCCAGGTCCAGACGGCTTCACAGCTGAATTCTACCAAAATTTTAGAAAAGAGCTAACACCTATCCTACTCAAACTCTTCCAGAAAATTGAAGAGGAAGGTAAACTTCCAAACTCATTCTTTGAGGCCACCATCACACTAATACCAAAACCTGACAAAGATACCACAAAAAAAGAAAACTACAGGCCAATATCACTGATGAACATAGATGCAAAAATCCTTAACAAAATTCTAGCAATCAGAAACCAACAACACTTAAAAAGATCATACACCATGACCAAGTGGACTTTACCCCAGGGATGCAAGGATTCTTCAATATCCACAAATCAATCAATGTAATATACCACATTAACAAATTAAAAAATAAAAGCTATATGATTATCTCGATAGATGCAGAGAAAGCCTTTGACAAAATTCAACATTCATTTATGATAAAAACTCTCCAGAAAGCAGGAATACAAGGAACATACCTCAACATTATAAAAGCTATATATGACAAACCCACAGCAAATGTTACCCATCATTGGTGAAAAATTGAAAGCATTTCCCCTAAAGTCAGGAACAAGACAAGGGTGCCCACTTTCACCATTACTATTCAACATAATTTTGGCCGTTTTGGCCCACAGCAAGCAGAGCAGAAAAAGAAATAAAATTAATCCAAATTGGAAAAGAAGAAGTAAATCTCTCACTGTTTGCAGATGACATGATCCTCTACAAAGATAATCCTAAACACTCCACCAGAAAATTACTAGAACTAATCAATGAATATAGTACAGTTGCAGGATATAAAATCAACACACAGAAATCCCTTGCATTCCTATACACTAATAATGAGAAAATAGAAAGAGAAATTAAGGAAACAATTCCATTTACCATTGCAATGAAAAGAATAAAATACTTAGGAATATATCTACCTAAAGAAACTAAAGACCTATATATAGAAAACTATAAAACAATGGTGAAACAAATCAAAGAGGACACTAATAGATGGAGAAATATACCATGTTCATGGATTGGAAGGATCAATATAGTGAAAATGTGTATACTACCCAAAGCAATCTATAGATTCAATGCAACCCTATCAAGCTACCAACGGTATTCTTCACAGAGCTAGAACAAATAATTTCACAATTTGTATGGAAATACGAAAAAACTCGAATAGCCAAAGCAATCTTGAGTAGGAAGAATGGAACTCAAAGAATCAACCTGCCTGTCTTCTGGCTCTACTACAAAGCCACAGTCATCAAGACAGTATGGTACTGGCACAAAGACAGAAATATAGATCAATAGAACAAAATAGAAAGCCTAGAGATTAATCCACACACCTATGGACACCTTATCTTTGACAAAGGAGGCAAGAATATACAATAGATTAAAGACAATCTCTTTCACAAGTGGTGCTGGGAAATCTGGTCAACCACTTGTAAAAGAATGAATCTAGAACACTTTCTAACACCATACACAAAAATAAACTCAAAATGGATTGAAGATCTCAATGTAAGACCAGAACCTATAAAACTCCTAGAGGAGAACATAGGCAAAACACTCTCCGACATACATCACAGCAGGATCCTCTATGACCCATCTCCAGGAATATTGGAAATTAAAGCAAAAATAAACAAATGGGACCTAATTAAACTTAAAAACTTCTGCACAACAAAAGAAACTATAAGCAAGGTGAAAAGACAGCCTTCAGAATGGGAGAAAATAATAGCAAATGAAACAACTGACAAACAACTAATCTCAAAAATATACAAGCAACTCCTACAGCTCAATTCCAGAAAAATAAATGACCCAATCAAAAAATGGGCCAAAGAACTAAATAAACATTTCTCCAAAGAAGACATACAGATGGCTAACAAACACATGAAAAGATGCTCAACATCACTCATTATCAGAGAAATGCAAATCAAAACCACTATGAGGTACCATTTCACACCAGTCAGAATGGCTGCAATCCAAAAGTCTACAAGTAATAAATGCTGGAGAGGGTGTGGAGAAAAGGGAACCCTCTTGCACTGTTGGTGGGAATGCAAACTAGTACAGCCACTATGGAGAACACTGTGGAGATTCCTTAAAAACCTGGAAATAGAACTGCCTTATGACCCAGCAATCCCACTGCTGGGCATACACACTGAGGAAACCAGAATTGAAAGAGACACGTGTACCCCAATGTTCATCTCAGCACTGTTTATAATAGCCAGGACATGGAAGCAACCTAGACGTCCATCAGCAGATGAATGGATAAGAAAGTTGTGGTACATATACACAGTGGAGTATTAGCCAGCCATTAAAAAGAATACATTTGAATCAGTTCTAATGAAGTGGATGAAACTGGAGCCTATTATACAGAGTGAAGTAAGCCAGAAACGAAAACACCAGTACAGTGTACTAACACATAAATATGGAATTTAGAAAGGTTATGGTAACAATAACCTTAGAAATTTAGAAAGGTTATGATAACAATAACCCTGTATATGAAACAACAAAAGAGACACTGATATATAGAACAGTCTTTTGGACTCTGTGGGAGAGGGAGAGGGTGGAATGATTTGGGAGAATGGCATTGAAACATGTATAGTATCATATATGAAATGAGTCGCCAGTCCAGGTCAATGCACGATACTGGATGCTTGGGGCTGGTGCACTGGGATGACCCAGAGGGATGGTACAGGGAGGGAGGAGGGAGGAGGGTTCAGGATGGGGAACACGTGTATACCTGTGGCAGATTCATGTTGATATATGGCAAAACCAATACAATATTGTAAAGTTAAAAAATAAAATAAAATTTAAAAAATTAAAAAAAGAATGGAACTGTCTTAAAAGAAATGTTGAAAGAAGCTCTTCTACCAGAAACAAAAAGGCAAAAACACACAAAACATATATATATATATATATATATATATATATATATATATATGTAAAACAGAATATCATTGTTGTTTTCAATTAGTTGCTAAGTCAAGTCTGACTCTTTGTGATCCCATGGACTGCAGCCTGCCAGGCTCCTCTGTTCATGGGATTTTCCAAATAAGAACACTTGAGTGTGTTGCCATTTGCTTCTGCAGGGGATATTCCCAACCCAAGGATCAAACGTGTGTCTCCTGCTTGGCAGTCGGATTCTTTTTACCACTGAGTTGCCTGGGAAGGTGAATATTATTCATCCATGTAGTTCATATTTTAAGAATGAAATCCTGTCATTTGTAGCAGTGTGGAAGGACCTAAAGAACGTTATGCTAAGTCCGACAGAGAAAGACAAATACTGTATTATATCACTTATATGTAGAATCTAAAAGATAATGGTGTTGGGCAAGTTAGGGGAATGGTATTAAGATATACAAACTGCTGTAAAATAAATGAGCAACAAGTATGCCTTGTATAGCACACATAACTACAGCCATTTTCTTCTAACATCGTTTAATGAAATATAATCTGAGGACTTCCATGGTGGTCCAATGGTTAAGAATTCACCTTCCAATGCAGGGGACATGGTTTGGCCCCTGTTCAAGGATCTGATAGCCCACATGCTGTGGGAAAACTAAGCCCTTGTGCCACAACTTTTGAGCCCATGCCCTGCAATGAAGATTCTACATGCCACAACTAGGACTTGACACAGACAAATAAACAAATAAATATGTTTTAAAAGAAATATAATTTGTAAAAATGTTGAATAACTTTGATGTACACTTGAAACTAATATTGGAAATCAACTATATCTTAAAAATCAGAAAAAAAAAAAGAATCAAAAAGCATTACCTTGGAGACTCCACATGGAGACATGTATTTGATAAACTACTTTTGCCAGTGACAATGGTAGGAATCGTGGACCCAGACCTGAAAAAGATGATAGATTCCTAATGATAAAAATAAAATTTATTGAAACCCTGTGAAATACACTGAATGTAGAGTCTAGGATATTAGGAAAAACAGTTAACGTAGTGACCCACGAGGGAATGATACAAACAAAAGTGAAATTCTGTAGGCTGAGATTTTCCTTTCTATAAAAATAGCAAAAGGTGTCCTAGAGTATATTTTTGCCACAGGAGTGGTAAAAAGCTTGACTATCCTTTTAGTACACCAAAAGAAGAAGACTTGTTACTATGTATTTTATTTCAGAATAAGTTGTTCTTAAGAAATCCGGCTAAGCATACCATAAACAGTAATTTCCCAATTGTTCTGATCTACGTTTGAGAATAAATTTGAGTGGGAAAACCAAAAAATGGAAAAGCTTATGAAAATGGGAGAGATCACAAAGCCTAATCAAGTGAGTTTTGTAAAGGTCTATGTGAAGAGTTGAATCATTGGAAAAGACTCTGATGCTGTGAGGAATTGGGGGAAGGAGGAGAAGGGGACGATAGAGGATGAGATGGCTGTATGGCATCACTGACTCAATGGACATGAGTTTGGATGAACTCCGGGAGTTGGTGATGGACAGGGAGCCCTGGCATGCTGCAATTCATGTGGTCGCAAGAGTCAAGCATGACTGAGCACCTGAACTGAACTGAACTGAACTGATATAGTCAAAGCTATGATCTTTCCAGTAGTCATGTAGGGAAATGACAGCTGGACCAGAAAGAAGGCTGAGTGTTGAAGAATTGATGTTTTCAAATTGTGGTGCTGGAGAAGGTTCTTGAGAATTCTTTGGACTGCAAGGAGATCCATCCAGTCAATCCAAAGGAAATCAACTCAAAATAATCATTGGAAGGACTGATGCTTAAGCTAAAGCTCCAATACTTTGGCCACCTGAGGCAAAGAGATAACTCATTGTTAAAGTTCCTGATGCTGGGAAAGAGGGAGGGCAGGAGGAGAAGGGGGCAACAGAAGATGAGATGGTTGAATGGCATCACTGACTCAATGGACATGAGTTTGAACAAACTCTGGGAGATAGTGAAGGACAGGGAAGCCTGGCATGCTGCAGTCCATTGAGTCGTAAAGAGTTGGACATGACTTAGCAACTGAACAGCAACAAAGTGTATGGAGGACCTGAAGTCAAAGAAAGGTAAATTACAAGAAGTAAATTGAAGGAGAAATTTCTGCTTTATTAAACTGCCAAAGGTCTGTAATTTCTGGCTCTGAGGCTTCAAACATTTCAAGCTTCAACTGTAAGCCCTTCTTCAGCCCAGGAAAATTTGCTATTTATAATTGCTATTTTAATGAATGTTTTCAGAGCCCTCTTTATGTCTTTGTTCCTCAAACTGTAGATGAAAGGGTTCAGCATGGGTGTGACCACAGTGTACATCACAGAGGCTGTTTTACTTGCATGTGAGCTGTGGGTAGCAGCAGAGCTAAGGTACACTCCTAAGCCTGTACAATAAAATAAGGAGACAACTGACAGGTGATATGCACAGGTGGGGAATGCTTTATACTTCCCCTAAGCTGATGCAATTCTATGTATGGAGGAAACCAACTTAGAATAAGAGTAAAAGATACCAACAAGGGGAATACTACCCAACAGCCCAGCTGCAAATTCCAACACCATGTCATTAAGAAAGTTGCCAGAACAGGAAGATAAACTAACTGTTTGAGTTCACAAATATAGTGAGGGATTTTCACCTCTTTACAGAAGGACAGCCTCAATGCCATTAAGGTTCCTAACAAGGAACGCAGGACACTGATGACCCAGCTAACCAGAACCAGAATTCCACAGAGCTAGGAGTTCATGATGACCACCTAGTGCAGGGGGTGGCAGATGTCCAAAAAGTGGTCATAGGCCATTGCTGGCAGGAGGAAGTCATTCAAACCTGCAAATGGCATACAAAACACACACACACACACACACACACACCTGGGTGATACAGGCTTCATAGGTAATAACTTTGCTCTGTGTCTGGATGCTCCATGCATCTTTGGGATGGTGGTGGAGGTGACACAGATGTTCACAAAGGACAGGTTAGAAAGGAAGAAGTACATGGGGGTGTGGAGGTGGGAATCTGAGCTGATGGCCAGGATGATGAGCAGGTTTCCAAATACAGTGTTCAGGCACATGGAAAGGAAAAACCCAAATATGAGGGGCTGCAGTATTGTTCCTTTGAAAAACTCAGAAGAAATTCTGAAACTCCTGTTTGGTTCCTTAGTGCCACCTTAGTGGTGGAGGTAACTCAAAAAAAAAAAAAAAAAAGGAAAAATAACACGACTAATTTTCACACAATCAGGCATGTCTCACTTTGTTGAAATGCTATCATTTACATCTTTCTGTAAAAAATTAATTTCAACATTTTATTCACAGTCCAAGTCCCCTTTATTGATTAATCTAATCATCTCTGGGCTTCCCTGGTGGCTCAGCAATAAAGAACCCACTTGCAATGCAGAAGATGCTGGTTTGACCCTGGGGTCAGAAAGATCCCCTGGAGAAGGGAATGGCAGCCCACTCCAGTCTTGCCTGGGAAATCCCATGGACAGAGGAGCCTGGTGGGCTACAGTCCATGGGGTGGCAAAGAGTCTGATATGACTTAGCGAGTAAACAACAACTTCATCTCTAATTAGAAAACTTTTTTCTGCTTTTAGCATTTTCCCCAACATATTCAGCACATTTAATGAAAAGCTATTTCCTTCATTTTGGGAATATAAGTTCAGTATAATGTTCCAGGTGCTGCCTAGGCAAAGATTGGAGCATTCTGAAAAATAAAAGCTCCTAAAAATCCAGCCGTGGAGAAAAAAATCCATGACCAAATAAAAAATTATTAAGCATGCCAAAGGGTGACAGGTGCTTTGAAGAAATTTGCATGCTGCTAAAAGGGAAAGATTGAAGAAGAGTGCAATTTTGGGGAAATGTTCATGCAAGACATGGAAATACAGTGACATTTGAACAGAGACTTTCAGGAAAAGGAAGCAGGAACCACAAATATATCAGATGAAATGTGTGTCAGACTGGGAGCACAGTCTGTGAAAAGGCTTTAGGAAGCTGCTTATTTAAGATGTTCAGTGTGTGGAGTGACATGAGCAAGAGGGAGAGTGAGGAGAGATGGCATCAGAGGATGCTGAAAAACAAGGTGGCCTCCCTGTTGCTGCCGAAACTTCAAGTCACAGGGGTCTCTCATCCACACAATGAAATTGTTGCAAAGATGTCCTGTATGTGTAAATGAATCTCTTCTGTTGATTGAGCTCTGGCCTCTGTATATTAGTTACCTCAGAATACGTGAGCTCCCCCTGGTCTCAAGACTTTGTACACTTCACAAGACATGGGCAGAAACACAAACACAGAGTAGACCCTGTCTTCCTAGACTGTTACTTTCATCTATATTTCACCCCTAGAGACCCTGATTAACTTAGAGATGATAAAACTCAAATTGATCAGGTCAGATTATTTGTAAATATTTTTTGTTTATTTTCAGAATTTATAGTTTTAAAATTTCCAGGTACCAAAAAACCTGGGGTTCAGTTGTGGCATGGCCATCTTATGCTTTGTATTAACAATCCATATGTTTTTTTCAGTAAACAAATATGTTTGTGTATGTGGGCTTTTCTGGTGGTTCAGACAGTACAGAACCTGCCTGCAACATGAGAGACCTGGGTTTGATCCCTGGGTTGGGAAGATTCCCTGGAGAAGGGAATGGCAATCCACTCCAGTATTCTTCCCTGAAGAATTCCATGGACAGAGGAGCCTGGTGGGCTACAGTCCATGGGGTTGATGCCTTGCATTAAAAATATATAACTTTTTTCATTAAAAAATATTTTTGTGTATTATCTGTATTATTTCTGTAAACCTGGGTTTTAAGATATAGGTATACATTCCGAGAGAAAAAGAGAGAGATGGACACAAGAGGAAATAAAGATCTAATAAGCTGAAGCACTCCCTGAGAAAATATGTGGAAAAAGACTCCTTTGATTCTGGAACATTTCATGTGTTGCTATATTTCTTTGATGTCTAGGAAAAGTAATAAAAGAGAAAAAATAAAGTAATCCAAGAGACAAAGCTGTGATGTAGTGACATACAGACTGTACATCCCAAGAGAAAAAAGAGCAAAGAGAATAAACCAATACTTCACAAAGAGATGTATATAATGTGCAGTGAATGTAAAATGAACTTGGTTAATTTTCATACAGGCAGCAAAACTTGCTTTTCCTGTGCCTATTTCTTATTCATTTGGCTAATTGGTTTTACATGATCTAATAGCAGAGGAAGCCAGACTCTATCTCTCTTTTTATATGTAGCATCTTCTCTTTGTTATTCTTTGATTTTGTTCCTTTTCTGATGAGTCCTAAGGGCTCACTCCAGTTCTAGGTCTGATCTTTGCCCAAGCTTTAACAATGACCTCCCAAGTCTGTACACATAAGACTGGTACATACCTTGATTATTCCAACATTTTTACAGAGTAACATTTTTTGTTACTATTAGTAACAAAATAGTATTATTAGTTTTTCCAATTTTTAATGTTTTTCCTATTATATTTTGGACAATGTATACATACATTTCTTTCATTGTACTCTATCTTCTCAACAATGATGATAGATCTAAACATGCAGGGACTTCTATTTTGTTCACCTTTATGTTTTAACCAAGTGTAAATGCAGATACACTTGTACAAAAATCAATTTATAAAAATGAAAAGTTATGAAATAAAAATAATGGCAAGGAGATTGAAACCAGGTTAAAATAGTAGACTTTCAAAACAAATGCAGTAAATAAAATTAAATAGAGTGTTGAAAACTATTTGAACAAGAAATACAGTAGCATTAACTTATGATATCAATATAGGTTAAATTGGCAATGAACTATAATATAAAATAAAATAATATATAATATTCCTAGAGTTTACTCGTATGTAGCACATGCTCAATTATTATTTGTTGAATGAATTAAGACTGAAGTATCTCATTATTTATGGACACACAATATATGACAAGGTTGTACTTCAATTTATTTAGAAGGATTGAATTGCTGGAAAAAAAAAAAATAGCACAAACATCTATCAAGCTTGCAAAAATAACATTTCCTCCTTCCCTCAAACATCTTATAAAAAATGAGAATTACAGCATCAGTGTAAGAAGAACCAACACAGTATATAGATAAACATATTGAAATCTACATATAAAATAGTTGGTAGATAAAACTATCTTAGATAAAGCAAGAAACTCAAAATAAGACAATAAACACATTTAACTAAGTAAATATTTTTAAAATTATTGCCAAAGTGTCACCTAAAAGTCAACTGAAAACCAGTCTTTTGTAACAGTTATTTGAAAGGCTATTAACTGTGGAAAAATTGACTTATAATTTATGGGTACATAATAGTAATAGGCAAATCAAAGTGGTGACAAAATACATAGATATTTACTCTACCTCAGTATATAATTTAAGAAAACAAGAAGAAATATCTTTCATAGCATCATCTTGGGAAAAAACTTAAAGATCTCACACTTTGGAGTGAGAAGCTTTGAATTAGTAGCAGTGGCATACTCTGATTTTTCTGGCAGAAACATGACTGTTACAACTTTTTAGGTAAACAGTCTGAAGACAGCTATCAATATTTAAAATGCAGATAGTCTTTAATTTGAGGGTCTTCAGAGTTGGCATGATTGACATTCAAGTCCAGATCATTGTGGTGGAATCTGTCTTATACATTGTGACCCCTGTGGAGCCACCCGTGTGATAGACAAACAAAAAAGAAACCAGAATATTGCTCAGTGTACCCTGGGTGACAAAATCATCCATGATTCTAACCACAATTCAAACATCACTATCTCAACATTTATTAGTAGCATTGATTAAAGAAACAGCATAACAATAAAGAATATGAGAGTAAAAGTGAGGGTAACACAGGCACACCATGAAATGTTGAATGGCCATAAACAATGAATCATCATTAGACTAGTGATTGGAGTCAAGTCCATGAGGAAATATTAAAATGGAGCAAGGGGTAGGAAAAATGACTTCATTCAAACAAAAGAGTACTTATGAAGTATATGGAGCCTGTGTGGATAATATAAAAAGTGAAGTTTTAAAAGAATCTAAAAATTTATGGAAAGTTTTTGAGAATAAAATTAGGTTAAATGAGAATAAAATTAGGTTAAGTGAGTGG
This sequence comes from Bubalus kerabau, assembly GCF_029407905.1. Taxonomy (NCBI): domain Eukaryota; kingdom Metazoa; phylum Chordata; class Mammalia; order Artiodactyla; family Bovidae; genus Bubalus; species Bubalus kerabau. The sequence continues at coordinate 178,396,605 of NC_073624.1, forward strand.
TTTTAAAACAAGTATAAATAAATAAATTTAAATTTTTAAAAACTATACATTATATGTGGAATCTAGAAAAATAGTACTGATGAACCTATTTGCAGGGAAGGAATGGAGATGCAGACATAGAGAATGGACTTGTGGATGCAGTGGGGGAAGGAGAGGGGAAATAAACTGAGCAAGTAGCATTGACATAAATATGCTACCATGTGTAAAATAGCTAGCTATTGGGAAGCTGCTATATAACACAGGGAGCCCAGACCTAGAGGAGTAGGGTGGCAGGGGGAGGGCGGGAGGCTCAAGAAGAGGGGATATATATTTATATACAATATAATTATTAAAAAAAATATAATTCTGGCTTATTCGGGTTGTTCTGCAGAAACCAGAACAACATTGTAAAGCAATTATCCTCCAAATAAAAAATAACTGTATGAGACAAAATAAAATGAAATTCTATAACTAAGTTATATAAAAATATGAACTAGTAATAATTTAATGAGATCAACATTGATTACTAGCATAAAATTAAACTAGCAAAGATCTGGAAATAAATAATTCAACAGAAGAGCTTTTAGAATGTAAGGAGAAAACGGTATTTAGGTTAGAATTTAATCTTATAAGAAGATTCGTGGATTTCAGTGTGCTAAAAGAGAATAGAGATTATCTTTAGTCAAATGGTAAAGAAGACTACCTTACACATGACGGCCAAATGTGATGCAACTTTTAGACATGATGTAATAAAAACAGGCAAAAAGAACAATAAGAAATAACAGAGATGTAAAAATGTGTTGGATGTCAAATGCAAATTGGCACTTGCCATTTGACAGGTGCGCTGTTGCAGCAGCTGACCTCCAACACCCCTGAAGGAGCTCAGGGTGGAGAGCAGAAATGAGGCACTCTGTGCTGGTGGCAGGAGTAGGGGACAGGGGGAACTGGTGGGACAGGTCTACAGATAGTTAGATACTCTCAGGAACTGATTTTATGAGCCCAAGTCTTGTATCTCCTCATGTCTAGAAAAGCACTAAAATCCTTCATAGTGACAATTGTTTCTTGTGAATAGCGAAGCTTCATGAGACCAGCAGAAACTGTCTACAAAAAAATATGTGCTCGACTGCATACCAAAATCACATTTATGCCATCATTTTGCCCCTACCTCTTTGGAGCTATCTGAGGTGCTGTCTTCTGGTCTGCAGACCTCCTATTGTTACAAATAAAACTTCACTTGCAACTTTCATGGTGTGCACTCTTTTTCATTGACATGGAAAAAGTGTAAAGGGCAATGTATTAGCACTGTGCTGTGCTGTGTTAAGTTGCTTCAGTCGTGTCTGACTCTTTGCAACCCCATTGACTGCAGCATGCCAGACTCCTCTGTCCACAGGAATTCTCCAGGCGAAAATACTGGAATGGGTTGCCATGTCCTCCTCCAGGGAATCTTCCCTACCTAGTGATCAAACCCACATCTCTTATGTCTCTTGCATTGGCAGGCAGGTTCTTTACCACTAGGGCCACCTGGGAACCCCCATATCAGCACTACTGAGTCACAATTTTTAGCATCATTTTTCTTAAAACAATGATTTGCAAGTCGAAAACATTAAAGTGACAGCTCATCTCCTTCAGGGGAAAAAATAAAACTTAAAAATAGAAAACAACGGAGAACACACAGTGTGATTGATGGATAGGTTTGACCACACAAAATTTATAAACACCCACAGTTCCCCTCCAATACATTATATATAGATAAACGAACTAAATGACAAACAGCCACAAACATTTTTTGTGTGAAAAAAAAAAAGTCCAATTCTTTTTTTTTGCCATTTTATTTATTTATTTTTAATTTATTTATTTTAATTAGAAGCTAATTACTTTACAATATTGTATTGGATTTGCCATACATCAACATGAATCCGCCACAGGTGTGCACATGTTCCCAGTCCTGAACCCCCCTCCCACCTCCCTCCCCGAAGCATCCCTCTGGGTCATCCCAGTGCACCAGCCCCAAGCATCCTGTATCCTGCATCAAACCTGGACTGGCGATTCATTTCTTATATGATATGATACATGTTTCAATGCCATTCTCCCAAATCACCCCCCCCTCACTCTCCCACAGAGTCCAAAAGACTGTTCTATACATCTGTGTCTCTTTTGCTGTCTTGCATACAGGGTTATCGTTACCATCTTTTAAAATTCCATATATATGTGTTAGTATACTGTATTGGTATTTTTCTTTCTGGCTTACTTCACTCTGTATAATCAGCTCCAGTTTCATCCACCTCATTAGAACTGATTCAAATGTATTTTTTTAATGGCTGAGTAATATTCCATTGTGTATATGTACCACAGCTTTCTTATCCACTTATCTGCTGATGGACATCTAGGTTTCTTCCATGTCCTGGCTATTATAAACAGTGCTGCGATGAACACTGGGGTACATGTGTCTCTTGCAATCAAAAAATAGGAATAAATTTCTCTGATTCTTCTCTACCAAAGCAAGGAGTCAATTTGAGATAAAGAAAGTAAATGGCTAATAAATCCACAAACATATCTACCCTCATAGGTAATGAAATGATTGCAAAGTAAGATAATTAGCATACCCCTTCTCACATCTAAATTTTTTTTTCACAGAAGATACTGTGAAATATGTTTCTCACAACCACAAGGACTTGCAAAGATGCATTTGCAAGAATTCCTTGGTGTGGATCTTTCTTATCAATAAGTAAACATAGCCAAATATGTCATCTTAAAACTTAGAAAGAATGCTTTCATTTCATTTTATACCCCTCCACAGCTAGTACACTATTTCTCCACTCCAGTTAATTAATAAGATACTTGGACATAAGTCCTACTTTAACTAGAAGCGCTTTTTTGCCTCTCATCCCTTTTCTGATGGAGCTTCCATTTCTATTAATATTTCATTCTTATCACTGAACATTACCTTACTGAGTTCAATGTTCATGTCTCTTTTTTAGCATCTAAAAAATACTTTGAATTTTCACCAAGCAACCACATCCTGTCCATCCTGAGGGATGCAGTAGGGGACTATATACAACTCCCTGTCTGCTCATTAGCACATTTCTCTCTTGTTACAAATGCTTCTAAATAATTGATCTTCTTGCCAGACACTGGTCTGAACAGAAAGAATAATTTCCTTGTTGAATCTCTGTTCCTATGCAACTGGGCTATAAACCGAGTGGATTCAATTTTTACTATCCCTTATCTAATACTTCTCCTGACTTCCAAAGGTCTAATCTTAAGTTGTTTTTTCCAGTTTATAATGTTGAGTGACTCATCTTGCTTATGTTTCTTGGACTTCCAAAGCCTTGACTTGTGATGGGGATAAAACTCCTGATATTTCTAGAAGGTTGATTTTTCCCTTCATAACAAAGGCGATACTTTTTTTTTCTATACATAAAACTTTGATAATACAGTCCTTAGCTTTGTGACACTTTTGCCAAATAATGAGGGATTTCATATTTATATAGCAGTAGAAGTGTTAGTTAAAATTCAGTATTAAAAGTTTGTTAATTACAAGAGATATATTTAGGCCTTAGCACTTTATATGTATTGTCTAATTTTGTTTTGAAAAGTCTTATCTATGCATGCTCAGTCATTTAGTCGTGTCTGATTCTTTTGTAACACTGTGGACTGTAGCCTGCCAGGCTCCTCTCCATGGGATTTTTCAGGCAAGAGTACTGGAGTGGGTTGCCATTTTCTCCTTCAGGGGATCTTCCTGATCCAGGGATAGAAGAGGCATCTCCTGTGTCTCCTGCATTGCAAGCAGATTCTTTACCCACTGAGCCACTGGGGAAGTCCTATTCTCTATGAACAGTTACTGTTATGATCTCTGTTCTTCATGCAAGAGTGGGGTTTAGAGGGATTTAGTGATCTGCTCACATTATAGTCTGATTAATGAATAGAATCTTGATTAGAAATATGTCAGGATGCTTGCAGTTCTCAAACTCTGTAGCAGTGTTTATCAACCATGTATGATTTTCCTCCTGGGGATATTTGACATTGTCTGGAGGGACAGGCTGGTGACATTGGCAATGCAGAGAATAACACCAACAAATAATCATCCAACACAAATGTCAATGGTAAGAATATAAATTCTGGACCAACACTTCAACTTTTTGATGTGCACAGGAGTAAACTAGGAAACTAGGGACACTAGTTCAAATATAAATTCTGATTCAGCATGTCTCCTGTGATCCCAGAAACTGCATTTCTAACAAGCTCCTGGATGATATTGATGCTGCAGGTCCTAATCTATGGACCACTGTCTGAGTTGCAAGACTGTGGTCATGCGTTAAGAGTCAGGTGTGTTAAATTTTTACTCACCATATATTTTGCTAATATAAGATTTTAATGAAAAACATATTCAACCAATTCAGGGGCTACCATATATTCTGTGTATGATTTATATTACAAACCTCAAGGGACTTCATTTAGTATACTTCTGAAAAGACTGTGTAGTAAACAGAATGTGTTGTGCTCAGTTGCATCAGACTCTTTGGACTGTAGCCTGCCAGGTTCCTATGTCCATGGGATTTTCCAGGCAAGAATAGTGGAGTGGGCTGCTATTTCCTCCTTCAGGGGATCTTTGTGACCCAGGGATCAAACCTGCATCTCCTGCATTGGCAGGTGAATTCTTTACCAGTAAAGCCACTTGGGAAACCAGTAAACAAAATAAGGACTTCCAAAAGATGTCTACCTACAAATCCCAAAAACCTTAGAATATGTTAGTTTATATATTATAAGTTATATATATATATATATATTATATATTATATGTTTAATTATATATTAAATAAAATTTTGTCTCAAACAACTAAGTTTAAGCCCCTCATTTCATTTGTTTAACTTACCTTGGGTGAGGCTATGTTACCTTGAAATTTCATCTTAATAGAAGACTAAGTTCTAAGTACTTCTGGAGACAGGCTACCTGCTCTAGCTGACCCAGTAAATGGCCTTTTCATAAATGTAAGTGTGCGTCTGATGGTCTGATTCTGAGGCCTTTGAGGAATAAATATAGGAAAATAATTTAGTATGAAAATTAATTTACTATGAAAATCACCCTATTTTAATTCTGTTTCTAAATTTCTACACTGTTGTTCATGTTAATTCAAACATTCATTCTTTGATTTCTATCGTCTCCAACTTCCTCTCAAATTCTCTTTCACCGTAAAAGAAGAGATCATAGTTGTCTATGCATTTGTACGTAACTGTGTTTGTGCTTATTTGAAAGAAGAACGTGTACAAATGCACATACACAGACCATTCCCATGAATGTTTTCTTTGAATATAATTAAATATTTCCACACACTTTTTTAATTCACCATACATCTCTCTGAATTTTTTTTAATCCCACAGTACCTTCAGAAATATAGAATTCCCAGATGGCTCAGTGGTAAAGAATCCACCTGCCAATGCAGGAGACATGGGTCAGAAAGATTCCCTGGAGAAGGGAATGGCAACCCACTCTAGTGTTCTTGCCTGGGAAATCTCGCCAGAGGAACCTGGCAGGCTACAGCCCATGGGGTGCAAAGAACCAGACACAACTGAAGCAATTTAGCATGCTTGTACCTTCAGAAGTAAGAAAATTGAGGTTTATGGAAACTAAATTTTTACTACATATAAAACCCTTAAAGCTTATTTTCTTGAATTATTAATATGTACAAATGCAAAACTGCAGTATGAACTCTTGATTCTGTAAAGTTTCTTTAATTCATCAAAATTTACACTTAACAGGTGCAGTTTATTATGTTCATTATATGCCAATGAATTCTTTATTTTTTGTAAATTAATTAATTTATTTATTTGGAATTCTTTAAATGAAAAAAATCTCATGGTTGAAGTGCGATCTAGAAAGCACAAAGGTAGCTGATTCACCCTTAAAATGAATGGAAGGTATGTTTTCTAACTATGACAAAAGCAAAATGTCACAAATATATAGGATCAGTGCATTGACGTCAAAGTAATTTATATGCTAAATATGTTTTTTTTTCTGTAAATAGAATTTTTAAAATAGAAATGAAGTAAACTGACCATAAATTTGTTCGAGACCGAAAGGCACTATAGACACACATGGGACATGGACGAGCCTTAAAACCCACCACAGAGCCTGACAACTGACTCCACATTCATAAGGAACTCAGTAGAATTCAGCACAACTTCACATTATGTAGCCCCTTTTAATAATAAAGACATTCATTTAAACCACTTGATTTTCTGAAGACCTATTATACAACAATGGTTAACTGATACAACAAAGTCATCTGAACCGAGGACAGTTCTAAGAGTTCACTACTTCTTATGTCAGCGATCTCTGTTCTGATATTTGAGGACACTGTTCATGATAACTCTGATATAGTTTATTTCAGACAACTCTACTAAAAAGTGAGGTTCTGTTCCAGGGAACTTGGACAGGTGAGAAGGAGTTGCATTTTCATGCAGAAAATCAGCTGTCCCTGAATCACATGATTGGAAAGGAATTCAAACTCTCCTGTGAGTCATAACATCTCATGAAGATTAACATCTTGTTCATTCTACAAGTAGACATGGAATGAATAATATGTTAGTCCACTACTCCTTTAGAGATGATGTTGCAATTTAGAAAAGATTGAGGCATATCATCTACAGAAATGGAAGGATTTATATATGTAGGCAGCACGACATTTTCAAACAGATTTAGGAAGATGACCAATCCCATTGAAACACATGAAACAATCCAACAAGTCCTTCACTCCATTATATAAACCCTCTAAAAGATAAACATAAATCTTCCATATGTCAATGAGTAGATTTACAACTTGAAAAGCAAATATTTGCATATAATGTATAATTTTAAAGTTTGCTTTGTCATATTTAGGGTCACTTATGTCTCAATATTGGAAAAAAACCTGAGATCATGGCAACTGGTCCTATTACTTCATGTTGAATAGAATGGGAAAAGGTGGAAGCAGTGACAGATTTCCTCTTCTTGGGCTCTAAAATCACTGTGGATGGTGATTGCAGCCATAAAATTAGAAGACAGTTGTTTCTTGGCAGGAAAGCTGCGACAAACCTAGACATGTGTGAAAAAGCAAAGACATCACTTTGCCAAAAAAGGTCCGTATAGTCAAGGCTATGGTCTTTCTAGTAGTCATGTACGGATGTGCGAGCTGGACCATAAAAAAATGTAGAGTGTCAAAGAACTGTGATGCTGGAGAAGACTTTTGAGAACCCCTTGGACAGCAAGGAGATCAAAACAGTCAATCCTAAGGGAAATCAATCCTGAATATTCATTGGAAGGATTGATGCTGAAGCTAAAGCTCCAATCATTTGGCCACCTGATGCAAGGGAGCTGACTCACTGGAAAAGACCCTGATGCTGGGAAGGGAGAAGGAGAAGAGGGCAACAGAGGATGAGATGGTTGGATGGCATCATCGACTCAATGGACATGAACTTGGGCACCCTCTGGTAGATGGTGAGGGACAGGGAAGCCTGGATTGCTGCAGTCCATGGGGTCGAAAAGAGTCAGACACGACTTGGTAACTGAACAGCAACAATGAGTCCAAGGACATATTAAGTTAATTTGTTTATTCTAAGTTGTGTTGAATAAATACTCCACATGGAGACATATACCTAATGACCAATTTTTTGCCAGTGGCTATGGCAGGCATTGTGGACATGGAATTGAATAAGAGAATAGGATCCTAGTGAGGAGAATAAAAGTCAGTGACTGGATATAAAATACAATATATATTGTATAAATTACTATAGAGATATAGAAAAATGATGGCCCCAAAAGGAAAAAAAATTGTCTGAGACCTTCCTTTAAATCTTATATAAACATATAAATGTGATCGTTTCTGAGTGTATTTCTTTCCAAGGGAGTGTACAACTCATGACTAATCTTTTACTTAAAAAACAAAACATAGCTTCAGGCAGTTCAGTCCCCCAATTGTGTCAGATTCTTTGTGACCCCATGGACTTCAGCATGCCAGGTCTCCCTGTCCATCACCACTCCTAGGGCCAACACAAACTCATGCCCATTGAGCCAGTGACACCATCCAACCATCTCATCCTCTGTCATCCCCTTCTTCTCCTGCCTTCAATATTTCCCAGCATCAGGGTCTTTTCAAATGAGTCGGTTCTTTGCATCAGGTGGCCAAAGTACTGGAGTTTCAGCTTCAGCATCAGTCCTTCCAATGAATATTCAAGACTGATTTTCTTTAGGATGGACTGGTTGGATCTCCTTGCAGTCCAAGGGACTCTCAAGAGTCTTCTCCAACACCACAGTTCAAAAGCATCAATTCTTCGGTGCTCAGCTTTCTTTATAGTCCAACTCCCACATCCATATATGACTACTGGAAAAACCATAGCTGTGACTAGATGGAGCTTTTGAAAGGTTGGTGCTGAACCACGAAAGATGAAAAGATTCTTGACCTCTGGAGGAGAAGAATTCAATCTGGGCCAGAGACAAGGCTTGATCGCTCAGAGCTTTTGTGTAATAAAGTTTTATTAACATATAAAAGAGATAGAGAAAGCTTCTGACATAGACATCAGAAGGGGACAGAAAGAATACCCACCTGCTAGTTTTTTTATAGCTAGTTTTTATATGCTGGATGTCATATAGTTACTAACAGTCTGTTAATAAAAGAGGAATGCCTAAAAACTCAGAGAATGGCACCAGGCCCCTCACCCACAAGATGCATTTTGAGATAATCTTGGCACCAGGCTGGTCATCCTGGGCCATAAACTGATTGACTTGAATCTTGTAGAATGGCAGATTACCATACAAATAGTTCCATTTACATGGATAAGGAGAACAATATATGAGGATAACATACTGGTTTGTCAAATCAGTTCTGAGCCTTTAGGGGGAACCTACTTGAAGTCAGGGTTTGGGGTAAATGCATAGCACATTAACATAGCTTAAGGCAAACATTTCCAGGAGAAAAATGCGTTGGTTAGCTCAAGATTTGAGAAAAGTTAAGTTCAGGTGGAACCAGGTGTCATTATGGCAACACAGTATTTTAAGAGAAACCTCTTTTTAAATTTGTATACAGAAGGGGAAAAATATATCACTAGTTTGTTTTCTGACACTTAAGAGGGAGATTAAAAAAAAAAAAAATGTCTGACACTTGCAACCTATTTCCTCCGTTTGGAGACCCGTGGCCTTCCTGCCTGTTACCCTCTCACTTTGTTGGCAAACTAATGTCTCTGCTTTTCAATATGCTGTCTAGGTTGGTCACAGCTATTCTTCCAAGGGAGCAAGTGTCTTTTGATTTCATGGCTGCAATAACCATCTGCAGTGATTTTGGAGCCCAAGAAAGTAAAGTCTGTCACTGTTTCCACTGTTTCCCCATCTATTTGTCATGAAGTGGTGGGACTGGATACCATGATCTTGGTTTTCGGAACGTTGAGTTTTAAGCCAACATTTTCACTTTCCTCTTTCACTTTCATCAAGAGGCTCTTTAGTTCTTCTTCACTTTCTGATATAAGGCTTAATATTATATTTTTTATTTGAGAAAAATAATTTTAAATAAATTCAAAGTCATATGATTTGAAATAGAAAATAATTTGGGAGAGCAGGAAAATGATAAGAGGTAAAACTGCTGAAATCATACCTTCTGGCTCCAATATTATGAACCCTGTACTCATATGGCCTTGTTCAACTCCAGGACAGTTGCACCCTATGTAGCTGCCATCCCCACATATCTTTTCATAGCCTTCTTTATGTCTTTATTTCTCAGACTGTATATGAAGGGGTTCAGCATGGGTGTGACCACTGTGTACATCAATGAGGCTGTTGCACTTGAGTGTGAGCTGTGGGTAACAGCAGAGCTTAGGTACACTCCTAAGCATGTACAATAGAATAAGGAGACAATTGAAAGGTGAGATGCACAAGTGGAAAATGCTTTATACTTTCCCTGAGATGATGAGATTCTACAAATGGAAGACACTATCTTAGAGTATGAGTAAATGATACCAACCAGGGGACCACCACCCAGAAGTGGGGCTGCAAAATACATCACTATGTCATTAAGAAAGGTATCAGTGCAGGCAAGTTGAATCAACTGATTAAGTTCACAGAAATAATGAGGGATTTCTAAATGTGTATAGAAGCCCAGCTGCAAAACCATTAAGGTTTGTAAGAAGGAATGCAAGACACTGATGATCCAGGAGACCAGGAGCATAATGCCACAAAGCCATGGATTCATAATGACTGTGTAGTGGAGGGGGTGACAGATGGCCACAAAGCGGTCATAGGCCATCACTGTTAGGAGAAAATCATCCATCCCTACGAAGAGTATGACAAAGTACATCTGAGTAATGCAGCTTTCATAGCTTATCAGCTTTCCCTGGTTCTGGATGTTCCACAGCATCTTTGGGATGGTGGTAGAGGTAACACAGAGGTCTACAAAGGACAGGTTGGAGAGGAAGAAGTACATAGGTGTGTGGAGGTGGGAGTTAGAAATGGTGGCTAGGATGATAGCCAGATTTCCAAACACAGTGATCAGATACATGAAAAAGAGAATCATGAATGTGATGGGCTGCAATTCTTGTTTGTTTGAAAATCCCAGAAGAAGAAATCCTGAAACTACTGTAAGATTTTCTTCTCCCATTTGTTGAAGTTGAGTATAAGAAAGGAGAAAAATATCATTAGTTATCTTTACACAAATGGCTTTCACCCACAAAATTGAAATGGTTAGTTTATATTTTGTAGTAACAAAATTAGCATCAATACTTTTGTGTATGGACCTAATCCTCTGTGGGATTCCCTATTGCTATCCCTGATTAGCAAATTTTCCCATTTTTAGCTTTTTTGTCACCATGTTATGTTCCACCCTTATTAGAAATTCTATCATTTATTTCTGGAATTCATATTGTTTGCTGACAATTTTCCTATTACTGTCTAGTCTTTGAGTGCAAGAAGATGAGAAGCAAAAGCACCTAACATGCATAAAAGCATCACATATGATGTACCCACAGCTAACTTCATAATAAATGGTGAAAAAACTTAAAGTTTTACCTGTATGATCAGGAGCAAGACAAGGGTACCCTCTCTCACCACTCTTATTCCACATGGTACTAGAAGTCCCTAGTCAGAGCATTAAAGAACAAAAAAGAAATAAAACATGTAAGACTTGGAAAATAAGTAAAACTGTCTTTGTTTGCAGATGACATACATATAATACAATCCTAAAAAAAAATCTGTGAAAAATGTTACAGCTAGTAAAGAAATTCATTAAAATGCAGGATACAAAATTAACATATAAAAATAAGTAACAATTCTTTTAATTTAAATTTATTTATTTTAATTGGAGGCTAGTTACTCTACAATATCAAATTATCAAAAAGGAAATAAAGAAAGCAGTAGTATTTACAGTAGTATTAAAACCAACCAAATGCTTAGGAATAAGTTCAACCAATGAGGGAAAGTGTCTCTATGCTGAAAATTACAAGACATCGTTGATAGGAATCGAAGAAGATACAAATAAGTGGAAAGTATCCCATGTTTCTAGATTCAAAAAAATATTATTCTTATAATGTTTATATTAGTCAAAGCAAATCTACAGATTCAATGCAATCCCTGTCAAGATTTCAATGGCATTTCTCACAGAAACAGGTAAACAATCCTGAAATTCATAAGAAATCACAAAACCATAAATACCCAAAGTAATCTTGAGAAAGAAGGACAGAGCTAGAGTCATCACACTTTCTGCTTTCAAAAATATACTACAAAGCTACAGTCATCAAAACAGCAGGGTACTAGCATAAAAACAGACATGTATCACTATGTAACAAAACTGGGATCCCATTAATAAAATGACACTTAGATGGTTAATTCATCTATGACAAAGACCACATTAATATAAAATATGGAAAATATGGCCTCTTCTCTAAGTAATACTGGAAAAATTGTCCAGCTACGTAGAGCAGATTGATATTGGACCACTACTTTATGGTAGTCAAAGAAATTCCTCCTAAATGAATTAAAGACATAAGTAGACCTAAAACCATTAAAATCCTATAGAAAAACATATGGAAATGATTTCTTAGCATACTTCTTGGAAATATTTATTTTGGATTTGACATGTCAACAAAGTATCAAAATAAGAAATAACCAAGAGGCACTACATCAAACTAGACAGCATCCACAGGAAAAAATAAAAAACAAACTAACAGCGTGACCAAAAAAAAAAAAAAGATATGGAAATGGAAAAAATATTTTCAAACAAGATATCTAAAAGAGAGTTAATATTCAAACTATAAAAGGAACTCATACAACTTAGCAGGGCTTTCCTGGTAGCTTAGTGATAAAGAATCTGCCTGCCAATGCAGGAGTCAGAGGAGACATGGGTTTGATCCCTGGGTCAGAAATATCTCCTGCAGGAGGAAATGACAACCCACTCCAGTATTCTTGCCTGGAAAACTCTATGGACAGAGGAGCCTGGAGAGTTACAGTTCATGGTGTTGCAAAGAGTCAGACACAACTGAGACTACTGAGCATACAACCCAGTAGCAAAAGAAATTCAAATAAAAAATAGGGAAAGGATATGAGTAGATGTTTTCCAAAGAGATATTCAAATGGTCAACAGGTGTGTGAAAAGGCACATAACAATGCTGTTCATTGGGGAACTTCAAGTCAAAACTGAATGAAATATCAGCTATTCCTGTTATAATGGTGATTGTCAAAAATATTAGAGCTAAGGAGTGATTATAACAATGTGGAGAAAAGTGAACTTTGTGCACTACTGGTGTTAATATAATTTGCAAAATCTGTGTAATCTGTGAAATGGCCATTATATAAAACAGAATGAAGTTTCATCAGAAATAATTAGAGACTACAATTCAATAACTTCAGCTCTGGAAAGTGAAAGTGTTAGTCACTCAGTCATGTCTGACTCTTTGCAACCCCATGAATTATAGCCCACCAGGCTCCTCTGTCCATGGAATTCTCCAAGCAAGAATACTGGAGGGGGTTGCCATTTCCTTCTCCAGGGGATTTTCTTGCCACATTGGAAATAGGTACACAAGTGATTTATTAGCAGTAAGGAGATAGAGGAAATTTCACTAATATTTTTGTTTAAATCAATGATTTAAAACTTAAGAATGTTAAAGTGACACCTCAAATATTTCAGCAATGAAAACAAAAAATTAAAATGCAATGGAGGGAGAATTCTATGGCTGATGGATTGATTTGATCACAAAAAGTTGTAAATACTCACAGTGGCCCACAGACACATTTATAATATGTAAAAGAGCTAAGCAGCAAGTAGTCAGTTTGTGGAAAAACTTCAATTCTTTAAAAGAACTCAGTGAAAAGCAGGAATTAAAATATTCCAACCCAATATATTGAATCAAATGCCACATACATATAATTTGTGTCAAGAAAGTAAATGTCTAACATCCACATATATATTCAGCTTCACAAGGTAATAAATAGTTGCAGAATAAATCTGGTTGCATACCTCTTTGACATATAAAATCGTTCTTTTTCACATGGACACCCTGAGTGACAGAAGATATTCTGAAACGTGTATCTCATGAAATGCTATTGTAAAGATTCATTTGCAGTCATTCCTTGGTCTTGATCTTCTTATCATATGGGTCTATAGTCAAATAAGCACTATCTTAAAAATGAAAGGAAACCCCACACTTCCCTGAACATTTCTCCACAACTAATATCTATTTGTTTACTCCTATTAGTTAATAGGTTCTTGGACATAAATTTCACTTTCCTCAAAGTACATCACACCTCCCATTCGCCCCTCTAACTGCATTTCCATCACTAAGATTTAATTGGTATCATTGACCCTCAAATTGCTGAGTTCAATGTTCATGTTTATTTACAGCATCATAAAAATACATTGATCTATTAATCAAACAGCTTTTCAGGTGGCACAGTGGTAAAGAATCAGCCTGCCAATGAAGGAGCCATAGGAGAGTCAGGCTTCATCGCTGGGCTGGGAAGATCCCCTGGAGCAGGAAATGACAACCCACTCCAGTATTCTTGCCTGGAAAATCTCATGGACAGAGGAGCCTGGGTCACAGAGTCAGACATGACTGAGTGACTGAGTGCATGCACAGCGTGCGCGTGCGCGCGCGCACACACACACGCGCACACACACACACACACACACACACATCAATCAAATAAGCAAACAACCACAATGATCTCTGGGCACTGGGCTAGACTGTATTGGCTTTCAGATGACCTCAGATAAGCAGTAGGCTTCCATATTATCTGATACCTTCTGTATCAGTTTGGTTTCAGAACTAACCTGGGTGCAAACTCTCTGTGTGGAAGTCCTCCCTGGGTGGTGGATGATGGAGACTGAAACTCAGTCCCCACAAGTCAGCTGTTAAGGGTCAGGCATCCTTCCCTGATCCAGACTAAGGACAACAAAAGTGATAACTGTGCCCCACCCAATCCAAGTTTGTACTCATGGGAAACTGCAGCGAGAAGGTGTTTAGAGCTCTCTCTGATCATTAAGTAAAGTTCCCTCCTTTACTACCAAATCCATGTAGGTGATTTCCCAGTGGGACACTCATGTAGAGAGCATGAAATTTTTTCTGCTGATTCTCTGCTCCTAGGAGACCAGGTTATGAGCCAGGTGAATTCTGACTTTATCACTCCTCCATTAACTCTTCTTCTTTCCAAAAGTCTAAACCCTAATGTCCTCATCAAAACCTGGAGTTAAAATTTTCTTAAAGCCTAAGACTGAAGATTCTGTATCATTTAGGTTCCCTGGAACTTCACACATTGATTTTTGATTGGGATAGTGTCCCTGAAACTCCACAAAATTATTATTCCTCTGTTTTCAAAAGGGACAGATTGTAAAATTTAATATAAAACCTTGGGCAGTATACTCCTTGGCCTCCTGACACTTTGACCAAAGCAATTAGAAAACCCATAGTTACATCACAAGATAAAAGCTGTGGCTTAGCCCCTTATTATAAAGTATGCATTATTTATAATAGAAACATTAAAATAGACATTTCTCCAAAGAAGATATAAAGATAGCCATGAGACATAAAAAGATGTTCAACATAGCTAATTATTAGACAAATGCAAATCAAATCTACAATAAGGTATCACCTCACACCCGTCATTATGTTAAGTTGCTGCTAAGTTGCTTCAGTCGTGTCCGACTCTGTGAGACCCCACAGACAGCAGCCCACCAGGCCTCACTGTCCCTGGGATTCTCCAGGCAAGAACACTGGAGTGGGTTGCCATTTCCTTCTCCAATGCATGATAAGTGAAAGTGAAGTCACTCAGTCGTGTCCGACTCTTAGCGACTCCATGGAAAGCAGCCTACCAGGCTCCTCCATCCATGGGATTTTCCAGGCAAGAGTACTGGAGTGGGTTGCCATTACCTTCTCCAACCAGTCAGTATGCCCATAATTTAAAAAAAATCTACAAACTATAAATGCTGGAGAGGGTTTGGAGAAAAGGGAACCCTCTTACACTGTTGGTGGACATATAAATTGATATTTATATTGATACAGCCACCATGGAGAACAGCATGGAGGTGTCTTAAAAAACTAAACATAAAACTACCATTTGATCCAGCAATCTCACTCCTATGCATATATATATATAGAGAAAACCATAATTTGAAACCAATACAATACTGTAAAGTTAAAAAATAAAATAAAATAAAAAAGAAAACTAATGCAAAAAAAAAAAAAAAAGAAAAGATAAATGTGCTCCAATGTTCACTTCAGCACTATTTACAATAGCCAGAACATGGAAGTGACCTAAATGTCCATCGACAGAGGAATGAATAAAGAAAATGTGCTACATATACACAGTGGAATATCACTGAGTCATGAAAAAGAATAATATAATGCCATTTGCAGCAACATGGATAGACCTAGAGATTATCATACTGAGTGAAGTAAATCAGTAGAGAAACATCATATGGTATCACTTACATGGTACAAATTAACTTATTTATAAAACAGAAATAGAGTCACAAATGTAAAAAGCAAACTTATGGATACCAAGGGGGAAAGGTTGGGGTAAATTGGGAGACTGAGATTGACACATGCACACTGTTGATGTAGTTTGGTCGATGAGTCATGTCCGACTTTTTGGGACCCCATGGACTGTAGCCTTCAAGACTCCTCTGTCCAGGAGACTTTTTCCAGGCAAGAATACTGGAGAGGGTTTCCATTTCCTCCTCCAGGGAATCTTTCCAACCCAGGGGTTAAAACCATGTCTCTTGCTTCTCCTGCATTGGCAGGCAGATTCTTTACCACTGCACCACCTGGGAAGCCCCCATTCTGTTAATGGGAATGTAAATTGGTACAGCCACTATGTAGAGTAGTATGAAGATTCCTTTATATATATATATAAAAGAATATATTATATATATATATGTAAAGGAATGTATATTCCTTTATAAAGGAATATATATTATAATATATAATATATATAATATAATATATTATATATAAATGTGTGTGTATATATATATAATATATATATATATATATATATACACACACATTATAAATAGAGCTACCATATGATCCCACAACCCTACTTCTGCAGCATATATCTGGAGAAAACCATAATTTGAAAAGACACATGTACTCTGATGGGCACAAAGTAGTCAATGGTCACAAACCAGTCACAGGACATCAAACTCAGGAGAATATCGCCCAACTCTGAAAAGACTGTGAAAAAATACATCTGGATAATGCAGCCTGAATAGGTCATGACTTTCTTCCTTAAGTACATACTGACTCTAAACATTGTTGAGGTGAAACAGATGTTGATAAATGATAGCAAGAGATAAAATACATGGGGGTATGGAAATAAGAATCTGATTTGATGATTGCAGTAACAAGTAGTTTTATGCATACAGTGATCAGGTGCTTGGAGTGGAAAATTCCCAATATGGGGGCTGCACTCCTGGTGCCTCTGAAAATTCCAGAAGTCATTCTGAAATTCAGGTAACTTCTTCTGGTTCCATGTGGTACAAGTGGCTGCCAGTAAAGTGTTTTAAAGATTAATATTCGCTCAGTCATGTCCGACTTTTTGCAACCCCATGAATCGCAGCACACCAGGCCTCCCTGTCCATCACCAACTCCCAGAGTTCACTCAGACTCATGTCCATCGAGTCAGTGATGCCATCCAGCCATCTCATCCTCTGTCATCCCCTTCTCCTCTTGCCCCCAATCCTCCCAGCATCAGAGTCTTTTCCAATGAGTCAACTCTTCGCATGAGGTGGCCAAAGTACTGGAGTTTCAGCCTCAGCATCATTCCTTCCAAAGAAATCCCAGGGCTGTTCTCCTTCAGAATGGACTGGTTGAATCTCCTTGCAGTCCAAGGGACTCTCAAGCGTCTTCTCCAACACCACAGTTCAAAAGCATCAATTATTCGGTGCTCAGCCTTCTTCACAATCCAACTCTCACACCCATACATAACCACAGGAAAAACCATAGCCTTGACTAGACGGACCTTTGTCGGCAAAGTAATGTCTCTGCTTTTGAACATGCTATCTAGGTTGGTCATAACTTTCCTTCCAAGGAGTAAGTGCCTTTTAATTTCATGGCTGCAGTCACCATCTGCATTGATTTTGGAGGCCCCCCCCAAAAAAGTCTGACACTGTTTCCATTGTTTCTCCATCTATTTCCCATGAAGTGATGGGACTGGATGCCATGATCTTCGTTTTCTGAATGTTGAGCTTTAAGCCAACTTGTTCACTCTCCACTTTCACTTTCATCAAGAGGCTTTTGAGTTCCTCTTCACTTTCTGCATAAGGGTGGTGTCATCTGCATATCTGAGATTATTGATATTTCTCCCAGCAATCTTGATTCCAGCTTGTGTTCCTTCCAGTCCAGTGTTTCTCATGATGTACTCTGCATATAAGTTAAATAAACAGGGTGACAATATACAGCCTTGAAGTACTCCTTTTCTTATTTGGAACCAATCTGTTGTTCCATGTCCAGTTCTAACTGTTGCTTTCTGACCTGCATACAGATTTCTCAAAAGGCATGACAGGTGGTCTGGTATTCCCATCTCTGTCAGAATTTTCCACAGCTTATTGTGATCCACACAGTCAAAGGCTTTAGCATAGTCAATAAAGCAGAAATAGACGTTTTTCTGGAACTCTCTTGCTTTTTCCATGATCCAGCAGATGTTGGCAATTTGGTCTCTGGTTCCTCTGCCTTTTCTAAAGCCAGCTTGAACATCAGGAAGTTCACGGTTCACGTATTGCTGAAGCCTGGCTTGGAGAATTTTGAGCATTACTTTACTAGCACGTGAGATGAGTGCAATTGTACGGTAGTTTGAGCATTCTTTGGCATTGCCTTTCTTTGGGATTGGAGTGAAAACTGACCTTTTACAGTCACTGTCATATAATTTTAAATCAGAGAAGTTTCTTTTTTTAATATAAATTTATTTATTTCAATTGGAGGATAATTACTTTACAATATTGTATTGGTTTTGCCATACATCAACTTGAATCTGCCATGGGTGTACACGTGTTCCCCATCCTGCACCCCCCTCCCACATCCCTCTGGGTCATCCCAGTGCACCAGCCCCAAGCATCCTGTATCATGCATTGAACCTGGACTGGCAATTCGTTTCATATATGATATTATACAGGTTTCAATGCCATTCTCCCAAATCATCCTACCCTCTCCCTCTCCCACAGAGTCCAAAAGACTGTTCTATACATCTGTGTCTCTTTTGCTGTCTCATATACAGGGTTATCATTACCGTCTTTCTAAATTCCATATATATGCATTAGTATACTGTATTGGTGTTTTTCTTTCTGGCTTTCTTCACTCTGTATAATAGGCTCCAGTTTCATCCACCTCATTAGAACTAATTCAAATGTATTCTTTTTAATGGCTGAGTAATACTCCATTGAGTATATGTACCACATAGCTTTCTTATCCATTCATCTGCTGATGGACGTCTAGTTTGCTTCCATGTTCTGGCTATTATAAACAGTGAAAGCCGGGAAATTTCATTTCAATATTTTCTTTATGAATCAGTGCCAAAATGGCAACCCACTCCAGTATTCTTGCCTGGAGAACCCCAGGGACAGAGGAGCCTGGTGGGCTGCCATCTATGGGGTCGCACAGAGTCGGACAAGACTGAAGTGACTTAGCAGCAGCAGCAGCCCCTTTAGGACATTCCACTTCCATTTCTTGCTAGGAATTCCTTTATTAGTCTCAGGATCTTTTTCAAGCATAATTTGTACCATTTTTATTAAAAATATCTTTCATTTGATTGAGGAATATATATTGAGTATCAGATATTTTTCAGGCACTACCCAGGCAAGGAGTATTGGATACTGAGGAAAAAAATCTATACAACCCAGTAACGGAGAAAGAATACAAACAAATAAAATAAGGATATAATAGGTCAGATGGTGACAAGTGTAATGAAGAAAACAGAAGCATGTATAAAAGAAAGAGTGAAGAGCAACCACTATTTTTTATTGGGTGTTCTGGCAGGACTGCAGTCAAGATGATGTTTCAAAAGAGACTTTAAGGAAGAGACAGCAGGGGGAATGAACTCATCTGGGGAAGTGTATGCCTGGCAGAGGGCGTGGCCCCTGCAAAAGTCCTGAGGAAGGTGCCTTTTTCAATCAGTCAAGTATAGGAAAGGAAGGCAGTGTCTGGTAGGGGAATGAGAAAGACGGAGGGTGATGAGAGATGATGTCAGAGAATGTTGAGCAAAAAGGTGACCTCCCTGATGAAGTAATTTCAAGTCACAGGTATCCCTCCTCCACACCATGTACCTTTACACCTTATTAATCTGGTTGCAAAGACATCCCATGAATTGTTACCATCTGTTGGTTGAGTTCTGGTCTCTGTATTATTAAGGGTCATCTTGAAAATATAAGCCCAGTTACTTCTGCACAGAAAAGAAACAGTCATTGTTTTCCTTGTTTGATTTTTTCTGTGTTTTGTTTTCAAGCAGTTTCTTAAATTTCTTTAAGAGGATTATTATATATATTTAGTTAGACAGTTTACAGACCTCTATTTCTTTAGGGGCATTTATAGGAGCTGTATTAGTTTCCTTGCAGTTTGTGCGTCTTCAGTCATGTCTGACTTTTTGCAACCCCATAAACTGTCACGTGCCATGCTCCTCTGCCCATGGAATTTTCCAGGCAGGAATATTGGAGTGGTTCACCATTTCCTACCCAGTGGTCTGTTGGATACACGCATGAAGCCATGTCTCCTGTGTTTCTTGACTTGGCAGGTGGATTCTTTACCACAGTGCCACCTGGGAAGTCCTGTAAGTGGTTTCTTTTTTTCCTTGAGTACTTGTGATCCTCACAGCCTTGCATCAGTGTGCATTTAAAGAAGTTGATATCTCTTCCTGTCTTGGCATAGAAAGTCCTTCACCAGATAGCCTGTTATGTTTCTGGATGGGCCAGACGGTTATGTCTTTTGGTCGGCTTCCTTCTGGAGTCCTAAAATGGGAAGGTCTTTGTCTGGGCAGGTGATTGATAAGGCCTGATGCTTGGGGCCCTGGGGATAGGCCTGGATTTTTTGTTTATAGAAGCTGATGAGGTATCAGGGAACACTGGAATGGGCCTGGCAGTTGGGCTGCAAGAGCTGGCCTCATGCTGGGGTAGACTGAAAGCTCTGGTTAACAGGAGTCATGCTGACTTGGTGCTTAGATGATCTTGGAGCCCAGGGTCTCAGCAATCATATGGTATCCTATTCTCAGGACAGGCTTACAGTTTGGGTCAATGCAGGATGTCCTCAGGCTTGGGGGCATGGACGTTGTTCTACTGGAGCCTCAGTGTGGGGAAGTCTGCCTGGAGCCTGAGACTACAAGGGGTAGCCTGGTGTATGGGTTACAATGAGGTCAGACAAACACTTCAACTTCTTTCTGTCATGGGGAGGGTGTCTGTCTCCATGCTTTGTTGCCCACTTGTGGAAAAGTTGTAATGAGGATAACATAAAAATGTGTTTACTAATTTTTTCTCTTATTAATGTAGTATAATCAACGGCCTAGAATCCTGACACTTACAAATGTATTGTTGTATACAGACAGTTATTCAAATTGATGTTTCTAGTGGTGGAAGAATGCTTGAAATCCCTATATACCTCGTATCGAGAAGGGCGTGGCAACCCACTCCAGTATTCTTGCCTGGAGAATCCCATGGACAGAGGAGATTAGTGGGCTACAGTCCATGGGGTCACAAAGAGTCAGACATGACTGAATGACTAGCGTGCATGCGCGCGCACACACACACACACACACACACCTTCATATACCGTATTACTGACATTACTCAGGGAAAATCATTCTCCTCCATCTATCACCTGTACTTTTAAAATATGTGTTGATTAATGTATATCATTATATTCTTTTTTTTAATTTTATTTTATTTTTAAACTTTACATAATTGTGTTAGTTTTGCCAAATATCAAAATGAATCCACCACAGGTATACATGTGTTCCCCATCCTGAACCCTCCTCCCCATTCCATCCCTCTGGGTCGTCCCAGTGCACCAGCCCCAAGCATCCAGTATCGTGCATCGAACCTGGACTGGCAACTCGTTTCATACATGATATTTTACATGTTTCAATGCCATTCTCCCAAATCTTCCCACCCTCTCCCTCTCTCACAGAGTCCATAAGACTGTTCTATACATCAGTGTCTCTTTTGCTGTCTCGTACACAGGGTTATTGTTACCATCTTTCTAAATTCCATATATATGTGTTAGTATACTGTATTAGTGTTTTTCTTTCTGGCTTACTTCACTCTGTATAATACGGCTTCCCAGGTGGCACTAGTGGTAAACAGATCCAGCTGCTAATTCAGAAGCTTCAGGAGATGTGAGTTTGATCCCTAGGTTGGGAAGATACCCTGGAGGAGAACATGGCCACCCACTCCAGTATTCCTGCCAGGATAATCCCATGGACACAGGAGCCTGACAGGGTCACAAAGAGTTGGACACAACTGAGCAGACAGCATGATACTCTAATAAATTAGTTAAAAGGAAAAAATTAAATTTGAGGTATTAATTAAAAATTAATAAGTCAGATAATATTTAGAGTGAAGTACGGAATATAGGTCTTATAACTGGGAAGAAAGCAAAGTGCTATATATGGATATAGGGATTGTGGCATTAGGTAAAGGGATTCACATTTCATAAACTCATTTTTTCTGTAAATGGATAAACTGGATATAGACAAGGAATGAACTGACCATAAACATGTTCAAGACAAAAGAACACGAGTCACACAGTTTCATGGATGAGCCTTAGAAACACAATGAAGAGACTTCCAGCTGAATAAAGACTCATCAAGTGGCAAACAGCGCTCAGGAACACTCCCTATCATACTGTCTCATTCAATAATAAAGTCATTATGATAAGTTATTTTATTTTATGTTGGCTTGTTATGCTGCAACAACTGATACAATAACTGATACAATAACCCAAAGGCACAGAACTGAAGGCAATGAAAATAATCTACCTTATCTTATTTTTGACATTTATTCTGATATTTGAAGATAGCATTTCTGATTGTATCATTATTTATGATACAAATCTCTGCCTGCAATTCCCGGGTCTAGAAGAGCTGCTGGAGAAGGGATAGTCTACCCACTTCAGTATCCCTGGGCTTCCCTTGTGACTCAGCTGGTGAAGAATTTGCCTGCAATGCGGGAGACCTGGATCCAATCCCTGGGTCAGGAAGCTCCCCTGGAGAAGGGAAAGGCTACCTACTCCAGTATTCTGGCCTAGAGAATTTCATGGACTGTATGGTCCATGGGGTTGCAAAGGGTTGGACACGACTGAGAGACTTTCACTTTCACAAGTAACAGTAGTTACAGTATGACTACACTGATATCCTTTCCAGCTACCTAGGAGAACTTGGAAGGACATGCAGGTTGGTGCAGAAACTCGGCTGACCCTGAATCACATGACTAAGAAGATTCATATTGTCTTGGGAATCATTTATGATAATAAAGATTGAAGAAATGTCCCTGTATAGGAGATATATAATAGATGATTGTGGTTATTCACTGTCCCTCTAGTGTTCATAATGAAATTTAGAAAAGGATGAGTTATTTTACTTAGAGCAATAGAAAGAATCATGTTTGTATGCATCACTGGAAGATTTCAAGAAAAAAAAAAAACAAAACAGTAATTCAATGAAAAACCTTAAAACATACCTTCCAAAACTTCACACCAAAGAATAAACCCCCCTTAAACAAGTGATATATATCTTACTTCAAAAAGTAAGTGTATATTTTGAAAAATAAATATTATGCAGAGTGATACAAAGTATAAGTTAAAGCTTGCTTCATCATATTCAAGGTCATATGAATCCAATGGTTTATTCAAATAATCGTTTTCATGGAGACATCACTAGGAGACATGTATTTGGTAGACAAAGTTAGGGGCTAGTGTTGGCACTGCGCATACAGGGTGTATAAGAAAAAGAATACTCACTCCAGTGTTCTTGCTGGGTATTAATTAATTGAAATTAATTAATGAAAACAAATGATTAGCTAAACGCACTATATGTTGCTGCTGCTAAGTCACTACAGTCGTGTCAGACTCTGTGCGACCCCATAGACAGTAGCCCACCAGGCTCCCATGTCCCTGGGATTCTCCAGGCAAGAACATTGGAGCAGTATATGTTGAACCTATATAATTATGAAAAACAAATGTTATTGATACACAAGCAGTTGTGCTTATATAGTGAAAAATGGTGGTCTCAGATTTTGCTTTCCTATAAACTTATATAAATGACCTTGTTTTCTCAAATGTGTTCTTCTTTACCCCCATAGGTTTAGTACAGCCTATAGTTATGCTTTTAGGAAAACTAATGGAAGATTACATAGGATTATATATGACATTTGAGAAAAAAAAATACTTAGAAATGCATATTGTCCCACGAGACAAATGAGATTCTTCAAATATTTAATATTTGAGATTGGGAATAAATGTGGAATAATTGGAAGACAAAAAAGGGAGAAAATGTTCAATATCAGAGAGAGAATAAAGCATAATAATGGTAAAGTTTTTTAGATAAATGGAAGCCAAAGAAATAAAAATTCCAGAAATAAATAGAAAGAGCAAGTTCTAGTTTCAAAATGTGATTTAAATAATCACAATTTATGGCTTTGAGTTGTGAGCCCTGCAATTAACAGCAGTTCTTCAACATCAAGTCAATTATCTCTTTTATAGTTTTCTTTGTAAATAATATTTTCAGAGCTCTTTTTATGTCATTATTCCTGAGACTGTAGATGAAAGGGTTCAGCATGGGTGTGACCACAGTGTACATCACCGAGGTGATTATGCTTGACTGTGAGCCGTGGGTATCAGCATAAGCAACGTACACTCCTAGGACTGAAGAGTAAAATAAGGAGACAACTGAGAGGTGAGATGCACAGGTGGAAAATGCTTTATACTTCCCCTGAGCTGATGAGATTCCACATATAGAGGAGACTATCTGAGAGTAAGAGTAAAGAATACACGTGAGGGAACCACCACCCATCAGCACTCCTGCAAAATACATCACCATGTCACAGATGGAGGTGTCAGAACAGGCAAGTAGGACAACCTGACTGGTTTCACAGAAAAAGTGAGGGATTTCATTGTTTGTACAGAAGGACAGCTGCATCACCATTAAGCTCTGTAGCAAGGAATACAGGAAACTCATAATAAAAGATGACAGAACCAGGAGACCGCAGAGCCGGGGTTTCATGATGACCATGTAGTGCAGAGAGTGACAGATGGCCACATACCGGTCATAGGCCATCACAGTCAGGAGGAAGGCATCCAGTCCCCCAAACAGTAAGAAAAAATACATCTGGATGATGCAGCCTTCATAGGTTATGACTTTGCTGTGAGTCTGGATGTTCCACAGCATCTTTGGGATGGTGGTGGAGGTGAAGCAGATGTCTGCAAAGGACAAGTTGGAGAGGAAGAAGTACATGGGGGTGTGCAGGTGGGGGCCTGAGCTGACAGCCAGGATGACAAGCAGGTTTCCAAACACAGTGATCAGGTACATGGAGAGGAAAAGCCCAAATATGAGAAGCTGCAATTCTGGTTCCTTTGATAATCCCAGAAGAAGAAATCCTGAAACCTGTGTGTTATTACTGGTTCCATAAGGTAGATGTAATGACTAGAAAAGAAAAAAATAATATGACTAATTTTCATACAAATGGGCATTACTAGCTAGGTGAAATATTACAATTATATATATATATATATATATATATATATATATATATATATATCTTGCATATATTAAAGTTTTAAATTAAGCCATACACACACACACACATCAATGAGGAAGCCACTACCTAGCAGCACTTGTATATATGGCTTAACTGCAAACTTACATGCATGCTAAATTTCTTCAGTCATGTCTGACTCTTTGTGACCCTATGGATGGTAGAACACCAGGCTCCTCTGTCTATGGGATTCTCCAGGCAAGAATACCGGAGTGGGTTGCCCTCCAGGGGATCTTCCTAACCCAGGGATAGAATATAGATATATATTCTAGATATATATATATATATATATATATATATATATATATATATATATATAGAGAGAGAGAGAGAGAGAGAGAGAGAGAGAGAGAGAGTGAGAGATCTATATCTAGATTTATGTAGAGACAGAGAGACAGTAACTCACTCCAGTATTCTTGCCTGAAAAATCCCATGGACAGAAGAGTCTGGTGGGCTGCAGTCCAAAGGGTTTCAGAAGAATCAGACATAATTGAGCAACTAAGCATACACACACACACACACACACACACACATAGAGTTTGAATCTCATCCCCTTAAAGGATTCTTTGTGGCTTCCCTGTATATGAATTCTTGTCTCAGCTTTGTCCTACAAAAGTTCTACAATCTAATCATGAATGAGGAAAAAATATTAGCAAATATATTTCATGCCAGGTGGTGGCAGCTGCTATGAAGTGTTCACCCAGATGGTTACGAATTTTGCCTGCAATGCAGGAGACCTGGGTTCAATCCCTGGCTTGGGAAGATCCCGTGGAGAAGGGAATAGCTACCCACTCCAGTATTCTTGCCTGGAGAAGCCCATGGACAGAGAAGCCTGGCAGGCTACAGTCCATTGGGTAGCGAAGAATTGGACATGATGGAGTGACTAACATTTTTACTTTCATAAGAGAGAGGGCTGTTATTTTTTATTGGGAATTTAGGAATCCTGTAAACAAAATGATATTTAAAAAGATACTTCAGGGAGGACACAGCTGGTGACAAGAGGTTATCAGGGTGGCATGTGTGTCCTTAAGGGAAAAGAACCTGTGAAAAAAATCTGAGGGTCTTTTTTTCCCCAGATGTACAAGTTTCAAACTTAAGCAATTGTTTGGGGGAATGTAAGGAGGAGGTTCCCTTGGACTGCAAGGAGATCCAACCAGTCCATTCTAAAGGAGATCAGCCCTGGGTGTTCTTTGGATGGAATAATGCTGAAGCCGAAACTCCAGTACTTTGGCCACCTCATACGAAGAGTTGACTCATTGAAAAAGACTCTGATGCTGAGATTGATTGGGAGAAGGAGGAGAAGGGGATGACAGAGGATGAGATGGCTGGATGGCATCACCGACTCAATGGACGTGAGTTTGAGTGAACTCCTGGAGTTGGTGATGATGGATAGGGAGGCCTGGCGTGCTGCGATTCATGGGGTCTCAAAGAGTCAGACATGACTGAGCAACTGAACTGAAGAAGGAGGTGATGAAGGGTTGTATTAGAGAATGCTGAAGAATAAAGTGGCTTCCCTGCTATTGTTAAAACTTCAAGACACAGGGAGTCTCTTGCCCATGTGTTCTTTGCACTCTGTGTATCCCCTGGATACACAGATTAACTAATAAAGCAGAAAAAATATGTAAATGATAAAAGAGATATCACTATGATATCAAGTCACTTTATCAATTCAACATCCCATTATAAAAATAAGCAATGGGAATAAATCCACAATTTAGAAAAGGAAATGCATAATATACAATAGTGGGAGATTTTTAAGGTGAAATGGTAAAAGAAACTTCTAAACTATATTAATAACAAATTTTGAAATTAAAAACTTGGCACTGCATCTTGGATCTACCACATATTAGCTGTTTGAATTTCGAGAGGCAACTGAACCATTCAAGAAGTTTAAATCTTTTCCCAAATAGTGGGAATAGGGGTATTTATCCTCCTGAAAGTGTTAGTCACTCAGTCGTGTCTGACTCTGTAGCCCCATGGACTGTAGCTTGCCAGGCTCCTCTGTTCATGGAATTCTCCAGGCAAGAATATGGAATGGGTTGTCATTCCCTTCTCCAGGGGATCTTCCCAACCCAGGGACTGAACCCAGTTCTCTCACATCGCAGGCAGATTCTTTCCCATATGAGCCACAAGGGAAGCCCCTAATCTCCTAAGGAGGTGGTTGACAATCTATGTAAAAAGATTAGCATGAACACTGGGCTTGGGTCCCTGTGTTATATAGCAGCTCCCCATTACCTCTTTTGACAGTTTATATAGATCAATGCTAGCAAACTCTGGGCTCTGGGTTTGCTCTCAGGTGACCTCAGGTACACATGCATGGATTTGATCTTCTTGGACCCTTTCCTGCAGTACCTCCTGGACTTGCCAACTCACCTGGTTGGGAAATCTGAGAGGAAGATCACTGCGAGAAGGTCCAAACTCCTCCTGGATGGTTAATAGTGGAAACTGAAGCTCTGGCCCCACAGAAGACAGTGGAAAAGAGGCTTGCATGAGTCTCCCAGCCAAACATAGGACTCTAACAGCAATAACCACGTTCCATCCACTGCAAGGTTGTACAGACTGAGGGATGCAGCAGAGGAGATATTTACAGCTACCCCTGTCTACTAATCAGCATGTTTCCCTCTTTCGACTCCAACCTCTAGGCCCATGATTTCCCTGTGGGACACTGGTCTGAACAGGGAAGGGAATGTCCTGGAGATTCTGTGTTCCCAAGAGACCAGGTTAGAGTCAAGAGAATCAACTGCTAATTATCGTTGTTCTTCCTCATGCACTTTGCGGACTTCTTCAGTCTAACCTTTGAAAAATGCCTCATCCCAAACCTGATTTTCTCCAAGTTTAGGAATAGATCACATCCCTTTCTGGAGTAGATCCCTTGACTCTTCAAATACTGACTTGTAGTAGAGACACAACCCCTGATGTCTAGAAAAAGTTGCTCTTCTCCTCTTCAGCAAGGACAAGGAGGAGAACTGTGTTCCTTTGATATAAACCTTGAGCACTGTACAGCTTGGCTTGGTGCCACATTGTCCAAAATCACTAGGAATTTCTTAATTATATCACAAGTTGAGTTCTGATTTAATCCCTCATATTGAAATGTTTGTTCATTGTAATGAATATATTTATATTCTTTTCCTACGATAGTCTGAATGCAAAATAGGAAAATAAATAGATTCTTCTCTCTAGCTTCCAGAGGAAATCAAGCCCTGCAAACATGTTGATTTTAGTCCAGAGAAACCCATATCAGGCTTCCAAACTCCAGAATTGTCAGAGCAGAAGTTATTTATTTAAATCACTGGTGTGGTAATTTTATCTTAACATTAGAAATTGAATACAGATATTTTTTCCCAGTAAAATTTTGTTCAGGAAATGGAGATTATACTTCTCAGTTCATTTATTGAGCTTCCCCTGGGGAAAGATATTTTGTGTTATAATCCCATCTTAAGTGGGAAGAGTAAATTTAAATTCAATTTGGGGATATTCAGTCTCTTTATCTGATAGAGATTTTTCTCATGGCATAAATGTAAACTTGCTTCAGATTGTGATGTCCATGAGGCATTAATTTAGGAAAAGTAATTATTTAATTTGTTGTCTACCTTTTACAGTATATTTTGTGCCTAATTTTCTACATTATTTGATTTTATATTCAGACAAGCATTCATTATTTTTACATGTTTCCTCTCCATCTTTCTCACACATTTCCTCCCGACATAAAACATTAGACTGTGTACAAATCAGTGTGCATATATTTATTTGAAATAAAAATTTATATAAATGAATACATATACACATGACTGCCTTCTTTGAAGGTTTTGTTTGTACCCATCAAAATATATCCACACATTTAATTTGTTTCTTACAACATTTGTCTGAAGTTATGTTTACTATCTCACATTTTATTCAGAAACAAGGACAGTAAGACCCAGGAGATTAAATTTTCAAGTTTCCAAAAAATGGAAATTTTTATCATTTTCCTAAAAATGATATTAGAGTTATTGTGAACTTTCCTGAACTATACATAAACAGAACTGTGCAGTGTGTCCTGTTATTTCTGTAAGACTTCTATATTTTGTTAAAAAGTGCATTTTAACTATGTGCAGATTATAGGATGTAAATAATGCCAGTAAGTTTATCATTGTTGTTGTTCAGTCACTAAGTCTTGTCCTACTCTCTGTGACCTCGTGGACTATAGCATGCCAGGCTCATCTGTCCTCCACTATCTCATGGGGTTTCTCAAACTCATGTGCATTGAGTCAATGATGCCATCCAACCATCTTATCTTCTGTTGCCCCTTCACCTCCTGCCTTTAATCTTTCCCATCATAAGTATCTTTTCCACTTTTCCAATGAGTCAGCTCTTTGCATCAGGTGGCCAAAGTATTGGAGCTTCAGCTTAAGCACCAGTCCATCCAATGAATTATTTAGGGTTAATTTCCTTTAGGATTTGGTTTTATCTCCTTGCAGTTCAACGAACTCTCAAGAGTTTTCTCCAGCATCACAGTTCAAAAGCATCAATTCTTTGGTGCTCAGCTTTCTTTATAGACCAACTCTCACATTTGCACATGACTAAATAAGTCTGCTGCTGCTGCTAAGTCACTTCAGTCATGTCCGACTCTGTGCAACCCCATAGAGAGTAGCCCACGAGGCTCCCTCATCCCTGGGATTCTCCAGGCAAGAACACTGGAGTGGGTTGCCGTTTCCTTCTCCAATGCATGAAAGTGAAAAGTGAAAGTGAAGTCGCTCAGTTGTGTCCAACTCTCAGCGACCCTATGGACTGCAGCCCACCAGGCTCCTCCGTCCATGGGATTTTCCAGGCAAGAGTACTGGAGTGGGGTGCCATTGCCTTCAGGAAATAAAATACAGCTGGGCATGGATCAAAGAGGAACCTGAACCCCGGGTACCTGATTCACACTGAGCAGTGGTAGTGGATGTCTCCTCTGCCTGTGAAAAAGAAAAATGTAAATATAGGGACTCTCAGATCAAATCAGTCGCTCAGTCGTGTCTGACTCTTTGCGACCCCATGAATCGCAGCATGCCAGGCCTCCCTGTCCATCACCAACTCCCGGAGTTCACCCAGACTCACGTCCATCGAGTCAGTGATGCCATCCAGCCATCTCATCCTCTGTCGTCCCCTTCTCCTCCTGCCCCCAATCCCTCCGAGCATCAGAGTCTTTTCCAATGAGTCAACTCTTCGCATGAGGTGGCCAAAGTACTGGAGTTTCAGCTTTAGCATCATTCCTTCCAAAGAACACCCAGGGCTGTTCTCCTTCATAATGGACTGGTTGGATCTCCTTGCAGTCCAAGGGACTCTCAAGCCTCTTCTCCAACACCACAGTTCAAAAGCATCAATTCTTCGGTGCTCAGCCTTCTTCACAGTCCAGCTCTCACATCCATACATGACCACAGGAAAAACCATAGCCTTGACTAGACGAACCTTTGTTGGCAAAGTAATGGCTCTGCTTTTGAATATGCTATCTAGATTGGTCATAACTTTCCTTCCAAGGAGTAAGCGTCTTTTAATTTCATGGCTGCAGTCACCATCTGTAGTAATTTTGGAGCCCAGAAAAATAAAGTCTGACACTGTTTCCACTGTTTCCCCATCTATTTCCCATGAAGTGGTGGGACCGGATGCCATGATCTTCGTTTTCTGAATGTTGAGCTTTAAGCCAACTTGTTCACTCTCCACTTTCACTTTCATCAAGAGGCTTTTGAGTTCCTCTTCACTTTCTGCCATAAGGGTGATGTCATCTGCATATCTGAGGTTATTGATATTTCTCCCGGCAATCTTGATTCCAGCTTGTGTTTCTTCCAGCCCAGCATTTCTCATGATGTACTCTGCATATAAGTTAAATAAACAGGGTGACAATATACAGTCTTGACGAACTCCTTTTCCTAATTGGAACCAGTAGTAGTAAATTAAGGCAATTCATACTTGATGAGCTTTTTTTCCCAATAAAATAGAAGGTAAAATAGGTGAATAGCAGAAACTGATAATATATTTGCTCAAGAGAGAAGAGCACCATGATCACATCTTACATCATTAATGAGATGCAGAAGCACAGGGTAGAGACCCAGATAGACTTAGGAGGAGAACAGCAGAGCTCATGACAACATTTCACCATAGAATCTGATCACTGGCTTTTTGGATATCTGGCACAACATTAGCTAACTTATATCTAATCAAAGTGAACAGAAGTGAGGGCAATGATAATAATCTGCTGCTGCTTACTTTTGGCTTGTTATCATATATGAAGACAACATTCATGGCTTCTTTTCAGACAGCTGTATTAAAAAGATTATTTTATTGGGATTCCTTTTCAGGTAACCAAGAACGATTGAAAGGATATACATTTTTGTGTAGGAAAACTGATGACCCTGATTTATATGCTTAGACAGGAATTCAAGCTCTTGCTTGAGGCATTCTTTGACCAGAAAGATGAAGAGATTTCTGACCATAGAGGGGATATATAATAAAAGATACTGATAATGATTAATCATGATACCTTTAGTGGTTATGGCAACACTTTAAATCAGGGAGTTATTTCAATTAGAGCAAGGCAAGGAGGAGCCATATTATCAGCAATATCAATAGAAGGAACATGACAGGCTTCAGTCCTTGGGGTCAAAAAAAAGAGTCAAAGCAAAAGAGACACAGAAGTATAGAACAGTCTTTTGGACTCTGTGGAAGAGGGAGAGGGTGGAATTATTTGGGAGAATGGCATTGAAACATGTATAATATCATATATGAAATGAATCGTCAGTCGAGGTTTGATGCATGATACGGGATGCTTGGGGCTGGTGCACTGGGATGACCCAGCGGGATGGTGCGGGGAGGGAAGTGGGAGGAGGGTTCAGGTTGGGGAACACGTGTACACCCGTCGCTCAAGTTGATGTGTGGCAAAACAAATACAGTATTGCAAAGTAAAAAAAAAAAAAAAAGAATCTGTACAATGTGATGATGGTTAAAATGTAAAGAATGGATACAAAAGACATGAAGAATTAAAAGACTTTGGGTTAAAGATGTAAAAAAAAAAAAGAGTCAAACACAACTTAGTGACTAAGCAACAACAGTTCAAGGTAATATCAATTCACCTTTTTATTTTAATTTCTGTTTCTGTGCAGAAATCACTAACAGACATGTATTTGATAATCAATTTTAATCAAGAGCTAGTGTTGGAGCTGTGTACACAAAGGTGAGTTAGAGAAGAGGATTACCCTAGTCAGGAGAATAAAAACAAATAGCCTGCTATAAGACACTGTATGTTAATTTATATTATTATGAAATGCAACTAAATTAGTAATATACTATGATTGGTGGACATATAGTGAAAAACTGTGGTCTTAGATTTTCCTGTCATATAAACTTATTAACTGACTCTTTGGTAAGGACCCTGATACTGGGAAAGATTGAAGGCAGGAGGAGAAGGGGACAACAGAGGACGAGATGGTTGTATGGCATCACCAACTCGATGGACATGTTTGAGCAAGCTCTGGGAGTTGGTGATGGACAGGGAAGCCTGGCATGCTGCAGTCCATGAGGTCACAAAGAGTTGGACACAAGGGAGCAACTGAACTGAACTGTTAAACCTATCAATTGTATTTGTTTCCAAGTGTGTTTTTTCATAGAGTTTGTACAACCTAGTACTCTTAGGAAACCTAAGGAAATATTGCATGGGATTACATTTTTCATTTGAGAAAAAATATTAAGAATCGCATATAGTCCTATGAGATAAATGGGAATGTCCAAATATTTCTTTTTCAAGATGGCAAATAAATTAGGAATAATAGGAAGACAACAAAGGGGAAAACTCTCAGTATCACAGAGAGAAGAAAGCTTAATAAAGTGAGTTAACTTATATAGATAAACATAAGCCAAAGGAATAAAAATTCCAGAAATAAATAGAAAGAGCAACTTCTACCTTCAAAATGAAATTTAAAAAATTCACCATTTATGGCTCTGAGTTTTAAACCCTGCAATCAGTGGCAGTTCTTCAGCCCCAGGACACTTAACTCTTTATTAGTTTCCTTCCCAAATATTTTCAGAGCTTTTTTAATGTCTTTATTCCTGAGACTGTACATGAAGGGATTCAGCATGGGTGTGACCACACTGTACATCATAGAGGCGATCAGACTTGAGTGTGAGCTGTGAGTATCAGCAGAGGTAAGGTACACTCCCAGGACTGAACAAGAAAATAAGGAGACAACTGAGAGATGAGATGCACAGGTGGAAAATGCTTTATACTTCCCCTGAGCTGATGAGATTCCATTTATGCAGGCAATTATCTTAGAGTAAGAGTAAAGAATAGCACCAAGGGAACCACCACCCAGCACCATTGATACAAAATATACCACCATGTCACAGATGAAGGTGTCAGAACAGGCAAGTTTGATCATCAAGTTGGCTTCACAGAAAAAGTGGGGGATTTCCTGCTTTGTACAGAAGGACAACTGCACCACCATTAAGCTTTGCATCAGGGCATATAGGAAACTCATAATAAAAGATGACAGAACCAGGAGACCACAGAGCCGGGGTTTCATGATGACCATGTAGTGCAGAGGGTGACAGATGGCCGTATACCGATCATAGGCCATCATGGTCAGGAGGAAGACATCCAATCCCCCAAACAGTAAGAAAAAATACATCTGGATGATGCAGCCTTCATAGGTTATGACTTTTCTGTGAGTCTGGATATTCCACAGCATCTTTGGGATGATGGTGGAGGTGAAACAAATGTCTGCAAAGGACAGGTTGGAGAGGAAGAAGTACATGGGAGTATGGAGGTGGAAGTCTGAGCTGACAGCCAGGATGATGAGCAGGTTTCCAAACACAGTGATCAGGTACATGAAGAGGAAAAGTCCAAATATGAGAGGCTGCCGTTCTGGTTCATTTGATAATCCCAGAAGTAGAAATTCTGAAATCTGTGTATTATTACTAGGTCCATAAGATTGATGTGACAACTAGCAAAGAAAAAAAAAAAATATATATATATATATATATGACTAATTTTCATACAAATGGGCATTACTAAAATAGGTGAAATTTTACAATTAATATTTTGAGGTTAAGCTACATATGTGTGTGTGTGTGTGTGTACATGCATACTAATTGGCTCAGCTGTGTTCCACTCTTTGCAACTCCCATGGACTGGAGCCCACCAGGCTCCTCTGTCCATGGAGCTTTTCAGGCAAGAACACTGGAGTGAGTTACCTATATATATATATATATATATATATATATATTATGGAATTCATCCTGTTACATGGGTCTCTATGACTTCTTTGTCTATGAGTTTTTGTCCTGGACTTTGCCTTTCAAAAATCCCTATAGTCCCATTACAGAGAAAGACTGTAAGCAAATATATACCACGCTGGGTGGTGTTAGGTGTTATGAATAAAGGAAAGATGCAGGTATAAAAGTGAGTGGATGGAACTTATTTTTCATTGAGAGTTCAGTTAATCTGCTAACTAGATGATGTTTGAAAACAGAATTCAAGGAAGACACAATAGGTGACAAGAGTTTATCAGGTCATGTACATGTCCTGTAGGTAAAAGAACCTGCAATGATACTGAAGATCTTTTTCTAGATATTTAAGCTCAAAACTAAGCCAGTGTTCAGGGGAATGTAAGAGGGAGGGTGATAAAGGATTGTGTCAGAGGATGCTGAAAAATAAAGTGACTTTTGTGCTATTACTAAAACTTCAAAACATGGGGAATCCATTATCCAGTGTATTGTTCCTTGCTTTCTGTACATCTGCTTGATGCTCAGAATAACTAATAAAGCAAATATATGTGTATAATATATACATGCATATATATACATATACAAAAGTTTGCCTAGTCAAGGCTATGGTTTTTCCTGTGGTCATGTATGGATGTGAGAGTTGGACTGTGAAGAAGGCTGAACACCGAAGAATTGATGCTTTTGAACTGTGGTGTTGGAGAAGACTCTTGAGAGTCCCTTGGACTGCAAGGAGATCCAATCAGTCCATTCTGAAGGAGATCAGCCCTGGGATTTCTTTGGAAGGAATGATGCTAAATCTGAAACTCCAGTATTTTGGCCACCTCATGCGAAGAGGTGGAAAAGACTCTGATGCTGGGAGGGATTGGGGGCAGGAGGAGAAGGGGAAGACAGAGGATGAGATGGCTGGATGGCATCACTGACTGGATGGACATGAGTCTGGGTGAACTCCGGGAGTTGGTGATGGACAGGGAGGCCTGGCGTGCTGCGATTCATGGGGTCGCAAAGAATCGGACACGACTGAGTGACTGAACTGAACTGAACTGAACATATATACATATATATGTGTTAGTCTCTCAATCATGTCTGACTCTTTGTGACCTTATGGACTGTAGCCTGCCAGGCTCCTCTGTCCATGGCAGTCTCCAGGCAAAAATACTGGAAAGGGTAGCCATTCCCTTCTCCAAGGGAGGATCTTCCTGACCCAGGGATCAAACCCAGGTGTCTTGCACTGGGGGCAGATTCTTTGCTGTCTGAGCCACCAGGAAATATATGTATATACGTCTCCAGATTGAAAAAAAAAGAGAGTTATATCTTTATGATAACAAGACATCCTATCAATTGAACATCCCACTAGAAAAATCAGTGAAGAGAATAAACCCAGAACTTGCAAATAGAAATGCACAATATACAAAAACAGTGAAAGGATTTTAAAGGGAAATGGTAAAATACACTTCTAAATTGTATTAGACACATCCTTTTAAAATTAGGACACCTTTCATCAAATCTTGAATCTACCACATAGTATCTATTTATAAAAGGCAATTTAATCATTCTATTTTTTTACGTGTTTACCCAAATAATGGGAAGAGTGATATTTATCTTTCTGAGGTGGTTGACAATACATGCAAAAGATTAGCCTCACCTTCATATTTGCAAAAGAATGGTTGTCAGTGGTGATGAGTCTCCATGTTCAGTCTTGTGGATGACAAGGCAAAGAGAAAACTGCTTGATGCAAGTGTTTAAGCAATAAATAGGAAGCTGACGCTGCAAGATGAATGTGCAAAGGGGAAAATGATGAAAGGAAGTGTGAAAAAGTGTCCAGGAGTGAAACATCCAGGAGTTTTCAAAATGTGAGTAGCACAGCCATAGCATCGAATATTAAGCAGACATTGAAATAGTGAATGAGCAAAACACTGGTGGGCTGGAGGCAAGTCCATGAGGTATTAATGAGTAAGAAGGGACAGTGGACACAAGGAAGAAACAAGACTGCATTAAAAAATAAAGAGTGCATATGACATGCACATAATTCTGTTTATTTATTGGAATACAAGTATATGAATATATATGCAAATGTATATGTTATATATAGATTGTACTTCTATAGGAAAAGAAGTTTAAAAAGAATTTATAATGTAGAGAGTGTCAGTAAGAATTCAATTAGACTAGAATTAGTGGTTTATATGCAGGTCAGGAAGCAACAGTTAGCACTGGACATGGAACAACAGACTGGTTCCAAATAGGAAAAGGAGTACATCAGGGCTGTATATTGTCACCCTGCTTATTTAACTTCTATGCAGAGTACATCATGAGAAACGCTGGGCTGCAAGAAGCACAGGCTGGAATCAAGATTGCTGGGAGAATAACCTCAGATATTCAGATGACACCACCCTTTTGGCAAAAAGTGAAGAACTAAAGAACCTCTTGATGAAAGTGAAAGAGGAGAGTGAAAAAGTTAGCTTAAAGCTCAACATTCAGAAAACTAAGATCATGGCATCTGGTCCTATCACTTCATAGGAAATAGATGGGGAAACAGTGGAAACAGTGGCTGACTTTATTTTCCTGGGCTCCAAAATCACTGCAGATGGTGATTGAAGCCATGAAATTAAAAGACATTTATTCCTTGAAAGGAAAGTTATGACCAACCTAGACAGCAAATTGAAAAGCAGAGACATTACTTTGTCAACAAAGTTCCGACTAGTCAAGGCTATGGTTTTTTCAGTGGTCATGTATGGATGTGAGAGTTGGACTATAAAGAAAGCTGAGCACCAAAGAATTGATGCTTTTGCACTGTGGTGTTGGAGAAGATTCTTGAGAGTCCCTTGGACTGCAAGGAGATCCAACCAGTTCATCCTAAAGGAAATCAGTCCTGAATATTCATTGGAAGGACTGATGCTGAAGCTGAAACTCCAATACTGTGGCCACCTGATGCAAAGAGCTGACTCATTTGAAAAGACCCTGATACTGGAAAAAATTGAAGGCAGGAGGAGTAGGGGACGACAGAGGACGAGATGGTTGGATGGCATCACCAACTCAATGGGCATGGGTTTGGGTGGACTCCAGGAGTTGGTGATGTACAGGGAGGCCTGGCGTGCTGCAGTTCATGGGGTTGCAAAGAGTCAGACACGACCTGAGTAACTGAACTGAACTGAACTGAATCAACCATAAGAAGCAAAATTGAATGAGAATCCAAAACTAACTTATACAGCAAAATTATATAATAAAAATTTGACAGTAACATCATGGGTCTCTGGCTACAGATTAAATTTCCCAAGACTTGGAAATGTAAGGATATAAGGGAAGGTCTTTTAAACTCATGGAAGAAGCAGTGCAGTGCCTAGTTTTATTTTCATCCTATATAAAAATATACTGATTCATATAAGTTTATGCAATGCAAGAGACACGGGAGATGAGGATTTGATCCTTTGTTTGGGAAGATTCCCTGGAGGAGAGCATGGCAACCCACTTCAATATTCTTGTCAGGATAATCCATAGACAGAGGAGCCTGGAGGGCTACAGTTCATAGGGTCGTAAAGAGTCAGAGATGACCTAGTGACTGAGCACACTTCCACACATACAGAAGAATATTCACTTTCATTTTTGTTTCTATCAAAGATCTTCAAGAATACTAAAGTGACAGCTCAGTTTTTCAGTAAGGAAAAATATGGAGAAAACAGAATAGACCGATTGATATATTTGACCACATACTATGAATAAACACTCACAATCTCTTACATATACACCTGTACATTCATAAAAGAACTCAGTCTTAAACAGAGATTTGGTTGAAAAACTCCAGTTCCTTATTTGGAGCAATGTAATAAAAAACAAGAATAAAAATTCTCCAACCCTTCCACCACAAATGTAAAGATTTTGTATAGACTATAATAGAGAATACAAATGAAAAAGTAATCCATAGATAGTATTCAGCTTCACAGGAAAATAATTGCAAAATAAAGCTATTTAGCATCCTGCTTTTTAATTCTCAAAGATATTTTT
Source organism: Bubalus kerabau (assembly GCF_029407905.1). Classification (NCBI taxonomy): domain Eukaryota; kingdom Metazoa; phylum Chordata; class Mammalia; order Artiodactyla; family Bovidae; genus Bubalus; species Bubalus kerabau. The sequence continues at coordinate 178,435,055 of NC_073624.1, forward strand.
TAATCTGAATACCCAGAGTGAAAAAGAGACAATGTATGTATCATGAACTTTAATGTATCATGAACTTTTATTACAAAGTAATATTTGCAAACAATACATTGGTCTGGGTCTTTCTTACAAATATAGAAATGTTTCAGAAGTAGCCCATCTTAAAAATTAAAAAAAAAAAATACTCACAATTCATCAGACTACCTCCACACCAAACGATTTTTATTTACTTTCTTTTTCTCCAAAACCCCTTAGATAAGTCCTGCTTTTACTAGAAGCACTATACGCCAGCCATTCTTGACTCTAATGGGTTACCTTCACTTAATAGTCAACAGTCACCCCTGTGAAGGTTCATGCTCACATCCCTTTTCAGCATGATAAATAAATGTATTAATTAGTTAATCAGAAAAGCAAACAACTAGCAATATCTTAGCATTGGGCCCAGCAAGTGGCTCTCAGGTGACCTCAAGGATATGTTCTTGGATTTTATTTTCTCTGATCCTTTTCTGCAGTACCTCTTGGACTCACTAACTCACCTGGTTGGGAACTCTGAGAGGAAGGTCACTGAGGGGAACTCCAAACTCCTCCTGGATGGTTAATGATGGAGACTGACGCTCTGGCTCCTCAAAAGACAGTAGGAAGGAGGGTGGCAAGAGTCTCCCAGCCAGACTTAGGACTCCAAGAGCAACTACCATGCCCCATGCAGCCCAAGGTTGTACAGGCTGAGGGATGCAGCAGAGGAGATATTTATAGCTCCCCTTGTCTGCTCATCAGCACATTTCTGTCTTGTTACTCCAAACCCTAAGCACATGATTTCCCAGTGGGACACTAGTCTGAAGATGGAAGGGAATGTCCTGGAGATTCTGGGTTTTCAAGAGACCAGGTTAGAGTCAAGAGAATCCAGAGCTTATTATCATAGTTCTTCCTCGTGTACATTCTGAATTATTCAGTCTAACCTTCCAGCACCTCATCCCAAACCTGACCTAAGATTTTCTCCAAATTTAAGACCACATTACATACTTGCATAGATTAGATTCCTTGAGTCTATAAAGTATTTTGTAGTAGAGACACAGCCCCTGATGGCTAGAGAAAATTGCTCTTCTCTTTAACAAAGACAAGGAGGAGAACTTTATTCCTTTGATATAAACCTTGAGCTCTACACCTCAGTTTCATGCCACATTGTCCAAAATCACTTGGAATTTCATAAGTATATCACGTTAAGAATTGTCATTTAGTCCCTCACATTGAAATGTTTGTTAATCTTAAGGTATATATTTGGATTTTTTTTCCTCTATAATATTTACTCAGAATAGGAAAGTAGATATGTTCTTCCTTATAGCTTCCAGAAGAAATCCAGTACACAATCATTTTGACTTTACCCAATGAGACTCATTTCAGTCTTTTGGCCTCCAGAATTGTAGGAGCATAAATGTGTTTGTTTAAATCATTAGTGTGGTAATTTTACATTTGCATTAGGAATTGGCTATAGATATTTATTCAACTTCCCTGGTGGTTCAGTCCATAATCTACCTACAATGTAGAAGACACCAGTTCAGTCCCTGGTCCAGGAAGATCAGGTGGAGAAGAAAATGGCAACCCATTCCAGTATTCTTGTCTGGAGAATCCAATCCACAGAGAAGCCTACAGTCTGTAGGGTCACGAAGAGTCAGACATGACTTATTGACTAAGCCACCAACAACAACATAGACATTTAGCCAATAAAATTTTGTTCAAGAAACTGAGATTACATTTCTGAATTTATTCATTTAACTTCCCCTGGGGAAAGACATACTGTGTTGTAATCTCATCTTAAGTAGAAGAGGAAATTTAAATTCAATTTGGGAAATATTCACACTTTTTAGATGATAGACATTTTCTCATTGCATAAATGTAAATGCTTTTTAGATTGTGATGTCCCTGAGACACTAATATAGGAAAAGTAATTATTTAATTTGTTGTCTACCATTTATACATATTAATTCTTCTGATCCAAGAACATATGATATTGCTCCATTTATTTGTGCCTACTTCCACTTCTTTCATGAAAGTCTTAAAAACGGTTTAGTGTATAGGAATTTGACCTCTTGGTTAAATTGATTTCTGAATATTTTTACATCCTTTTTGATGCTATTGTAATTGAGTTTTCTTTTCTAGATTGTTCATTTTTAGTGTATATAGACATAATTGATTTTTACATATTGATTTTCTATCCTGCAAATTTACTGAATTTGTTTATGTGTTCTAATGCTTTTTGATGGAGCATTTAGGTTTTCATATAGATAGATAGATATAGAGACTTATCTTCTTCAAACAGACAAATTAATGTTTTTCTTTCCAATTAGGATGCCTTTATTTGATTTCCTAGGTACTCTAACTAGAACTTTCAGGACTATGTTGAATAGAAGTGGTAAGAGTGGACCCTCTTGTCTTGTGTCTGATCTTAAATAATGTGTTTTCAATTTTTTACCAGTCAGTATAATGTCATCTATGGGCTTTTCATATATGGTCATTTTACGGTTGAGGTTCATTCCTTCTATATTCACTTTGGTAGAATTTTTTTCACGAAAGAATGTTGAATTTTGTCAAATGATTTCTCTGCATCTATGGTTATTAACATATGATGTTTACCTTTAATTCCATTCATATGGTGTATTACATTGATTGATTTGCTTTTGTTGAACCATACTTGTGTCCCAGAGATTAACCCCATGTGATCCTTGGTTATGATCCATTTAATGCTCCATAGAACTTGGTTTACAAGGATCTTGTTTAGAAATTTTCCATGTATATTCATCCAATATTTTGTACTGTAGTTTCCTTTTTCCTTCTTTAAAGATTTTTTAACTTTTAAAAATAGCTTTATTGAGACATGATTCACATACAATTCACCAATTTTAAATGTACAATTCAATTTTTTTAGCACATTCTTAGATATCTACAACCATCAACAGTTTTAGAACATTTCCTGATAGAATTCATGATGCAGTTGTTAGAATCTGCTTATCTATGATTCCCTTCAAGAGTCCTGGCTGCTGTTATTCCAATTTCTCTCCACCCCCTTGTCATAAAGTTTGTCAGTTTTCTGGATGGACATGCAGTCACTGGGTCTCCTGCACAGCTGGGTAAGCTGGACTCTCACTCATATGCTTTCACTTTTTTTGTGGGAGAAATCACAGGACCAGATGTTGCACATGGCATTGACCTGTTCCACCTCAGGGGAGGCATGATGCCAGAGAAACTAGCTAACCTGAAACATAAAGAAAGACAGACACCCTCAATGAGAGTCATGAATGAGAATGTGAGAAACAACTTGCTTGGAAAAGACTAACAGAAGCAGCAAAAAATGTAATATTTTATGTTTTTGCATAAAATATTAATCAATCTCTAGAGGTCAGGTATGGACTTGCTGTATGAGAAGAAGTACATTGAAGGGGGTATTATTTCACTGCAACTACTAGATAGTCATGCAAGTTGGCAGACCAGATAAAGTTAGTTGTCAAATAAAGCTCTTGGACAAAGAACTCCAGAAAATGGCAGTTTGTAATTGGGCTGAGAAATCTCATATATGAAAATAATCAAGATGATAAATGTGAGACACACCAGTATCTAATATAGATATAAATAGCACGGTTCATCCCTTAGGGATTTGTTGAAAATCTACTATTCTTGAATTTATTGATGTGAGGTGAGCACACAGGTATGGAGTGAGCACATTGGGATGATAGGATCATACACAATGTACACAATGTTGTACTCAGCTATATGGACTTATAAGCATCTAAATAGTGATCAGAGCACCTCCAGCTATATAATTTCACTTGATAAGAAAGGCATTGTAATAAACTATATGATTTAGGATAGCTTGTTATGCAGCAATAGCTAACTGAAACAACAAAGCATAAAGTAATGAGAGCATGCATAAAAATCCACTGCTTTTTATTTTTGGCATACATCTTGATTTGGGAACACTATTCATGATTATTATTTAAACGTGCTTCAGATAACTAGATTATCAGTTGATTCATTGGTTTCTCCTTAATGAGGAACTTGTTCTAAGAAACTTGGAATGGTTGGAAGGATATGCACGTTGTGCCAAAGTAAATGGTGATCTGGAATCACATGACTAGGTAGAAATTTCAGCTTGCTTGTGAGTCATCCTTTGATCATGAAGAATGAAGGTTCCTGAGTAGGAAGGACATATGAAATCATTCAGCTTGATATTGTTCATTCACTGCTCATGATTCTTTAGTGGTTATGATGAAATTTAGAAAGTGAAGATCCTTCATACAGAGCAACAGAGGAGTCATAACTGCAATCAGGACAGGAAATTTTAAAGTCAAAATTGAGTGATCCAGGAAAACAATTATAAAACACACCAACCAATCACTAACTCCAATGTATAGACTCCCTCTCTATTGGACACCAATTTTCCACTTTTCAATGAGTAGATATATAGATAGAAATTTTTTACATGTAAGGTTGAAAATTTGCTATGACATATTTAAGGTTATCTGTGACAATAGGACCATACTGTTGCTGTTGTTCAGTTGATGTTATGTCTGACTCTGTGACCCCATGGACTGCGGCAGGCCAGGCTTCCTGGTCCTTCACCATATACCGGCGTTTGCTCAAGCACATGTCCGTTGAGTTGGTGATGCCATCCAACCATCTCATCCTGTCATCCCCTTCTCCTGCCTTCAATCTTCCCCAGAATCAGGATCTTTTCCAATGACTCTGCTCTTCACATCAGGTAACCAAAGTATTAGAGCTTCAGCTTCAGCATCAGTCCTTCCAGTGAATATTCAGGGTTGGTTTTCTTTAGGATTGACTGGCTTGATCTCCTTGAAGTTAAGGGACTCTCAAGAGTCCTATCCAACCCACAGTTTGAAAGCATCAGTTCGTTAATGCTTGGCTTTCTTTATGGTTCAACTCTCACATCCATACAAAACTACTGAAAAAACCATAGCTTTGACTATATGGATCTTTGTTGGCAAAGTAATGTCTCTGTTTTGTAATATGCTGTCTAGATTTTTCATAGCTTTTCTTCCACGGAGCAAGAGTCTTTTAATATCATTGCTGCAATCACCATTAGAAGAGATTTTGGAGCACAAAGACCATATTGCTGCTGCTGCTGCTAAGTCACTTCAGTCGTGTCCAACTCTGTGCGACCCCACAGACGGCAGTCCACCAGGCTTCCCTGTCCCTGGGATTCTCCAGGCAAGAAAACTGGAGTGGCTTGCCATTTCCTTCTCCAATGCATGAAAGTGAAAAGTGAAAGTGAAGTCGCTCAGTCATGTCCGACTCTTAGCGACCCCATGGACTTTGGCCCACCAGGCTCCTCTGTCCATGGGATTTTCCAGGCAAGAGTGCTGGAGTGGGGTGCCATTAAGGTCAGTCTATTTATTAACATTTGTGTTTCAGTATAGATTTTACTGGGAGATACACATTTGATGATGATTTTTAATAGGTGATTATGGTAGATACTTGGAGAAGGCAATGGCACCCCACTCTAGTACTTTTGCCTGGAAAATCCCATGGACGGAGAAGCCTGGTAGACTGCAGTCCATGGGGTCGCTAGGAGTTGGACATGACTGTGTAACTTTCAAGTAGACAACCTGAGTGACTTCACATTCACTTTTCCCTTTCATGCATTGGAGAAGGAAATGGCAAGCCACTCCAGTGTTCTTGACTGGAGAATCCCAGGGATGGGGGAGCCTGGTGGGCTGCTGTCTATGGGGTCGCACAGAGTCAGACACGACCGAGGCGACTTAGCAGCAGCATAGTAGATACTAGGGACACAGGTTGAACAAGCAGCATATAACCCCAGAAGAGCAGTTATAAAGCTCAATAGTATGAATAAAGTTGATATTATCAAGATATCATGGAAATAAGGTTATGATATACACAAAAAATGAGAGACTCAAAATAACAAACTGGTTTGGATTTCACTCTTCAATGGAATTATATAGGTTACTCTAGCTGCTAAGTGTGGTCTTTCTATGTGAGTGATACAACTCAAGACAATTCTTTATGGAAAATTTAAAAAAATTACTTGGAAAGATAGCTCTCATTTAAAGGGAAAAAATGAGGAACAAAAATTTTCCCATGAAATAAATGGAAATTTTCAAATATTCCTTATCCAATTTCAGAAAAAAATATGAAACTTAGAGAAGTAAGGAAAGATATCCATATACCAGACAGAATAGAAAGCTTAATCAAGTGACTTACTTAAATTATATGAAGTTGATTTCAAAGAAATAGAAATAACAGGAAATAAATGTAAGGAATAAGAGCTCTTTCTACAATCTGATCAAGAATCACAATTTCTGCCTCTAATGCTTTGAGTGCTGTAATAACTGACACCTCTTCAGCCCCAGGACAGTTGGCCCTTTTACAGCCGCCATCCCAAATAATCTTCTTAGAAATCTCTTTATGTCTTTATTTCTCAGACTGTAGATGAAGGGGTTCAGCATGGGTGTGACCACTGTGTACATCACAGAGGCTGTTGCACTTGAGTGTGAGCCATGGGTAGCAGCAGAGCTAAGGTACACTCCTAAGCCTGTACAATAAAACAAGGAGACGACTGAGAGGTGAGATGCACAGGTGGAAAAGGCTTTGTACTTCCCCCGAGCTGATGAGATTCCACGTATGAAGAAAACTATCTTAGAGTAAGAGTAACATATCCCAGTGAATGGACCACCACCAAACAGCCCAATTGCAAAATACATCATCACATTATTGAGAAAGGTATTAGAACAGGCAAGTTGGATCACATCTTTGAATTCACAGAAGAAGTGGGGGATTTCCAAGATGGTACAGAAAGACAGTCGTAATGCCAGTAAGCTTTGTAACAAGGAATTCAAGGCACCTATTAGCCATGATATCAGCACCAGCAGTCTACAGAGAACAGGGTTCATGATGACTGTGTAGTGCAGGGGGTGGCAGATGGCTATGAAGCGATCATAGGACATCACAGTCAGAAGAAAGTTGTCCAACTGTACAAACAGTAGGAAAAAATACATCTGGGTGAGGCAGTCTTCGTAGGTAATGACTTTGGTTTGAGTTATTATATTCAGCAGCATCTTTGGAATAGTGGTGGAGGTGAAGCAGATGTCTACAAAGGACAGGTTGGAGAGGAAGAAGTACATGGGGGTGTGGAGGTGGGAATCTGAGATGATAGCCAGGATGATGAGCAGGTTTCCAAACACAGTGATCAGGTACATGGATAGGAAAAGGCCAAATATGAGGAGCTGCAATTCTGGTTCCTTCAAAAATCCCAGAAGAACAAATTCTGAAATTTGTGTATTGTTGCCTGGTACCATGTGGTAGTGATCACTACTAGGACAGAAAGAAAAATGACTAATTTTTACACATATAGACCTTAGCATAGTGAAATGCTGTAAATTATATTCAGTCATTTTAAATGGCCTTCTGTGACATCATAAGTGTTATCAATTCATTTCAGTTCAGTTGCTCAGTCATATCTGACTCTTTGCGACCCCATGGACTGCAGCCCACCAGTCTCCTCCATCCATGGGATCCTTCAGGCAAGGATACTGGAGTGGGTTGCCATTCCTTTCTCCAGGGGATCTTCCTGACTCAAGGACTGAACCCTGGTCTCCTGCATTGCAGGCAGACTCTTTATAGTCTGACCCACCAGGGAAGCTGTGACAACAATGAATAGAAATTCCCATAGACAGGTTTTCCACCAACAGGTAATCTTATTACCCAGTTTAAATGCAAAATTCTTTCATACATTTGAGGGATTTATGTTGAATACTGTGTCCTGGCCTTCTCAGGTGGCTCAGTGCTAAAGAATCCACCTGCCAATGCAGTAGATGAGAGTTCAATACCTGGGTCAGGAAGATCCCCTGGAGAAGGAATGGCAACCCACTCCAGTATTCTTGTCTGGGAAATCCCATGGATAGAGGAGCCTGGCAGGCTATAGTCCATGAGATTGCAAAAGAGTCAGACATAAATTAACTATTAAACAACAATTGACTGTATTCTGGGCTAAAATTATATGATGCTGACAACGAGACTCCCAATGATAAATAATAAAGAAATGATATAAATTAGCAAACAAAAAGCATACACCTGGTGATAGGTTTTAGGGGAAAAAATAAGGATAAATAGAGTGAATGGAGGTGTTACATTTGAATGCAAGTTAAAGAAGATCTGCAAACTAGGAGAAATTTGAACAGAAGCCTGAAGAAAGACAAAGCAGAGACACAAAATTATCTGGTGAAAGAGTGTGCCCTGTTGGAGAAAGAGTCAGTGAAAAGATCTTAAGTATGTCACTTGCTTCAAATTCTAGACTTAAAAGGAAGCCAAAGTTTCTAGGGGAATAAGCAAGAGGGAGAGTTATGAGAGATGGTGTCAGAGGCTGCTGAGGAACAAGGCAACCTCCCTGCTACAGGTGAGACCTTAATTCACATGTTGTTCCTCTCACATTTTTTTGTTTGTTTCGATTCTTTCCTCTGAGTAGAAGTGGATCCACTCCTTATGCTCTTCTGCTGTTAACATTGCAGGATTTGTCCATTTTGGAGTACATAAACTCAGGTATCACTGCCCAGAGAAATGCTCATTGCAAACACACACATACACACACACACACACACACACACACACACACACACACACACACACAAATACAGCACATTATGGTTTGCTGGGTTTGTTACTTCTTGGCTTTTCCTACTTCCAGTCACAATAATTAGGACATTGTGCTATCTACTAATAGCAAATTATCTTTACCATAAAGAATGTAGAAATAGTACCTAAATTAAAGTTGGCAAGCCTCTTGATGAAGTGGTATTCTGTTTAATATGAACTCTTTTTTTGCCTTCTCTGAAAAGAAAATTTATGTTGGGCTGCCCTGGTAGCTCACATGGTAAAGAATCTGCCTGTAGTGTGGGAGACCCAGGTTTGATCTCTGGACAAGAAGTTAAAAAAAAAAAAAAAAAAAAAAAAAAACCTGAGAGAGAAGAAAGAATAGAACATGTGGAGGAAAATAAACATTGCCTATAGATCCCACCTCTTGGTGGTTGCCTTGCTCTAGGGCACTGTCCTTGGAGTATGTGTATCTCAGTTCTGCAGGTATTTCATCTTCTTGGATAAGTCTGATGGCCTCAGTGATCTACACTATGGTAACCCCCATGCTGAACCCCTTTATTTGCAAGACAAGATCTAATAAGCTCAGGCAGTCTCTGGGAGACAGTGAAAAAGAGAGACTCCTTGATTTCAGCAGCATCCCAATCCCAGTTATACTCCCTTGATGCCCAGAATACTTAATAAGGTACCCTAAAGGAATTTATCAAAGGAAACATGAATCATTATCTTTGTAATGATAATGCATTTCACTAACTGAACTCTACTAGAAAAAGGAGCAAAGGGAAGTAGCCCACAATTTACAACGGAAAATATACAATGTTCAACAATAGATGAGGATTTTAAACGTAAGTGGTATAGAGGTTCTAAATGATTTTAAATGAAAAGTTTTTGAGTCAGAAAACCCCTGTTTGAATCTCAGAACTACCGTCTATCAGCTGTTTGTACTTAGTGAGACTACAGACCCATTCTAACTGTTAATATCTTTACACAAAAAGGAAGAGGTATCCATTCTTCTAAGTTGGTAGACAAATTTACTCAATGTGTATACAAAACTTAACATACTTGTTTCATGTCACTAAGTGAATGATTATAACTTGTGATGAGTTTGGCTGATTATTTTCTTCTACCTCACAAATGTCTCCATTGCCTTCCCACCACTTGGTAACGAAGAGTTGCAAACTAAAGCTCAGTAGTATAGCATCTTGCATATCAAATACAGCTTTTTCATGTGAACACTCAATGTGAGAGAAGATACTGTGAAATGTATGTCTCAAGAACTCTGTTCCAAGGCAGTACCTAATTCAATAGATGTGGGAAAAAAATGGAAGATGCCCAATATATCCCATCTTAGAATACTGAAAAAAGGTGTATGTTTCACCGCTCATGCCTCCAAACCTAGGTTTCTTTTTCTCTGTAACTGTGAACTTCTAACCTGTTCTACTTTACCAGAACCAGTTTGAGCTCCCAATTCCTCCTTCATTCACGTCTCCGAATCAGACTTCCATTCCCATCACTTAATTGTCAGCAAAGACTCTTGTGTTGCTGAGTCTATCAGACACTTCTCCTTTGAACATTAAATAAGCAAATTATAATTAGTCAACCTAGCAAAACAGCATGACTAATATCTCTGCTCTGTTATAAGATGATTAGACACTCGGGTGACCTCAGGTAAAAGTTTTCTACTTCCATTCTCTCTGAACCTTTCTTGAAGTACCTATATAACCCTCACACTCACCTAGATGGGGACTATGAGAAGAAAGTTCCTGTGTGGATATTCAAATTCCTCCCTGGATGGTGAATGATGGACTGGAGCTCTGTTCCCAGACAGGTCAGAAGGAAAGAGGGAAGCATTGGTCCTTATTCAGATGTAGGACTTCAAAACCAACAACCCATGTCCTGTGCAGCTCTAGGTTGTTTAGACTGAGGGACTGCAGCAGAGGAGATACTTACTGCTCCCTGTGTTTGCTCATTAGGCACTGTTTCCATTGTTACTCCCACCTCTGAGCACAACACTTCCCTGTGGGCACTGGTCTAGTTAGACAAGAAATTATTCTTATGATACTCTCTTCCCAGGAGACCAGGTTAGATGTCAGGAGAATCTAGTTCATATTGTTATTGTTGTTCAGTTGCTAACTTATGTCTGACTCTTTGTGACCCCATGGGCTGTAGCTCTCCAGGCTTCCCTGTCCTTCACTATCTCCCAGAGTTTGCTCAAACTCATGCCCCTTGAGTCAGTGATGCCACCCAACCATCTCATCCTCTGTCATCCCTTCTCCTCCTGCATTCAGTCTTTCCCAGCATTAGGGTCTTTTCTAATGAGTTGGCTCTTCGCATAAGGTGGCAAAATGTTGGAGCTTCAGCTTCAGCATCAATCCTTCCAATGAATATTCAGGGTAGATTTCCTTTAAGATTGACTGGTTTGATCTTGCAGTCCAAGGGACACTCAGGGGTCTTCTCCAGCTCCACAGTTCTAAAGCATCTATTCTTGAGTGCTCAGCCTTCTTTCTGGTTCAATTCTCACATCTGTACATGACTACTGGAAAACCATAGCTTTGACAATAGGAACCTTTGTCAGCAAAGTGATGTCTCTGCTTTTTAATACACTGTCTAGGTTTGTTGTAGCTTTTTTTCCAAGGGGGAAGTATCTTTTAATTTCATGGTTGCAATCACCATCACAGTGATTTTGAAGCCCAAGAAAATAAATGAAAATGTAGAATTCATCTCCTGAGGGTGCAATTATTATACCACTGTCACTGTCAGATAACTATGCAAGTAGGCAGAGAGATTTTGTTGGTCAGGTAAAGCCCCCAGGTAAAGAGATTTAGAGGTAACTGTTGGCAGTTGTACTTAAAACCTCAGAAATGTAAAGGATCAAGGTGATATGGGTGGGACTCACAGGGCCTCTGCTTTCTTTGTGGCTCAGTCGTAAAGAATCCATCTGGAATGCAGGAGATTTGGGTTTAATCCCTGGGTTGGGAGATCGTCTGGAGAAGGAAATGGCAACCCACTCCAATATTCTTGCCTGGAAAATTCCATGGACATTGGAACCTGGTGGCTGTAGTCCATGGGATTGCAAAGAGTCATAAACAACTGAATGTGCACACACACCACAAACACACACACACACACACACAAATATAAACAATACTACGTATTATATATTATGATATATTAAATATAATATTATGATATATATTATATATTATAATATATAATACATTATTCAGTATATATTGTATATGGTATATATACTATATAATATGTATTTTACAATATGTAGTGTATATTATATAGTATATATTATATATCTATTATATGTAATAATGAATGACATTTATATGGTTAATCACTGAACATTTAATGATCATAAAAATTTTAATTTTGTTTAGAGCAATGGAATGAGTAGCATCTACAGGCATCATTGAAATATTTCAAGATGAAATCAGGAAGAAAATTCAATAAAAACAACTTAAGCATATCAAATCATCACCCCAGTGAAACACATCCTTTCACAGGGACATCGATCTTCCATACTTCAATGTGTGAATGTATAGCATAATAAGTATTTCACTTAGTAATACAAAGCAAATTTAAAAATTTTCTTTGTATTCATGTTTTCCCTAACTCAAAAACCATATTAAGTATAATAAGTAACATTAAATAAATAAATTTTATTTACTCAAATTTGTTTCAGTGTAGACTCTACCTGCTGACGTGTATTTGGTGACCATTTCAACAGTCACTCGAGCAGGCACTGTGGACATGGAGCTGAATAAGAGAATAGGATCCTTTTGAGGAGAATAAAACTCAATGCCCACATATACACACACTATTATTTAAGTCTACAAATGGCTGCTGACTCTAGTTCTCTTGCCTGGAAATGTCCATGGACAGAGGAGCCTGGCAGGCTATAGTTCATGGAGTCACAAAAGTTGGACACAACTGAGAGACTAACACTTTCATTTTATCAGAACAAACAGTTAAAATATGACATACAAAGGAATGATTTACACAAAGGTGAAAAAAATCATGGTCTCAGATTTTCCTCTAGTAAAAAAATCTACAAATTATTTTGGTTTTTAATTGTATTTCCTAAAATGAGTAATATAACAACAACTACTCTTTTGGGAAAACAAGAAAAAATTACTTGGAATGCAAAATGCATCACCATGTTATTAAGAAAAATGTCAGAACAGAAATTATCATTGAGAAATTGATGTCTCACCCTATAAAGAATTGAAAATTTCCATATATTTCTATGCAAAAAGATAGGCAAAGTTTGTAAATTTAAAAATATACAAATTAAAAAAAAACTGGCTTTGTATTAGACTGAGAAGAAAGCTTAATGAGTTACTGACACTGCATAAAGAATTTTAATTAAAAAAAAAAAAAGTCCCAGGAAGTAAATGGGCAGAGCAAAGCTGATCCTACAATGATCAAAGAACCACAATTTTTAGTTCCAAGGCTTTGAACTGAGCAGTCGAGAGTACTTCATCACACCCAGGATATCTGTCCATCTTATTCTTGTCATCACACAGGGACTCTTCTGAACTTCATTTATGTTTTTATTCCTGAAACTCTAGAGAAATGGACCCATCATGAGTGTGACACCTATGTACATCACTGAGGCTTTTGCACTTAAGTTTGAGCTGTGGGTAGCCGCAGAACTAAGGTATATTCCTAAGCTCCTACAATAAAATAAAGAGACATCTGAGCTGAGATGCACAGGTGTAAAATGCTTTATTCTTTCACTGAGGTGAAGAGATTGCATTATGGAGGATACTAATTTAACGAGAGGATCACAAGCCAGCAGCACTGATGCAAAATACATCACTGAGTTATTAACAAAGGTGTCAGAACAGAACATGAAAAATTTTCACACCAATGGGCATTACCCATATTACTTAACCTGGACAATTTTTATTTTGCAGTCAATATTGATTTTAATTGGTTATAGATAAGTTCTTCTTGAGATTATGCCCCACTCATTTTATCTCTGCATAGGAAATTTTGCCCCATTCTCAGCATATTCTCAAAAATATCATATATGCTGCAACTGTAAGAAGAAATTCTTGCATGTATTTAGGAACATATTTCAAGTGCCAACCACGTTCCAAGAACACATAGGCAATAAGCATAGGGTGCTTAAAAATAAATACCCCACCATCCAATGACGGTGAGAATGATATGCAAATAAGTATGTCAGATGGTGACAAATGCTATGAAGGAAACAAATCCATGTATATATATATATAAAAATCTTGGTAGGAGATATTATCTTGTGCTGAGTGTTCAAATAAGGCTGGCAAACAGGTAATAATTCAGCAGGTAGCTCAAGAAGGAAAGAGAATGATGTAGTATGACATCAGGAGGAGCATGTGCCTGGCAGAGGGAATGGCCACTGCCATGGACCTGAGGAAGATATTTGTTCCACATGTTCAAATGCAAACAAGGAAGCCACTGGGGCAGAAGGATAAGCAAGTTGGGGAGTGATTAGAGATGGTGTCAGGGATGCTGAGGAACAAGGTGGCCTACCTGCTACATATTGCACTTCAGTCCACAGAGAATCCCTTTTTGTATGTTCTTTCTTGCATTTGATTAATTTATTGCCAAGGCTTCCTGTGAATTCAAACAAATTTCTTAATACTATCTTTTGACTGAATTCTGACCTCTGTGTTATGTCACTTTAATATATAAGCCCAGGTGCCTCTGCTTTAGGAACTGCTCTCAAGCCACAGGGCAGACACATACCAAATCCTCCTGGGCTGTGTTACTACCATGCACTTCTCACCCAGAACTACCTGCCTGTGTCATTACAATTGAGGCTGGTCAAATCAGATTATCTTTCTCCTAAAAATGTATAAATGGTACCCAGAAATTCCACTTCCTAAGCTTTCCATGGACCAATAAACTAGGGGTTCCTTTTACGTATGAGTGTTTCTGCCATGTATTTTTAAAAAAATAAATTAAAAAGTAAGAGAGAGCACTTCCCTGATGGTCCAGTGGTTAAGAATCTGTCTGCCCATTTCTCCAAAGAAGACATACAGATGGCTAACAAACACATGAAAAGATGCTCAACATCACTCATTATCAGAGAAATGCAAATCAAAACCACTATGAGGTACCATTTCACACCAGTCAGAATGGCTGCGATCCAAAAGTCTACAAGTAATAAATGCTGGAGAGGGTGTGGAGAAAAGGGAACCCTCTTACACTGTTGGTGGGAATGCAAACTAGTACAGCCACTATGGAGAACAGTGTGGAGATTCCTTAAAAAACTGGAAATAGACCTGCCTTATGACCCAGCAATCCCACTGCTGGGCATACACACTGAGGAAACCAGAAGGGAAAGAGACACGTGTACCCCAATGTTCACCGCAGCACTGTTTATAATAGCCAGGACATGGAAGCAACCTAGATGTCCATCAGCAGATGAATGGATAAGAAAGAAGTGGTACATATACACAATGGAGTATTACTCAGCCATTAAAAAGAATACATTTGAATCAGTTCTAATGAGGTGGATGAAACTGGAGCCTATTATACAGAGTGAAGTAAGCCAGAAAGAAAAACACCAATACAGTATACTAACGCATATATATGGAATTTAGAAAGATGGTAACAATAAACCTGTGTACGAGACAGCAGAAGAGACACTGATGTATAGAACAGTCTTATGGACTCTGTGGGAGAGGGAGAGGGTGGGAAGATTTGGGAGAATGGCATTGAAACATGTAAAATATCATGTATGAAACGAGTTGCCAGTCCAGGTTCGATGCACGATACTGGATGCTTGGGGCTGGTGCACCGGGACGACCCAGAGGGATGGAATGGGGAGGGAGGTGGGAGGAGAGTTCAGGATGGGGAACACATGTATACCTGTGGCAGATTCATTTTGATATTTGGCAAAACTAATACAATTATGTAAAGTTTAAAAGAATCTGTCTGCCAACCTGAGGGACACAGGTTTGAGCACTGCTCCCAGAAGATCCCATATGCCACTTGGCAACTAAGTCCATTCATCACAACTACTGAAACCTGTGCGCCAAGAACCCATGCTTAGCAACAGAAGAAGCCACCAAGATGAGGAGCCAGTGCACCGCAACGAAGAGTAGTAGTGCCACTGCACTAGCGGTGCCATAAAGTATAGATATAGATATAGATAAGATATTGATATATAGATATAGATATTTAAGTACAAGAGAGACTAAAAGAAATGAAATGGATATTGTGGGGAAATGATCTACTAAGCTCAAAGGTTCTCTAAGAAAATGTGATGAAGAATAACTTCTTCAGTTTGGTAAAATTCCAGCCCCTGTAAGATTTCCTTGATGTCAAGAGGAAAAAGTACCTTTATTCCAACAACATAGACAGTGATATGTATATGATGTGAAACACCATACAGATTGAATATCCAAGAAAAAATAAGCAAAAGGAATAAATCAACAGTTCACAAAAGGATATATACAGACACAGTAAGAGTTTAGTATGTCTCATATTAAGCAGTATAAGATTTGTCCTCAGACTTTCCATATTTTTAGACTTTTTCTTTTTTGTGGTCTTGAAGTAGGAGATAGATGAGCCCAGCCCCTGGACTGGATAGCTGGTGTTGGTCAAGTGGAGTAAAACTGAAATTTTGTTCTCACCCAGATACTCCAAGGACAAAGCTAGAGGCAGAAGCTGATTTCTGCTGAAGTAAAGAGTTAAAGTGCCCACTCCTGAGGTCAAGGAAGACTTCCGTGTCTGCACATGTGCACGGAGGCTCCTTGGGAGTCGAGAAGGGAGGGAGTGCCATCCCAAAATAAGTGTGGACACGCACCCACAGGTCTGTGATGGGACCCATCTTAGCAAAAAGTTCTGTATGCGTCTTGGTGAGGGTCCTAGGACCAATCAGGTGTGATAAAAGAAAAAAGTTAACTGGCCAAGTGTAAGCAAAGACCCAGAAGGACTGTCCTATGTATATGATTTAAATCACCTTTTTACTGTGCTCCTCATTCAGGACACCAGCACTCCTCTCTGGGGGTGTATTTCTGTGCTGATTTAAATAAATAAACTGCTTCTCTGGGTATCCTTCCATTTATTGTGCTGTGTCTCTTAATAATAAACTTTGTATCTGTTTTGCAGTCTTTGCCTCCTTGAAACATTTTTGCTTTCAAATGGGGTAAGAATCAGGGAACTTTGCTTCTAGCCTTGGTGGTCTAAGGCTTCCTTAATAGCTCAGTTGGTAAGGAAAGGAATCCACCTGCAATGCAGGAGACTCCAGTTCGATCCCTGGGTCGGGAAGATCTGCTGGAAAAGGGATAGCCTACCCACTCCAGTATTCTTGAGCGTCCCTTGTGGCTCAGCTGGTGAAGAATCTGCCTGCATTGAGTGAGACCTGGGTTCAATTTCTGGGTTGGGAAGGTCCCCTGGAGAAGGGAAACACTACCTACTCCAGTATTCTGGCCTGGAGAATTTCATAGAGTCGGTCATGACTGAATAACTTTCACTTTCACTTCTTGGTGGACTAACAGCTAAATTCAATACAAGGACAGGGAAATAAGATCCTGCTTCAAGACTACTGTCTCTCTGAGAACAGTCTGATAGGGAATGAAGCAAACCCTGTCTCAGTTTTCTTATAGGGCACTGCTTTTTATGTTTGTTTTTGTAAGCATGTTTTAATTAACATTTTTAATAAATATTTTCATAGTAAATATTAAGAATACCATTGATCTAATCAGATAAACCTGAAACATGAATTTAATATCTCACTGTTCATTTATTTAATAAATATCTATTGAGCATGATGTTATAAAAGATATTAATGTCTAACATTTAGGTCTTCTCTGGAGGCTCAGTGGTAAAGAACCTGCCTGCCAATGCAGGAGACTCGGGTTCAATATCTGTGTCAGGAATATCTTCTGGAGGAAGAAATGACAACCTACTCCAATATTCTTGCCTGGGAAATCCCCTGGACAGAGGGGCTTGGCAGGTTACAGTCCATGGGGTGGCAAAAGAGCTGGACACGACTTATGGCTAACAACAACAAATGGCTAACACTTAACTGAATATTTAACATGAATCAATGCATTAAATGGATTGTTTCACTTAATCTTCACAATAACTTTATGAAGCAGTTTCATTATTATCTGAGCTTTTCATGATACGAAACTGAAGCACAGAGCAGTGAAATGACTTTCCCAGGGTCTCAAAGCTAGACAGTCGGTATTTTAACCCAAAGAGTTTGAGTCCAGAGGCCAGGTTTTTAATCATTGTTATGAAACTTGATGTGATTTACAAAGAATAATAAAGCCCTTTTTTTTTGTTTTGCCTTTAATGAATTTATAGACTATAGGCGATTGCTTGTCTGTTATTCTTGGGTTTAATATTTTGTCTTATTTTCCTTTTATAAATACATGGGTACACTTTAATCCTGGTTCCTGTCTTTGTCCAAAATGCAAAGACTTTTCCAGACCCTGCTCTGTAAATCTTGAGCACATCCTGAATATCCATTCTCTTATTGTGGATAACTTTCTTCAAATGATTTAAGCCCAAGAACACTATGTCACACACATGCTTATTTCACTCTACTATGATGTTGCCATCTAAAAATAAAGCGATGCTAGTGGTAAAGAACCTGCCTGCCAATGCATGAGACATAAGAGATGCAGGTTCCATCCCTGGGTCAAGAAGATCCCCTGGAGGAGGAAATGACAACCAACTCCAGTAGTCTTGCCTGGAGAATCCCATCGACAGAGGACCCTGGTGGGCTGCCATCCACAGGATCACAGAGTCAGACATGACTAAAGCAATTTAGCATGCCTAATGTTACCACAATAATGTAAGATCTTACTCATTAGAGACTTCACCTACTTTTTCATTTCTTATTTTCAGAAAGATGTGTGACTATATCTGTACTTACACAGAAAACATTTAAGTAAATGTGAAATTATGAAATAAAAAGAAGGGCAGATAGAATGAAGCCATGTTAAATAGATTAGTTTCAGAGCAACTATATTAAACAAAATTTAATGGAGCATCAAAAACTAACTGAAAAAGTAGTTCATTCTCTATATCTGTGAGTCTGTTGGGTATACTCTTTTTTTTTTTTTTTTTTAGATTCTACATATAAGCATTAACATTTGCTTTGTCTGTCACCATTGAGGAAAAGGAACAGGGAAGTGTCAAGATAGAAGCATGGAATTGAGAAGCACAAACTACTATGTATAAAATAAATAAGTTGCAAGGATACTTTGTACAGCATAGGGAATATAGCCAGCATTTTATAAAAACTTTATATGGTGTATAATCTATAATAATGCTGTCATCATGTCACACATCTAAAATGAATATAATTTGGTAAATCAAATATACTTCAATTAAAAAAAACTAAAGGTGGCAAAAATTGTAATGACTTAATGATGTCACATGGATTAGTAATTAAATTGGCAAAGCTATAGGCATAAGTGAATATAATAGACAATGTTCCTAAAAATAGTGGCATATAGTAGATGCTCAGTTATTATTTGTTGACTGAATCAGGAATTAGGTCTCAGTATAGATGTATACTGAATATATGGTAAGGTTATATTTCAGTTTATTTGGCAAGGCTAGATTATTGAATTAAAGCTGGTAAAAGCAGATATGTACCTGGAAGAAAATGAAGTTTTCCCCCTCCCTCAGTCATATTACCAAAAAATCACAGGGATTATCTATTCACTGTAAGAGTAATAATTTTGGGTGAACATCTAGAAAACTACATATTACAATCTACAGGTGAAGCAAGGAATTTTAATTAAATCAAGAAACTGACAAGTAAAAAGATAACCATATTTAACTAAATAAAAGGTGAAGTATTTGTACGGCCAGAACATCCTCCAAACACCAACTGAAAAACACTAGCTTTTAAAAACTTATTTGAAAGGCTGATAATGGTAGAGTAATAAACATATAATTTATATGTATACATAAACATAAATATTTGGCCATAAAAATATTTCACATCCCCTGGAGTAGGAAATGGCAACCAACTCCAGGATTTTTGCCTGGAGAATTCCATGGACAGAGGAGCATGGTGGGCTACAGTCCAGGGGGTTGCAAGAGTCAGACACAACAGTGACTAAGCACACACACAAGCAATATACATTATAATATATCACCATATGATAATAACAGGCAAACTAGAATGGTGATCAAATATGTGAATCTGATCAAACTCAGTACTAGTTTAGAAAACAGCAATCTTTTCCACACCCCACAGCCTTGGAAAACACTTAAAGAGCCATCACGCTGTTTGCAGTGGTACCTGAAACAAGGAGCAAACAGGTACTACCTATTCCTGCTGACAGAAATTTATAGTGTTACAATGCTGGAAAAACATTCTGAAGAATGATACAGATATTACAAGTACAGAAGTTCTTTAACTCAAAGTTTCTCAGTCTCAGCATTATTGACATTCTCAAGCAGGTGTTCTCTGTGGTGGGGTCTGTCCTGTGACTTATAGGATGTCTAGAGCATCCCTGGCCTCCAGCCATCCCTCCTCAGTGTGACAGACAGACATTTGTATGAGCATTCCTCAGTGTTCTCTGGAAACATAGCTGCTCCCAGTCAGAACAACAGTTAGAACTTAATAATCTCAAACATTTTTGTAGCGATGATACAACGACACTTTAAAGGGAAAGATTATGGAAGATCATTCATAGTGTGAATAGCACATCCCCTACCATGAATTATTAAACAGCTATTGAAAATAATAAACTAGTACTGTACAGGAAGAAAGTCCCTGGTGCATATTGATAAATAAGGAAAATGGGAAACAGGTAGAAAAAAGACTGTACTGAAATATAAAGAGCATTTATGCATTTGTAGAAAAGTGTATGAATATATATGCATACATAACACAGAAAGAGAAATTTTAAAAGAAACCAAGAACCTATGGGAAAATGTCAATGAGAATGAAATTAAGTATGAAGATTTCAAAATAATTGAGTATAACAAAACTGAATCAAAGTCTACAGTTCACTTATATAAAGATATAAAATGGGAATAATTTAATGACATTAACATGGGCCACAGTTCAATATTAAACTGTCAAAGACTTGGAAATAAAAGATTATAGCAGAACAGATTTTAAAATGTGAGGAGAGAGGAATAGTCCAGTTATAATTTATTCTCATATAAAGATATATGGATTCAAATACATTTACAGAAGATTGAAGTGTAATGTTAGTTGTTCAGTCTTGTCTGACTCTGTGCAACCCCATGGACTGTAGCCTGCCAGGCTCCTCTGTCCATGGGATTTCCCAGGCAAGAATACTGGAGTGGGTTGCCATTTCCTCCTCCTCCAGGGGATCTTCCCAACTCAGGGATTGAGCTCGGATCTCCTGCATTGTGAGCAAATTCTTTACCTCCTGAGCCACCAGGAAATCCCTATGGAAGATTAAGGTGACCTTTTTTATTCCAAAGATAAAGAAGAACGCTCTCTACATGACGACCAAAGGTAATATAACTTTTAGAAATACATTTAATCACAAACGCTAAATGGAACAATACAGAAAAATAGATAAAGTGAGAGATATGTGTACAAATTTATTTATTCACAGTAAGTATGCATGAGAACATTTATTATTATTCTTGTTTAAAATAAGGTTTTGCACATGAAGAATATAAAGTGATAGGTCAGTTATTTCAGTCAGAAAAAAAATTTTTTTAATTAAAAGCAATGGGAAGAACACCATATGATTGATAATTTAACCACACATAGTTCAGAATCTCAAATATCCCCATACATATATCTATAGATACATAAAATAACTAAACTGCAGGCAATAATTTTTTGAAAAAATAAAACCTCAAATTATTTTTTATGCTTATAATCCAGCCATACTATACAAATCTAAGGGCTTGCACAGACAACTTTTCATGGAGACAGCAAATGGTTAACAAATGGAAATATATATACAACCTCACAGATAACAAAATAATTGCAAAGTAAATCTCTTTAGTGTGCCCATCTTCACATGTTTTTTATGTGAGTATCCAGAAAGAGAAGAGATACTAGGATACATAAGTTACAAAAAATGCTGTTGTAGGGATATATTTGCATAAATCCCTTGGTAAGGATCTTTCTAATTAATATGGAAACTGTCAAAATGTCCATCCTAAACTACAATGAAATACCCTTATTTCACTGTATGTCACTCAACCACTAATAACGTTATTTTTTTACTCTTGTTATTTAGTAATATCACAGCACTTATGTTCCACTTTTACTCCGAGCATTTTATGCCTCCCATTCCCTCTTCTTAATGGACATGTTTTTATCATTGTCAACACTGAGCCTGCCTTACTGAGGCCAATATTTGCTTCTCTGGCCAATAACCTTTGATATTTGAACTAGACTGGATTGGCTCACAGGTGACCTTTGACAGAGGTTCAAGGATTTCTTTTTCTCTAGTCCTCTCCCATGGGCTTCCCCGGTGGTGCAGTGGTAAAACATCTCAGAAGACACAAAAAACATGGGTTCGATACCTGGATTGGGAAGGTCACCTGGAGTAGGAGATGGCAACCCACTCCAGTATTCTTGCCTGGAGAATCCCATGGGTAGAAAAGCCTGGTGAGCTACAGTCCATGGGATCACAAAGAGTCGGACATGACCAGCACCAATCCTCTCCTGCAATAGCTACTGGGCTCTCAGACTCACCTGGATGGGACCTAAGAGAAAGGTCTCTGTGTGGAAGTTCAAATGCCTCCTGGAGGGTTGATATTGGAGACTGATGCTCTGTCTCACAAAACAGCAGGAAGGACTTGAAGACCAGCCAGACTTAGGTCTCCAAAGGAAACACATCCTATGAAGTCCAAGATTTCTCAGGCTGAGGGAATTGCAGCAGAGGATTTTTATAGCTCACTTTGTATTCTCATTAGGTATCTTTTCTGTTGTAACCCACATTTATGTCATGATTTCCCTGTGGAACACAGGTCTGGACAGAAGGAAATATTTCCAGCTGACTCTCTGCCCCTAGGAGACCAGGTTACAAGGAAGATGAATTTAGATTTTATTCCTCCTTCTTCATGAACTCTCCTGCATCTGGAGGTCTAAACCTCTCAGCACATTTTCCCAGCCTGAGTTAAAGTTTCCTCAAAGTTTAAGACTGTGAATTCTCTCTTGGTTAGGTCCCTCGAACCTACCAATCATTGACTAGACAGCTCTTGATAGGTCTAGAAAATTGTTATTCCCCTTTTTACAAATGGAATAACATTGTCCTTTCATATAAAACTTTGGGCACTACACTGCTTGCCTTCCTGAATCTTTTCCCAAAGCTATTAGGAATTTCATACTTGGTTTCAGAAGTTAGAGTGATCATTTAGCTTCTCATTACAAAATATTTGTTATTATGAGATATATTTAGATATTTTTATTTTTATTAAAAAAAAACATGTGTTTCCATCATTTACCATTAACTTCCTTGGAAATTACAGTCTGCTTTAATTTTATAGGAATTCATTCTGTGATGTTGTCCTCTTATGCACCTCATTCTCTGTTGTACAAAAGAGATTCAGACAGGTTTAATGTTCTGATCAAAGTTTTAAACAAGTAAGAGAATGCATCTTGACTGGACTCTCTCAGGATGCTTCCAGTTCTCAAACTCTGAGAAAGTGATTGTCAACCAAAGACCATTTTACAACTAATGATATTTGGCTTGTCTGTAGGGCTGCCACTGAAAATCTGTGCAGGACAACATCCAACACAGATGATTATACTGCCCCAAATGTCAAAAGTGAGAAGGTGAGAAAATTTATTCTAGACCAGCATGTCTTTAATTCAGTATTTCCGCAAATTACTAAAGGTTGTAGTTCAAATTCAAATCATGATTCAACAAGTCTGATTCATGTAGTCCAGGGTCTCTGCATTTCTATCAAGATGCTAAATGTTATTGATGCTTCAGATCCTGGTCTGTGGACCACAATTTGAACAGCAAGACAGTGGTCCTGAATTTTACTCCTGTGTTGATAGTCTTATATGTAATTTTGTATGTATGTAATTTTGAAATAAAATAGTTTCACTTACTTCATAGTGATAAATTTATTTTATTTTTTATTTATGTAAAATAAATGAGTGACATCAAATAATTTCTGTCTGAAAAATACTTTGCAGTAGGCAGAATAAAGGGGCTTCCCAGGTGGTGCTAGTGGTAAAGGATCTGCCTGCCAATGCAGAAGCAAGAAAGGCAATTTCAGTCCCTGGGTTGGGTTGATCCCCTAGAGCAGGAAATGGCAAGCTACTCCAACATTATTTTCTGGACAGTTCCATGGACAGAAGAACCTGTTGGGTTACAGTTCACCGGGTTGTAAAGAGTCAAAGTGACAAAACACAGACAGAATAAAATCCTCAAAAACTATGCCCTCATCATATTCCCAAGAACTTTTAAATATCCTAGCTTGCACTGCAAGAAAAATTGCAATAGCAAATGCAATGAGATTGTTAATTAATCTTGATATAAGAAGATTAGCACAGATTATCCAAGTTGGGCTAATGTAATCACAGTAACCCTTTAAAAGGGGGAAGAAGAAGAAGTGAAGTGAGATAGGCTTTAAAAATGCTATGCACCTGGGTTTGAAGATAGAGGAAGGACCATGAGCCCAGGAATGCTGGTGGCCAATGTAAATAAAATAAGAAAGGGAATACTTGTCCTCTGGAGTGTCCATGAGGATCAAAGACCTGCCAACATTTCAATTTTACCCAAGGAGACCCATTTCAGGTTCCTGACCTTCTAGAATTTCAAGATAGACATTCATTCTAAACTGCTGCTGCTAAGTCGCTTCAGTTGTGTCCGACTCTGTGCGACCCAATGGACGGCAGCCCACCAGGCTCCCCCGTCCCTGGGATTCTCCAGGCAAGAACACTGGAGTGGGTTGCCATTTCCTTCTCCAATGCATGAAAGTGAAAAGTGAAAGTGAAGTCGCTCAGTCGTGTCCGACCCTCAGCGACCCCATGGACTGCAGCCTTCCAGTCTCCTCCGTCCATGGGGCTTTCTAGGCAAGAGTACTGGAGTGGGGTGCCACTGCATTCTAAACTACTGGTATGATAATTTATTACAGGAGCAAGATGAATCTAATTCAGATATTTGTTCAATCAGATATTGTCCCTCTGAGCTGAGTTTAAGCTTTTCAATACAGTCAGTGTGCATCCCTTAAAAGGCATTCTGTGTTGAATTCCTATTTTAAATATAAGAAAATTAGAGTCAGTTTGGAGAAATTTTGCCCCATTAGCTGGTACAGGGAATTTCACATTGCCCAATATAAATACTGGAGAAGGAAATGGCAACTGTCTCCATTATTCTTGCCTGGAAAATCCCATGGATGGAGGAGCCTACAGGGCTACAGTCCATGGTGTCACAAGAGTCAGACACAAGTTAGAGACTAAACAATAACAACAAATGTAAATATGGCTCTGACTTTAAGGTCTTGAAGAATTTAAGATTAAAAAAAGTAAATCATTATCAAAATTAAGATCACACATTCTATTTTACATCTTCCTGTCAAACTTTTTATATTCTATTTATGTTAATTCAAGCATTTATTCTTTCATGACTATCCTTCCAACTTTCTCTCAAATTTTCTTCTAAAACAATGGATGGGATTACAAATGAGACTGTGTCCATGTATATGTATGGATGAGTTTGGCTGTTTGAGAGAAAGGTGTATACAAATACATACATATACTTCTAAACTTGAAAATTGTGGACTCAGCGAAGTATTTCTATAGATTTCGTTCATTTTTCACAATTTTCAAGTGAGTTAGAATTAATCATCTCACAATTTCTTCTGAAATAAGCAAAACTGAGGCTAAGAGCAAATTGTATTATTAACAATAACATTAAAATGAATTAAAACATCTTGTGCACCTTCTGAAATCATACACAAATTAAATAATTTTTTATTTTTTGAAATCCAGAAAATTGTATATTTTAAAAATGTGCAGTTTATTATATGTAATTACACTTTAATGAATTAGTTAAGAATTAGGGATGGTACGGGGAGGGAGGAGGGAGGGGGGTTCGGGATGGGGAACACGTGTATACCTGTGGCGGGTTCATGTTGATGTATAGCAAAACCAATACAATATTGTAAAGTAATTAACCTCCAATTAAAATAAATAGATTAAAAAAAGAATTAAACATTTCATTGATACATTGTTTAGCATAGCATGTTAAGCGCATGTAGTTGAGTCAAACCTAAAACTGGTGAGAGATTGCTCCTCTAAGTGCTCTAGTGGTAGTCAGCTCCATTGGCTCAGCCAGTGAAGAGTGTGCAGGGGACCTGGGTTTGATCTGTGGGTCAGGAAGATCCCTTGGAGGAGGAAATGACAACCCACTGCAGTATCCTTGCTTGAGAAATCCCATGGACTGAGGAGCCTAGTGGGCTACAGTCCATGGGGTCACAAAACACAACTTACTGACTAAACCCCACCAGCTCCTCTAACTAGGAAGAAACAAAATATCACTTATGGATATAGTAATGGTGAAATTTAGATAAAACGGTTAACATTTGAGAAACCCATTTTTTTCTTGTTAAACTAACCTACATATATAAAAGGAAGAATTTGACATAAAGTGTTTTAAAACAGAGAAACATGTGTTCCCTGTAGCAACAGCTAGCTGATACAATAAGCAATGTGAACAAAACTGAGGGACGTTATAATAACATGCTGCTTTTTTCCTAGGCAATTGTTGTGATATTTGAATAGCATTCATGATTTCCCTGTTATTCAACTTTATTTCATACAGTTGTGTTAAAAAGCGATTCCACTGAGGTTTCCTTTTAGGTAGGCAAGAAAGTTTAAAAGGATATAATTGTTTGTACAAAACTTATGACTGAACCACAGGACTGGATAGGAGTTTAAGCTCTCTAGTGAGCCACACTTTGGAGATATATATATATATATATATATATATATATATATATATATATATATAATATTTATATTATTAGGATTTCCCTGATAGCTAAGTTGGTAAAGAATCCACCTGTAATGCAGGAGATCCTGGTTTGATTCCTGGCTCGGGAAGATGTGCTGGAGAAAGGAAAGGCTACTCACTCCAGTATTCTGGCCTGGAGAATTCCATGGACTATACAGTCACAAAGAGTTGGACACAACTGAGCGACTTTCACTTTCATATTATTCATTGACTACTCTTTTTGTGGAAATCACAGAACTTGGAATGGGGGAAATACTTCATTTAGAGCAATGGAAGGAATCATATTTGTAAGCAATAATGGAAAATTTCTAGCAGAAACAGAAAGATATAATTAAACCAAACACTACTTCATCCCAACAATAAACCCCTTCATGAATGAACACCATGAAAAACTACTTGGCATGGTAATAATCTGACATAAAGTTTTGCTACATCATGCTTAGAATCCTCTTTGAATCAAGACCTTATAATGTCAAAGTCTTTATTGAAATTTTCTTCAGATAGACAATTGGAGACATACATCTGATGCTCCGTTTTGCCAGTATCCCCTGTAGGCAACATGGACACTGAGCTAAATGGAGAACAGAACACTGTGAGGGAGTAAAATCAGATGACCAGTTATGAAACACACTCTCTGTTAATATCTATGAATACATTTTCAGATAGAGTAGTTATTGTAGTCATGTTCCAAGTTATACTGAACTAAAAAATGATAAACTGGTTTCATATTTGTATCTTCTATGGATTTATGTAATTGTTTTTGTTGTCAAGATTTTTTTTTCTTCTTTCCATATAAGTAGCACAATTCATGATTATACTTTTAATATATATATCTCAGAATATATTATCTCAGAAGTATTTTATCTCAGAAGAATTTATTCTTAAGAAATTGGCAATTTACATATATTTCACATTTTTGAGTCAATTTTGGAGAGTCAAAAAATGACAAAGTACGGGGAGGAGCCAAGATGGCGGAGGAGTAGGACGGGGAGAACACTTTCTCCCCCACAAATTCATCAAAAGAGCATTTAAACGTCGAGTAAATTCCATAAAACAACTTCTGAATGCCGGCAGAGGACATCAGGCACCCAGAAAAGCAGCCCAACTCTTCGAAAGGAGGTAGGAAAAAATATAAAAGACAAAAAAAGAGACAAAAGAGGGAGGGACGGAGCTCCGTCCCGGGAAGGGAGTCTTAAAAAGAGAGAAGTTTCCAAACACCAGGAAACCCTCTCACTGCCGAATCTGTGCCGAGCTTTGGAAGCACAGAGGGCAACATAAAAGGGAGGGGAAAAAAAATAAACAATTAAAAATCGTGGATTGTGAGCCCTACGGTAACTCCCCCAGCAGAGAAGCAGCGCAGACGCCTGCACACGGCATTAGCAAGCGGGGGCTGGGCAGGGAAGTGCGGCGCGGGCTGTGTCCCTTAGAGTAAGAATCGGGCCGAATGTCCTGAGCGCTATCTGAGCGAAATAATTTGGGCTAGCAAACCAGACTGTGGGATATCTACCACGCGAAAAGCCAGCCCTAACCTAAGACACCGCCAGGCCCGCGCACAGAAGGACTGAACAGAGATAGCCGGCTGCAGACCTTACCCCTCCGGTGACAGGCAGCCAGAGCCGGAAGGGGGCAATCACAGCCCCAGAGAGACACTATCTATAAAACTGTAAGCAGGCTTCTTTGCTAACTAAAACTTCTTGGGGGTCTGGACGGTCAACATCTGCCTGAGAAGGTGCGCCGGTTTTACACCCAGATAACCGAGTGGTGGGGAGGCGATAAGTCGCAGCATTGGCGCCCGCCAAACACCTCATCACCTGAGCTGCTCGGATCTGGGAAGAACACAAAACGCAGGCCCAACCGAGTCTGCGCCTCTGAGGACTACCCGAATGCCTGAACCTGAGCGGCTTGGACCTGGGAGCTCAGCCCAGGGCCGGCCTCTGATTGTTCCCGGCGGAACAACCTAGAGCCCAAGCAGTGTGGGCAGGGAGGCTACACGCGCTGTGAGCGGGGGCAGACCCAGTGTGGCTGAGGCACTGCGAGCACACGCCAGAGTTACCTGTTTGCAGCATCCCTCCCTCCCTCCCCACAGCGCGGCTGAACAAGTGAGCCTAAATAAAATAAAAAAAATAGTGTCCTCCACCGTCCCCTTTGTGTCAGGGCGGGAACCAGACACTGAAGAGACCAGCAAACAGAAGAAGCTATAACAGAGGGAAACGCCTTGGAAGCTACAGGCCATAGATTAAAACCCTGTGGTTACTACGGATTACATAGGAAGGGGCCTATAGATCTTGAGAAATATAAGTTGGACTAAGGAACTGCCAAAAATGAACTGAACCCACAATACTCACACCAAAACCAGAGAAAGACCTAGATATATTTTTACTATTTTTACGATCAATCTTTCTTTCCTTTTTTTTTTTTTAATTAAAAAAAAAAAAATTTTAAGTCCTCTATTGTCCTTTAATTTTCACTTTTATAACTATTACTTTGCAAAAAAAAAAAAAGACCCTATTTTTTTTTTTTTTTTCTTCTTCAGCAAACTTCATATATATATTTTATAATTTTTTGACCGAGGTTTTTTTTTTTTTTTTCTTTTTTTTTCTTTTTTCTTTTTCTTCTTTTCTTTAACATTGTATTTTTGAAATTCCAAATTCTACTCTAGATTTTTAATTTTAGCCTTTTGATATATGTTATCAATTTTGTACCTATAGTTTTTTTCATAATTTCTGTGACTTTTTTTTCCCTCTGTTTCTTTCTTTTCTTCTTTTATATAACATCGTATATCTGCAATTCCAAACTCTACTCAAGATTTTTAATTTATGCTTTTTGGTATTTGATATCAATTTTGTACCTGTATTTTCTTTATAATTTTTGCAACATTGTTTTTGTTGGTTTGTTTGTTTTCTCTCTTTATTTTTCTTCTTCTTTTTTTTTTTTTTAACGTTCTATTTTTGAAATTCCAAACTCTACTCTAGATTTTTAATTTTTGCTTTTTGGTATTAGTTATCAATTTTGTACCTGTAGTTTCTTTATTACTTTCACGACCTTGTTTGTTTTTCTTTATTCGTTTTTTCTCTCTTTCTTTTCCTTCTTCTTTTCATTAACATCGCATTTTTGAAATTCCAAACTCTACTCTAGATTTCTAATTTTTGTTTTTATGTATTTGTTACCAATTTTGTACCTTTAAGAACCCAATCTTCAGGACCCATTTTTCACTAGTGTACGAGATTACTGGCTTGACTGCTCTCTCTCCCTTTGGACTCTCCATTTTCTCCACCAGGTCACCTGTATCTCCTCCCTAACCCCTCTCTACTCTACCCAACTCTGTGAATTTCTGTGTGTTCCAGATGGTGGAGAACACTTAAGGAACTGATTACTGGCTGGATCTGTCTCCCTCCTTTTCATTTCCCCCTTTTATCCTTCTGGCCACCTCTGTCTCCTGCCTCCTTCTTCTCTTCCCTGTATAACTCCGTGAACATCTCTGAGCGGTCCAGTTGTGGAGTGCACACAAGGAAGTGACTACTGGCTAGCCCACTCTCTCCACTATTGATTCCACCTCATCTCATTTGGGTCACCTCTAACTCCCTCCTCCCTCTTCTCTTCTCCATGTAACGCTGTGAACCTCTCTGAGTGACCCTCACAGTAGAGAAACTTTTCATCTTTAACGTAGATGTTTTATCAGTGGTGCTGTACAGAAGGAGAAGTTTTGAAACTACTGTAAAATTAAGACCGATAACTGGAAGTAGGAGGCTTAAGTCCAAACCCTGACTCCAGGGAACTCCTGACTCCAAGGAACATTAATTGACAGGAGCTCATCAAACGCCTCCATACCGACACTGAAACCAAGCACCACACAAGGGCCAACAAGTTCCAGGGAAAGACATAACAAGCAAATTCTCCAGCAACAAAGGAACACAGCCCTGAGCTTCAAGATACAGGCTGCCCAAAGTCACCCCAAAACCATAGACATCTCATAACTCATTACTGGACATTTCATTACACTCCAGAGAGAAGAAATACAGCTCCATCCACCAGAACATCGACACAAGCTTCCCTAACCAGGAAACCTTGACAAGCCACCTGTACAAACCCACACACAGCGAGGAAACGCCACAATAAAGAGAACTCCACAAACTGCCAGAATACAGAAAGGACACCCCAAACTCAGCAATTTAAACAAGATGAAGAGACAGAGGAATAGCCAGCAGATAAAGGAACAGGATAAATGCCCACCAAACCAAACAAAAAAGGAAGAGATAGGGAATCTACCTGATAAAGAATTCCGAATAATGATAGTGAAATTGATCCAAAATCTTGAAATTAAAATGGAATCACAGATAAATAGCCTGGAGGCAAGGATTGAGAAGATGCAAGAAAGGTTTAACAAGGACTTAGAAGAAATAAAAAAGAGTCAATATATAATGAATAATGCAATAAGTGAAATTAAAAACACTCTGGAGGCAACAAATAGTAGAATAACAGAGGCAGAAGATAGGATTAGTGAATTAGAAGATAGAATGGTAGAAATAAATGAATCAGAGAGGATAAAAGAAAAACGAATTAAAAGAAATGAGGACAATCTCAGAGACCTCCAGGACAATATTAAACGCTACAACATTCGAATCATAGGGATCCCAGAAGAAGAAGACAAAAAGAAAGACCATGAGAAAATACTTGAGGAGATAATAGTTGAAAACTTCCCTAAAATGGGGAAGGAAATAATCACCCAAGTCCAAGAAACCCAGAAAGTCCCAAACAGGATAAACCCAAGGCGAAACACCCCAAGACACATAGTAATCAAATTAACAAAGATCAAACACAAAGAACAAATATTAAAAGCAGCAAGGGAAAAACAACAAATAACACACAAGGGAATTCCCATAAGGATAACAGCTGATCTTTCAATAGAAACTCTTCAAGCCAGGAGGGAATGGCAAGACATACTTAAAATGATGAAAGAAAATAACCTACAGCCCAGATTATTGTACCCAGCAAGGATCTCATTCAAGTATGAAGGAGAAATCAAAAGCTTTTCAGACAAGCAAAAGCTGAGAGAATTCTGCACCACCAAACCAGCTCTCCAACAAATACTAAAGGATATTCTCTAGACAGGAAACACAAAAATGGTGTATAAATTCGAACCCAAAACAATAAAGTAAATGGCAATGGGGTCATACTTATCAGTAATTACCTTAAACGTAAATGGGTTGAATGCCCCAACCAAAAGACAAAGACTGGCTGAATGGATACAAAAACAAGAACCCTGCATATGTTGTCTACAAGAGACCCACCTCAAAACAGGGGACACATACAGACTGAAAGTGAAGGGCTGGAAAAAGATTTTCCATGCGAATAGCGACCAAAAGAAAGCAGGAGTAGCAATACTCATATCAGATAAAATAGACTTTAAAACAAAGACTGTGAAAAGAGACAAAGATGGTCACTACATAATGATCAAAGGATCAATCCAAGAAGAAGATATAACAATTATAAATATATATGCACCCAACACGGGAGCACCGCAGTATGTAAGACAAATGCTAACAAGTATGAAAGAAGAAATTAACAATAACACAATAATAGTGGGAGACTTTAATACCCCACTCACACCTATGGATAGATCAACTAAACAGAAAATTAACAAGGAAACACAAACTTTAAACGATACAATAGACCAGTTAGACCTAATTGATATCTATAGGACATTTCATCCCAAAACAATGAATTTCACCTTCTTCTCAAGCGCACATGGAACCTTCTCCAGGATAGATCACATCCTGGGCCATAAAGCTAGCCTTGGTAAATTCAAAAAAATAGAAATCATTCCAAGCATCTTTTCTGACCACAATGCAGTAAGATTAGATCTCAATTACAGGAGAAAAACTATTAAAAAATCCAACATATGGAGGCTGAACAACACGCTGCTGAATAACCAACAAATCACAGAAGAAATCAAAAAAGAAATCAAAATTTGCATAGAAACGAATGAAAATGAAAACACAACAACCCAAAACCTGTGGGACACGGTAAAAGCAGTCCTAAGGGGAAAGTTCATAGCAATACAGGCACACCTCAAGAAACAAGAAAAAAGTCAAATAAATAACCTAACTCTACACCTAAAGCAACTAGAAAAGGAAGAAATGAAGAACCCCAGGGTTAGTAGAAGGAAAGAAATCTTAAAAATTAGAGCAGAAATAAATGCAAAAGAAACAAAAGAGACCATAGCAAAAATCAACAAAACCAAAAGCTGGTTCTTTGAAAGGATAAATAAAATTGACAAACCATTAGCCAGACTCATCAAGAAACTAAGGGAGAAAAATCAAATCAATAAAATTAGAAATGAAAATGGAGAGATCACAACAGACAACACAGAAATACAAAGGATCATAAGAGACTACTATCAGCAATTATATGCCAATAAAATGGACAACGAGGAAGAAATGGACAAATTCTTAGAAAAGTACAACTTTCCAAAACTCGATCAGGAAGAAATAGAAAATCTTAACAGACCCATCACAAGCACGGAAATTGAAACTGTAATCAAAAATCTTCCAGCAAACAAAAGCCCAGGTCCAGACGGCTTCACAGCTGAATTCTACCAAAAATTTAGAGAAGAGCTAACACCTATCCTGCTCAAACTCTTCCAGAAAATTGCAGAGGAAGGTAAACTTCCAAACTCATTCTATGAGGCCACCATCACCCTAATACCAAAACCTGACAAAGATCCCACAAAAAAAGAAAACTACAGGCCAATATCACTGATGAACATAGATGCAAAAATCCTTAACAAAATTTTAGCAATCAGAATCCAACAACACATTAAAAAGATCATACACCATGACCAAGTGGGCTTTACCCCAGGGATGCAAGGATTCTTCAATATCCGCAAATCAATCAATGTAATACACCACATTAACAAATTGAAAAATAAAAACCATATGATTATCTCAATAGATGCAGAGAAAGCCTTTGACAAAATTCAACATCCATTTATGATCAAAACTCTCCAGAAAGCAGGAATAGAAGGAACATACCTCAACATAATCAAAGCTATATATGACAAACCCACAGCAAACATTATCCTCAATGGTGAAAAACTGAAAGCATTTCCTCTAAAGTCAGGAACAAGACAAGGGTGCCCACTTTCACCATTACTATTCAACATAGTTTTGGAAGTTCTGGCCACAGCAATCAGAACAGAAAAAGAAATAAAAGGAATCCAAATTGGAAAAGAAGAAGTAAAGCTCTCACTGTTTGCAGATGACATGATCCTCTACATAGAAAACCCTAAAGACTCCACCAGAAAATTACTAGAACTAATCAATGACTATAGTAAAGTTGCAGGATATAAAATCAACACACAGAAATCCCTTGCATTCCTATACACTAATAATGAGAAAACAGAAAGAGAAATTAAGGAAACAATTCCATTCACCATTGCAATGGAAAGAATAAAATACTTAGGGATATATCTACCTAAAGAATCTAAAGACCTATATATAGAAAACTATAAAACACTGGTGAAAGAAATCAAAGAGGACACTAACAGATGGAGAAATATACCATGTTCATGGATTGGAAGAATCAATGTAGTGAAAATGAGTATACTACCCAAAGCAATCTATAGATTCAATGCAATCCCTATCAAGCTACCAACAGCATTCTTCACAGAGCTAGAACAAATAATTTCACAATTTGTATGGAAATACAAAAAACCTTGAATAGCCAAAGCGATCTTGAGAAAGAAGAATGGAACTGGAGGAATCAACCTACCTGACTTCAGGCTCTACTACAAAGCCACAGTTATCAAGACAGTATGGTACTGGCACAAAGACAGAAATATAGATCAATGTAACAAAATAGAAAGCCCAGAGATAAATCCACACACATATGGACACCTTATCTTCGACAAAGGAGGCAAGAATATACAATGGATTAAAGACAATCTCTTTAACAAGTGGTGCTGGGAACTCTGGTCAACCACTTGTAAAAGAATGAAACTAGAACACTTTCTAACACCATACACAAAAATAAACTCAAAATGGATTAAAGATCTAAACGTAAGACCAGAAACTATAAAACTCCTAGAGGAGAACATAGGCAAAACACTCTCTGACCATACATCACAGCAGGATCCTCTATGACCCACCTCCCAGAATATTGGAAATAAAAGCAAAAATAAACAAATGGGACCTAATTAACCTTAAAAGCTTCTGCACATCAAAGGAAACTATTAGCAAGGTGAAAAGACAGCCTTCAGAATGGGAGAAGATAATAGCAAATGAAGCAACTGACAAACAACTAATCTCGAGAATATACAAGCAACTCCTACAGCTCAACTCCAGAAAAATAAATGACCCAATCAAAAAATGGGCCAAGGAACTAAATAGACATTTCTCCAAAGAAGACATACAGATGGCTAACAAACACATGAAAAGATGCTCAACATCACTCATTATCAGAGAAATGCAAATCAAAACCACTATGAGGTACCATTTCACACCAGTCAGAATGGCTGCGATCCAAAAGTCTACAAGTAATAAATGCTGGAGAGGGTGTGGAGAAAAGGGAACCCTCTTACACTGTTGGTGGGAATGCAAACTAGTACAGCCACTATGGAGAACAGTGTGGAGATTCCTTAAAAAACTGGAAATAGAACTGCCTTATGATCCAGCAATCCCACTGCTGGGCATACACACTGAGGAAACCAGAAGGGAAAGAGACACGTGTACCCCAATGTTCATCGCAGCACTGTTTATAATAGCCAGGACATGGAAGCAACCTAGATGTCCATCAGCAGATGAATGGATAAGAAAGCAGTGGTACATATACACAGTGGAGTATTATTCAGCCATTAAAAAGAATACATTTGAATCAGTTCTAATGAGGTGGATGAAACTGGAGCCTATTATACAGAGTGAAGTAAGCCAGAAAGAAAAACTCCAATACAGTATACTAACGCATATATATGGAATTTAGAAAGATGGTAACAATAACCCTGTGTACGAGACAGCAAAAGAGACACTGATGTATAGAACAGTCTTATGGACTCTGTGGGAGAGGGAGAGGGTGGGAAGATTGGGGAGAATGGCATTGAAACATGTAAAATATCATGTATGAAATGAGTCGCCAGTCCAGGTTCGATGCACGATACTGGATGCTTGGGGCTGGTGCACTGGGACGACCCAGAGGGATGGAATGGGGAGGGAGGAGGGAGGAGGGTTCAGGATGGGGAACACATGTATACCTGTGGCGGATTAATTTTGATATTTGGCAAATCTAATACAGTTATGTAAAGTTTAAAAATAAAATAAAATTTTTAAAAAAAATGACAAAGTAAAAACTACACATGGCAGAGAACAGAAGTATAGAGAAGTTGAAATCAAAGAAAAGTAAATACCAAGCAGTCAATTGAAGAAACAATTGCTATAATCACAAAACAATCAAAGAGTCAAAATACTTGGCTCTGAGGCTTTCATCCAGGGTATCATGGACCTTTCTTCAGCCCAAGAGAAAATGGCCCTTTTATAAAAGTTTCCATCCCAAAGAATCTTTTCAGAGCCCTCTTTATGTCTTTATTTCTCAAACTGTAGATAAAGGGGTTCAGCATGGGTGTGACCACAGTGTACATCACCGAGCCTGTTGCACTTGAGTGGGAGCTGTGGGTAGCAGCAGAGCTAAGGTACACTACTAAGCCAGAAAAATAAAATAAGGAGACAATGGAGAGATGAGACACACAGGTTGAAAATGCTTTATACTTTCCATGGGCTGATGAGATTCCACAGATAGAGGACACTATCTTCGAGTAAGAGTAAAGAATACCAGTCAGGGGACCACCACCCATAATCACAGCTCCAAAACACAGCTCTGTGTTATTGAGGAAAGTGTCATAACAGGCAAGTTGGACAAGCTGTTTGATTTCACAGAAAAAGTGGTGTATTTCCAAGTCTGAGCAGAAGGACAAATGCAACACCATTAAGCTGTGTAACAATGAGTACGTTGCACTTATTACCCAGGACACCAGAACCAGACATCCACAGAGCCATGGGTTCATGATGACTGTGTAATGCAAAGGGTGGCAGATGGCCATGTAGCGATCATAGGCCATCACAGCCAGGAGAAAGTCATCTAATGCTCCAAAGAAAATGTAAAAATACATCTGGGTGATGCAGCCTTCATAGGTTATGACTTGGCTCTGCATCTGGATGTTCCATAGCATCTTTGGGATGGTGGTGGAGATGAAGCAGATGTCTACAAATGACAGGTTGGAGAGGAAGAAGTACATGGGGGTGTGGAGGTGGGAGTCTGAGCTGACAGCCAAGATGATGAGCAGGTTTCCAAACAGAGTGATCAGGTACATGGAGAGGAAAAGTCCAGATATGAGGGATTGCAGTTCTATTTCCTCTGAAAGCCCCAGAAGAAGAAGTTTTGAAATTTTTGTATTGTTCCTTGGTTCCATGTGGTGGAAGTGACTATTGGGAAAAAGAAAATACCAAGAATAATTTTCACTTGGACAGGCATAATTTACATAACTGAACTACTTTAATTTCTATTTTGCTGGCAAGAAATTGATGTTAAGATGGTATATACAGATAAATTCTCCTTGAGGGTATACCCCATTTCACCTGTTATTAAAAATTTTTGTCCTATTAACAGTATATTTTTAAAGAGTTCATGTGTTGGGTGGGCCAAAAGATTTGCTCATTGTTTTTTTCCTGTAAGATGGATATAGTAGCACTCACTTGTCTTTAACGTCATTTGAAACAATTGTGTTTGATTATATTGTGACAGATATCATACCGGCATGCATTAAAAAACATCAAAATTGATGAATTTTTGTGTAGCTATTTTAATATTGAAGATGGAAGAGAAACGCAACATTCTCAGAATTCTATTCTTTATTATTTCAAGAACGGTAAAAACACAACGACAAAAGGTAAAAAAAAAAAAAAAAAAAAGACAAAAAAGATTTGTGAAATGTATGGAAAAGATGATGTGACTGATCAAGCATGTCAAAAGAGGTTTACAAAGTTTCATGCTGGAGATTTCTTGCTGTACAATGAACCTTGGACAAGAATACCAGTTGAACGTGATAACAATAAAATCAAGATGTTCACTGAGAACAGCCAACATTACACCAAGAAGGAGAGAGTTAATAAACTCAAAATATCCAAATCAAGTGTTTACAATTATTAGCTTGGTTTTGTTAATCACTTTGATGTTTGTTAATCACATAAGTGAAAGTTGTTCAGTTGTGTCCAACTTTTTGTGACCCCATGGGCTATACAGTCCTTGGAATTCTCCAGGCCAGAATACTAGAGTGGGTAGCCTTTCCCATCTCCAGTGGGTCTTCTCAACCCAGGGATCAAACCCAGGTCTCCCACATAGAAGGCAGATTCTTTACCAGCTGTGCAACAACGGAAGCCCTTATCACATAAGTTAAGCAAAAAAAAAAAAAAAAAAAAAAGAAAGAAAGAAAATCATTTTTGACCACATTTCCACATGTGACTCTACTTAAATGTAATGAAAACATTCTATTTTTGAAATAATGTGTGATGGGCAATGGAAAGAGTACTGCACAATAATGTGGAATGGAAGAGCTCATGGGCCAAGCAAAATTAACCCACCACCAACCATCAAAGAAGGTGATGCTGTGTATATGGTGGGATTGGAAGGGAGTCCTCTATTGTGAGGTCCTTCTCAAAAATCAAAAGATTAATTCCAGCAAGTACTGCTCCCAATTAGACCAGCTGAAGGCAGCACTTGATGAATAACATCCAGAATTAGTAAACAGAAAATGCATAATCTTCCATCAGGAAACCACAAGACTGCTTATTTCTTTGATGAACAGGAAAAAATTGTTACTGCTTGGCTAGGAAGTTCTGAGTCATCTGCCATATTCACCATCATTGTACCTTCAAATTTCCATTTATTTCAGTCTTTACAAAATTCTCTTTATGGAGAAAAAAAATTCACTTCCCTGGAAGACTGCAAAAAGCACCTGGGGCAATTCTCTGTTCAAAAAGATTTAACATTTTAGGAAGATGGAATTATGAAGTTGCCTGGAAAATGGCAGAAAATAGTGGAACAAAACAATGAATATGCTGTCCAATAAAGTTCTTGGTGAAAAGGAAAAACATGTCTTTTATTTTACTTGAACAAATGAAGGAACTTTTTTTTTTGTTAGCACAATATGTACAGTTTTAATGAGAAACTCTTTCATGACTTTAAGAAGTATATATTGAGAGTCAACATATTTCAAACACATACTGGGAATAAACAGAGATACAGAGAAACAAATCCCCCACATTCCAAGAAAGATGAAAGATAATATTCAAATAAATATATATAGACTATATCCACTGATGGCAGATTCTATGAAGAAAATAAAACCAGGTATAAAGGAAGGAGAGGCAAGAGGTGCTACTCTGTACTGAGTGTTCAGGCAAGGCCAGCAAACAAGATGATGATTGAACAGATAGCTCAAGAAAGGAGCTTCCCTGGTGGCTCAGGCGGCAAAGCATCTGTCTATAATGCAGGAGACCAGGGTTTGATCCCTGGTATGGAAGATCCCCTGGAGAAGGAAATGGCAACCCACTCCAGTACTCTTGCCTGGAAAATCCCGTGGACTGAGGAGCCTGGTAGGCTACAGTTCATGGGGTTGCAAAGAGTCAGACATGACTGAGAGACTTCACTTTCATTTTCAGATCAAGAAAGAGAGAGACGGATCTAGAGGGATCAGAAAAAATGTGTGCCTGGCACAGGGAATGGGCTTTCCTGGTGGCTCAAATGGTAAAGAATCTGCCTGCTAATGTAGGAGTCACTGGCTCAATCTCTGGGTTGGCAAGCTCCTCTGGAGAAGGAAATGGTAACTAGTTCCAGTATTCTTGCCTGGGAAATCCTATGGACAGAGGAGCCTGGTAGCCTACAGAGCATGGAGTTGCAAAAGAGTCAGACATGATTTAGTGAATAACAAAAACAAATACAGGAGTCCAAGTGCCTGTTTTAGGAACTTCTCTCACTCCACAGGCACAGGTTTGCAGACACACCATGGTCTCCTGGGCTGTGTTTCTATCATGAATTTCACTCCCAGAACCACCCTCCTTAAGCCATTGGGGATGACAACTCAAGCTGGTCAGATCAGATTAGCTTTCTCCCAAAGAATGTGGAAAACCCAGAAATTCCAGTTTATAAGCTTCCAAGAGAATAGATTTGAGGTTCCTTTTTGCTATGGCCACTTTCTGCCCTGTTTTTAAAGAAATAAAAATGTTATGGGAGAGGGATAGAGAGGGGGGAAAAATGAAGGAAAAATATCTAATAAGCTCAAATGGCCCCTGAGACAATGTGATGAAGAAAAACTTTCTTAGTTGGGCAGCCTTCCAACTTCAGCTACATTCTTTGGTGCCACGAAAAAATCATAAACATAAATACCTTTCTGTTTTCCCCAAGGACAGAAACAGTGATATCTGTATGATGTGAGAAACCATAGCATATGTAGTCTAATATGTCTCATCTTAAAATAAAAAGAAATGTCCTTATTTCACTGGATATCCCTCTCAGGTAATAACCTATTTGTCTAGTCCTGTAATTTATTGTATTATGAACATTCATTGGAAACATTGATACTGAAGCTAAAGCTCCCATACTTTGGCCACCTGATTCAAAGAGCTGACTTTTTGGAAAAGACCCTGAAAAATTGTGGAGAAGGGGGAGACAGATGATGAGATGGTTGGATGACATCACTAATTTAATGGACATGAGTTTGACCAAACTAGGGGAGATAGCAATGGACAGAGAAGCCAGGCGTGCTGAAGTTCATGGGGTGGCAAAGAGCTGGACCCGACTTAGTGACTGAACAACAACAACTGCTTTCATTGGAAGCAGTTTATAGCTCCCATTCTTTCTTCCACTGGGCTTCCACTAGCACAATTTAATTGTCAACATTGGCAATTGAGTTTCTAAGTGCAATGTTCCTTTGTCAGCATCATAAATAAATGCATTATTAAGAAAGCCAGCAAACAACCTGAGTGATCTCTGGCCTCTGTGCTATGCTGTATCGGCTCTTAGGTGACCTCTGGGACAAGTTCACGGCTTCCTTGCTCCCTGATCCTCTCCTGAAGTGCCTATTAAGCTCTCAGACTCACCTGCATGGAGACTCTGGAAGAAGCTTTTGGTGTGGAAGTCAAAATTCCTTCATAAATGATTGCCAATGGAGACAGGTTTTGTTCCCAAACCAGACAATAGGGAAGAGGATCAAGCATTGATCACCCAGCTAGATTTAGGACTGCAAAGGCAGCAACCACATTCTGTCCAAAGTTGCACAGGCTGAGGGACTATAGCCAAGGAGGTATTTACATCTGTCTATATCAGCTCATTAGTCATGTTTTCCTCTTGTTACTCCAACCTCCAAGTACATGATTTCCCCTGGGGATGCTGATACAGACATAATGAATATTTTTTATTGCTTCTCCATACCTAGCAGACTGAATTACATTAGGTGAATCCAGTTTTCATCACTCCTTCTCCTTTATTTCTCCTTCTTCCAAAGCTCTGACTCCCAGCACTTCATCACATCCCTGAGTTCAAATATTCTCAAAAGTATAATAGTGAAGGTTTGTCTTGACCAGATACCTTGGTTCTTCAATGCTTTGATTTGTGGTGGAACACAACCTCTGAAATCTCTGAATGTGACTATTCCCACTCATCCTAAAGGGGGATAATTTTACTCCTTTAATAAAAGTATTGGGTATTATAATCATTGGTTTCATGAAAGTTTTGCAGTTCCAATACGGATTCCCTGCTTATATCAGAAGTTAAGAGCTGTCATTTATCCTTCTTTATAAAATATTTGTAACTCTTGAAGACCTTTATAGATACTCTTATGCACTACTAACCTACATACTATAGAGACTGTCAAATTTAATTTTTAAAACACTTTGTTCTATGAGTTAGAACTTATATGAACTCCATTCTCCATTGTAGAGATGGAATTCAGAGGGATTTAATGTTCTGCTTAAAGGTACATACCAAGTGAGGGATGAAACCTTGAAGATACTTCCAGTTTTCAGATTCTGGGCAGAAGTTCTTAACCATAGATGATTTTTCTCCTGGGAATATCTGGCAATGTTTAACGGGATGCTCACTCTGGGAAATCTCATGGACAGAGGATCCTAGTGGGTTATAGTCCATGGGGTTGCAAAGATTCAGACATGACTGAGCGACTAAACAGCAGCAAAGGGATTCTGTTAATCTCTTATATACTACAGGATAGAGTCCAATAAAAGTAATTGTAGTGTCCCAAATGCCAACAGTAAGAAGGTAAGAAATGTTATTTTGGACCAGAACTTCTACAAGTTCATTTTGCATAAAAATCACCAAGGTCTGTTGTTGAAATGCAAAATCTGTTTCATGAGGTCTCTATTTGGCCCAAGGAATGGATTTCAAACAAGCTCTTAGTTATTGAAACTGCAAGTCTTGGTCTGTGGATGATAGTTTGGGTATCAAGGCAGCACTCCTATGTTAGGGTCAAGTGTATATAGCTTTAGTCTACTCCACAGAGGCTTTTTTATGTATGTAATTTTGAAAAAAAAAATTCACTCATTTTATAGGTGGCAGTGAATTATGTGGCAGATCTTTTAAATATAAGAGCTCTTGAGTAACATAAATAAAATATACATATTAAGAAGAGTTTGTGATAGAGAAAATAAAGGACTCCAAAAGACATCACATTCTAAACCAAATAGCTTTCTAGTATATTAATTTACATAGCAGGATAATTAAGACAGTAGATGCAATATAGCTACTAGTAATGTGTCTTAATG
Organism: Bubalus kerabau; assembly: GCF_029407905.1. Classification (NCBI taxonomy): domain Eukaryota; kingdom Metazoa; phylum Chordata; class Mammalia; order Artiodactyla; family Bovidae; genus Bubalus; species Bubalus kerabau. The sequence continues at coordinate 178,477,431 of NC_073624.1, forward strand.
ATCTCTGTTCTTTTCCAAGGCAAACCATTCAATATCACAGAAATGCAAGTCTATGCCCCAACCAGTAATGCTGAAGAAGCTGAAGTTGAATGGTTCTGTGAAGACCTACAAGACCTTTTAAAATTAACACCCCAAAAAGATATCCTTTTCATTATAGGGCACTGGAATGCAAAAGTAAGAAGTCAAGAAACACCTGGAGTAACAGGCAAATTTGGCCTTGGAATACAGAATGAAGCAGGGCAAAAGCTAATAGAGTTTGCCAAGAAAATGCACTGGTCATAGCAAACACCCTCTTCCAACAACACAAGAGAAGACTCTACACCTGGACATCACCAGATGGTCAACACCGAAATCAGATTGATTATATTCTTTGCAGCCAAAGATGGAGAAGCTCTATACAGTCAACAAAAACAAGACCAGGAGCTGACTGTGGCTCAAATCATGAACTCCTTATTACCAAATTCAGACTTAAATTGAAGAAAGTAGGGAAAAGCACTAGACCATTAGGTATGACCTAAATCAAATCCCTTATGATTATACAGTGGAAATGAGAAATAGATTTAAGGGCCTAGATCTGATAGATAGAGTGCCTGATGAACTATGGACTGAGGTGCGTGACATTGTACAGGAGACAGGGATCAAGACCATCCCCATGGAAAAGAAATGCAAAAAAGCAAAATGGCTGTCTGGGGAGGACTTACAAATAGCTGTGAAAAGAAGAGAAGCGAAAAGCAAAGGAGAAAAGGAAAGACATAAACATCTGAATGAAGAGTTCCAAAGAATAGCAAGAAGAGATAAGAAAGCCTTCCTCAGCGACCAATGCAAAGAAATAGAGGACAACAACAGAATGGGAAAGACTAGAGATCTCTTCAAGAAAATTAGAGATACCAAAGGGACATTTCATGCAAAGATGGGCTGGATAAAGGACAGAAATGGTATGGACCTAAGAGAAGCAGAAGATATTAAGAAGAGGTAGCAAGAATACACAGAAGAACTGTACAAAAAAGATCTTTATGACCCAGATAATCACGATGGTGTGATCACTCACCTAGAGCCAGACATCCTGGAATAAGAAGTCAAGTTGACCTTAGGAAGCATCACTACGAACAAAGCTAGTGGAGGTGATGGAATTCCAGTGGAGCTATTTCAAATCCTGAAAAATGATGCTGTGAAACTCCTGCACTCAATATGCCAGCAAATTTGGAAAACTCAGCAGTGGCCACAGGACTAGAAAAGGTCAGTTTTCATTCCAATCCCAAAGAAAGGCAATGCCAAAGAATGCTCAAACTACTGCACAATTGCACTCATCTCACATGCTAGTAAAGTAATGTTCAAAATTCTCCAAGCCAGGCTTCAGCAATAAGTGAACTGTGAACTTCCATATGTTCAAGCTGGTTTTAGAAAAGGCAGAGGAACCAGAGATCAAATTGTGAACATCTGCTGGATCATGGAAAAAGCAACAGAGTTCCAGAAAAATATCTATTTCTACGTTATTGACTATGGCAAAGCCTTTGACTGTGTGGATCACAATAAACGGTGGAAAATTCTGAGATGGGAATACCAGACCACCTGACCTGCCTCTTGAGAAACCTATATGCCGGTTGGGAAGCAACAGTTAGAATTGGGCATGGAACAATAGACTGGTTCCAAATATGAAAAGAAGTATGTCAAGGCTGTATATTATCACCCTGCTTATTTAACTTATATGTAGAGTACATCATGAGAAACACTGGGCTGGAAGAAGCACAAGCTGTATCAGGATTGCTGGGAGAAATATCAATAACCTCAGATATGCAGATGTCACCACTCTTATGGCAGAAAGTGAAGAGGAACTCAAAAGCCTCTTGATGAAAGTGAAAGTGGAGAGTCAAAAAGTTGGCTTAAAGCTCAACATTCAGAAAACTATGATCATGGCATCTGGTCCCATCACTTCATGGGAAATAGATGAGGAAACAGTGGAAACAGTGTCAGACTTAATTTTGGGGGGCTCCAAAATCACGACAGATGGTGATTGCAGCCATGAAATTAAAAGACTCTTACTCCTTGGAAGAAAAGTTATTACCAACCGAGATAGCATATTCAAAAGCAGAGACATTACCTTGCCAACAAAGGTCCGTCTAGTCAAGGCTATGGTTTTTCCTGTGGTCATGTATGGATGTGAGAGTTGGACTGTGAAGAAGGCTGAGCGCCGAAGAATTGATGCTTTTGAACTGTGGTGTTGGAGAAGACTCTTGAGAGTCCCTTGGACTGAAAGGAGATCCAATCAGTCCATTCTGAAGGAGATCAGCCCTGGGATTTCTTTGGAAGGAATGATGCTAAATCTGAAACTCCAGTACTTTGGCCACCTCATGTGAAGAGTTGACTCATTGGAAAAGACTCTGAAGCTGGGAGGGTTTGGGGGGAGGAGGAGAAGGGGACGACAGAGGATGAGATGGCTGGATGGCATCACTGACTCGATGGATGTGAGTCTGAATGAACTCCGGGAGTTGGTGAATGGACAGGGAGGCCTGGCGTGCTGCGATTCATGGGGTTGCAGAGTTGGACACGACTGAATGACTGAACTGAACTGAATGTATTTTAAGATATAAAAATTAGCCTGAATTTTCACTTTGGACTAGTGTGAGGACAATGACCCTCTAAGTGTGAATGAGAGGAAGAATTGGAGTCAGAGAAACATTTGAAGATGTTATGCTGCTGGCTTTGAAGATGGAGGAAGGATATAAGAATATATATCATTCCAAGATATAAGAAATGCAGGTGGTCCCTGAAAATTGGAATAGGAGAAAGAATTAATCCTCACCTGGAACATCCTGAAAGATCCAAGCCCTCCAGATGTCTTGATTTAAACCCAATGAGACTCATTTCAAGACACAGTGTCAGAGGGAGCATACTGACTGAAACAGCCCACCCTGGCCAGGCCCTCTAGTAACCATTTGCATGAGTTGTTTTACAACAGGAGGTCCTGGTAAGGAATACGGAACTAATAAGCCACCACCAATTGGAAGAGTTCAGGAAAAGTCACAAGGAGATGCCGCACGTCTGTCCACCTTCCAGAATCCCTCTCACTAGCATCCATCCTGGCTAAGCGATGCATGCGCCAGCAGGAAGGATTCTGAGTCAGAATGATTGGCCAAAGACAACCCAGAAATTAATCCCATCACCATAAATCCTGAGACTGTGAACCAAGTGGCAGAGCAGTCCTCCTAGGTTCTCTTAGCCTGCTGCTCTCTGCCCGGGTGCCTTCTTCCAGTAAAGTCTCTTACTTTGTCAGCACGTGTCTCCTTGGACAATTCTTTTCCAAGTCTTAGACAAGAGTCCACTCTTGGGGAGCTGGAGGGGTGCCCCTGCTTCCTACAACGATGTGTGAGTCTGTTTAGTTGAAAGAGGGATGTTCACGAATGCACATACATGTATATATACACACACTCCTTTCTCTTGAAGGTTTTCTTTGGACTCAAAATATATCCACCATTTCATGTATTTCACAACTTTCATCTGAATTAAGTTGTATTATCCCATACTGCCTTCAGAAATAAGGGTCTTATTCCCAGGTGGATTACATTTTAACAATTATTTGAGAAAGCAGTTCAAACTTATTCAGTATCTTCTTCAGTTGCATACAAATGAATCCATATATTATGTATTATCAGTTTTGTAAGAATCCTTTAATTTGGCAGATTGTACATTTTAAAGATGTGAAGATTACTGAATATGATTGTACTCTTGTAAATTAATTAAAATTAAAATTTTAGTGTTCATGAGTCAGGTCAGATCTAAATATAGCTGATTCACTCCAGACACTGCCAGAAGATTCACCTTATAACTGTTGCAGGAAGGGGGACCCCTTCCAGGGCCCCCGAAACTGGACTCTTGTCTAACACTCAGAAATGAATTGTCCAAGGAGATTTTATTGGGAAAGGGTGGCCAGGTGGAGAGTACTAGGGTAAGGGAACCGAGGAGAACTGCTGTGCCACTGGCTCTCTGGTTTTATGGTGATGGGATTAGTTTCTGGGTTGTCTTTAGCCAATCATTCTCACTCAGAGTCCTTCCAGGTGCTGCCCGCCTTATTCAGCCAAGATGGATGCTAGTGAGGATTCTGGGAGGTGGTCAGACATGTAGTATCTCCTTTTGACCTTCTCCAAACTCTTCCGGTTCGTGATGGCTTATTAGTTCCATGTTCCTTCCCAGGACCTCCTGTCTTAAAACAACTCATGCCGATGGTTACTGTGGTGCCTGGCCAGGGTGGGAGGTTTCAGTCAGTGTGCTTCCCCTAACATAACTATGAAGAAAGAAAAGTGTTATATATTGATAGAGAAATAGTGAAATTAAGCCAATTTAAATTTGTAAACTATTTCTCCCATAAAGTAAAGGGTTAACTACATATATAAACGGAACAAAATCATATTTTGGTTGAAGAAAGGAGAATAGTACAGATGCAACATCATGCATAAGCTTCAGAAACAAATGACAGCTGAATTAGATCTATGGGCAGCACAGAAGAGTTTGGAAAAATCTCACCAAACAATCACTGGATTGGTAATGGAACTATCATAAAATAAGTGTTTTTAAGTTAGCTTCTTATGCAGTAAGAGCCAACCAATAAAAGCTAACAGAACTGAGGAATGTTAGATAAATTAAATAGACTTGTTTAGGCTTCAGGGGCAAAACAGAGCAGGCCTCTGACCTTGCTTCTAACCTGCCTGGACACTGACCTGAGTATGGGTGACTGTGAATGACTGCTTACTGTGAGTGCAAGACTTGCAGCTCCTTAGATGAGATGGGGGAGGAATCTTGAGACTGTTGAGCCCCTGGAGATGGTCTGGCCAACAGGCCCCAGGCTTAACCACTTTTCAAGTTTCACATGACAAAACCAACAGCATAAACATGAAATAAGAGGTGCAATTTGCTCGCAGACTAATGATGATATTAGTTTGAGTCCTGGGATTATATCTGGGAACCCCAAACTGCAATCTTTGAAGTCTCACTTATAGATAGGACACACTGCCTGGAAACCTTTTTCAATGGGGACTCCAGATGAGCTGTGTCATGGGACTTCTCAGTGCTGTTTGAGTCTGGATGCATCCACTGCTGTTTCTACTTTTCTTTTAATGTTAATATATTAAAAGTAAGCTAGATAATTCTCTAATAAATATTGGTAGTATTTACTTGGGTATAATGAGTGGCTTATTTTGTTAACAAATCCTTTGAACCTGAGACAAAAGTGAAAACTTCTGGAAAAACAGGGAAATTATAATAATTTGTTTTATACCATTCTAAGTATTTTTATTGATATTTGAAGAAAACATTCGTGGTTAAATACAGATAATTGTATTTATGAGATACTCTGTGGAAGTTCTCTCCAGGAAATCATAAGGAGTCAAAAGGACATGTGCCTCTCTGTACAAAATGCTGACCTGAATCACATGTACAGACATAAATTGAAGCTCTCTAATGAGTCATTCTTTGATTATGAGGATAAATGGATATTACATATGCTTATGTAGGTGCTCAGTCGAGTCTGACTCTTCATGACCCCATGGACTGTAGCACACCAGCCTCCTCTGTTCACGGAATTCTCCAGGCAAGAATACAGGAGTGGGTTTCCATTTCCTCCTCCAGGCGACCTTCCCAAACCAGGGGTCAACCCAGATCTCCCACATTACAGGCAGATTCTTTACTGTCTGAGCCACCAGGGAGGCCCACTTCCTATTCATAGTCATTAAAAATTTGAAAAGAGGATATATTTTGTTTAAAGCAGTAGAAAGAGTTATTTCTATGCAGCACTGGAAGTTTGCAAACAGATACAAGTAGATACTTCAATTTAAAAAGTGTTAACAGCTTTTGTAAAGTGTAAACAAGCCAATCCTTCACCCTAATGAAATAAGATTTGTTCCCATAGATACCAAAACCTATACTTCTATGAACAGATATAGAAAATGAAAATGATATATTTTGCTCAGAAATATAAAATGTAAATTAAAATTTTCTTTATAATTTTCAACATTTTCCCTGATTCAAAGGCAATACTAAGTGAATCTATTTGAATTTGTGTTTCTATGTAGACTGCACTTGGAGTCATGTAGTTGATAATCACTGTGCCACTGACTAGGGTAGGCACTGTGAACACAACTGAATGAGAGAACATACTAAAGTGAAGAATAAAACTGAATAACTATATATATATATATATATATATATATATATATAACTTAAGTACTTCATTTTTAAGAAGGGCAGTTAAGACAGTGATTAACATAGGGACGATGTACACAGAAGTGAAAACAGTGGTATCAGCTTTCCTTTATCACAGAACATTATGTCTTGCCCCAGCTATTAAGTGTAGTGTTTTTCCATATGAATAATGTAACTTGTGACTATACTTTCAGTAATACAAAATAAAAATTACTTGGAATAATGTCTGTCACTTGAGAAGAAATTATTCTTTAGAAATATATGTTCAGTTCAGTTCAGTTGCTCAGTCGTGTCCGACTCTTTGCGACCCCATGAATCGCAGCATGTCAGGCCTCCCTGTCCATCACCAACACCCGGAGTTCACTCAGACTCACATCCATCGAGTCAGTGATGCCATCCAGCCATCTCATCCTCTGTCGTCCCCTTTTCCTCCTGCCCCCAATCCCTCCCAGCATCAGAGTCTTTACCAATGAGTCAACTCTTCGCATGAGGTGGCCTAAGTACTGGAGTTTCAGCTTTAGCATCATTCCTTCCAAAGAACACCCAGGGCTGATCTCCTTCAGAATGGACTGATTGGATCTCCTTGCAGTCCAAGGGACTCTCAAGAGTTTTCTCGAACACCACAGTTCAAAAGCATCAATTCTTCGGCACTCAGCTTTCTTCACAGTCCAACTGTCACATCCATACATGAGCACTGGAAAAACCATAGCCTTGACTAGACGGACATTTGTTGGCAAATAATGTCTCTGCTTTTCAGTATGCTATATCGGTTGGTCGTAACTTTTCTTCTAAGGAGTAAGCGTCTTTTAATTTCATGGCTGCAATCACCATCTGCAGTGATTTTGGAGCCCCCCAAAAATAAAGTCTGTCACTGTTTTCACTGTTTTCTCATCTATTTCCCCATGAAGTGATGGGACTGGATGCCATGATCTTCGTTTTCTGAATGTTGAGCTTTAAGCTAACTTTTTCACTCTCCTCTTTCACTTTCATCAAGAGGCTTTTGAGTTCCTCTTCACTTTCTGCCATAAGGGTGGTGTCATCTGCATATCTGAGGTTATTGATATTTCTCCCAGAAATCTTGATTCCAGCTTGTGCTTCTTCCAGCCCAGCGTTTCTCATGATGTACTCTGCATAGAAGTTAAATAAGCAGGGTGACAATATACAGCCTTGACGTATTCCTTTTCCTATTTGGAACCAGTCTGTTGTTCCATGTCGAGTTCTAACTGTTGCTTCCTGAGCTGCATATAGGTTTCTCAAAAGCCCCTAAAATAAATGGCAATTTTAAATATTGTGCATCAAGTCTGAGAAAAAAAAAATGAGAAAGTAGGAAATGGCAAAGGGGAAATCTGCCTATAAATCAGACAGAGAAGGAAACATAATAATAGGATTTACTTCAACAGTATATTATATCTATATAATATATAGATATAGTACCCAAATTCTATCCCTTATCATTTCCTGAGGTTTCCCAGATGGCACAGTGGTGAAAAAAAAAATAAATAAATCTGCCTGCCAGTGCCGTAGATGCAAGAAACACAGGTTTGATCCCTGGGTCCAGAAGATCCCTGGGAGAAGGAAATGGCAACCCACACCAGTATTCTTCTTGCCTGGAAATTTCCTTGGAAAGAGGAGCCTGGTGGGCTACAGTCCTTGAGGTCACAAAGAGTTGGACATGACTGAGAACTGAGCATAATAATGGTACACAGGCACACACTCACAAATATCATTCAATGCATATGTAAATATGTCTCCCTTTTAATATGATAATTTTGTGTTTTGTAATTAAAGAAACTTTAAAAATTGGTTAAAGAAACAGTGATAGAGGAAAATGGCCATAAGAGGCAAAAAAAGTATCTAGTGAGCTCAAGTAGACCCTGAGAGACCTGAAAAGGAAAAAGATGAATCAATTCTGGCAGCAGTCCAACTGCTAAATCCCCATAATGCCCAGAATTACAATTAAAGCAGGAAAAGTCAATGTATTCAAAAGAGAAAGGAATGATATCTCAGATTTAATGAGCTAAGGGAATAAACCCACAATTTGCAACAGTAAATACCATGTACAATAGTAGGATACTTTTAAAAGATAAAATGGTAAACATCTTTGTAAATTTTTAAAAATCATTAACAATTATTAATTTATTTTTATTGAAGTATAGTTGAATTGCACTACCATTTTTGTTTTAGGTATTCAGCACAGTAATTCATATGCACACACACACACAAACACACATACACACACGTGTGTGTGTGTGTGTGTGTGTGTGTGTGTGTATATTCCTTCAAATTCTCTTCCCTTATAGGTTATTGCAGAACCCAGAGATGTGGGTTTGATCCCTGGGTTGAGAAGATCCCCTGGAGAAGAAAATGACAACCCACTCCAGTATTCTTGCCTGGAGAGGAGATTGGTGGACTAAAGTCCAAAAGCTCGCAGAGAGTCAGACATGACTGAAGTGACAGCACAGCACACGATGGTGATTTTGAGAATCTTTTAATATGCCTTTTAGACATCTGTGTCTTTTGAGAAATATGTTTAGATCTTCTGCTAATTTTTAATTGGGATTTTTTTTTAATATATATTGAGCTGCATAAGATGTTTGATATATTCAGGAGATTAACTCTTACTGGTCACATCTTTAGGAAAAATTTTTTGTTTGCTTTGCTTATGGTTTCCTTCACTGTGCAAAAGCATTTAAGCTTAATTAAGTACCATTTCTTTATTTTTATTTTCATTTCTATTACTCTAGGATAGAGATCCAAAAAGATACTGCCACGATTAAGTGAAAGTCCTGCCTATGTTTTCGTCTAAGAGCTTATAGTATCTGGTCTTATATTTAGGTTTTAAATCCACTTTAAGTTTATTTTCTGTATGCTGTTAGAGAGAATGTTCAAATTTCATTCTTGTTCATGAAGCTGTTCAGTTTTACCAGCACCACTTATTGAAGAGACTATGCTTATGGTTTAGTTTTTCTTCCTTTGTCATAGATTGGTTGATCTTAGGAAAGTGGGCTTAATTCTCAGAGCTTTCTATTCTGTTGCATTGATCAACACTTATATTTTTGTCCCAATACCATACTGTTTTGGTACTTTAGCTTTGAAGTATAGTCTGAAGTCAGGAAGTCTGATTCCTACAGATCCATTTTTCTTTTGAAAGATTCCTTTTATTTGGGGGGGGTGTTATTTATTTATTTATTCATTTATTTTTGTGCATGTGTTTATAAGAATCTGTCTGCTGATGCAGGAGACTTGAGTTTGATCCCTGGGTTGAGAAGATCCCCTAGAGAAGGAAATGGCAGCCAACTCCAGTGTTCTTGCCTGCGAAATTCCATAGAAAGAGGAAGCTGGTGGGATACAACTCATGGGGTCACAAAGAGTTGGAGACATGACAGCCATTAAACAACAACATATATGGACATAGCAACAGTGACCTTAAATTAAGAATATTCACATTTGAGAAGCTCATTTACTTTCTGTAAATGGGTAACTTAGTTATAAACATGGAGTAAGATGAGTATAAATATGTTCGAGGGAAAAGGGCACAAGAGTCACATGCAGATTCATGGATGAGCCTTAGAAACACAATGTAGAGACTCACAACTGAATATAGATTCATCAGGTGCCAGGCAGGGCTCAGTACCACTCCCCACCTGACTGCCCCATTCAATAATAAAGACATTATGATAAATCATTTTATTTTAGATTGGCTTGTTATGCTGCAATAACTGAGGAAATTGTTGATTAAATAACCAGAGCAAACAAAATTGACATCAGTGAAAATGCTATGCTTCTCTTTGGTTTTGTTTTTTTCAGTCACTAAGTCATGTCTAACTCTTTGCTACTCTATGAACTGGAGCATGCCCGGCTTCCCTATCCTTCACTATATCCCTGAGTTTGCTCAGACTCATGTCCATTGAGCATTGACCTTTTCCAGTCCTGTGGCCACTGCTTTGTCTTCCAGATTTGCTGACATATTGAATGCAACACCTTGATGGCATCATCCTTTAAGAGGTCAATCCTCATTCCAATTCTCAAAATGGGTAATACTAAATAATATACTAACCATCAAACAACTTCACTCATCTCGCATGCTAGTAAGGTCATGCTTAAAATCTTTCATGATAGGCTTTAGCATTATGTGAAGCAAGAACTTCCAGATGGCCAAGCTGGATTTAGACAAGGAAGAGGAACTGGAGATCAAATTTCCAACATTCACTGGATCATAGAGAAAGATAGGGAATTCCAAAAAAAAACCTACCTATGTTTCATTAATTATGTCTTTGACCATGTGGATCATAATAAAGTGTGGAAAGCTCTCAAAGAGATGGGAATACCAGGCCATCTTACCTGTCTCCTGAAAAACCTGTATGTGGATCAAGAAGCAATAGTTAGAACCCTGAATAGAAAAACTTCAAGATTGAGAAAGGAGTACAACAGAGCTGTCTGCTGTCACCTTGTTTGTTTAACCTATACACTGAGTACATCATGAGAAAAGTTGGGCTAGATGAGTTACAAACTGAAATCAAGATAGGTGGGAGAAACATCAACAATCTCAGATATGTGGATGATACCACTCTAATGGCAGAAAGTGAAGAGGAAATAAAGAGCCTCTTGATGAGGGTGAAGGAGCTGGCTTAAAACTAAATATTAAAAAATAAAAACTAAGATCGTGGCATCTGGCCCCATTACTTCATGGCAAATGGCCGGGGAGGGGGGGGCTGGGGAGTGGAAGTGATGACAGATTTCCTCTTCTTAGGCTCTAAAATCACTGTTGATGGTGACTGAAGCCATGAAATCAGAAGACATTTGCTTCTTGGCAAGAAAGCTATGACAAATCTAGACAGTGTGCTAAAAGCAAAGACATTAATTACTCTGCCAACAAATGTCCATTGATAGTCAAGGCTACATTCTTCCCAGTGGTCATGTATGGTTGTGAAAGTTGGACTGTAAAGAAGGTTGAGTGCTGAAGAATTGATGCCTTCAAACAGTGGTGCTGGTGAAGACTCCTGAGAGACCCTTGGACAGCAAGGAGATTAGATCAGTCAATCTTAAGGGAAATCAACCCTGAATATTCATTGGAAGGATTGATGCTGAAGTTGAAACTGCAGTATTTTGTTCATCTGATGTGAACAGCCGACTCAATGTAAAAATCCCTGATGCTGGGAAAGATTGAGGGCAGAAGGAGAAGAGGATGTCAGAGGATTGGATGGCTAGATGGCATCACCAATGCAATGGACATGAACTTGGGCAAACTTTGGGAGATGATGAAGGACAGAGAGGCCTCGCATGCTGCAGTGCATGGGGTTGCAAAGAATTTTGCAAAGAGTCAGACACTATTGAAAAAGAGTAACAATGTGTGCATTGAACCAGTGATGCAATCCAACCATCTCATCCTCTGTTGCCCCCTTATTCTTTTGCCTTCAACCTTTCCAAGCATCAGATACTTTTCCAATGAGTTGGCTCTTCACATCAGATGGCCAAAGTATTGGAGCTTCAGCACCAGTCCTTCCAATGAATATTCAGGGTTGATTTCCTTCAAGATTGACTGGTTTGACCTCCTTGCTGTCCAAGGGGCTCTCAAGAGTCTTCTCCAGCCCCACAGTTCAAAAGCATCAATTCAGTGCTCAGCCTTCATTATGGTCCAAATCTCACATCCATACATAACTACTGGAAAAACCACAGCTATGACTATATTGATCTTAATTTTGACATTTATTCTTATATTTGAAGATAACCCTTCTGATTGTAGCATTATTTATCTTTTTGTCAGGTAACAGTATTAAAGTATGACTTCACAGATATCCTTTCCAGCTACCCAGGAGAGCTTGTCAGGACATGTATGTTGGTGCAGAAACATTGCTGCACCAAGGTTAGCATGCTGGTGCTTACCTTGAATCCCATGAACAGGTAGACTCAAGTTGTCTTATGAGTAATTTATGATAATGAAGTTGAAGAAATGCCTTTGTATCGGATATATAGGGGATATATAAGAGTTATAATTTATCTGCTTTCCCCTTAGTGTTTATGATGAAATTTAGAAAAAAATTGAGTTATTTTATTTAGAGCAATGGGAAGAGTCATATTTGTAAGAATCATTGAAAGTTTTCAAAAGGAAGCAATGAAATAATTCAATGAAAATATTAAAATATGTCATCCAATATGTGTGCATGCTATTTGCTTCCAGTCGTGTTTGATTCCTTGGGACCCTGTGGACTGTAGCCCACTAGGCTCCCCTCTCCGTGGAATTCACCAGGCAAGAAAGTAGCCATTTCCTTCTCCAGGGGATTTTCCTGACCCAGGGATCAAACCTGGGTCTCCTGTATTGCAGGCAGTTTCTTACCTCCTGAGTCACCAGGAAAGCCCAGGATGCTATGGTATGGGGGAAAAAAAATCAACCTTTTGGCAAAGCAGTGTATATAGACACACAAGATCACCTTTGAACAAAAAGAGGGTTGGGTTCCAACCTACTGCATAGGCAAAAATCCTCCTATAAACTCATCTTTCTGTATCACTGATTCAACCAAATTTAAAAAATAATAATAATAATACAAATTCTCTTGGTTCTTAAATGTATTTTTTTAATGAATGGTGCAACTCATCACTTCAGGGAAAGAGGAGAAATTACTTAGGATGACATATTTAATTTGAGAAATAATTATTCTTAATAAACCTATGATACCCATCAAAGAAATGGAATTTCCAGACATTTTTGATTCAAAGGTAGGAAAATTAAAGACCTATATATAGAAAACTATAAAACACTGATGAAAGAAATCAAAGAGGACACTAATAGATGGAGAAATATACTGTGTTCATGGATCAGAAGAATCAATATAGTGAAAATGAGTATACTACCCAAAGCAATCTATAGATTCAATGCAATCCCTATCAAGATAAAAATACCAACAGTATTTTACACAGAGCTAGAACAAATAATTTCACAATTTGTATGGAAATACAAAAAACTCGAACAGCCAAAGCAATCTTGAGAAAGAAGAATGGAAATGAAGGAAACAACCTGCTTGACTTCAGGCTCTACTACAAAGCCAAAGTCATCAAGACAGTATGGTACTGGCACAAAGACAGAAATATAGATCAATGGAATGAAATAGAAAGCCCAGAGATAAATGCACATGACTATGGACAACTTATCTTTGACAAAAGAGGCAAGAATATATAATGGAGAGAAGACAATCTCTTTAACAAGTGATGCTGGGAAATCTGGTCAACCACTTGTAAAAGGATGAAACTAGAATACTTTCTAACACCATACACAAAAATAAACTCAAAATGGATTAAAGATCTAAACATAAGACCAGAAACAATAAAACTCTTAGAGGAGAACATAGGCAAAACACTCTCCGACATACATCACAGCAGGATCCTTAATGACCCACCTCCCAGAATATTGGAAATAAAAGCAAAAATAAACAAATGGGACCTAATTAAAATTAAAAGCTTCTGCACAACAAAGGAAACTATAAGCAAGGTGAAAAGACAGCCTTCAGAATGGGAGAAAATAATAGCAAATGAAGCAACTGACAAATAACTAATCTCAGAAATATACAAGCAACTCCTACAGCTCAATTCCAGAAAAATAAATGACCCAATCAAAAAATGGGCTAAAGAACTACATAGACATTTCTCCAAAGAAGACATACAGATGGCTAACAAACACATGAAAAGATGCTCAACATCACTCATTATCAAAGAAATGCAAATCAAAACCACTATGAGGTACCATTTCATGCCAGACAGAATGGCTGCAATCCAAAGTCTACAAGCAATAAATGCTGGAGAGGGTGTGGAGAAAAGGGAACCCTCTTACACTGTTGGTGGGAATGCAAACTAGTACAGCCACTAGGGAGAACAATGTGGAGATTCCTTAATAAACTGGAAATAGAACTGCCTTATGACCCAGCAATCCCACTGCTGGGCATACACACCAAGGAAACCAGAATTGAAAGAGACACGTGTACCCCAATATTCATCACAGCACTGTTTATAATAGCCAGGACATGGAAGCAACCTAGATGTCCATCAGCAGATGAATGGATAAGAAAGCTGTGGTGCATATACACAATGGAGTATTCAGTTCAGTTCAGTTCAGCCACTCAGTTGTGTCCGACTCTCTGTGACCCCATGAATCACAGCACGCCAGGCCTCCCTATCCATCAGCAACTCCCAGAGTTCACTCAGACTCATGTCCATCGAGTCAGTGATGCCATCCAGCCACCTCATCCTCTGCTGGCCACTTCTCCACCTGCACCCAATTCCTCCCAGCATGAGAGTCTTTTCCAATGAGTCAACTCTTCACATGAGGTGGCCAAAGTACTGGAGTTTCAGATTTAGCATCATTCCTTCCAAAGAAATCCCAGGGCTGATCTCTTTCAGAATGGACTGGTTGGATCTCCTTGCAGTCCAAGGGACTCTCAAGAGTCTTCTCCAACACCACAGTTCAAAAGCATCAATTCTTCGGCACTCAGCCTTCTTCACAGTCCAACTCTCACATCCATACATGACCACAGGAAAAACCATAGCCTTGACTAGACGGACCTTTGTCAGCAGAGTAATGTCTCTGCTTTTGAATATGCTATCTAAGTTGGTAATAACTTTCCTTCCAAGGAGTAAGCGTCCTTTAATTTCATGGCTGCAATCACCATCTGCATTGATTTTGGAGCCCCCAAAAATAAAGTCTGACACTGTTTCCACTGTTTCCCCATCTATTTCCTGTGAAGTGATGGCACCAGATGCCATGATCATAGTTTTCTGAATGTTGAGCTTTAAGCCAACTTTTTGACTCTCCACTTTCACTTTCATCAAGAGGCTTTTGAGTTCCTCTTCACTTTCTGCCATAAGGGTGGTGTCATCTGCATATCTGAGGTTATTGATATTTCTCCCAGCAATCTTGATTCCAGCTTGTGTTTCTTCCAGTCCAGAGTTTCTCATGATGCACTCTGCACATAAGTTAAATAAGCAGGGTGACAATATACAGCCTTGAAGTACTTATTTTCCTATTTGGAACCAGTATGTTGTTCCATGTCCAGTTCTATCAGTTGCTTCCTGAACTGCATACAGATTTCTCAAGAGGCAGGTCAGGTGGTCTGGTATTCCCATCTCTTGAAGAATTTTCCACAGTTTATTGTGATCCACACAGTCATAGGCTTTGGCATAGTCAATAAAGGAGAAATAGATGTTTTTCTGGAACGCTCTTGCTTTTTCGATGATCCAGCAGATGTTGGCAATTTGATCTCTGGTTCCTCTGCCTTTTCTAAAACCAGCTTGAACATCAGGAAGTTCACGGTTCACATATTGCTGAAGCCTGGCTTGGAGAATTTTTAACATTACTTTACTAGCATGTGAGATGAGTGCATTGTGCAGTAGTTTGAGCATTCTTTGGCATTGCCTTTCTTTGGGATTGGAATAAAAACTGACCTTTTCCAGTCCTGTGGCCACTGCTGAGTTTTCCAAATTTGCTGGCATATTGAGTGCAGCACTTTCACAGCACATTTTTTCAGGATTTGAAATAGCTCCACTGGAATTCCGTCACCTCCACTAGCTTTGTTAGTAGTGATGCTTCCTAAGGCCCACTTGACTTCACATTCCAGGATGTCTGGCTCTAGGTGAGTGATCATACCATCGTGATTATCTGGGTCTTGAAGATATTTTTTGTACAGTTCTTCTGTGTGTTCTTGTTTCCTCTTCTTAATATCTTCTGCTTCTGTTAGGTCCATATCATTTCTGTCCTTTATCAAGCCCAACTTTGCATGAAATGTTCCCTTGGTACATCTAATTTTCTTGAAGAGATCTCTAGTCTTTCCCATTCTGTTGTTTTCCTCTATTTCTTTGCATTGATCACTGAAGAAGGCTTTCTTATCTCTTCTTGCTATTCTTTGGAACTCTGCATTCAGATGCTTATATCTTTCCTTTTCTCCTTTGCTTTTCACTTCTCTTCTTTTCACAGCTATGTGTAAGGCCTCCCCAGACAGCCATTTTGCTTTTTTGCATTTCTTTTCCATGGGGATGGTCTTGATCCCTGTCTCCTGTACAATGTCATGAACCTCATTCCATAGTTCATCAGGCACTCTATCAGATCTAGGCCCTTAAATCTATTTCTCACTTCCACTGTATAATCATAAGGGATTTGATTTAGGTCATACCTGAATGGTTTAGTGATTTTCCCTACTTTCTTCAATTTACGTCTGAATTTGGTAATAAGGAGTTCATGATCTGAGGCACAGTCAGCTCCTGGTCTTGTTTTTGTTGACTGTATAGAGCTTCTCCATATTTGGCTGCAAAGAATATAATCAGTCTGACTTTGGTGTTGACCACCTGGCGATGTCCCTGTGAGAGACTTCTCTTGTGTTGTTAGAAGAGGGTGTGTGCTATGACCAGTGCATTTTTTTGGAAAAACTTTATTAGTCTTTGCCCTGCTTCATTTCGTATTCCAAGGCCAAATTTGCCTGTTACTCCAGGTGTTTCTTGACTTTCTACTTTTGCATTCCAGCCCCCTATAATGAAAAGGACATCTTTTTGGGTGTTAGTTCTAAAAGGTCTTGTAGGTCTTCATAGGACCGTTCAACTTCAGCTTCTTCAGCATTACTGGTTGGGACATAGACTTGGATTACTGTGATATTGAATGGATTGCCTTGGAAACGAACAGAGATCATTCTGTCGTTTTTGAGATTTCATCCAAGTACTGCATTTCGGACTCTTTTGTTGACCATGATGGCTACTCCATTTCTTCTGAGGGATTCCTTCCCTCAGTAGTAGATATAATGGTCATCCATGTTAAATTCACCCATTCCAGTCCATTTCAGTTCGCTGATTCCTAGAATGTCAACATTCACTCTTGCCATCTCTTGTTTGACCACTTCCAATTTGCCTTGATTCATGGACCTGACATTCCAGGTTCCTATGCAATATTGCTCTTTACAGCATCGGACCTTGCTTCTATCACCAGTCACATCCACAGCTGGGTATTGTTTTTGCTTTGGCTCCATCCCTTCATTCTTTCTGGAGTTGTTTCTCCACTGATCTCCATTAGCATATTGGGCACCTACTGACCTGGGGAGTTCCTCTTTCAGTATCCTATCATTTTGCCTTTTCATACTGTTCACGGGGTTCTCAAGGCAAGAATACTGAAGTGGTTTGCCATTCCCTTCTCCAGTGGACCACATTCTGTCAGATCTCTCCACCATGTCTCGCCCGTCTGGGTTGCCCTATGGACATGGCTTAGTTTCATTGAGTTCGACAAGACTGTGGCCCTAGTGTGATTAGATTGACTAGTTTTCTGTGAGCATGGTTTCAGTGTGTCTGCCCTCTGATGCCCTCTTGCAAGACTACCATCTTACTTGGGTTTCTCTTACCTTGGGCATGGGGTATCTCGTCATGGCTGCTCCAGCAAAGCACAGCCGCTGCTCTTTACCTTGGATGAGGGGTGTCTCCTCACCGCTGCCTTTCCTGACCTTCCTGACCTAGGGATAGCTCCTCTAGGCCTTCCTGCGCCCATGCTGCCACCACTCCTTAGACATGGGGTAGCTCCTCCTGGCCGCCACCCCTGGTCTTGGGCATGGGGGCATGTTTTAGCTCCTCCGGGCCGCCACCCCTGACCTCAGACTCAGGGTAGCTCCTCTCGGCCTCTGCCCCTGACCTCAGATGCAGGGTAGCTCCTCTCGGCTGCCACCCCTGACCTCGGACTTGGGTACCTCTTCTTGGCCGTTCCTGTGCCATTGCAGCCTGGCACTCTAGGCCGCTACCCCTGACCTCGGATGTGGGGTCCTCTTGGCCATTGCCCTTCAGGCATGGGGTCCTCCCAGCTTCTGCCCCTGACCTTGGACGTGGGGTAGCTCCTCTTGGCCATGCTTTGTGCGCCAGTCGCAGCCGCCCGAGCTTAGTGCACTGGTTGCAGCTGCCCGCCCTTAAGACTGGATTCAGTTCAGGTCAGTCACTCTGTCGTGTCCGAGTTTTTGCGACCCCATGAACCACAGCACGCCAGGCCTCCCTGTCCATCACCAACTCCCGGAGTTCACTCAGACTCAAGTCCATCGAATCAGTGATGCCATCCAACCATCTCATCCTCTGTTGTCCCCTCTCCTCTTGCCCCCAATCCCTCCCAGCATCAGACTCTTTTCCAATGAGTCAACTCTTCTCATGAGGTGGCCAAAGTACTGGAGTTTCAGCTTTAGCATCAGTCCTTCCAAAGAACACCCAGGGCTGATCTCCTTCAGAATGGACTGATTGGATATCCTTGCAGTCCAAGGGACTCTCAAGAGTCTTCTCCAACACCACAGTTCAAAAGCATCAATTCTTCGGCACTCAGCCTTCTTCACAGTCCAACTCTCACATCCATACATGACCACAGGAAAACGATAGCCTTGACAAGCCGGACCTTTGTTGGCAAAGTAATGTCTGTGCTTTTGAATATGCTATCTAGGTTAGACATAAATTTCCTTCCAAGGAATAAGCGTCTTTTAATTTCATGGCTGCAGTCACCAGAGCCTAGAAAAATAAAGTCTGACACTGTTTCCACTGTTTCCCCATCTATTTCCTGTGAAGTGATGGGACCGGATGCCATGATCTTCATCTTCTGAATGTTGAGCTTTAAGCCAACTTTTTCACTCTCCACTTTCACTTTCATCAAGAGGCTTTTGAGTTGCTCTTCACTTTCTGCCATAAGGGTGGTGTCATCTGTGCATCTGAGGTTATTGTTATTTCTCCAAGCAATCTTGATTCCAGCTTGTGTTTCTTCCAGTCCAGAGTTTCTCATGATGTACTCTGCATATAAGTTAAATAAACAGTGTGACAATATACAGCCTTGATGTACTCCTTTCCCTATTTGGAACCAGTCTGTTGTTCCATGTCCAGTTCTAACTGTTGCTTCCTGACCTGCATACAGATTTCTCAAGAGGCAGGTCAGGTGGTTTGGTATTCCCATCTCTTCCAGAATTTCCCACAGTTTATTTTGATCCACACAGTCACACTGTAGGTTTAAGTCTCCATTTTCAAGGACTGTTATGGCAGTGGTTTTCAGAAGAATGGGGTACACATAATGAAAAGCTGTAGTCTCAGATATCTTCTAAGATAAAACCAAACACCTTGGCTAATAATAAAAGTAGTTTTCCCAGATTCAGATCAGATCAGATCAGTCGCTCAGTCGTGTCCGACTCTTTGCGACCCCATGAATCGCAGCACGCCGGGCCTCCCTGTCCATCACCAACTCCCGGAGTTCATCCAGACTCACGTCCATCGAGTCAGTGATGCCATCCAGCCATCTCATCCTCTGTCGTCCCCTTCTCCTCCTGCCCCCAATCCCTTCCAGCATCAGACTCTTTTCCAATGAGTCAACTCTTCTCATGAGGTGGCCAAAGTACTGGAGCTTCAGCTTTAGCATCATTCCTTCCAAAGAAATCCCAGGGCTGATCTCCTTCAGAATGGACTGGTTGGATCTCCTTGCAGTCCAAGGGACTCTCAAGAGTCTTCTCCAACACCACAGTTCAAAAGCCTCAATTCTTCGGTGCTCAGCCTTCTTCACAGTCCAACTCTCACATCCATACATGACCACAGGAATTCCCACATTAGTCCTATTGTTTACTACAGTCTTTCAGTAGCACAAGAGAAAAAAATATTTGGTTTGATATATGTCATCTGAGCAGAAATTATTCTTAAGAAATCCATGCTGCCCTACTAAATAAATAGGCATTAGAGATATTTTAAATCAAGTTTTGGAAAGCTTTGAGAAAGTAGAAAATGAACAAAGGGAAAAAGTGTTTATAAATCAGACATCTGAGTTACTTCAATGGTATAAAGAAGTTGAATCATTTCGATATTTGGTAAAAACTAATACAATATTGTAAAGTTTAAAAATAAAATAAAATTTAAAAAAAAGAAATGAAAATTCAGGAGATAGAGACACAGAACAATTCTATGTTACACTGTGATCAAATAATATTAAATTCTGGCTCAAATGCTTTGCAGTTTGCTAAAAATGAGGACTTCTTTAACCCTATGACAATTAGTCCTTCTATTACTGCCATCCCAAAGAATATTTTCAAGGCTTTCTTTATATCTTCATGCCTTAGGCTAAGAGGAAATGGTTCAGCACAGATGTAACCACAGTGAACATCCCTGAGGCTGTTGCATTTGACTGTGAGCTATGGATACCAGCAGAGCAAAGGTACAGTCTAGACCGTTATAGTAAATAAGGAGAAAACTGAGAGGTGAGACACAGAGATGGGTGCATACTTGTGAGATGTCACTTCAGTCATGTCTGGTTCTTTGCAACCCTATGGATTGTAGCCTACCAGGCTTCTCTGTTCATGGGATTCTCTAGGCAAGAATACTGGAGTAGGTTGCCATTTCCTTCTCTAGGGGATCTTCCTGACTGAGGGATATCTTAGGTCTCCAGCATTGGCAGGCAGGTTCTTTACCACTAGCACCACCTGGGGGAACTATCTTAGAGTATTGAGCAAAGGATCATAAGTGATCACCACCCATGAATACAGCTTCAAAATATATCCCTATGTCATTAAGAAAGGCTTTATAATTGGTAAGTTGGACCACCTGTTATATTTCACCTGTTGTTTATTCCCTATTCTGGGAAAGATCTCAGCTATTATTTCTTTAAATAGCATCTTTTCTTTCTCTCACATTCTCTTTTTCTTCTAAGATACTCAATATACTTGTTACCTCTTCTAAAGGAGTCCTATAATACTTGTAGATTCTCTTCATTTTAAAAAAAAAAGAAAAGAAAGAAAGAAAAGCAGTTTTCTTAATCCTAAATCATTCTACCTTTGAGGTCACTATTTCTCTTCACCATATGATCTGCTCAACTTTTAGTGCTTTCTAATACATCTTTCAACTCATTTATAGATTTATTCAACTCCAGTATGTCTGTTTGGTTATGTTTAAGACTTTTCATCTCTTTGAAAATTGTTTCTTATTTTCATTTTTTTTAAATTTATGAGTTTAAGTGCTTTTGTGAGTGTTCCTATAGCTTCCTGAGTTTCTCCATGACACTATTTGAGTTTTCCACTGGCTTGATCACAATCTTCTATGGTGTTAAGATTGTTTTCTGGAAAATTGTCTTTTGTGTGTGTGTGTGTGTGTGTGTGTGTGATTCTGTGTTACTGTGGTTTTTTATAGTGCCCAGTGGGTAGCTCCTCTGGCAGTGCACTTGAAATAACAAACGCCTTTTTCACTTAGGTAAAGGTCTGTTCATTCTGATTCTAACAATTCAACAAACTGGTAACAAGAGGCCTTTCTGTGTTTTTCAGTTAGGTGACACAGTAACACAAGTCTTTTGTTTCTTTTACCTGAGTTGCATCTGAGGTGCATTTACTGAAGTAGGAAATGCAACCCACTCCAATGTTCTTTCCTAGAAAATTCCATGGACAGAAGAGCCTGGAGGGCTGCAGTCCAGGGGGAGGTCATGTATGGATGTGAGAGTTGGACTGTGAAGAAGTCTGAGCACCGAAGAATTGATGCTTTTGAACTGTGGTGTTGGAGAAGACTCTTGAGAGTCCCTTGGACTGCAAGGGCATCCAACCAGTCCATTCTGAAGGAGATCAGCCCTGGGATTTCTTTGGAAGGAATGATGCTAAAGCTGAAGTTCCAGTACTTTGGCCACCTCATGCGAAGAGTTGACTCATTGGAAAAGAGTCTGATGCTGGGGGGGATTGGGGGCAAGAGGAGAAGGGGACGACAGAGGATGAGATGGCTGGATGGCATCACTGACTCGATGGACGTGAGTCTGGATGAACTCCGGGAGTTGGTGATGGACAGGGAGGCCTGGTGTGCTGCGATTCATGGGGTCGCAAAGAGTCTGACACGACTGAGTGACTGATCTGATCTGATCTGATACAAACTCATTTGTTAATAAGCATTATATTAAGCATCTACTACAAAAATGAGTTATAATGCAGCAATAGCTAACTGATCAAAAATAAAAGTGAACAGAACTGAAGACAATTATATTAATTGGTTTCTCAACTATGCACTTATTCTGATATTTAAAGGTAGCATTCATGATCACTCTGTCTTTAAATTTTATTTCAGATAACTATATTAAAAATTGGTACATTAAGTTTCCTCTCCAGATAAGCAGGAAAAGATGAAAAGTGTGCTTGTTTGCACTAAATATGTAACCTTGAATCACATGACTGGATAGGCATTTCAGTCCTCCAGTGAGCCATCCTTTGGTCATGTATGTATTTTGATATACAAAGTTCACTCTGAACAACACAGTGGTGAAGGGCACTGACCTTCTGTGCAGTAAAAGATCTAAATATAATTTTTCAGTCAGCTCTCTATATCCACAGTTTCATATCTGAATGTTCAACGTAATCTTTTAAAAGTTATTTAAAATACCTTAGTTGTCAACTTTACTTTAAACAAATGTTAGTAATGAAACTAATAACTATCATTTAGAATAATAAGAGAAAAATTAGTTGTAATGACATTTGAGAATAAATTATTCTTAAGAAACTCAGTCCTCTCATGAAGTACATGAGTATTTCCAAATATTGTTGATCCAAATGTAGGAAAATTTTGAAGTAGGGATAAGTACAAATAAAAAGCCTATATATCAGGTTGAGGAGAAAGCTTAATAAATCAATACATGGAATTATTTTATTGAAAATTCCAGGGAACAATGAAAAGAAGCAAATTTGATTCTGCAATGATCAAAGAATCACAATTTCTGATTCTGAGCCTTTGAGTCATGCCATCAAGGTCACTTCATTTCCCCCAGCAGAGTTGGACTTTTCTACCTAATATTTCAAAGAATCTCTTCAGAGCCCCCTTTATGTCTTTATTCCTTAGACTGTAGATAAAAGGGTTCAGCATGGGTGTGACCACTGTGTACATCACTGAAGCTGCTGCACCTGATCTTGAACTGTGGGGAGCAGCAGGGTTAAGGTGCACTCCTAGGACAGAACAATAAAATAAACAGACAACTGAGAGGTGAGATGCACAGGTGGAAAATGCTTTATACTTTCCCTCAGTTGATGAGATTCCACGTATGCAAGAAACTATTTTAGAGTAAGAGTAAAGTATCCCAACAAAAGGACCACCACCCAGCAAGGTAGCTGCAATATACAATACTATGTCATTAAGAAAGGTGTCAGAACAGGCAAGTTGTAAGACTTGATTGAGTTCACAGAAAAAGTGGGGTATTTTGAAGTCTGCACAGAAGGACAACCGCAACACCATTAACTTCTGTAACAAGGAGTACATGACACCCACGATCCAAGATATCAGAACCAGGAGACCACAGAGTTGGGGGTTCATGATGACCATGTAGTGCAACGGGTGACAGATGGCCACAAACCGGTCATAGGCCATCACAGCCAGGAAAAAGTCATCTAAACTTGCGAAGAGTATGTAAAAGTACATCTGGATGATGCAGCCTTCAAAGGTGATCAATTTGCTCTGTGTCTGGATGTTCCACAGCATCTTTGGGACAGTGGTGGAAGTGAAGCTGATGTCTACAAAGGACAGGTTGGAGAGGAAGAAGTACATGGGGGTGTGGAGGTGGGAGTCTGATATGGTGGCCAGGATGATAAGCAGGTTTCCAAACACAGTGATCAGGTACATGAACAGAAAAAGTCCAAATATGAGGGGCTGCAGCTCAGGTGCCTCTGAAAATTCCATGAGAATAAATTCTGAAATTTCTGAAATATTTTGTGGTTCCATGCCTTGTGGGTAACTACCAAGATATAGAATAATAACTTATTAACTTTTACACAAGTAAGCATTAGCAACCTAGCACGCATGCATGTTCAGTCACTTCCATCATGTCCAACTCTGCGATTCCATGAACTGTGGATTGCAAGGCTCCCCTGTCCATGGGATTCTCCAGGCAAGAATATTGGAGTGGATTGTCATTTCCTTCTCCAGGGGATCTTCCTGAAGCAGGGATCAAACCTGTGTCTTTTACTTCTTCTTCATTGGCAGGCAAGGTGTTTACCATTAGTGCCAACCCAACATAAATGCTATTACTTACATTTCACAGTCAGGACATTAACTTCAATAGGTATCAGTAGGGGGTGAGGCAAAGTCCTTTCTCATTTTTCTTATATGGCATCTTTTCTTTGTTATTCATGTTCTTTGAGCTTTAATCTCTCCTTTGTAGGTTCAGTGGGCCCACTACTTCTGGTTTTGTTCTTTTACCAGCATTCAAAGCCCTCCCTAGACCATACTCTATAAATCATGTATATGCCATGATTCTTCATCCTTTTACACTGAATAACTTTCTTCATATGATTTTCTCATTTGTCATACATACATTTATTTAACTATACTCAGTTCAGTTCAGTCACTCAGTCATGTCCGACTCTTTGCAACCCCATGGACTGCAGCATGCCAGGCCTCCCTGTCCATCACCAGCTCCCAGAATATACTCAAACTCATGTCCACTGAGTCAGTGATGCCATCCAACCATCTCATCCTCTGCTGTCCCCTTCTCCTCCTGTCTTCAATCTGCCTGGCATCAGGGTCTTTTCAAATGAGTCAGTTCTTCACATCAGGTGACCAAAATATTGGAGTTTCCGCTTCAGCATCAGTCCTTCCACTGAATATTAAGGACTGATTTTCTTTAGGATGGACTGGTTAGATCTCTTTGCAGTCCAAGGGACTCTCAAGGGTCTTCTATACTATGGTTCAAAAGCATCAATTCTTTGATGCTCAGCTTTCTTTATAGTCCAACTCTCACATCCATACATGATGACTGGAAAAACCATAGCTTTGACTGGACAGACCTTTGTTGTCAAAATAATGTCTCTGCTTTTTAATATGCTGTCTATGTTGGTCATAACTTTTCTTCCAAGGAGCTAGCATCTTTTAATTTCATGGCAGCAGTCACCATCTGCAGTGATTTTGGAGCCCAAAAAAATAAAGTCTGTCACGGTTTGCATTGTTTCCCCATCTATTTGCTATGAGTGACCTTTATGGCAGAAAGTGAAGAGGAACTAAAAAGCCTCTTGATGAAAGTGAAAGTAGAGAGTGAAAAAGTTGGCTTAAAGCTCAACATTCAGAAGATGAAGATCATGGCATCTGGTCCCATCACTTCATGGGAAATAGATGGGGAAACAGTGGAAACAGTGTCAGACTTTATTTTGGGGGGCTCCAAAAATCACTGTAGATGGTGACTGCAGCCATGGAATTAAAAGACGCTTACTTCTTGGAAGGAAAGTTATGACCAACCTAGATAGCATATTGAAAAGCAGAGACATTACTTTGCCAACAAAGGTCCGTCTAGTCAAGGCTATGGTTTTTCCAATGGTCATGTATGGATGTGAGAGTTGGACTGTGAAGAAAGCTGAGCACCGAAGAATTGAGGCTTTTGAACTGTGGTGTTGGAGAAGACTCTTGAGAGTCCCTTGGACTGCAAGGAGATCCAACCAGTCCATTCTGAAGGAGATCAGCCCTGGGATTTCTTTGGAAGGAATGATGCTAAAGCTGAAACTCCAGTACTTTGGCCACCTCATGTGAAGAGTTGACTCATTGGAAAAGACACTGATGCTGGGAGGAATTGGGGGCAGGAGGAGAAGTGGACGACAGAGGATGAGATGACTGGATGGCATCACCAACTCAATGGATGTGAGTCTGAGTGAACTCTGGGAGTTGGTGATGGACAGGGAGGCCTGGTGTGTTGCAATTCATGGGGTTGCAAAGAGTCAGACACGACTGAGTGACTGAACTGAACTGAACTGATGGGACCAGATGCCATAATTTTAGTTCTCTTAGGCTGAATTTTAAGCCAACTTTTTCACTCTCCTCTTTCTCTTTCATCAAGAGGCCCTTTAGTTTTTCTTCACTTTCTGCCATAAAGATGGTCATCTGCATACTGTACACAGGCTTCAACAGTATATGCCACCATCATATGAGCAGGGGATGCACCTGCATAGCTCACTTTGTTTTTCCCAAATGTATGTGAATATTTGTGTACTTATTTACAAACACAGGGGCTTCCCCAGTGACTCAGCAGTAAAGAATCAGCCTGCAATGCCGGAGACACAGTAGTTGCATATTCAATCCCTGGATGGGGAAGATGGGCAACCCACTCCAGTATTCTTGCCTGGAGAATCCCATGGACAGAGGAGCCTGGTGGACTACAGTCCATGGGGTCACAGAGAGTCACACATGACTGAAGAGACTGAGCATGCCTGCCTACACATTTAAGAAAATGGGAAGTCATTAAATAAAAATTAGTGGCAAAACTACAGAAATATACTACTATATATTATTTAATATGTAGGATGTATTTAATATAGCCAATATTTTGCAATGTAAATGGGGAGTAATCTATAAAAAGAAGCTAATATAATTTGCTAAATCAATTATATTTCAGTTAAAAGCAATAATGGCAGTCAACATAAAGCCAGTTAAACAGGGAGATTTCATACAATTGTATTAAGGAAAACTAAATGGAACATCAAAAACTGATCAAAACATGGTATACAATAGCAGTAACTGAACAAGAGCAGTATGCATTAATAATTATTTTAGCTAAGACTTTCACTTAAGTGATTATAACATATAATGTATCCAGAATTTTTTGGCACATAGCAGTTGCTCCATTATTATTTGTTGAATGATTAGGAATTAGATTATATCAGATATGAACACTTAATACATAGGAAAGTTGCATTTCAGTTGAGCTGGGAAAAGCTGAATTTTTGAATAAAAGCTGGAATAAATGACTGTCTTTCTGGAAGGAAATAAGGAACTTTTTTTTTTTTTTAATCTAACACAGCTTCAGAAAATCAGGGTAAACTGTCCATTTCAGATGAACATACAACAAATTCATGTAAAATCTGCACTTGGAAAACTAAAATAACTAAAGCTATAAATTCAGAAGAAAAAAAAAAAAAGAACAATATAGGGGACTTTTCTGGTGGGCCAGTGGCTGATACTTTTTGTGAACCTATGGACTATAGCCCACCAGGTTCCTCTTGTCCATGGAATTTTTCAGATAAGGGTACTGGAGTAGGTTGCCATTTACTTCTCCAGGGGATATTCCCAACCCAGGGATCAAACTCAAGTCTCCTATGGCTCTTTCATTGGCAAGTAGGTAGATTCTTTACCACTGAGCCACCTGGGAAGACCCACCTAACACTAATGCAGCCAAATAAATAAATATATACTTTTTTTAAAAAAAGAATGATACATTAAATTCTATGAAACAGAAAATTTTTGGTCAAAAATATTCAGGAAAAACAAATCTAGAAAAATGTACAGATGAACCAGTTTGCAAGGCAGAAACAGAGACAAATGTAGAGAGAACAAACATATGGAAACTAAGAGGGGAAAGTGGGATAAGATGAATTGGGAGGTTGAGGCTGGCATATATATATACATATATATATATATGTATGTATATATATATATATATATATGTATGTATAAACACAAAGAAGAAGAGTATTCTCTAATTTTGATAGAATAAAAGTGAAGTGTGGTACATTGGGGAAACAACTTGAAAAGAACTGTAAACATTAAAAACAGATGTTCTCTAATTCAGGGTTCCTCAGTCTCTGCACTACTGGATATTCTGAGCCAGGTCATTCTCTGTAGTGGTATGTTTCCTATATATTCTAGGATATTCAAAAGGATCCTTGCCCACCACCTACCTCATCCCAGTGTGATAGTGAAAAATGTCTAGGGGTGTAGTCAGTGTCCCCTGGGGGAATTAATCATCCTTGGTTGAGAAGCACAGTTTTAGGTGAATAATATCAAATATTTGTAAATCTGTGCTATAATAGTAATTTGTTGAAAAATAATATGACAGACCCCCTTGTATATGAGTATCATAGCCATGCCATGAAATGTTATACAGACACTAAAATAATGAAGCAGACTTATACTAGTTGATTGGAAGAAAGTCCTAAGGTATTGTTGATTTTAAAAAAGAGAGGAACAAACAGCAGGAAAAAATACCTAACTAAAACATAAAGAACATTTATGAGGTACACAGGATCATGTTCAAACATTTGCGAAAATGTATGTTAATATGTGTAAGTGCATAATTTAGAACAAGAAGATTTAAAGGAAACTAAGAACTTATAGACAAAAATGTCTGTAAAAATGAAATTAGATTAAGTACATGTTTTATAAAAAAAAAAGAATATGCAACAAAATTGAATGAAAATCTATGGCTAACTTATACAAAGATTAAAAATTATTAATTCACAGATACCGACATGGGTCATTAATTCAACATTAAAATTGCCAAAGACTTGAAAATGAAATAATATTATAACCAAAGTGCTTTTAAAATGTGGGAATGGAGGAGTATTTAAATTATAATTTCATCTCATATAGAGACAGATGGATTCAAACATGCTTATCGAATATAATGGTGACATTTAGTCCAAAGGTCAAGATAAATATTTCCCAAATTATGGTGAAAGGTGATGAACTTTTAGAAAAGGATTTAGTCATAAGGCCACAAGGAACATTAAGGAATA
This sequence comes from Bubalus kerabau, assembly GCF_029407905.1. Classification (NCBI taxonomy): domain Eukaryota; kingdom Metazoa; phylum Chordata; class Mammalia; order Artiodactyla; family Bovidae; genus Bubalus; species Bubalus kerabau. Next base: position 178,506,086 of record NC_073624.1, read on the forward strand.
ACAGAGATATAAACACTAACTAGGAACGTATATTAGTATAAAAGATTATTTATTACCGCTAAGGATTTTCGGTTTTGTTTAGAGCAAATATTGACACATGGAGAATATTAAAGTGGCAGCTAAATTAATGTAGTGGCAAGAATACACAGAAGAACTGTACAAAAAAGATCTTCACGACCAAGATAATCACGATGGTGTGATCACTCACCTAGAGCCAGACATCCTGGAATGTGAAGTCAAGTGGGCCTTAGAAAGCTTCACTACGAACAAAGCCAGTGGAGGTGATGGAATTCCAGTTGAGCTATTTCAAATCCTGAAAGATGATGCTGTGAAAGTGCTGCACTCAATATGCCAGCTAATTTGGAAAACTCAGTAGTAGTCACAGGACTGGAAAAGGTCAGTTTTCATTCCAATCCCAAAGAAAGGCAATGCCAAAGAATGCTCAAACTACTGCACAATTGCACTCATCTCACACACTAGTAAAGAAATGGTCAAAATTCTCCAAGCCAGGCTTCAGCAATACATGAACTGTGAACTTCCAGATGTTCAAGCTGGTTTTAGAAAAGGCAGAGGAACCAGAGATCAAATTGCCAACATCCGCTGGATCACGAAAAAAGCAAGAGAGTTCCAGAAAAACATCTATTTCTGCTTTATTGATTATACCAAAGCCTTTGACTGTGTGGATCACAATAAACTGTGGAAAATTCTGAAAGAGATGGGAATACCAGACCACTTGACCTGCCTCTTGAGAAACCTATATGCAGGTCAGGAAGCAACAGTTAGAACTGGACATGGAACAACACACTGGTTCCAAAAAGGAAAATGAGTATGTCAAGGCTGTATATTGTCACCCTGCTTATTTAACTTCTATGCAGAGTACATCATGAGAAACGCTGGGCTGGAAGAAGCACAAGTTGGAATCAAGATTGATGGGAGAAATATCAATAACCTCAGATATGCAGATGACACCACCCGTATGGCCGAAAGTGAAGAGGAACTAAAAAGCCTCTTGATGAAAGTGAAAGAGGATAGTAAAGCTCAATATTCAGAAAACGAATATCATGGCATCTGGTCCCATCAATTCATGGGAAATAGATGGGGAAACAGTGGAAACAGTGGCTGACTTTATTTTTCTGGGCTCCAAAATCACTGCAGATAGTGATTGGAGCCATGAAATTAAAAGATGTTTACTCCTTGGAAGGAAAGTTAGGACCAATCTAGATAGCATATTCAAAAGCAGAGACATTACTTTGCCAACAAAGGTCCGCCTACTCAAGGCTATGGTTTTTCCAGTGGTCATGTATGGATGTGAGGGTTGGACTGTGAAGAAAGCTGTGCACTAAATAATTGATGCTTTTGAACTGTGGTGTTGGAGAAGACTCTTGAGAGTCCCTTGGACTGCAAGGAGATCCAACCAGTCCATTCTGAAGGAGATCAGTCCTGGGTGTTCTTTAGAAGGAATGATGCTAAAGCTGAAACTCCAGTATTTTGGCCACCTCATGCGAAGAGTTGACTCACTGGAAAAGACTCTGATGCTGTGAGGGATTGGGGGCAGGAGGAGAAGGGGAAGACAGAGGATGAGATGGCTGGATGGCATCACTGACTGGATGGACATAAGTTTGAGTGAACTCCGGGAGTTGGTGATGGATAGGGAGGCCTGGTGTGCTGCAATTCATGGGGTCACAAAGAGTTGGACACGACTCAGTGACTGAACTGTACTGAAGAATAAAAAAAACAATGGAAGGGATATAATGTACAGTACTGTGACTAATAGTTAATAATACTCTATTGCATATTTGAAAGTTGCTAAGGAGCAGTAGATCCCAAAAGCTCTCATCACAAAAAAATTGCAATTGTGCTACGCATGCTGACAAATGCTAGTTAGATTTATTGTGGTGGTCATTCAGCAATATGAACAAATATTGATTCATTGTGCTGTACAGCAGCAACAAATACATTTTATATGTCAACTACAACTTTATGGCCAAGAAACTAGAACATAAGCAACAGAAGCAATATTGTAACAAATTCAAAGAAGACTTAGAATTAAAAACAAAAACAAAGAACTACCATAGACCCAGCAATCCTACTACTAGGCACATGCCCTGAGGAAACCAGAGCTGAAAAAAGATGCACGTACCCCAGTGTTCACTGCAGCACTACTTTCAATAGCCAGGACATGGGAACAACCTAGATGTCCATCAGCAGATGAATGGATAAGGAAGTTGTGGCACATATACACCATGAAATATTACTCAGATATACAAAGGAATGCACCTGAGTCAGTTCTAATGAGGTGGATGAACGCAGAGTCTGTTATACAGTATGAAAAAAGAAAGAGAAAGACAAATACTGGATATTAACACATATATATGGAATTTAGAAAGATGGTACCAATGATCCTATATGCAGGGCAGTGAAGGAGACACAGACATCAAGAACATGCTTTTGCACTCTGTGGAAGGAGAGGGTGGGATGCTTTGAGAGAACAGCATTGAAACTTATACATTACCATATGTAAAACAGATAGCCATTGGGAATTTGATGTGTGATGCAGAGCACCCACAGCTGGTACTCAGTGACAACCTAGAGGCATGGGGTGGGGAGGGAGCTGGGAGCGGTGTTCAAGAGGGAGGGGAGACATTTATACCTATGGCCAATTCATGTCAATGTATGGTAAAAAAAAAAAATTACAATATTGTGCAGTAATTATCTGCCCATTAAAATTAAAAAAAAATAAAATAAAAAAATAAAAACAATGAAGAGAATACTATGAATGATAGATTTGACAAACAAAATTAATAAACTTTTATACAATCCCCACAAATATATCACACATATCTAAAGAACTGGGGGACTCCCTGGTGGATCACTGGGCAAAGAATCCACCTGCAATGCAGGAGACTAGATTCTAGGATGGGGAAGATCCCCTGGAGGAGGGAATTTCAACCCACTCCAGTGTTCTTGCCTGGGAAATTTCAGGAACAGAGGAGACTGGTGGGCTACAGTGCATGGGGTCACAAAGAGTCAGACATGACTGAGATGACTGAGTACACACACATATAAAAGAACTAAATGGCAAACAGTCTGTTTTGTGTAAAGAAACAATTCTTTGTTTCAAAGAACAATAAAAAAAAGAATAACAGCACACTGGCACTACTACATAAAACAGCAGATTTCTATGAACTTTTTTTTGTTTGTTTAAATAAACTCTGAATGGCTAACAAGCACACAAATATATTCAGCCTCACAAAACAGAAAAAGACTCACCAACTTAAGAAACAAACTCACGGGGGCCAGGAGAAAGGGATAGTTAAGGGCTTTGGGAAGGTCATGTACACATTGCTATATTTCAAACGGATAACCACTTAAAACCTGTTGTATAGCACATGGAACTCTGCTCAATGTTATGTGCCAGCCTGGATGGGAGGGTGTTTTGAGGGAGAATGGATAAATGTACATGTATAGCTGATTCCCTTCACTATTCACCTGAAACTATCACGATATTGTTAACTGGGTACACACCAATACAAAATGCTTTTGGTGTTAAAAAAAATAAAAAGAATAAAATTAAAAAGCAATTGCAAAGTGAAACTCATTAGCATACTTCTCACCAATGAAATAAAGATTTTCTAATGTAAATGCCCAGAGTTGAGCAAAGACATCCGGGTATGTACATTTCATACTCTGCTCTTGCAGGGAAGTATTTGCAAGCATTCATTGGTCTAGATCTACCTTCTTCAAGTGAAAATATAGTCTAATACATCTCATATTACAATTTAAAAAGTGGCCTCAATTCTCTGTATAACCTTTCATGAGTAATACCCTATTTGTCTACGCCTGTTGATTATTGATCTCTGGGGATTTATGATGTACTTTTCATAAAAGTATTTTATGTTTCCCATTTATTCTTTTAATTGAACTCCCACTATTACCATTTAATTGTCAACATAGAAAATTGCATTTTGGAATGCAATGTTCAATTTTATTTCTGACCATTATAAATAAATACATTAAATTATTAGGAAAGCCAACAAAAGACTGTAGTGATTTCTGGTACCTGTGTATGTTAGACTGTCTCACAGGTGACCTCAGGTACATGTTCTTGGCTTCTCTCTTCACTGATCCTCTCCTGCAGTATCTGTGGAGCTCTCAGACTCACCTGCTTGGAAACTCTGAGAGAAGACTTCTGTGTGGAAGTCCAAATTCTCCCCTAAATAGTTGATGATGCAGCCCCAAGTTATGTCTAATTACAAGACAACAAGAAGAGATCAAGTATGGGTTTCTCAGTGAGATTTAGGTCTGCAAAAGCAACAACTACATCCTGTCCAACCAAAGCGGCACAGGCTGAGGGACTGCAGCAGAGGAAATATTGACAGCTTCCTGTGTCAGCTCATTAGGCACGTTTATCGTTTGTTACTCTAAGTATGTGATTTCCCTTAAGGACACGGGGCTGGACAGAATGGACTCCTTATTCTGTTGATTCTCTGTTCCTAGGAGACTGCATTATAAGTTAGGTGAATTCAGTTTTTATCACTCCTTCTCCTTTAACTTTTCTGCTTCCAAAGCTCTAAGCCTCCCAGGACCTCATCACATCCCTGAGTTCAAATTCTCTCAAAAGTGTAATATTGAGAACTTGTCTTAACTGAGTCACATGGGTCTTCATAGCTTTGATTGGTGGTGGGGACATAACCCTTGGAATCTCTAAAAATTGCTACTCACCTCATCAAAGACAAAGTAATTTTGTATATATTTTAAATGTAAAAATTGGGCGTTATACTATCTGGATTCATGATAGCTTTCCAAGCCACTAAGACATTTCCCAGATATATCAGAAGTTATGAGCTATCATTTAGTCCCTCATTATAAACTGCTTATAATTATAAGAGAGATATTTATATGTTGTTATGCACCATAACAGAACATAACAGGGAAGCCTGGTGTGCTGCAGACCAAGGGGTTTCAAAGTGTGTGTCACAACTTAGACACTGAACAGCAACAAGAGGGGGGCAGGGTTCACTGAGGCATGCCAGTGTGTATGCTTGTAATAACAGAAACAGCAAAACAGGAGTTAAAGCCAGAGAAACAGATCCAGAATTATAAAAATTAACCCTTCCAGGTTACAGGGTTACAGAAGGAGCAAATTTTAGATGAAGGGGTTCAACATGGGTGTGACCACAGTGTGCATCACAGAGGCTATTGCACTTGAATGTGAGCTATGGGTAGCAGCAGAGCTAAGGTACAATCCTAGGCTCATACAATAAAACAAGGAGACAACTGAGAGGTGAGATGCACAGGTGGAAAATCCTTTATACTGCCCCTGAGCAGGAAACTATTTTAGAGTAAGTGTAAAGGATCCCAGCAAAAGGATCACTACCCAGTAGGAAAATTGCAAGATAGATCATCATGTTATTAAGAAAATATCAGAACTGGCAAGTTGTATCACCTGATAGAGTTCACAGAAAAAGTGGGGAATTTCCAAATCTGGACAGAAGGACAATTGCAACACCATTTATCTGTGTAACAAGGAATACATGGCACTCACTACCCAGGGTACCAGACACAGTAGTCCACAGAGCTGAGGGCACCAGACACAGTAGTCCACAGAGCCAAGGGCTCATGATGACTGTGTAGTGCAGGGGGTGGCAGATGGCCACAAACCACTCACAGGCCATCACAGTCATCAGGAAGTCATCTAATGTTGCAAAAAGTACGTAAAAATACATCTGGGTGATGCAGCCTTCATAGGTTATGGCTTTTCTCTCAGTCTGAATATTCATCAGCATCTTTGGGATCGTGGTAGAGGTGAGACAGATGTCTACAAAAGACAGGTTGGAGACGAAGAAGTACATGGTCGTGTGGAATTGAGGGTCTGAGCATAGGGCCAGGATGACAACCAGGTTTCCAAACACAGTTATCAGGTACATGGAGAGGAAAATCCCAAATATGAGGGGCTGCAGTTCTGGTGCCTCTGAGAATCTGAGAAGAAGAAATTTAAAATTTTGTGTGTTGTTCCCTGGTTCCATGTGCTGGAGTTGACTACCAGGAGAAAGGAAAATAACATAATTACTTTTCACACATATGGGCATAATTCACATATCTGAACTACTTCAATGTCTATTGTGTCATCAAGAAACTGATTTTACTATTTTATGTATAGATAAGTTCTCTTTGAGAGTATGTGTACTAAACCACTTCAGTTGTGTCTGACTTTGTGCAAAGACCCCATGCAATGCAGCCTATGAGGTTGCTCTGTCCATGGTATTCTCCAGGCAAAAATACTGGAGTGGGTTGCCATGCCCTCCTGTAGGGGATCTTCCTGACCCAGGGATCAAACCCCAGTCTCTTAAGTCTCCTGCAGGTTCTTTACCACCAGCATCACCTGCTATACTTCCAATTTATCTGTAACTAGGGATTTTTGTCCCATTCTCAGCATATTTACAAAAAGGTCATATATTCTACACAGCTTTAATGCAAAATTCTTTCATGCATTTGAGAAATACATATTGAGTGCCAACAAGATCCAGGCAATAAGTAGAGATGATGAAAAACAAATCTCCCACAATTCAAGGATGTTGAGAGATAATGAGCAAATAAAGTATTATATAATATGTTAGGTGAAGACAGATGCTATGAAAAAAACAAAACCAGTTATGAAGGAGAGAGTTGTAGGAGGTGTTATTTTGTACTGAGTGTTCAGGTAAGGTAAGCAAACAAGAAGATATTTGAGCATTAGACTTCAAGAAAGAGAGGGAAGAATCTAGTACTGTATCAGGAGAAGGGTGTGCCTGCAGAGGGAACGGCCACTGCAAAGGATTAGAGGAAGATGCTGGTTCCACATGTTCAAACCCAAAAAGTAAGCCAGTGGGTAAGAGAATAAGAAAGAGGGGGAATGATTAGAAATGGTGTCAGGCATGCTGAGGAGCAAGGTGGCCTCCCTGCTACAGCTGATCCTTCAGTCCACAGAGACTCCCTCCTTACATATTCTCCATTTTCTTGCAAAAATATCATGTGAATTAAAGTAGATGACATCCTTAGTAGTATACCATCTTTGACTGAATTCCTGCCTCTGTATTATAAGTCCTCTTATTATATAAGCCCAAGTGCCTCTGCTTGAAGAATTGTTCTCAATCCACAAGGTGTGAATTAACAAGAACTAACAAGAACTCCTGGGCTGTGTAACTCCATGCATTTCTCACCTATAATGAGCATCCTTAGGCCATGTGTTCTGACATCTCAAGTTGGTCAAATCATATTATCTTTCCTGTATAGAATGTATAAATGGTACTAGAAATTCCAGTTCATGAACTTCTAATGGACCAATAAATTTGGGGTTCTTTTTCTACATGGCCACTTTCTTCTTTATATTTGAAAAATATTAAGAGTATGAGAAAGAGAGAGGGGAAAAAATTAGAGAGGAAAGTTAAATGGACCAATGAATATTAGGGGAGAAAATTTCCAATAGCCCAAATGTATCCTGAGACAATACAGTGAAGAAAAGCTTCCTTGGCTTGGCAACATTCCAAATCCAGTGACATCTCCTTGATGCCTGGGAAAAATAATAAAGCGAAAATTTTCTTTTCCAAGGACAAAAACGGTTATATCTTTATGATGTGAAAGAACTTGCAGATTGAATATCCTAAAAGAAAAATAAGCAAAAGGAATAAAGTAACAATTCAAAGCAGGAAACACAAAACACCATAAAAGCTGGAAATGTTTTATATGAAGCAGCAGAAGATTTCTTTTTTCCTTGAGGCTTATCCTTATTTGTCTACTCCTGCTGGTAAATATGGGCTTATTTCTTTTTTCTAATTTAACTTCCATTAACACCATTTAATTGTCAGCATCAACACTTGCATTTCCGAGTGCAATGTTCAGTTTATTTTTAGACAATAAATAAATATACACTAAGATAAGGAAAACCAGCAAACAACCACAGTGACCTCTGGGCTATGCTACAGTGGTCTTCAGGTGACCTCAGGTACAGTTTCCTGGCTTCTGTCCTCTTTCACCCTCTCCTAAAGTGTCTGTTCAGCTCTTGGACTCACCTGCCTGCAGAATCTGAGAGCAAGCTTTCTGCGTAGAAGGAAAATGACTGACGATGCAGAACAAACTTTTGTCCACGAACAAGACAACAGGTAGAATTCTAGCCAGATACAGAGCTGCAAAAGCAAGGATCACATCCTAGTCAAACAGCTATGGCACAGGCTGAGGGACGGCAGGAGAGCAGGTATTTACATCTTCCTGTTGCTGCTGCTGTTAAGTCGCTTCAGTCGTGTCCAGCTCTGTGTGACCCCATAGACGGCAGCCCACCAGGCTCCACCGTCCCTGGGATTCTCCAAGCAAGAACACTGGAGTGGGTTGCCATTTCCTTCTCCAATGCATGAAAATGAAAAGGGAAAGTGAAGTCGTTCAGTCGTGTCTGACCCTTAGCGACCCCATGGACTGCAGCCTACCAGGCACCTCCATCCACGGGATTTTCCAGGCAGGAGTACTGGAGTGGGTTGCCATTGCCTTTATGTCAGCTCATTAAACATGTTTTCCTACTGTGACTCCAATCTGTAAGTACGGGACTTCCTTTGGAGACACTGGTCTGGGCAGAATGGATTTTTTTTTTTCTTTTTCCTGCTGATTCTCTGTTCATAGAAGACTGCTTTATAAGTTAGGTGAATTCAGTTTTTACTGCTCCTTCTCTAGTAATTCTCCTGCTTCCAAAGCACTTTAAGCCTCCTAGCACCTCATCACATCCTTGAGTTCAAATTTTCTCAAAAGTATATTATTGAAGATTTTTCTTAAATAGGTCACATGTGTCTTCAAATCTTTGATTTGTGGTGGGGACACAATCACCAAAGTTTCTGGAAATAACTATCCCTCTCTTCAAAAAAGGTGGATAGCTTTTCTCCTTTAGTATAAAATCTTGGGTATTATATTCCCTGGATTCATGATGGTTTTTCCAAGCCATTTGAGAGTTTTCTACTTACATCACAAGTTCAGAGCTGTCATTTAGTCCTCAATATAAAATATTTGCAATTATAAAAGAGATACTGAGCTGAAACTCCAGTACTTTGGCCACCTCATGCAAAGAGTTGACTCATTGGAAAAGACTCTGATGCTGGGAGAGATTGGGGGCAGGAGGAGAAGGGGACGACAGAGGATGAGATGGCTGGATGACATCACTGACTCGATGGACATGAGTCTGAGTGAACTCTGGGAGTTGATGATGGACAGGGAGGCCTGGTGTGCTGCAATTCATGGGGTCACAAAGAGTCGGACACGACTGAGCTACTGAACTGAACTGAACTGAACTGAGCTATTATTATGCCCCATAAGCTAGATTATCTGATTATGTGTATGCATGTCTTAGTCGCTCAATCATTCTGATTCTTTGTGACCCCATGGACTGTGGCCTGCCAGGCTCCCCTGTCCATGGGATTTCCCAGGTAAGAATACTTGAGCTGCCATTCCCTTTGCAGGGGGTCATCCTGACCCAGGGATTGAACCCGGGACTCCTGCTTGCAGGCAGATTTTTTTCCCATCTGAGCCACCAGTTAAACCCTTGCATATTATAGAGATTGTCAAATTTAATTTTAAAACCAGTGTATTCTATGAAACAGTGCTTTTATGAGCATCATTTTTCATTGTCAAATTAGGACTCAGTGGGATTTAATGTTTTACTCAAAAGTATAAACCAAGTAAGGGATGGAATTTGATTGGAATCCCTCAGTTCTGGAACTCTGGGGCAGTGATTCAATCTGAGACTATTTAGTTCTTGGAATTACTTTACAGTATCTGAAAGGATGCTGCTAATGTTCTATAAACCACAGAACATTAGCAGCATTAGTTGGAGAAGACTCTTGAGAGTCCCTTGGACTGCAAGGAGGTCCAACCAGTCCATCCTAAAAGAAGTCAGTCCTGAATATTCATTGGGAGGACTGATGCTGAAGCTCAAACTCCAATACTTTGGCCACTTTATGTGAAGAACTGACTTCTTGGAAAAGATGCTGATGGTGAGAAATATTGAAGGCAGGAGGAAAAGGGAACAACAGAGGATGAGATGATTGGATGGCATCACCGACTTGATGAACATGAGTTTGACCAAGCTCCAGGATATGATGAGGGACACAGAAGCCTGGCATGCTGCAGTCCATAAGTTGCAAAGAGTTTGACACGACTGAGTGACAGAACTGAACTGAACAGCACCCAATATAAACAATTATCCTGTTCCAAATCAATAGTAAGATGGTGAGAATCCCTTTTCTAGATCAAAATATTTCTAAATTCACTGTACATACAAATCACCAAGGTTTTTAGTTCAATGCAAACTCTGATTCACCAGGTCTCTTGTCAACCCAGGGACCCTGTTTCTGACAAGCTCCCAGGTGTTGTTGATGCTGCAGGTCCAGGTCTGTGAATCATGCTTTGGTAGCAACAAAGTGGTTCTGTGTTGGAGTCAGGTATACACAGTTTTGGGCTTCCCTGGTGGCTCAGACCGTAAAGAATCTGCCTCCAAAGCTGGAGACTTGGGTTCGATCCCTGGGTCAGGATGATCCCCTGCAGGAGGACATGGCAACCCACTCCAGTATTCTTGCCTGGATAATTTCATGGACAGAGGAGATTGGTGGGCTACAGTTCATGGGGTCACAAAGAATCGGACATGACTAAGTCACTAACACTTTCACTTTCACTATTCAGTTTAATCTTCTTCACCAAAACTCTTTTATATATATAATTTTGAAAATGTTTTTCACATGCTTTATAGGTGATTACACAGAATGTATCATTTTAAACACAGCAACAAATCCTTTTCCCTAATGAGAATAGGATGTTTTCCCAAGAACACCAAAATCCAAACTTCAGTGAATAGATACAGGGCATGAAAGTGAAATATTTTGCTTAGTAATACAAAGTGTAGTTTAAATTTTCTACCTATTGACTTTTTCCCCTGACTCAAAGGTCATGTTAAGTGAATGTATTCAGATGTGTTCTTCTGTGTAAACTCCACTTGGAAATCTGTAGTTGACTAACACTTGCCAGTAACTAGGGTAAGTACTGTGGACATTGGTAAATAAGAGAACAGGATCCTAAAGAGAAGAAAAAATCTGAATAACCACCTCTAAAGCAAACTATAGGTTAAAGTCTCCATTGTCAAGACCAATTAAGGAAATAATTTACATAAGCAAATAAGGCAATAATTAAGGAATGGTGTGTGCAAAATTAAAACTATAGTCAGTTTTCCTCTGATATTAAATTACATAAAATACCTTGGCTAGTAAGTGTAGCTTTTTTCCTCACTGTGGTTCTATTACTTATAACAATTCTTTCAATAACACAAGAGAAAAAAGTATTTGGGATGATATATATCATTTGAGAAGAAATAATTCTTAAGAAATCTATGTTATCCATGAAAAAAATGGGGATTGTAAATAGTGTGAATCAAGTTTGGGAAGATTTTTGAGAAATTTAAAATTGGACAAAGGGGAAAATTGTTTATAAATCAGACAGAGAAAAAACTTATAAATGTGAGTTGCTTCACTGCTATGAAGAATTTGAATCAAAGAAATGAAAATTTCAGGGAATAGAGGGAGTGAGCAATTTCTACTACACTCTGATCAAAAAGTATCAAATTCTGGCTCAAATACTTTGCATCCTGCAAAAATGGGAACTTCTTTGATGCTATAACTGTTAGTCCTTTTATACCTGCCATTCCAAATAATATTTTCAGAGCCTTCTTTATGTCTTTGTACCTTAGACTGCAGATCTGAAGGGCTTTGACATGGGTGTGAACACAGTGAACATCATTGAGGCAAATGCACTCGGCTCTGAGAAGAAGGGTTAGTGGAGCAGCAAGGCTGAGGTACCAGAGAAGGCAACGGCAGCCCACTCCAGTACTCTTGCCTGGAAAATCCATGCACGGAGGAGCCTGATAGGCTGCAGTCCACGCAGTCGCTAAGAGTCAGATACAACTGAGCGACTTCACTTTCACTTTTCACTTTCATGCATTGGAAAAGGAAATGGCTACCCACTTCAGTGGTCTTGCCTGGAGAATCCCAGGGATGGGGGAGCCTGGTGGGCTGCCGTCTGTGGGGTCACACAGAGTCGGACACAACTGAAGTGACTTAGCATGTCTGAGGTACAAGCAAAGCTCATACAATAAAGCAAGGATAGAACTGAGAGGTGAGAGGCACAGGTGAAGAGCACTTTATACTTCTCCCAAGTTGATGGCATTACACGTATAGAGGAAACTTTCTTAGAATATGGATAAAGGATCCCAGGCAAGAGATCACCACTCAGGAATATTACAGTTTCAAAATACATCACCATGTCACTAAGAAAGGTGTCACAATTGGCAAGTTGGACATCCTGTTTGATTTCACAGGAAAAGTGGAGTATTTTCAAAGTTGCACAGAAGGACAGTTGTGACCCTATTCATCTTTGTAGCCAGGAATACAGGACACTCATGAATCGAACACCAGAACCAGCAGTCCACAGAGCAGAAGGTTCGGGGTTATAGAATAGTGCAGGGGTTGATGGATGGCCATGAAGTGGTCATAGGCCTTTGTGGTCAGGAAAATGTTGTCCAAATCTACAAAGAGTGGGTGAATGTATAGTTATAGGTTATGATTTTGCCTTCTTTGGGATGATGGTGAAGGTGAAACATATCTAAAAAGAACAAAGTAGAGAAGAATAATTACATGGGTGTGCGGTAGTAGGAGTCAGAGACGGTGGCCAGGATGATGGGCAGTTTTTGTCCTTTAATTTATTTGGCTGCACAGGGTCGTAGTTGTGGTGTATGAGATCTTCACTGCAACATGTGAGATTTTTAGTTGTGACCTGTGGGATCTAGTTTCCCAATCAGGAATCTAACCTTGAGCCCCTGCATTGGGAGTGTGGAGTCTTAGCCACTGGACCATCAGGGAACTCTCAGGATAAGCAGGTTTTCAAACACAGTGATCAGGTGCATGGACAGGAAACTCTCAAACAAGAGGGACTGCAGTTTTGATTCCTCTGATATTCAAGAGGAAGAAATTGTGAATTTGGGTATCATTTCCTGGTGCCATGTAGTCCTTACCAATGTTTGTTGATTTTTGTCTCTTTGACAATAGGCATTCTGACCAGTGGGAAATGTATCTCACTTGGTTTTGAATTCCAGTTCTCTGAAGATGTCAAAGCTCTTTTCATGAGCCTGTTGACCATCTGTATGTATTCCTTGGGGGAAAAAAAAAGTCTATTGAAGGTCCTTTACCTGTCTTTAATTTGGTTGTTTATGTTTTTAATTAAGTTGGCTGAATTCTTTTTTTTTTTTTTTTTTTTTTTTCTTTTTTTTTTTTTTTTTTTTTAAATTTTATTTTATTTTTAAACTTTACATAACTGTATTAAGGGACTGTTATTCAAAAAAGAATTCAGTGTACGAGACACTGAATTCTTTTTTGAATAACAGTCCCTTATCGGATGTATAATATGCAAATATCTTTTCCCACGAGTAGGTTTCCTTTTAGATTTGTGGCTGGTTTCCTTCACTGCAGAGCTTTTCTGTTTGACATAGTTCTGTTTATTTTTACCTTTATATTTCTTGCCTGGGGAAATATAGCCCCCCCTCAAATATTTCTAAAACTGAAGTTAAGGTGTTACTGCCTATGTTTTATTTTATGATTTTTTCATGATCATATGATCATAATGATTTTTTATTTTATGTTTTATGTATTTTATTTAGTTTTACATATTTTATTTATTTTATGTATTTATTTTTTATTTTATTTTATGATTTTTATTTTATGATTTATGAAGTTAAGGTGTTGCTGCCTATGGTTTATTTTATGTTTCAGACCTCACATTTAAGTCTTTAGCCTACGTTGAGTTTATCTTTGTATGTAATGTGATAGAGTGGTTCAGTTGCATTCTTTTCCCTGAAGTTGTCCAGTTCCAAAAATATTCTTCTTCATTTTGTGATTGTTACCAATGAAGTAGCTACAGTTATTTTTAATGCTTTTTCCTTTAAGCATTGTACTCTAATTGTTAACAACCTTGTCTGAGATACAGTTTCAATTTTCTGATTCTATCTATCACCTTATTCAGTCTTTGGGTACTTTTTTTTTTCATTTTAAATAGAAGACAGCATTTCAATATTGCTTATGAAATAGTTCTGGGTGTTGAACTCCAATAGCTTTTCTGTATCTGTGAGATAACCTTTCTTTCTCTCATATAAGAAGGATAACTTTTCTGGATATTTTGGTGGACAGTTTTTATATAACAATATTATAAGTAAGATATTTCATTGACCTGATGAGAAATTTGCTCATAGCCTAATGATGGTACCTTTGTAGGTTACTCTTCTTTTTTCTGGCTGCCTATAACATTCTTTCTTTGCCATCATCTTTGCTGGGGGAATCCTGAAAATGGTGGGCTCTCTTGCCCCTTCCAGGGTGACCAAGGTTGAGGGCTACACCATCTGTACTACCTGGCTCTCTGTGGCTCTAGATGTTGCTGCATCCAGGAGGCCAGGGTCACGTGTACCACCTCCACTGATGCTACCAGTTCCCTCTGGGGCAATGGGCTCAATTGCCTCAGCTGTGTGGCTGAGACCAGGATCACTGCCTCTGTTGTTCTCCCAGTTCCATCTCCCCTAGGTGAAAAATCCATTCACCTTCAGATGTACAACAGTGTGTATCTCTTGTGCCCTGACATGTTGGGTAGAACAACTTTGTTTAGTTATGGATGTTTTACTAGTTGTAGATTGAAGATGTGAGACACAGGGAGTGTCTTCTGCCACCATGATGCTGACATCACCAATGATAAACTATGTTTCCTACAAGTTGCAAGATTAAAATGCATACATAAGTGGAGTAGACTATCATATATTAGTGAAGACAGAATTGCCACATGGCTGCATATAACCTCCTGGATGAGCTTTTGTAGAGCTGTAATGTATAAAATTACAAGTGCATGTAGACTTATGAGGAGCCCAGAAGAGATCAAAACAATTCAATATTAAAGCTCACTTCATAATAAAGGCATTACATTCAAACATTTACTATTAGGGTGAGTGGTTATGCAGCAATAACTGAGTAAAATATAAAATTGTACAGAATTGAGGGTGATTATAATAATTTTATCATTCTATGCATTTATTCTGATATTTAAAGATAGCATTCAACATTCCTGACTTTCAATTTTATTACAGAAAATGGTGTTAAAAAGTACTCCATTGCAGTTTCCTCCCTGTTAAGCAGTAGATTGGTAGATGTGTTTGGTTGCATAAATTGTGACCTGATTCACATGACTGGATAGGCAGTCAAGTTCTCTAGTGAGTCACCTTTGATCATGAGGTACACATATACATATATAAAGAGTTGACTCTTGAGTAATGCAGGATTGGGGCAATGACACCCTGTGCAGTTGAAAATCTGCCTATAACATTGCAATCAATGCTCCTTATCCACAGTTCCATACTCTATGATTCAATCAACCCTCTTATAAAATTATATAAATTGCATTAGATTTCACTTGTACTTTTTTTATATGAGCAATTCATCTCATGACTATTCTTTCAGGAAAACAAGGCAAAAATTACTCGGGATGATATATGTTATTTAAGAAGAAATTCTTTCTCATGTTACTCCATAAAAAATGAGAATGTTCAAATATTTCATACCCAAAGTTTGGAGAATTTTGAAATAGAAAAAAACAAAACTTTTTAAAAATGCCTATATAATAGACTGAGGAGAAAGCTTAATAAAGTGAGTAACTGGATTTGTATAGAGAGCTTGAATTAAAATAAAATGGATATTCCAAGAAACAAAGAGGAGTGAATTTTATTACACAATGGACAAAGAATCACAACTTCTGGCTGCAGGACTATTTTCTGTGAAATCAAGGGCAGTTCATCACCCCCAGGGCAATTGACTGCTTTGTGACTGCCATCCCATTGAATCTCTTCAGAGTTCTTTTTATGTCATTCTTGCTCAAAAAGCAGATAAAGGGGTTCAGCATGGGTGTGGTTGTGATGAACAAATAAATGATGCAGAAAAAAAGTGATAAACTTTTGTTTCATATTTGACTATCTAATGAAATTGTGGAAGTGGCTTTGGTTGCCAAGTTGGTACTTTTTTCCCAGAGAAATAGTACAACTCATGATTTTTCTTTTAGTAAACTGAAAAATAAATTGTTCAATATAAAACATTTCACTTCAGAAGAAATTATTCCCAAGGAATGCATGAAGAGTCATGAGGTAAATGGGAATTTCCATATATTCCACTTAAGTTTGCAAATCAATTGGTGGCAGTAGCAAAATGACAAAGGAAAAAAGATAGCAAATAGCATAAAGGTTAGTCAAGAGAGCTAGTTAACTTGTATAAAGAAGTTGAAATGAAATAAATGGACATATCAGGCAGTAAATTGAAGGAGGAAGTGCTCTTTTCACAATCTGATCAGAAAATCACAATTTTAGCCTCTAAGGCATTGCATCTTGCAAAAATCAACACTTCTTCTGCTTCAACACAATTGGTTCTAATATAGTTGCCATTCTAAAGAATTTTCTCAGAGCCCTCTTTATGTCTTTATTCCTCAGACTGTAGATGAAGGGGTTCAGCATGGGTGTGACCACAGTGTACATCACCGAGGCTGTTACACTTGAATGTGAATTGTGAGTAACAGCAGGGGTAAAGTACACTCCTAAGATTGTACAATAAAATAAGGAGACAACCGAGAGGTGAGATGCACAGGTGGAAAATGCTTTATACTTCCCCTGAGCTGATGAGATTCTATGTATGGAGGAAACTATCCTAGAGTATGAGTAACATATCCCAGCAAATGGACCACCACCCAACAGCCCAACTGCAAAGTACATCATGGTTTTATTTAGAAAGGTGTCAGAACAGGCAAGTTGGATCACCTCTTTGAATTCACAGAAGAAGTGGGGGATTTCCAAGACTGTACAGAAAGACAGGCGCAGGGCCAGTAAAGTTTGTAACAAGGAATTCAGGGCACCTATCATCCAGGACACCAGAACCAGCAGTGCACACAGCCGGGCGTTCATGATGACTGTGTAGTGCAGTGGGTGACAGATAGCAACATACCAGTCATAGGACATGATGGTCAGGAGGAAGTCATCCAACTGTACAAATAGTAGGAAAAAATATATCTGAGTGAAGCAGTCTTCATAGGAAATGACTTTGTTTTGTGTTTTTATATTCACCAGCATTTTGGGGATGGTGGTGGAGATGAAACAGATGTCCACAAAGGACAGGTTGGAGAGGAAGAAGTACATGGGGGTGTGGAGGTGGGAGCCTGAGATGACGGCCAGCATGATGAGCAGATTTCCAACCACAGTGATCAGGTACAAGGAGAGGAAAAGCCCAAATAGGAGGGGCTGCAGTGCTGGTTCCTCTGAAAATCCCAGAAGAATAAATTCTGAAATTTGTGTTTTGTTGCCTGGTACCATATTTTGGTGGTCACTATTAGGAAACAAAAAAAGAACATGATTAATTTTTGCACGTGTGGGCATTAACATAGTGAAAAGCTGTAAATTACACATTTCTATAGTATTCAAGGTATCTTCTATGACATCTGTGATTAGAAATTCATGTTTCACACTCAGGCTTTTGGCCAACAGATCATGTATTACCTAGTTTAAATGCAAAATTCTTCCACACATTTGAGGAATTTATTTTGAATACTGACTATCTTCTGGAGTGAATGTATAGGATGCTAAGAACAAAGCTTCCTACAGTCCAATAGTGAGTAAAAATATAAGTTAACAAATACAAAAACACATTGCCATGTCTTATAGTGAAAGATGCTGTAGAAAAAAAATCACTCTATAAAATAGAGTAAATGGAAAAACAAAGCAGGTATAAGACAGGGGCTTCTCTCATAGCTCAGTTGGTAAAGATTCAGCCTGCGATGCAGGAGACTTGGGTTTGATCCCTGGGTCAGGAAGATCCCCTGGAGAAGGAAATGGCAACCCTCTCCAGTATTCTTGCCTGGAGAATCCCATGAACAGAGGAGCCTGGCAGGTCCTCTGGGGTCGCAAGATCATGGGGTCACAAGAGTCAGACACTACTTAGCTACTTTGACTTATAAGATAGAGTGGAGGTGTTATGATTTACTGGGAGTTCAGGGAGACCTCAAATAAGGACAAATTTGAACAGAGACCTGATGGAAGGCAAAGCGAGACATTATGTTATCTGGGAGAGGAGAGTGCCCTGTTGGGGAAAAAGTCAGTGCGAAGTCACTGAGGATGGGACTTGCTTCAAATAGTCAAGGCTCAAAGGAAGCCAAAGTGTCCAGGGGAATGAACAAGGGGAGTAATGGAGATGACGTCAAAGGATGCTGATGACCTCCCTGCTGCTGCCAAAACTGCAAGGCACAAAGAGTCCCTCATTCACATGTTCTTCCTTTCACATTTTTATTTTGTTTTAAAATTTAAAATGATTCCTTTGAATAGAAACAGATCCTTATTTTCATCTTCTGGGTAACACTTTTGTGTCTGTCTTTTACAGGTCACATTTTGGAGTGGATAAACTTAAGTACCACTGCCCAGAGAACTGCTCATTCCCCACAACACACTCTCACACAAATAGAGCACTTGATTACTTACTGGGCTTATTACTCCCTGTGTGTCCATGCTAAGTTGCTTCAGTCCTGTCTGACTCTTTGTGACTCTATGGACCGTAGCCCAAGGCTCCTCAGTCCGTGGGATTTCCCAGGCAAGAATACTGGAGTGGGTTGCCATTTCCTTCTCCAAGGGATCTTCCTAATTTAGGGATTGAACCCGAGGCTCCTGCATTGCAGGCAGATTCTTTACCATTGAGCCACCAGGGAAGCCCCATCACTCCCTAGTTCTCAACTCCAGCCACAATGTTTAGGAAAGGAATAATACAAAGCAAGTTGTCAACATCAAAACATCTTTACCCTAGAGAATGCAGAAACAGTACCTAAGTTCTAGTTGGTGAGCCTCTTGTGGGGCTTCATTTTAATGTGACCATTTTGTGCTCTGTATTAAAAGATAAATTAAAAAGCAGTTCAAAATATGACAAAGAAGAAAAGGACATGGGGAGGAAAACAAGGATCACCTGTGGGTCATATCTCTTCCTGGTTGCCTTATTTTAGAGCACACGTCTTGGATTATGTATACCTCAGCTTTGCAGGTATCTCATCTTCCAGGACAAGTCTAATGACCTCAGTGATATATACCACAGTCACCCCCATGCTGAACGCCTTCATTAACAAATCAAGATCTAACCAGCTCAGTTCGTCCCTGAGAGACTGTGATGACAAAGCTTCCTTAATAGTGGCAGCATTCCAACCCCAGTTTTATCCCCTTGATGCTCAGAATACCTAATGGAGCAGCCTACAGCAATTTATCAAAAGAAAAATGAGTCGTTATCTTTATGCTGTCAAAACATGTTTTATAGTGCTTTATAATGTAAAAGCTTTTATTCTTTTTCTGTTAAAATGGCAGTCAAAGGAGGAAAAAGAAACATCCTACTGGTTGAACATTGCACTAGAAAGCTAACAACAATTGATTATTGTTTGAAAATGATTAAAAATTATTAGAAACTATTGTTAGGTTAGAAATATTAGCAACAGAAAATATACAAAGTTCAACAATAAATTAAGTTTTAAAACATAATTGGTAAAAGGACTGTAGCCCACCCAGCATCTCTGTCCGTGGAATTCTCCAGACAAGAATACTGGAGAAGGTTGCTATTCCCTTCTCCAAGGAAGACTTTTCTACATGATCTTCAATACAAAAAAACTGAATCAGAAAACCAGCATCTGAACTGCAGATCTAACACATGTTAGCTGTATGAACTTAAGAAAGACTATAGATCCATTCTAAACATTAATATATTTACTCAGTGGGAATAGTGATGTCCATCCTTCTACATCAGTAGGCAAATGTATGTTAAAAGCTTAGCATAGTTCTTTCATGTTATTACGTGAATGATTATCATTGGTGATGAGATTTAACTGATTTTTTTTCTTCTGTCTCATAAATTTCTCCATTGCTTTCCCACTTATTCCTAAAGAAGTCTTACAAATTAAAGTTCAGTACCATTCCTGTTTTCATACTAAATCCATATTTTTTCATGTGAATATCCAACATGAGAGAATATGCTGTGAAATGTATGTCTCTGTTGCAAGATAGTATCTACCTCCATGGGAATATATCTTTCTAACTAACGCTGCTAAGTTGCTTCAGTTGTGTCCAACGCTGTGCGACCCCATAGACGGCAGCCCACCAGGCTCCCCCGTCCCTGGGACTCTCCAGACAAGAACACTGGAGCGGGTTGCCATTTCCCTCTCCAATGAATGAAAGTGAAACGTGAAAGTGAAGTCGCTCAGTCCTGTCGGACTCTTTACGACCCCATGGACTGCAGCCTACCAGGCTCCTCCATCCATGGGATTTTTCAGGCAAGAGTACTGGAGCGGGGTGCCATTGCCTTCTCCACTAACTAACACAGAATGTGCTTTAATGCATCACATCTTTTAAAAAATGTCTTTAGTTCACTGCACATGCCTCTAAATCTACTTTTCTTACTCCCGTTATCTAGGAAACTCCTTTAATATCCTCTAATTTTACAGCGCAGGCAGCTGCCGACCGGTGCGCTAAGCGTGGCCAAGAGGAGCCACCCCACGTCCGAGGTCAGGGGCAGAAGTCGGGAGGACCTCATGCCCAAAGGGCAGCGGCCAAGAGGAGTTACCCCACGTCGGAGGTCAGGGGCAGTGGCAGAGAGTACCGACTGTGATGGCACAGGAATGGCCGAGAGGAGCTACCCCGCATCTGAGGTCAGGGCGGGCGGCTGGGAGGAGATAACCCATGCCCCCAATCCTGAGGCCAGGGGCTGTGGCCAGGAGGACCAACCCCACCTCCAAGGAGCCGTGGCTGCGCGGGCTCAGGAGGGCTTAAAGGAGCTATCCCACGTTGAAGGTCAGGAAGGACGGCAGTGAGGAGATACCCCTCGTCCAAGGTAAGGAGCAACAGCTGCTGGAGCAGCCGTGAAGAGATACCCCATGCCCAAGGTAAGAGAAACCCAAGTAAGACGGTAGGTATTGCAAGAGGGCATCAGAGGGCAGACACACAGAAACCATACTCACAGAAAACTAGTCGATCTAAACACACTAGGACCACAGCCTTGTCTAACTCAATGAAACTAAGCCATGTCCTTGGGGCAACCCAAGATGGGCGGGTCATGGTGGAGAGATCTGACAGAATGTGGTCCACTGGAGAAGGGAATGGCAAACCACTTCAGTATTCTTGCCTTGAGAACCCCATGAACAATATGAAAAGGCAAAATGATAGGATACTGAAAGAGAAACTCCCCAGGTCAGTAGGTGCCCAATATGCTACTGGAGATCAGTGGAGAAATAACTCCAGAAAGAATGAAGGGATGGAGCCAAAGCAAAAACAATACCCAGCTGTGGATGTAACTGGTGATAGAAGCAAGGTCCAATGCTGTAAAGAGCAATATTGCACAGGAACCTGGAATGTCAGGTCCATGAATCAAGGCAAATTGGAAGTGGTCAAACAGGCGATGGCAAGAGTGAATGTTGACATTCTAGGAATCAGTGAACTGAAATGGACTGGAATGGGTGAATTTAACTCAGATGACCATTATATCTACTACTGAGGGAAGGAATCCCTCAGAAGAAATGGAGTAGCCATCATGGTCAACAAAAGAGTCCAAAATGCAGTACTTGGATGCAATCTAAAAAACGACGGAAGGATCGCTGCTACTTTCCAAGGCAAACCATTCAGTATCACAGTAATCCAAGTCTATGACCCAACCAGTAACGCTGAAGAAGCTGAGTTGAACGGTTCTATGAAGACCTACAAGACCTTTTAGAACTAACACCCAAAAAAGATGTCCTTTTCATTATAGGGGACTGGAATGCAAAAGTAGGAAGTCAAGAAACACCTGGAGTAACAGGCCAATTTGGCCCTGGAATACAGAATGAAGCAGGGCAAAGACTAATAGAATTTTGCCAAGAAAATGCACTGGTCATAACAAACATCCTCTTCCAACAACACAAGAGAAGACTCTATACATGGGCATCACCAGATGGTCAGCACGGAAATCAGATTGATTATATTCTTTGCAGCCAAAGATGGAGAAGGTCTATACAGTCAACAAAAACAAGACCAGGAGCTGACTGTGGCTCAGACCATGAACTCCTTATTGCCAAATTCAGACTGAAATTGAAGAAAGTAGGGAAAACCATGAGACCATTCAGGTATGACCTAAATCAAATCCCTTATGATTATACAGTGAAAGTGAGAAATAGATTTAAGGGCCTATATCTGATAGATAGAGTGCCTGATGAACTATGGAATGAGGTTCGTGACATTGTACAGGAGACAGGGATCATGACCATCCCCATGGAAAAGAAATGCAAAAAAGCAAAATGGCTATCTGGGGAGGCCTTACAAATAGCTGTGAAAAGAAGAGAAGTGAAAAGCAAAGGAGAAAAAGAAAGATATAAATGTCTGAATGCAGAGTTCCAAAGAATAGCAAGAAGAGATAAGAAAGCCTTCTTCAGTGATCAATGCAAGGAAATAGAGGAAAACAACAGAATGGGAAAGACTAGAGATCTGGTTTTAGAAAAGGCAGAAGAATCAGAGATCAAATTGGCAATATCTGCTGGATCATGGAAAAAGCAAGAGAGTTCCAGAAAAACATCTATTTCTGCTTTATTGACTATGCCAAAGCCTTTGACTGTGTGGATCACAATAAACTGTGGAAAATTCTTCAAGAGATGGGAATACCAGATCACCTGATCTGCCTCTTGAGAAATTTGTGTGCAGGTCAGGAAGCAACAGTTAGAACTGGACATGGAACAACAGACTGGTTCTAAATAGGAAAAGGAGTACGTCAAGGCTGTATGTGGTCACCCTGCTTATTTAACTTATATGCAGAGTACATCATGAGAAACGCTGGACTGGAAGAAACACAAGCTGGAATCAAGATTGATGGGAGAAATATCAATAACCTCAGATATGCAGATGACACCACCCTTATGGCAGAAAGTGAAGAGGAACTCAAAAGCCTCTTGATGAAAGTGAAAGTGGAGAGTGAAAAAGTTGGCTTAAAGCTCAACATTCAGAAAACGAAGATCATGACATCTGTCCCATCACTTCATGGGAAATAGATGGGGAAACAGTGGAAACAGTGTCAGACTTTATTTTTCTGGGCTCCAAAATCACTACAGATGGCGACTGCAGCCATGAAATTAAAAGATGCTTACTCCTTGGAAGGAAAGTTATTGCCAACCTAGATAGCATATTCAAAAGCAGAGACATTACTTTGCCAACAAAGGTTCATCTAGTCAAGGCTATGGTTTTTCCTGTGGTCACGTATGGATGTGAGAGTTGGAATGTGAAGAAGGCTGAGCTCAGAAGAATTGATGCTTTTGAACTGTGGTGTTGGAGAAGACTCTTGAGAGTCCCTTGGTCTGCAAGGAGATCCAACCAGTCCATTCTGAAGGAGATCAGCCCTGGGATTTCTTTGAAGGAATGATGCTAAAGCTGAAACTCAAGTACTTTAGCCACCTCATGTGAAGAGTTGACTCATTGGAAAAGACTCTGATGCTGGGAGGGATTTGGGGCAGGAGCAGAAGGGGACGACAGAGGATGAGATGGCGGAATGGCATCACTGATTCAATGGCCGTGAGTCTCTGAACTCCGGGAGTTTGTGATGGACAGGGAGGCCTGGCGTGCTGGGATCATGGGGTTGCAAAGAGTCGGACACGACTGAGTGAGTGATCTGATCTAATCTGATGATCTGAATTTTACTGGAACCACTTTATGCTCCCATTTCCTTCCCCACTCTCATCCAACTGGACTTCTATTCCTATCACTTAATCATCAACAAGGATGCATTTTGCTGAGTCCTTCATACAGTTCTCTTTTTAACATATTAAAAAATGAACTATCAATTAATTAGCCAACCTACCAAACAAGCATGACAAATATCTCAAGTCTGTACTAGACTTATTAGGCTATCAAGTGATTTCAAATAAAAGTTTTCCACTTCCATTCTCTCTGAAATCTTTCCTGAACTACCTACTAAACTCATAGACTCACCTAAATGGGGTCTATGAGAGGAAAATCTGTGTGGATATACAAATTCCTCCCTGGATGGTTGATGGTGAAAACTGAAGCTCTGTTGCCAGGAAGGTGCCCCAGCCAGAATTTTTACTCCAAAAGCATCAATTATGTCCTGTGTAGCTCAAGGTTCTACATCTACAGGGACTGTAACAGAGGAAATATTTACAGCTCTTTATGTTTGCTCATTAGGCACTGTTTCCTTTGTTACTCCGATCTCAGAGCACATCACTTCCTTGTGGGACACTAGAAACAGAATAAAATTTTCCTGCTGAAACTCTGTTCCCAGGAGACATGGTTGAATATCAGTTGAATCTAGTTTATATTACTTCTTATGAATTCTCCAGTCTTCCATAGGTCTAACCTCCTTGCACTTTATCCTAACCTTCAGTTAACATTTTCTAATCTGAAAAGGAGGAACCTATTTTGACTAGTTTCCATGGACTTCTAAATTATTATCTTGTTCCAAGTATCAGGCAAGTGTATGCTCCTCGGTTCTGCCTCGTCACTACAAAGATTTGGAGTGATGTACATTAAAGCCCTTGGCGTGTCACAGCTCTCAGGTCTTGGACAGACCATGTTATAGCTCTCAGGTCTCAAACAGACCATGTTATAGCTCTTAGAAAAATCAGTGTTACAGCTCCATGTTACAGCTCTACTTAATTTAGAAAATAGCAGGAAAATCCATCCTCGAGGTGTGAGGGCATGTCGACCCAAAGACACAAAGAAAAGAGTGCCCCAGTGTGCGGGAGAGACCCCCGGCCCTTTGGCTTCTCTTATATATATATATATATATATATATATATATATATATATATATATATATTTTTTTTTTTCCCTCCCCCTGGGCCTGTTCTATGTAAATTGGGCTAGCCAGGAGCACTATTTGTTCTACCTGAGGTCCTCACTCTGGTCCTCGGACCTTCGTTTGTTCTATTTTTGCAGGCTTCTCCCTTCCTTGTCTTTTAGCCACCGCCATTCTGGACTCCTGTTTCCTATTCTAACTACCTAACACAAGGATCAATAGCTCCTGTTATAGCCAGAATACTGGTAATCCCTCTTCAACAAAAGAGTTGTATTGTTTGCTACAAAACCATATATAATCTTTGGCTTTGTGTGACATTTGACAAATTAGAAGATTTAACTATAATTTAGAGCAGTTATTTACTCCTCTTTAAAAAGATTTGTTACATGACATATTTGGATATATATTTAAAATCACCCATGGAATTGTTGTTGTTCAGCCACTAAATTGTGTCCAACTCTTTGTGATCTCATAAACTTCAGCCCACCAAGATCCTCTGTCCTTCATTATCACTGGAGATTGCTCAAATTCATATCCATCGAGTCAGTGATGCTATCTAACCATCTCATCCTCTGCTGTCCCCTTCTCCTCCTGCCATCAATCTTTCCCAGCATCGGGGTCTTTTCCAATGAGTCAGTTCTTCTCATCAGCTGGCCAAAGTATTGGATTTTCAGCTCCAGCATCAGTCCTTCCAATGTATATTCAGGGTTGATTTCCTTGAGGATTGAGTGATTTTATCTTCTTACTATCTAAGGGACTCTCAAAAATCTTCTCCAGCACCACAGTTCAGAATATATCATTTTTTCCAAACATTTGCTTTTTAACGGAAGGATAATTGCTTTACAGAATTGTGTTGTTTTCTGCCAAACACGAATCAGCCATAAGTATATAAATACATCCCCTCCTCTTGAAACTCCCTCCCATCCCCCACCCCATACCACCCCTCTAGGTTGTTACAGAACTGTTATCACCCAAAACATGTGGCTTCCTGTCCATCTGAAGGTTCTTGCTTTCCCTTGTCTGCCTATGGTCCTCGCTGTTTATGTGACGTGGGATTTCCTGCCACCTGGCCCTGCTACGATTTCTCTGTTCATCCTTAGCCACCTGCCTGCTGTCACACACTGACACAGGGAGCAGCTGTTTGGGAACAGATGGCTCAGTGGTAAAGAACCCGCCTGCCAGGGCAGGAGATGCAAGAGACTTGAGTTCCATCATTGGGTCAGAAAGATTCCTGGGAGTAGCAAATAGCAACTGTAAAATGAAAACATCTCCTGCCATATCAATAAACAAGAAATGTCACAGCCATCAGCTATCTCTGGCCTCCAAATATTGAATGGGGTGGGGGGAGCAGGGACTCCTAAAACTGCAATCCAGCAGATGCTACCATACCCCCAGTGGGGGAATGCAAGAAGCAGCCATTTGTCACATTTGCCCCTCCTTAAGAAGAACAAGGAAACAGGGTTTGGCCCAAGATAGCCAAGGTGCATATGAAAGGAATGAATTCAGTGAGTCCAGAGGCTTGCATCTTCCTATACAGAGAATGCTAAACTCCTTAATTTGATATCTGACTTTGATGTTCAGCATGCCTGCTCCCTTTGTTGCAAAGGTGTATAATCTGATTCCCCTTCCTTTCTCCTTGGAGCAGTTTTCTCAGAGCTACTGAGATGCTGTCTCCAGGGCTGGGGACAGTCCCACCAAATAAAGTACCTCTCTACTTTCAGGTTGTGACTGTATTTTTTAGTCAACACAACCCATTCTAATATTCTTTCCTGGAAAATTCCATGGACAGAGGAGACTGTTCAGTTCATGAGGTCACAAACAGCGGAACACAGCTCAGCGCACACACACACACACACACACACACACACAAGAGAAACCCATTAACAGTATAGGAGCTATATTTTTATATTCTTTCTATTTTGCAGTTTTGTCTCTGGTTTACTTACTCCCTTTGTCTGGATCTCCACTGTAAATCAGGATTCAGAACACTGTTATCATAGAACAAATTGTAGTCACAGCCTGTTTCAGTAAAAAGTTTTTATTGGAACACAGCATAGTGGATTGAATGGTGGGCCCTCAAAAGATATGTCTACATCCTAACCCCTCGTACCTGTGAATGTGACCTTATTTGATGGGGGAAAAAAATGTCTTTTACCATAATTGAGGACTTCTAGTGGGATCAGCTTAGATTATCCAAGTGGACCCAAAATCCAATGACAAATGTATTTATAAGAGATACAGAGAAGAGATACACAGGTTTGAGAAAAAATTGTGAAACTTGGGTATCCTTTCCTGGTCCAATGTGGTCCTCACCAGCATGTGTTGATTTTTTTCTCTTTGATAGTAGCCATTCTACCCATCCCTGGAGGACGAAATGGCAATTTCCAGTATTCTTGCCTGGAAAATCCCATGGAAAGAGAAGCCTGGTGAGCTACACAGTCCCAAAGGGTTGCAAAAAATTGGACACGAGTGAGCAACTAAGCACAGCACAACATTCTAACCCTGGGAAGTGTATCTCTTGTTTATTTTTTTTTTTTTTTTTTCCAGATCCTGTATGCTCTTTATTTTATTTTTTTTTTTTTAATTTTATTTTATTTTTAAACTTTACATAACTGTATTAGATTTGCCAAATATCAAAATGAATCCGCCACAGGTATACATGTGTTCCCCATCCTGAACCCTCCTCCCTCCTAAATAGTGGCTTTGGTGTCCATTCCTTTGGTGATTAATGATGTTGGGCCTCTTTTCATGTACCCATTGATGAATCTGACACCTTTCTTGGAAAACTGTCCATTGAGGATCTCCTGCTCATTGTTTTAATATGGTTGCTTTTTGGTATTGAGTTGATTGAATTCTTTGTATTTTTTTATTAAAAAAAATTTCTTCTTTGGGAATATAATTTTCAAATACCTTTCCCCCATGAGAAGGTTGCCTTTTAGTTTTGTAGTGGTTTCCTTCACTTTTTCAAAGCTTTTTAGTCTGATGTAATTCCCTTTGCTTGCTTTTACTTTTTCATTGACTGAAGAGATGCATCCACAAACATATTTACAATTTTGGTGTCAAAGAGGTACAGCCTACGTTTTGTTCTATGATTTTCAATGTTAAGGTCTCAAATCTAAGTTTTTAATCTGTATTGAGTTTATTTTTGTATACTAGCATAGTAGTGCAGATCCATTTCATTCTTTTATACCAAGTGGTACAAGGAAAATATTCCTTTCCACATTGTGACTCAATTACCAAACTGAAGGAGGTATAGTTATTTTAATGCTTTTTCTCTCTAAAATTTACACGGTAATTTTAAACAACTTATTTTGATACAGAGTTGCAATTTTTCTGATTCTGTCACCTTAGGCATAGTTTTGTGTCACTGTGCCTTTTCACTCAAGGTAAAAGCGAACATTTCAACATTTCTTATAAGGCATTCTAGTGATGCTAAACTCCCAGCTTTAGTTCGTCTGCGAAAGCCTTTATTTTGCTTTCCTATCTGAAACATAGAGGCTTCCCCTCTAGCTCAGGGATAAAGAATCCACTTGCAATACAGAAGATTCAGGAGACAAGAGTTCTATCCCTGGGTCCAGAAGATACCCTGGAGGAGGAAATGGCAACCCACTCCAGTATCCTTGCCTCGGACATCCCAAGGACAGAGGAGTCTGGTGGGCTGCAGTCCAGTCCATGGGGTTGTAAAGAGTCAGACAACAGCTGATCTCACACACACACACACACACACACATACACACACATCTGAAGTTTAACCTTGGTGAGTAGAGTATTCTTGGTTGACAGTTATTATCTTTCAATATTTTGAGAAAGTCATTCCATTCTCTCTCGTCCTGTGGAGTTTCTCCCACGAAATCTGCTGATACCCTAATAAAGGTACCTTTGTAGGTTACATTTAATATTCTTTCTTTGTCATTGACTTTCGACAGCCTTAATATGTCAGTCTTGGAGTAGATCTTTTGCACTGAGACATTTAGGTGTCCTATTATGATAGCTTTGTGAACTTGTACATATAGTTCCTGCCCCAGGCTTGGAAAACTATATTGTCTCTATAAATAATATCTGTTCCTTTCTCTCTCTTTTTATTCTTTTTCTTCTGGGATAAAGTGAAAGTGAAGTCGCTAGTCGTGTCCGAAACTTTGCGACCCTGTGGACTGTAGCCTACCATGCAACTCCGTCCATGGGATTTTCTAGACAAGAATACTGGAGTGGGTTGCCATTTCCTTCTCCGGGGGATCTTCCCAACCCAGGGATTGAACCCAGGTATCCCACATTTTAGGCAGACACTTTACTGTCTGAGCCACTGGGGAACTCATTATCTTTCTTACTTCTAATGGAGTCAGATGTTTCTCACAGAATATCCTCATTAAAAATCTTAGTTCTGTCTTCACTTCTTCTAAATCACTCTACCTTTCAACTCACTGTTACTCATATCCATAATGCATCCTTTACTTCCAGTGTTTTCTAAGGCATCCTTTGTCTCATTTATTGAGTTGTTCAGCTCCAGAATTTCTGCTTGGTCATGTCCAAGAGTTTTCATCTTTTTGGAAAGTGTTCCTTATGTTCATTATTTTTATCCCTGAGCTTATTAAAGTGCCTTTATCAGTTTTACTATAACTTGTTGAGTTTCTTCCAGATGCTTCTTTGAATTTTCTATTTAATCATAATTTTCCATAATGTTAATATTAGTTCATGGAAAATTGTTATTTCCCTTTTGTGAGTCCATGTTTCTCTGGTTTTTCATGGTGCTCACTAAATTGCTCTTCTGCCAGTGCATTTGAAATAGCAAACACCTGCTTTATATGGGTAAACCTTTGTTTATTTTGATTCTAAGAATTCAGATTGATAACTAGAAGCCCTTCTTTGTTTTTCAGTTAAGCTCTATTGAACAAGGTTTTAATTTCTTCTATATGACCTACAACTGCCTATAATTGAGAAATTGCAGTGCCTGCCCTTCAATGTTTCTACCAGATGTTTTGCTTGGTGCCTTGTAATCACTGCCAGTGCCTCCAGGGTCACTGTTAGTGGTCCACTGATGCCTTGGTGCTGTCAGTGTTCTTTCTGTGGTTGGCATCTCTGCTGTGGGAATCAGGACAGTGGGTACTTTTCATCATCCAGGGTCACCTGGGTCACAGTCCCACCACCACCCCACCACCATCTTCCTGCGGTTGTAGATGATGCTGCATCTAGAAGTCCAGGGTCAAGTGTTCCACCTCACTGGTGCTCTGGGTCCATGGGCTCAGCTGCCTCAACCATAGCACTGGGACCAGGGACGCTGATTCTACCATTACTGTGGTTCTACTTCCCCTACGTGTTCTAATCAGCCTACCTTCATGTGCTACATATATGTGAATCTCTGGAGGTCTGGTGTGTTGGGCAGAGGAAACTTTCTTAAAGTATAGATGTTTTACTAATAGTATAATGAAAGGGAGAGACAAAGGGAGTATCTTATGTTATCATGATGCTGACATATTAGTGATAAACTCATTTTCCCATAAACATAATGGGCACTCATAATGGAGAAAACTATCATTTACCAGTGAAGAAAGAAGTACACTATGCAAAAATCTTTAGAATTACATCATAGAGAAAGACAGATGAATATAGACTCATGAGGAGCACAACAGAGATCAGAACAACTCCACCTTACACAGTTTCATTTGATAGTGAAGAGGTTATATTAAAACATTTATCATTAGCATGAGTTCTAATGTAGCAATGTCAGATGATACGACATAAAAACGAACAGAACTGAGAGCAACATTAATAATCTACTCCTTATCATTCTAGACATTTGCACAATATTTAAATACAAATTACTCTGCTTTTAAATTTTATGTCAGATAATTGTATTTTTTAAAAAAGTGACTCCATTAAGATTTCATTTCAGGTGGGCAGGAGATTGGAAGACAAGTTTGTCTGCTCAAATTGTGATCCTGTGTCATGTGACCAAACAGATATTAAAACTCTCCAGTGAGTCTTTTTTGATCATGATGATCCATACATATATTTTTACATAGAATCTTAGACCTTGAGTAACACAAGGGTTAGGGGCATCGACCTTTTGCATAGTCAAAAGTTCTCATATAATTTTATAGTCATATATTTATACCCAATAATTCAACCAACTTTATTTAAAATAATATTATTTGTCTTGGTTGTCAACTGTATATATATATATATATATATATATATATTTAACTTTACAATATTGTATTGGTTTTGCCATACATTGACGTTAAACTGCCAAGGGGGTACATGTGTTCTCCATCCTGAACCCCCCTCCTACCTCCCTCCCCATACCATCCTTCACAGTCATCCCAGTGCACCAGCCCCAAGCACCCTGTATCATGCATCGAACCTTGACTGGTGATTCATTTCACATATGAAAATATACATGTTTCAATGTCATTCTTCCAAATCATCCCACCCTCTCCCTCTCCCACAGACTCCAAATGACTCTTCTATACACCTGTGTCTCTTTTGCTGTCTCACATACAGGGTTATCGTTACCAACTTTCTAAATTTCATATATATATATGCATTAGTATATACTGTATTGGTGGTTTGCTTTCTGGCTTACTTCACTCTGTATAATAGGCTCCAGTTTCATCCACCTCATTAGAACTGATTCAAATGTATTCTTTTTAATGGATGAGTAATACTCCATTATGTATATGTACCACAGTGTTCTTATCCATTCATCTGCTGATGGACATCTAGGTTGCTTCCATGTCCAGGCTATTATAAACAGTGCTGTGGTGAATATTGGGGTACACGTGTCTCTTTCAATTCTGCTTTCCTCGGTGTGTATACCCAACAGTGGGATTGCTGGGTTGTATAACAGTTCTATTTCCAGTTTTTTAAGGAATCTTCATATTGGCTGTACTAGTTTGTATCCCCACCAACAGTGTAAGAGGGTTCCCTTTTCTCCACACCCTCTCCAGCATTTATTGCTTGTAGACTTTTGGATCACAGCCATTCTGACTGGTGTGAAATGATACCTCATTGTGGTTTTAATTTGCAATTCTGTGATAATAAGTGATGTTTAGCATCTTTTCATGAGTTTGCTAGCCATCTGTATGTCTTCTTTGTAGAAATGTCTGTTTAGTTCGTTGGCCTATTTTTTGATTGGATAGTGTATTTTTCTGGAATTGAGCTGCAAGAGTTGCTTGTATATTTTTGAGATTAATTCTCTGTCAGTTGCTTCCTTTGCTATTATTTTCTTTCATTCTGAAGGCTGTCTTTTCACCTTGCTTATAGTTTCCTGTGTTGTACAGAAACTTTTAATTTTAATTAGGTCCAATTTGTTTATTTTTGCTTTTATTTCCAATATTCTGGGAGGTGTGTCATACAGGATCCTGCTGTGGTTTATGTCAGAGAGTGTTTTGCCTATGTTTTCCTCTAGGAGTTTAATAGTTTCTGGTCTTATGTTTAAATCTTTAATCCATTTTGAGTTTATTTTTGTGTATGGTGTTAGAAAGTGTTCTAGTTTCATTCTTTTACAAGTGGTGGGCCAGTTTTCCCAGCACCACTTGTGAAATAGACTGTCTTTTTTCCATTGTATATTCTTGCCTCCTTTGTCAAAGATAAGGTGTCCATATGTGCATGGATTTATCTCTGGGCTTTCTATTTTGTTCCATTGATCTATATTTCTGTCTTTGTGTCAGTAACATACTGTCTTGATGACTGTGGCTTTGTAGTGGAATCTGAAGTCAGGCACGTTGATTCCTCCAGTTCCATTCTTCTTTCTCAAGATTGCTTGGGCTATTTGAGGCTTTTTGCATTTCCATACAAATTTTGAAATTAATCGTTCTATCTCTGTGAAAAATACTGTTGGTGGCTTGATGGGAGTTGCATTGAATCTGTAGATTGCTTTAGGTAGTATACTCATTTTCACTATATTGATTCTTCCAATCCATGAACACAGTATATTTCTCTATCTATTTGTGTCCTCTTTGATTACATTCACCAGTGTTTTATAGTTTTCTATATATAGGTCTTTTGTTTCTTTAGGTAGATATATTCCTAAATATTTTATTCTTTTCCTTGCAATGGTGAATAGAATTGTTTCCTTAATTTCTCTTTCTATTTTCTCATTATTAGTGTATAGCAATGCAAGGATTTCTGTGTGTTGATTTTATATCCTGCAACTTTACTATATTCATTGATTAGCTCTAGCAATTTTCTGGTGGCGTCTTTAGGGTTTTCTATGTAGAGGATCATGTCATCTGCAAACAGTGAGAGGTTTACTTCTTCTTTTCCAATTTGGATTCCCTTTATTTCTTTTTCTGCCCTGATTGCTATGGCCAAAACTTCCAAAACTATTTTGAATAGTAGTGGTGAGAGTGGGCACCCTTGTCTTGTTCCTGACTTTAGGGGAAATGCTTTCAATTTTTCAGCATTGAGGATAATGTTTGCTGTGGGTTTGTCATATATAGCTTTTATTATGTTGAAGTGTGTTCCTTCTAATCCTGCTTTCTGGAGGGTTTTAAATCATAAATGGATGTTGACTTTTGTCAAAGGCCTTCTCTGCATCTATTGAGATAATCATATGGCTTTTATTTTTTCAATTTGTTAATGTGGTGTATTACATTGATTGATTTGTGGATATTGAAGAATCCTTGCATCCCTGGAATAAAGTCCACTTGGTCATGGTGTATGATCTTTTTAATGTGTTGTTGGATTCTGATTGCTAGAATTTTGTTAAGGATTTTTGCATCTATGTTCATCAGTGGTATTGGCCTGTAGTTTTCTTTTTTTGTGGCATCTTTGTCAGGTTTTGGTATTAGGGTGATGGTGGCCTCATAGAATGAGTTTGGAAGTTTACCTTCCTCTGCAATTTTCTGGAAGAGTTTGAGTCAGATAGGTGTTAGCTCTTCTCTAAGTTTTTGGTAGAGTTCAGCTGTGAAGCCGTCTGGACCTAGGCTTTTGTTTGCTGGAAGTTTTCTGATTACAGCTTCAATTTCTGTGCTTGTGATGGATCTGTTAAGATTTTCTATTTCTTCCTGAAAGAAATCAATATATGCATAGAAACTAATGAAAATGAAAGCACAACAACCCAAAACCTGTGGGACACTGTTAAAGCAGTGCTAAGAGGAAGGTTCATAGCAATACAGGCATACCTCAAGAAACAACAACAACAAAAAAGTCAAATAAATAACCTAACTCTACACCTAAAGCAACTAGAAAAGGAAGAAATGAAGAACCCCAGGGTTAGTAGAAGGAAAGAAATCTTAAAAATTAGGGCAGAAATAAATGCAAAAGAAACAAAAGAGATGATAGCAAAAATCAACAAAGCCAAAGCTGGTTCTTTGAGAGGATAAATAAATTGACAAACCATTAGCCAGACTCATCAAGAAACAAAGGGAGAAAAATCAAATCAATAAAATTAGAAATGAAAATGGAGAGATCACAACAGACAGCACAGGAGGAGCTAAGATGGCGGAGGACTAGGACGGGGAGAACACTTTCTCCCCCACAAATTCATCAAAAGAACATTTAAATGTTGAGTAAATTCCACAAAACAACTTCTGAATGCTGGCAGAGGACATCAGGCACCCAGAAAAGCAACCCATTGTCTTCAAAAGGAGGTAGGAAAAAATATAAAAGACAAAAAAAGAGACAAAAGAGGGAGGGATGGACCTCCGTCCCGGGAAGGGAGTCTTAAAAAGAGAGAAGTTTGCAAACACCAGGAAACCTTCTCACTGCCGAGTCTGTGCTGAGCCTTCGAAGCACAGAAGGCAACATAACAGGGAGAAAAAATAAACAAACAATTAAAACCCACAGATTACGAGCCCTGTGGTAACTCACCCAGTGGAGAAGCAGCGCAGACGCCTGCATCCACCATTAGCAAGTGGGGGCTGGGCAGGGAGGCGCGGCATGGGCTGCATCGCTTAGAGTAAGGATCTGGCCTGAATACCCTAAGCACTACCTGAGCGAAATAATTTCGGCTAGCAAACCAGACTGTGGGATATCTACCATGCGAAAAGCCAGCCCTAACCTAAGACACCGCCAGGCCCGCGCATGGAACAAAGGACTGTACAGAGATAGCTGGCTGCAGACCGTCCCCCTCCGGTGACAGGCAGCCAGAGCCGGAAGGGGGCAATCGCAGCCCCAGAGAGACATTATCTACAAAACTGCAAGCAGGCTTCTTTGCTAACTAAAACTTCTTGGGTTTCTGGACAGTCAACATCCGCCTGAGCAGGTGCACTGGTTGTACACCCAGATAAGCAAGCGGCAGGGAGGCAGTAAGTCCCAGCAACTGCGCTCACCAAACACCTCATCACCTGAGCTGCCCGGACCTGGGAAGGGCACAAAACGCAGGCCCAACCGAGTCTGTGCCTCTGAGAACTACCCAAGTGCCTGAACCTGAGAAGCTTAGACCTGGGAGGTGCAAGCAGCCCAGGGCTGGCCACAGATGGTTCCTGGCAGAGCAACCTAGAGCCTGAGCAATGTGGGCATGGAGGCTACACGCGCTGTGAGAGTGGGCAGGCCCAGTGTGGCTGAGGCACTGCAAGCACACGCCAGTCTTATTTATTTGCAGCATCCCTCCCTCCCCACAGCACGACTGAACAAGTGAGCCTTTAAAAAAAAAAAAAAAAAAAAGGTGTCCACCACCGCCCCCTTTGTATCAGGGCGAAAATCAGACACTGAAGAGACCAGCAAACAGAAGAAGCTATAGCAGAGGGAACCACCTTGTAAGCGACAGGCAATAGATTAGAACCCCGTGGTTAGTACCAACTACATAGGAAGGGGCCTATAGATCTTGAGAAATATAAGCTGGAACAAGGAACTAGCCGAAAATGAACTGAACCCAGAATACCCACAACAACATCAGAGAAAGTCCTATATATTTTTTTTTTACTATTTTTATGATTATTCTTTCTTTTTTTTTAATTTTTTAAAAAATTTTAAGTCCTCTATTACTCCTTTAATTTTCACTTTTATAACCTACTATTACTTGGTAAAAAAAAAAAAAAGCAAACTTCATATATATATATATTTTATAACTTTTGTGACCTTGCTTTTTTCTTCTTTTTTTCTTTAACATTGTATTTTTGAAATTCCAAACTCTTCTCTAGAGTTTTAATTTTAGCTTTTTAGTATTTGTTATGAATTTTGTACCTATTTTTTTTATACCTTTTGTGACTTTTTTTTCCACTCTCTTTCTTTCTCTTCAGCTTTTCTTTAACATTGTATTCCTGAAATTCCAAACTCTACTCTAGATTTTTAATTTATGCTTTTTGGTATTTGATATCAATTTTGTGCCTATATTTTTTATACTTTTTGTGACTTTGTTTTTGTTTTTGTTTTTCTCTTTATTTTTCTTCTTCTTTTCTTTAACATTGTATTTTTGAAATTCCAAACTCTACCCTAGATTTTTAACTTTTGCTTTTTGGTATTTGTTATCAATTTTGTACCTATATTTTCTTTATAATTTTTGTGACTTTTTTTTTCTTTTTCTCTCTTTATTTTCCTTCTTCTTCTCTTTAACATTGTATCTTTGAAATTCCAAACTCTACTCTAGATTTTTAATTTTTGCCTTTAGGTATTTGTTACCAATTTTGTACCTTTAAGAACCCAATCTTCAGTACCCATTTTTTACTAGGGAGAGAGATTACTGGCTTGACTGCTCTCTCCCCCTTCGGACTCTCCTTTTTTTCCACCAGGTCGCCTGTGTCTCCTCCCTAACCCCTCTCTACTCTACCCAACTCTGTGAATTACTGTGTGTTTCAGACGGTGGAGAACACTTAGGGAATTGATTACTGGTGGGCTCTGTCTCTCTCCTTTTCATTCCCTCCTTTTATCCTCCTGGCCACCTCTGTCTCCTTCCTCCCTCTTCTCTTCTCTGTATAACTCCATGAACATCTCTGAGTGGTCTAGTTGTGGAGTGCACATAAGGAAGTGATTACTGGTTAGGCTGCTGTCTCCTCTATTGATTCCACGTCATCTCATTCGGGTCATCTCTAACTCCCTCCTCCCTCTTCTTTTCTCCATGTAACGCTGTGAACCTCTCTGGGTGACCCTCATGGTGGAGAAACTTTTCATCTTTAATCTATATGTTTTATCAATGGTGCTGTATAGAAGGAGAAGTTTTGAGACTACTGTAAAAATAAGACCGATAACTGGAAGCAGGAGGCTTAAGTCCAAACCCTGAGTCCAGGGAACATTAATTGACAGGAGCTCATCAAATGCCTCCATACCTACACTGAAACCAAGCACCACACAAGGGCCAACAAGTTCCAGGGCAAGAAATACCAAGCAAATTCTCCAGCAACACAGGAACACAGCCCTGAGCTCCAAAATACAGGCTGCCCAAAGTCACCCCAAAACCATAGACATCTCATAACTCATTACTGGACACTTCATTGCACTCCAGAGAGAAGAAATACAGCTCCACCCACCAGAACACCGACACAAGCTTCCCTAACCAAGAAACCTTGACAAGCCACCTGTACAAACCCACACACAGTGAGGAAATGCCACAATAAAGAGAACTCCACAAACTGCCAGAATACAGAAAGGACACCCCAAACTCAGCAATTTAAACAAGGTGAAAAGATAAAGGAATATCCAGCAGCTAAAGGAACAGGATAAATGCCCACCAAACCAAATGAAAGAGAAAGAGATAGGGAATCTACCTGATAAAGAATTCCGAATAATGATAGTGAAATTGATCCAAAATCTTGAAATCAAAATGGAATCACAGATAAATAGCCTGGAGACAAGGATTGAGAAGATGCAAGAAAGGTTTAAAAAGCACCTAGAAGAAATAAAAAAGTGTCAATGTATAATGAATAATGCAATAAATGAGATCAAAAACACTCTGGAGGGAACAAATAGTAGAATAACAAAGGCAGAAGATAGGATTAGTGAATTAGAAGACAGAATGGTAGAAATAAATGAATCAGAGAGGAAAAAAGAATAAAATGAATTAAAAGAAATGAGGACAATCTCAGAGACCTCCAGGACAATATTAAATGCTACAACATTCGAATCATAGGGGTCCCAAAAGAAGAAGACAAAAAGAAAGACCATGAGACAATACTTGAGGAGATAATAGTTGAAAACTTCCCTAAAATTGGGAAGGAAATAATCACTCAAGTCCAAGAAACCCAGAGAGTCCCAAACAGGATAAACCCAAGGCGAAACATCCCAAGACACATATTAATCAAATTAACAAAGATCAAACACAATGAACAA
Organism: Bubalus kerabau; assembly: GCF_029407905.1. NCBI lineage: Eukaryota > Metazoa > Chordata > Mammalia > Artiodactyla > Bovidae > Bubalus > Bubalus kerabau. Next base: position 178,544,200 of record NC_073624.1, read on the forward strand.
ATATTAAAAGCAGCAAGGGAAAAACAACAAATAACACACAAGGGAATTCCCATAAGGATAACAGTTGAGCTTTCAATAGAAACTCTCCAAGCCAGGAGGGAATGGCAAGACACACTTAAAGTGATGAAAGAAAATAACCTACAGCCCAGATTATTGTACCCAGCAAGGATCTCATTCAAATATGAAGGAGAAATCAAAAGCTTTACAGACAAGCACAAACTGAGAGAATTCAGCACCACCAAACCAGCTCTCCAACAAATACTAAAGGATATTCTCTAGACAGGAAACACAAAAAGGGTGTATAAATTCGAACCCAAAACAATAAAGCAAATGGCAACAGGATCATACTTATCAATAATTACCTTAAACGTAAATGGGCTGAATGCCCCAACCAAAAGACAAAGACTGGCTGAATGGATACAAAAACAAAACACCTACATATGTAGTCTACAAGAGACCCAACTTAAAACAGGGGACACATACAGACTGAAAGTGAGGGGCTGGAAAAAGATTTTCCATGCAAATAGGGACCAAAAGAAAGCAGGAGTAGCAATACTCATATGAGATAAAATAGATTTTAAAACAAAGGCTGTGAAAAGAGACAAAGAAGGTCACTACATAATGATCAAAGGATCAATCCAAGAAGAAGATATAACAATTATAAATATATATACACCCAACATAGGAGCACTGCAATATGTAAGACAAATACTAACAAGTATGAAAGGAGAAATTAACAATAACACAATAATAGTGGGAGACTTTAATACCCCACTCACACCTATGGATAGATCAACTAAACAGAAAATTAACAAGGAAACACAAACTTTAAATGATACAATAGACCAGTTAGACCTAATTGATATCTATAGAACAGTTCATCCCCAAACAATGAATTTCACCTTTTTCTCAAGTGCACATGGAACCTTCTCCAGGATAGATCACATCCTGGGCCATAAATCTAGCCTTGGTAAATTCAGAAAAATTGAAATCATTCCAAGCATCTTTTCTGACCACAATACAGTAAGATTAGATCTCAATTACAGGAGAAAAACTATTAAAATTTCAACATATGGAGGCTGAACAACACACTGCTGAATAACCAACAAATCACAGAAGAAATCAAAAAAGAAATCAAAATTTGCATAGAAACAGATGAAAATGGAACCACAACAACCCAAAACCTGTGGGACACTGTAAAAGCAGTCCTAAGGGGAAAGTTCATAGCAATACAACAAACAAGAAAAAAGTCAAATAAATAATTTAACTCTACTAGAAAGCTCTCCATCTGCAACTAGAAAAGGAAGAAATGAAGAACCCCAGGGTTAGTAAAAGGAAAGAAATCTTAAAAATTAGGGCAGAAATAAATGCAAAAGAAATAAAAGAGACCATGGCAAAAATCAACAAAGCCCAAAAGCTTGTTCTTTGAGAGGATAAATAAAACTGACAAACCAATAGCCAGACTCATCAAGAAACAAAGGGAGAAAAAACAAATCAATAAAATTAGAAATGAAAATGGAGAGATCACAACAGATAACACAGAAATACAAAGGATCATAAGAGACTACTATCAGCAATTATATGCCAATAAAATGGACAACGAGGAAGAAATGGACAAATTCTTAGAAAAGTACAACTTTCCAAAACTGGACCAGGAAGAAATAGAAAATCTTAACAGACCCATCACAAGCACAGAAATTGAAACTGTAATCAGAAATCTTCCAGCAAACAAAAGCCCAGGTCCAGACGACTTCACAGCTGAATTCTACCAAAAACTTAGAGAACAGCTAGCACCTATCCTACTCAACCTCTTCCAGAAAACTGCAGATGAAAGTAAACTTCCAAACCCATTCTATGAGGCCACCATCACCCTAATACCAAAACCTGACAAAGATGCCACAAAAAAAGAAAACTACAGGCCAATATCACTGATGAACATAGATGCAAAAGTCTTTAACAAAATCCCAACAATCAGAATCCAACAACACATTAAAAAGATCATACACCATGACCAAGTGGGCTTTACCCCAGGGATGCAAGGATTCTTCAATATCCGCAGATCAATCAATGTAATACACCACATTAACAAATTGAAAGATAAAAACCATATGATTATCTCAATAGATGCAGAGAAAGCCTTTGACAAAATTCAACATCATTTATGATAAAAACTCTCCAGAAAGCAGGAATAGAAGGAACATATCTCAACATAATAAAAGCTGTATATGACAAACCCACAGCAAACAGTATCCTCAATGGTGAAAAATTGAAAGCATTTCCTCTAAAGTCAGGAACAAGACAAGGGTGCCCACTTTCACCATTACTATTCAACATAGTTTTGGAAGTTTTGGCCACAGCAATCAGAGCAGAAAAAGAAATAAAAGGAATCCAAATTGGAAAAGAAGAAGTAAAGCTCACTGTTTGCAGATGACATGATCCTCTACATAGAAAACCCTAAAGACTCCACCAGAAAATTACTAGAACTAATCAATTAATACACTAAAGTTGCAGGATATAAAATCAACACACAGAAATCCTTGCATTCCTATACACTAATAATGAGAAAATAGAAAGAGAAATTAAGGAAACAATTCCATTCACCATTGCAACGAAAAGAATAAAATACTTAGGAATATATCTACCTAAAGAAACTAAAGACCTATATATAAAACATATATATGTTTATCACCTATAAAACACTGGTGAAAGAAATCAAAGAGGACACTAATAGATGGAGACATATACCATGTTCATGGATTGGAAGAATCAATAAAGTGAAAATGAGTATAATACCCAAAGCAATCTATAGATTCAATGCAATCCCTATCAAGCTACCAGCGGTATTCTCCACTGAGCTAGAAAAAATAATTTCACAATTAGTATGGAAATACCAAAAGCCTCGAATAGCCAAAGCTATCTTGAGAAAGAAGAATGGAACTGGAGGAATCAACCTACCTGACTTCAGGCTCTACTACAAAGCCACAGTCATCAAGACAGTATGGAACTGGCACAAAGACAGAAATATAGATCAATGGAACAAAATAGAAAGCCCAGAGATAAATCCACGCACATACGGACACCTTATGTTTGACAAAGGAGGCAAGAATATACAATGGATTAAAGACAATCTCTTTAACAAGTGGTGGTGGAAAAACTGGTCAACCACTTGTAAAAGAATGAAACTAGAGCACTTTCTAACACCATACCAAAAGTAAACTCAAAATGGATTAAAGATCTAAACATAAGATCAGAAACTATAAAACTCCTAGAGGAGAACATAGGCAAAACACTCTCCGACATACATCACAGCAGGATCCTCTATGACCCACCTGCCAGAATATTGGAAATACAAACAAAAATAAACAAGTGGGACCTAATTAAACTTAAAAGCTTCTGCACAACAAAGGAAACTATAAGCAAGGCAAAAAGACAGCCTTCAAAATGGGAGAAAATAATAGCAAATGGAGCAACAGACAAACCACTAATATCAAAAATATACAAGCAACTCCTACAGCTCAACTCCAGAAAAATAAATGACCCAATCAAAAAATGGGCCAAAGAACTAAATAGACATTTCTCCAAAGAAGACATACAGATGGCTAACAAACACATGAAAAGATGCTCAACATCACTCATTATCAGAGAAATGCAAATCAAAACCACTATGAGGTACCGTTTCACGCCAGTCAGAATGGCTGCGATCCAAAAGTCTACAAGTAATAAATGCTGGAGAGGGTGTGGAGAAAAGGGAACCCTCTTACACTGCTGGTGGGAATGCAAACTAGTACAGCCACTATGGAGAACAGTGTGGAGATTCCTTAAAAAACTGGAAATAGAACTGCCTTATGATCTAGCAATCCCACTGCTGGGCATACGCACCGAGGAAACCAGAATTGAAAGAGATACATGTACCCCAATGTCCATCGCAGCACTGTTTATAATAGCCAGGACATGGAAGCAACCTAGATGTCCATCAGCAGATGAATAGATAAGAAAGCAGTGGTACATATACACAATGCAGTATTACTCAGCCATTCAAAAGAATACATTTGAATCAGTTCTAATGAGGTGGATGAAACTGGAGCCTATTATACAGAGTGAAGTAAGCCAGAAAGAAAAACACCAAATCAGTATACTAATGCATATATATGGAATTTAGAAAGATGGTAACAATAACCCTGTATATGAGACAGCAAAAGAGACACAGATGTATAGAACAATCTTTTTGACTCTGTGGGAGAGGGGGAGGGTGGGATGTCTTGGGAGTATGGTATTGAAACATGTATAATATCATATATGAAACGAGTCGCCAGTCCAGATTCGATGCACGATACTGGGTGCTTGGGGCTGGTGCACTGGGACGACCCAGAGGGATGATATGGGGAGGAAGGAGGGTTCAGGATGGGGAACACATGTATACCTATGGCAGATTCATTTTGATATATGGCAAAACCAATACAATATTGTAAAGTTAAATTAAATAAAATTAAAAAAAAAAGAAAACACAACAGACAACACAGAAATACAAAGGATCATAAGAGACTACTATTGGCAATTACATGCCATTAAAATAGACAACTTGGAAGAAATGGACAAATTCTTAGAAAAGTACAACTTTTGGCTGTGTTGATTTTTGCTGTGGTCTCTTTTGTTTCTTTTGCATTTATTTTTGCGTCAATTTTTACTATTTCTTTCCTTCTACTAACCATGGTGTTCTTCATTTCTCCCTTTTCTAGTTGGTTTTGGTATAGAGTTAGGTTATTTTTTTGACTTTTTTCTTGTTTCTTGAGGTATGCCTGTATTGCTATGAACCTTCCCCTTAGCATTGCTTTTACAGTGTCCCACAGGTTTGGGGTTGTTGTGTTTTCATTTTCATTCATTTCTATGAATATTTTGATTTCTTTTTTGATTTATTCTGTGATTTGCAGAAGTGTTCATGATTCTTTCAGGAAGACAAATGAAAAATACTTGGGGTGTCATATGAGTTTTTTAAATTAATTAATTATTTTTAATAGGAGGATAATTGCTTTACAATGTTGTGTTGGTTTCTGCCTTACAACCACAGGAATCAGACATAAATATACGTATCCCTCCCACCCCTTCATCCCACCCCTCTAGGGTATCACCACTTTGAGAAGCATTTATTCTTAATTCATCTGTGATGAGCCACTAGAAGAATGTAATTTCCAAACATTTCTAATCTAAAGTTAGGAAAATTTTGAAGTAGGAAACAGTAAATACTGTCTGAATATCAAGCTGATGAGAAAACTTAAATTACTAAAATTTGCATAGAGAAGCTGAGTCAAAATAAAAGGGAAATCTGAGGAAATAAATAGAAGAAGTAAGTTTTATTCTACAAAAATCAAAGCATTGCATTATCTGCTTCCATGTCTTTGAGTCATGTGATCAAGAAAACATTCATTTCCTTCATGTAACTGGCAATTTTATACCTGGCATCCCCAAATAGAATCTCTTCAGAGACCTCTTTATGTCTTTGTTCCTCAGACTGTAGATGAAGGGATTCAGCATGGGCATGACCACAGTGTACATCACCGAGGCTGTTGCACTTGTTTGTGAGCTGTGTGTAACAGCAGGGCTAAGGTACACTCCTAAGACTGTACAATAAAATAAGGAGACAACTGAGAGGTGAGATGCACAGGTGGAAAATGCTTTATACTTCCCCTGAGCTGATGAGATTCCAGTTATGGAGGAAACTATTTTAGAGTAAGAGTAGATTATGCCAGCAAAAGGGCAACCACCACAGAGAGCAGTTGAAAAATAGATCACTATGTTATTGAGAAAAGTGTCAGAACAAGAAAGTCGTATCACCTGATTGAGTTCACATAAAAAGTGGTGGATTTCCAAGTCTGAACAGAAGGACAATCGCAACACCATCAAACTGTGTAACAAGGAATACATGATACTCATTATCCAGGACAGAAGCACCAGCAGTCCACAGAGCCGAGGGCTCATGATGACCATGTACTGCAGGGGTTGGCAAATGGCCATATACCGATCATAGGCCATCACAGCCAGGAGAATGTCATCTAATCCTGCAAAGAATATGTAAAAATACATCTGGGTGACACAAGCTTCATAGGTGATAACTTTGCTCTGTGTCTGGATGTTCCATAGCATATTTGGGATGGTGGTGGATGTGAAGCATATGTCTACAAAGGACAGGTTGGAGAGGAAAAAGTACATGGGGGTGTGGAGGCGGGACTCTGAGCTGACAAGCAGGATGATGAGCAGGTTTCCAAACAGAGTGATCAGGTACATGGAGAGGAAAATCACAAATATGAGTGGCTGCAGTTCTGGTTCCTCTGAAAATTCCAAAAGAAGAAATTTTGAAATTTGTGTATTGTTCTCCAGTTCCATATGGCAAATGTGACTATTGGGAAAAAAAGAAAGCAACATGATTAACTTTCACTTAAACGGGCATACCTGAAATAGCTGAAATACTATAATTTCTATTTTTCAGGCAAGAAATTGATGTTAATATGTTGCATATATATGAATTTTTTCTTGACGGTATACCTCATTTCATCTCTGACTAGAATTTTTATTGTCCTATTCTCAGTAAATTTACAATGTTTTTGATCCCTGGGTCAGGAAGATCCCCTGGCAAAGGGGATGCCTACTGACTCCAGTATTCTTGCCTGGAGAATTCCATGGACAGAGGATCCTGGCAGGGTCACAAAGAATCAGACACGACTGAGCTACTAACACTTTAATGTTACAGTTTTAATGAGAAACTCTTTCATGCCTTTGAGAAACATGCATTGAGAGCCAACATGTCCCAAGCACAAAGAGGGATACAGAAAAACAAATCTCCACATTCCAAGAATGGAGATAGATGGTACTAAAATAAATATTTTATAAAATATGTCAGAAGGTGACAGATGTTATGAAGAAAATAAAACCAGATACAAAGGAGAGAGTAGTAGAAGGAGTTATTTTGCACTGAGTGTTCAGGCACGGTCTGCAAACAAAGGGTTGTTTGAAGAGACATCAAGAAAGACTGCAAAACATCTAGTGTGATACCAGGAGAAGTGTGTTCCTGGAAGAGGGAGCTGCCACTGCAAAGGATCAGAGGAAGATGCTGATCTTCCTCTGCAAACAAATGCAAACAAGGCAGCCAGTAAGGCAACGGAATAAGCAAGAGGCGGAGTGATCAGAGATGGTGTCAGGGATGCTGAGGAAAAACATGGTCTCCCTGCTATAGCTGAACCTTCACTCCACAGAGAATCCCTCCTTCCATGTTGTTCCCAGCACTTCAGAAATTTAGTTGCAAAGGTACCCTGTGAATTGAAAGAGATCCTCTTCTTAGTATCACCTGTTCACTGAGTTCTGGCCTCTCTCACCTTATTATGTCACTTTAATATATGACTGGGTGCTTCTGCTTTAAGAACTTCTCTCACTCCCCAAGGCAGAGACACACCGTGGCTTCCTGGACTGTGTTACTGTCATGATTTTCTCATCCAGAACCACCCTCCTTAGCCCATCTGTGGTGACAATTCAAGCTGGTGAGATCAGATTAAGTTTCTTCTAAAGATTTTTTAAAAGGTACCTAGAAATTCCACTTCATAAATTTCCAAGGAAGCAATAAACTTGAGGTTCCTTTCTGTTTGGGTCACTTGAAGCAAACAGCCAACTCATTGGAAAAGACCCTGATACTCAGAAAGATTGAGAGCATAAGGAAAAGGGGACAACAGAGGGTGAAATGGTTGGATGACATCACTGATTCAGTGGACATGAATTTGGGCAAACTCCAGGAGATGGTGAGGGACAAGGAAGCCTGCCATGCTGTAGTCCATGGAGTCACAAAGAATTGGAGACAACTTGTCAACTGAGCAATGACAACAACCACCCAGTATTTAAAGAAATATAAAAAGCATTAGAGACAGATAGATAAAATGAAGGGAAAAGATCTAATGAGCTCCAGTGCCCCTGAGAAAATGTGACTAAGAAAAATTTCCTTTGTTTGGGAACATTGCAAATTCAGCTACATATCCTTAATGTCCAGGTAAAATCATAAAGAAAAATATTTTTGCCAATGACAGAAACAGTGATATGTATGTAATGTGAAAAACCATATAGATTTAATACCTCAAGAGAAAAATAAGCAAAGGGAGTAAACTAAGGAATCAAAATGGAAACATGGAAAATGGAAAATTTCTGTGTGTGTTATATTAATCAGTAGATTTGTTTGTCCTTAGTGTTTTTCATATTATTTTACAAACTATATTTCTGTGATCTGATACTGAATGAAGAAAGACCTGTCTATTTTCTTATGGGAGATATTTTATTTATTATTCTTGTGCTTAATTTTTTTTAATAAATCCAGTGGGCACAATTTAATTCTTGTTCTGGTCTTTGTCCAACATGCAAAGGTCTTTCCATACCATACTTATAAAGCCTTATAAATGAAAATTCATTCTGTTATTCTGGATAAATGTATTTGTGTAATTTAAACCTGAAGGACACTATGTTGTAGTCTGTGCTGTGCTGTGCTGTGCTTAGTTGCTGAGTTGTATCTGACTCTTTGCAACCCCATGGACTGTAGCCCACCAGGCTTCTCTGTCCATTGGGACTCTCCAGACAAGAATACTGGAGTGGGTTTCCATGCTCTCCTCCAAGGGATCTTCCTAACCCAGGAATCAAAGCCAGGTCTCCTGCATTGTAGGCAAATTCTTTACTGTCTGAGCGACCAGGGAAGCCATTTTAGTCTACTGTACTGCAACTCTGTCACTATAATGCAATATCAGTAGAGACTTCAACTGAATTGTTCACTCATTTTTCCCAAAGATATGTGAATATATGTACATTTATTTTAAAATGCACTTAAGAAAGTTAGAAATTATGAAATAAAAAGAATAGCAAAAACAGTACAAATAAAGGGTGATTTTGCATAATTGTATTAAATAAAACTGAGTGGAACATCAAAACTGAAACATGATATATAATAACAGTCATTGGACAATTACATTAAGTAACAATTAATTAAGAAAAGACTTTGACTCAGGAGAATATAACATATAATTTACACAGAAATTTTGGCACATAGCAGATACTTTGCTATTATTATTATTATTTTATTTTTTAACTTTAATATTGTATTGGTTTTGCCATATATCAACATGAATCTGCCACAGGTATACATGTGTTGCCCATCCTGAACCCTCCTCCCTCCTCCCTCCCCGTACCATCCCTCTGAGTCGTCCCAGTGCACCAGCCCCAAGCATCCAGTATCGTGCATCGAACCTGGACTGGCGACTCGTTTGATATATGATATTATTTATTGAATGATTAGGAATTAGGTCCCCTTAGATATGAACACTATCCTATAGGAGCATTATATTTCAATTTGGTTGGAAAAGTCCAGGTTGTTGAATAAAACTTGGCATAAATGGCTGTCTACCTGGAAGAAAATGAAGTGGTTCCTTATATAGCATATCTGTAAGAGAGGGAGAGGGTGGGAGGATTTGGGAGAATGGCATTGAAACATGTAAAATATCATGTATGAAACGAGTTGCCAGTCCAGGTTCGATGCACGATACTGGATGATTGGGGCTGGTGCACTGGGATGACCCAGAGGGATGGAATGGGGAGGGAGGAGGGAGGAGGGTTCAGGATGGGGAACACATGTATACCTGTGGTGGATTCATTTTGATATTTGGCAAAACTAATACAATTATGTAAAGTTTAAAAATAAAATAAAATTTAAAAAAAAAATAAATAAATAAAAAATAAAAAGGGACCAAAGATCCCAAAAGTAAACAGTCTACTTTAGATGAACATGGTGGGAAGACTATCATAATTAAGGTGAGAAAATCAGAAGTAAGGAGAAAGATTTGACTCTATAAAACTTAACATTTTTATGGTCAAAAACATCCAACAAAAAGTCAATTGCAGAACCAATAATTTGTCAACATCATTGAAAATGCAGCTAACTGTTGAGAAATAGGCGCAAAATATATAGATGTAGGATAATAAAAATTGACATGCTGATCAAATATAGGAATAATTACTCAAAGTGACTAATAGTTTAAAAATCACCAGGAAGTCTCATTCACAACCCTCAACCTTGTGAAAACACTTACTGTAGATTGAGGTTGAAACTTCTAAACAGACATAAGGGGAGTTCTGTAATTTTACTGGCAAAAACGTGATGTGGAGAACATTTTGGAAACTACCTGTGACAGCTCTTGATTGTGGAAGCACAAATATTCTTTAACTCAGAGTTCCTCCACCTCTGCACTACTGGACATTCTCTGGCAGACCATTCTCTGTGGTGGGGTCTGCCTTGTATACTGTAGGATGTTTAGAAGCATCTTTGCCCATCACCTACCATTCATCAGTGTGATAGTGAAAAATGTCTACTCATCTCCCTAAGTGTCCCCTGGAGGACACAATTACCCTTGGTTGGGAAGCAGCTTTAAATTAACAGACTCCACATATTTTCATAATAATTTATAGCATACTTGCAAGTTGCTAAGAGACAGCAGATCTGAACATTTCTCATCACAAGAAATAAATTGGAACTATGTATGGTGACAGATATTAACTAGATGTACTGTGGTGATCATTTAGTGATATGAACAAATACTGAATCAACATGCTGAATGCATGTAATTCATATGTTGCTATGTGTCAGAAAAAGGAAGTGAAAGAAAGTGAAAGTCTCTCAGTTATGTCTGACTCTTTGAAACCCCATTAACAGACAGTAGCTCACCAGGCTCCTCTGTCCATAGAATTCTCCAGACAAGAATACCGAGTGGATTGCCATTTCCTTCTCCAGGGGATTTTCCCTTCCTAGGGATGGAACTCTGGTCTCCTGCATTGCAGGCACATTCATTACCAACTGAGTCACAGTGTCAAATTACCCAAATTCTTTCTGAAAAGGGATGAAGAGAATGCTATATTTGACAGATTTGACTGAAAAAATTTATGAATGTTTATACAATCCCCACAGATATATCTATACATATATAAAAGAACTAAATGATGTTCAGTTTTTTCTTTTTTTTTTTTCAGTGCTGCTTCATTCTGTTGTGTTTTTTTTTTTTTTTTTTGCTTTTATTTATGTATTCTTTTTTTTTTTTTTTTACTTTACACTATTGTATTGGTTTTGCCATACATCAACACAGTTTGTTTTTTTTTTTTTTAAACCTGAAACACTGTATTAATTTTGCCAAACATCAAAACGAATCCGCCACAGGTAAAAAGCTATTCTTTGTTTCAAAGAATTAAATTTTAAACACTAAAAACCACTATCAAGAAAAGGTTAAAAAAAAAAAAAAAAAAAAAGGAATAATAGTACTCTGATACCACTATGTAAAATAAAAGTTACAGAGATATTTTTAAGTAGAGAAACACTCAACGCCTAACAAATCCACAAATATATTCAGCCTCACAGGTAATAAAATAATTGAAAAGTAAACCTCTTGACATACATCTTTTCACCTATGTAACTACGTTTGTTTGTTTGTTTGTTTTTCTTATGTGAATACCCACCGTGAGAAAAGATACTGTAATATGTAGATTTCATTCATAGATGTTGCAAGGGTATATTTGCAAACAGTCTTCAGTTTAGATCTTTCTCCTCCATGTGAAAACAGAATCTAATATATCCCATCTTACAATAAAAAGAAATGTCCTTACCTCACTCTCTGACCCTCCAGGTAATACCCTATTTGTCCTGTTAATCAACAAGATTCCTGGGCTCATGTTCTATTTTTACTGGTAGCAGGTTAGGCCTCCCATTCCTTCTTATATTGGGCTTCCACTAGCATGATTTAATTGTTAAAAGTGACACTCATGTTTCCAAGCACAATGTTTACTTGGAAAGCCAGCAAACAGCCACAATGATCTCTGACCTCTGGGCTATGCTAGATTGGTCCTCAGGTGACCTCAGGTACACATTCCTGGCTTCCCTCTTCTCTGATCCTCTCCCAAAGTATCTGTGGAGCTCTCAGACTCACCTGCTTGGAAACTCTGCATGGAAGTTTTCCCTGTGAAGGTCAAAACCCCCCACCCCCTAAATAATTAGTGATTGGAGACCAAAGTTTGTCCCTAAACAAGACTACAGCATTGGTCTCTCAGCCAGATTTAGGACTGTATAAGCGAGAACCATGTGCTATCCAACCACAGTGGCACAGGCTGAGGGACTGCAGCAGAGGACATATTTATAGCTTCCTGTGGCAGCTCATTAGGCATGTTTCCTCTTGTCACTCCAACCTCTATATACATGATTTTCCTGAGAGATATTGGTCTGGACAGAATGGATTTTTTTCCTGCTGATTCTCTGTTCCTAGGAGACTGCATTATAAGTTAGGTAAATTCAATTTTTATCACTCCTTCTTGTTTAACTCTTCTGCTTCAAAAAGGCTAAGCCTCCCAGAACCTCATTACATCCCTGAGTTCAAATTTTCTCATATGGGCATATGTCTTGACTAGGTCCTTAGGGTCTTCAGTACTTTGATTAGTGGTTGCAATACAACCCCTGAAATATCTAAGAATTACTATTTCTCTCTTAAAAATTGGGGCTAACTCCACTTCTTTAATGTAAAACTTGGATATTAAAATCTTTGGTTTCAAGAAAGTTTTACAAAGGCAATAAGGATTTCTTACTGATGGTAACATCTGTCATTTTCCCCTCATTATAAAACATTAAAATTATAAAAGATATATTTAGATGTTGTTCTGTAGCACTAGTTTAGAAAATTACAGGGACTGTCAAGTTTAATCTTGACAACTGTGTGTTCTATGAGTTAGAATGTATAAGAACTCCATTCAACACTGCAGAAATGGTACTCAGAGGGATTTAATGTTCTGCTTAAAAGTATAAACCAATTAAGGGATGGAATCTTGATTGGAATTGGTCAAGATACTTTCAGTTCTCAAACTCTGGGCAGTGATTCTCAATCAGAGATGATTTTGTCCCTGGGGATATTTGTCAATGTCTAAAGGATGCTACAATCCAACCCACTCCAGTATTCTTGCCTAGAGAATCCCAGGGATGGGGGAGCCTGGTGGGCTGCCATCTATGGGGCTGCACAGAGTCGGACACGACTGAAGCGACTTAGCAGCAGCAGCAGCAGCAAAGGATGTTTCTAATCCCCACTATACAGCAGGATAGCACCCTGTACCTTTCCTGCCTCAAATGCCAACAGTGAGAATGTGTGTGTGTTTAGTTGCTCAGTTGTGTCTGACTCTTTGCGATGCCATGGACTGTAGTCTGCCAGGCTCCTCTGCCGGTGGGATTTCCCAGGTAAGAATACTGGAGTTGATTGCCATTTCCTTCTCCAGGGGATTTTCTCCACCCAGGGATCAAAGGGTCACCTGTGTTGCAGGCGGATTCCATACCATCTGAATCACCAAGGAAGCCTGTGAGAAGGTAAGGAAATCTATCTTTAGACCAGAACTTCTATAGGTTCTTTGTGCATACAAATCACCAAGGTTTGTGGTTCAAATGCACATCGTGACTCATCAGGTCTCTAGAGGGCCCAGGGACTGCCTTTGCAGCAAAATCTTATGTGTTGAAGCTGCAGGTCTTGTTCTGTGGACCACAGTTTGGATATCATTGCAGTGGTCCTGTGTTACAGTCAAGTACACTTAGCTTTAGTCTTCTCCATGAAGGAAGGGTTATTTGAAAGAATCATTTTCACTCATTTCATAGGTGATGATAATTGTGTCCAGATCTCTAAAATACTATAGCTCTTGAGTGACATCAAATAAAATGTATATTAAAAAGACTTTAGGTCCTCCCTGGTGGCCCAGTGGCTAAGATTCCACATTCCCAATACATGGAGGCAGGAATCAATCCCTAGTTGGGGAACTAGATCCCATATGCTACTTAGAGTTCTCATGCCACATCTAAAAAAAGATCCTGCATGCCTCAACTAAGACATACCACAGCCAAATAATTTTTAAAAAGGGAAAAAAAGAAGATTTTAGGGTAGGCAGCATAAGGGATTCCAAAAGATTTCATATCCTAGACCAAAGAACTTTGGAATATATTTGTTACATAACAAGGTAATTGAGATAGTAGATGGGATTCCCTGGTGGCTCAGAGGTTAAAGCGTCTGTCTGCATGTGGGAGACCTGGATTCAATCCCTGGGTCGGGAAGATTCCCTGGAGAAGGAAATGGCAACCCACTCCAGTATTCTTGCCCAGAGAATCCCATGGATGGAGGAGCCTGATGGTCTACAGTCCACGGGGTCGCAAAGAGTCGGACGCGACTAAGCAACTTCACTTTCACTTTCATATTTAAGATAAGATTATCCCAGATTATCCACCTTGAAAGTGAAAGTAGCTCAGCCCTCTCTGACTCTTTGTGACCAATTCTCCAGGCCAGAATTCTGGAGTCGGTAGCCTTTCCCTTCTCCAGGGGATCTTCCCAACCCAGGGATCAAACCCAAGTCTCCTACATTGCAGGCAGATCCTTTGCCAACTGAGCTATCAGGGATATAAACACAATGATCCTCTAAATGTGGAAGATAGAGGAAAAACTGGGGTCAGAGATTTGAAGATGCTGTGCTGCTGGCACTGCAGATGGAGGAAGGATCATAAGCCAATGTATGAAGATGTCCTCTGGAAACTGGAAAAGAAGAAGGAATTCATTCTCACTGGGAACATCTTAAAAGATCCAAACCCTCCAGATGTCTTGATTTAAGCCCATTAAAAACCTATTTTAGGCTTCTGACCTCTAAAGGTTTAAGATAGAATGTTTTTTTTAAGTCACAGTCTGTTAATTTCTTACAGCAGCAGGAGGCATCTAATACAGATACTTAACCAAGAAAATATTGTCGCCAGGAAATGAGTTTAAGCTTCTCAAATCATTCACCCTTGGCATGTCATTCTATATTGAAATCCCTTTTCAATACAAGAAATTAATTTGGAGATATTCAATACCATTACCTGGTATAGAGAATTTCTTGTTACATAACGTAAATGTGGTTCTGACTTCAAAGGCTTTGGGAATTTAAGGTAGTAAAAAAGTAATCCCTTATTCAAATTAAAGTAATATATTCTACTTTAAATCTTCTAGGTTCTGTTTATTCAAATGTCAAACCCTTCAATCTCTCTCTCAGGTTTTCTTTCAACATGGTAGATGAGATGATGAATGAATCTATGTATATATGCATATGTGTGAGTGTGTTTAATTGAAAGAACGATATGCACAAATGCACACACATACATACATTCACACACTAGCTATTCTTGAATGCTGTCTTTGGACTCATCAAAAATAAATCAATACATATCTAATATTCATTTATTCCTTACAGCATGCACCTGAATTAAGTTTTACTATTAAGCCTGTGCACATTTTGAACTCTAATAAATGAACCATGTAGTGTTTACTGCTAATTTTTGAAATTTAACAAATTGGAAAGTTTAAAACTTGCAGTTTATTGTATGTAAGTATACTTCAATGAATTAGTTAGAATTTAAAACTTCTGGTTTTGCATGATTCAAGGTAGTAAATAAATACCATGTAGTTGATTCACACCTAAGATTGGGAGATATCTCTTCTACCAAGGAAGAAAACAAAGTGCCCTATATGGATATAAGAACAGTCATTTTGATATTTGGCAAAACTAATACAGTTATGTAAAGTTTAAAAATAAAATAAAATTAAAAAAATAAAATAAAATAAAGCTGTTAACATTTGATAAACCACTTTTTTTCTGTAAATTAAAGACTAACCTACAAAGGCCCATATAGTCAAAGCTATGGTTTTTCCAGTAACCATGGATGGATGTGAGAGTGAACCATAAGGAAGGGTGAACCACAAAGAAAGGTGAACCAAGAAAAATGCTGAAGAATTGGTGCTTTCAATCTCTGGTGCTGGGGAAAACTCTTGAGAGTCATTTGGACTGCAAGGAGATCAAACCAGTCAATCCTAAAGGAAATCAACCCTGAGTGTTCATTGGAAGGACAGATGCTGAAGCTGAATTTCCAATACTCTGGCCACCTGATGTGAAGAGCCAACTCATTGGTAAAGACCCTGATGCTGGGAAATACTGAAGGCAGGAAGAGAAGGGGGCAACAGAGGATGAGATGGTTGGATGCCATCAACAGCTCAATGGACATGACTTTGAGCAAACTTCAGGAGCTAATCAAGGACAGGGAAACCTGCACGCTGCAGTCCATGGGGTCACAAAGAGTCAGACATGACTGAGTGACTCAACAACTATTACATATATAAAAGGAAGAAATTGGCATAAAGTGGCTCAAGAGAGAAGAGCACTACAACCATACACAATATCATGGAGGCGCCTTTATTTTTTTTTAATTTTATTTTATTTTTAACCTTTACATAATTGTATTAGTTTTGCCAAATATCAAAATGAATCCACCACAGGTATACATGTGTTCCCCATCCTGGCACCATTAAAACACGAAATAGAGCCTGACAGTAGACCCATGAAGAAGAGATAACCTGTCTCAGAACATCACCCCATCATATATTGCTATGTGATAATAAGGGCATTATTATCCATTTGCTCTTAGAACAACTTGTTATGCAGCAACAAACTGATATATAATCCAAGTGAAGAGAACTGAGGAAATTAAAACAATATATTGCTTCTCATTCTAGGCAGTTCTTATATTGAATAGCACTCTGTTTTTCCAGTCTATTTCCTATAACTGTGACTCCATTAAAAAGTAACTCCACTGAGATTTTCTTTTTTTTTTTTAGCTTTTTTTTTAATTTTATTTAACTTTACAATATTGTATTGGTTTTGCCATATATCAAAATGAATCTGCCACAGATATATATGTGTTCCCCATCCTGAACCCTCCTCCCTCCTCCCTCCCCATACCATCCCTCTGGGTCGTCCCAGTACACCAGCCCCAAGCATCCAGTATCGTGCATCGAACCTGGACTGGTGACTCGTTTCATATATGATATTATACATATTTCAACGCCATTCTCCAAAATCATCCCACCCTCTCCCTCTCCCACAGAGTCTAAAAGACTGTTCTATACATCAGTGTCTCTTTTGCTGTCTCGTATACAGGGCTATTGTTACCATCTTTCTAAATTCCATATATATGTGTTAGTATACTGTATTGGTGTTTTTCTTTCTGGCTTACTTCACTCTGTATAATAGGCTCCAGTTTCATCCACCTCATTAGAAATTATTCAAATGTATTCTTTTTAATGACTGAGTAATACTCCATTGTGTATATGTACCACTGCTTTCTTATCCATTCATCTGCTGATGAACATCTAGGTTGCTTCCACGTACTGGCTATTATAAACAGTGCTGCGATGAACATTGGGGTACACGTGTCTCTTTCCCTTCTGGTTTCCTCAGTGTGTATGCCCAGCAGTGGGATTGCTGGGTCATATGGCAGTTCTATTTCCAGTTTTTTAAGGAATCTCCACAGTGTTCTCCATTGTGGCTGTACTAGTTTGCATTCCCACCAACAGTGTAAGAGGCTTCCCTTTTCTCCACACCCTCTCCAGCATTTATTGCTTGTAGACTTTTGGATAGCAGTCATTCTGACTGGCGTGAAATGGTACATTATTGTGGTTTCAGTTTGCATTTCTCTGCTAATAAGTGATGTTGAGCATCTTTTCATGTTTTGTTTTGTGTTTGCTTTTGTTTTGTTTTGTTTTTTCCTTTGCCTTAGGAGACACATTGAAAGTAAAAAAAGAAATATTGCTATGATTTATGTCAAAGAGTCTTCTAAGTTCTCATCCAGGAGATTCATGATTTGTCTGATGTTTAGATCTTTATACCATTTTGACTTCATTTTTGTACATGATATTGGAAAGTATTCTAATTTCGTGTTTTTGCAGATCATTATTCAGTTTTCCCAGCATCTCTTATTGAAGAGATTGCCTATTCTCCATTGTATATTTTCAATGTCTGTCTCATAGATTAATTGACCAAAAGTATTTGGGTATATTGCTAGCCCCTCTGTTCTGTTCCACTGATCTATATGTCTGTTTTAGCGATGATACAATGATGTTTTGTTTACTGTAGCTTCCAACTATGGTCTGAAGTCAAGGAGAGACTTGATATCTCTACCTCTATTTGGAGAAAGAGACAATGAAAGAAAGTGGAGAGAGAGTGAGATGGAGAAAGAATGAGGATTTCTTTAATATCTAATAGAAAATATAGTACAGGTAGGTCTTCAGTTTTACAAATCTATTTGATTTGCTGAATTATGGAAAGCAAAGCAAGAATAATTTGAGTTCAGAAAAAAACTATAATTTTCATAAATAATTATATTATTATTATTCTATGTATTAGTAATCAAATCAGTGGAGAAAAGATGAAAGTACCTATGCATATATGTTTAAATATCTTTATAGTTTAAGGCTTTAGTTTTTATTCTGAATATTTTATTTCCATTTGTACATCACCTGAAGATACATACTTGAACAAGTGTATATCCTATGGTGTAAATTTAGCTGATGTGTGCATGCTCAGTCACTCAGTTGTGTCTGACTCCTTATGATTCCATGGGCTGTAGCCCACCAGGCTCTTCTGTCCATGGGATTCTCCAGACAAGAATACTGGAGTGGATTGCCATTTCCTCTTACAGGGTAGTTTTCTGACCCAGGGATGGAAAATGTGTCTCTTGTGTCTCCTGCATTGCAGGTGGATTCTTTACCACTGAGCCACTACAGAAGCCTATTTAGCTGGTATAACAATATTAATTAATGCAAACCATCATGTAAAGGGTTGTAGTAGTCAGATTTTCTGTGATAACAAATAACTTTTCAAATCACAACACCTTAAAATGGCAAGTTTATTTATTATCACTTTAGATGCAGCATACTATAAGATATGTATGACTCTGACCTGACCGTGCTAGGCTACCTGCACATCTTCATTCTGGGAGCCATGCGAATGGATTTTATATGAGAGGTCCTTATGTGGGAGGTGCCCATTCTCATGATGGAGGGGGACAGTGATACAAAGGGTGTAATCTCATAAAGGTTTCCCAGGTGGCTCAGTGGTAAAGAATCCTGCCAATGAAGAAGATGCAGGAGACACAGTTTCAATCCATTAATCAGGAAGATTCCCTGGAGGAGGAAATGGCAACCCACTCCAATATTGTTGGCTGGAAAATCCCATGGACAGAAAAGTCTGGTGGGTACAGTCTACAAGGTCACCAAGAGTCAGACATGACTTAGCAACTCAGCACGCATGGACTCCTACAAATCTTCTTACAGCTTCTCCTTAGGCACTGAGCATGTCAACTCTGCCCACATTCCACAAACTCAAGGATGTCACATGTTCAAGTTCAAAGCTGAAGAGTGGTGACATGCACTCCTCCCACACTTTCAAATCTCAAAGGAATGGATGAGTCAGTAAGATTTCCTAAGGTAATGAAGAGGTGAATCACAAATGGTGAAGAATAAGACAAATTCAACTTGCAGAAGAAACAAACAAGCAAGCATTTCATACTCCTATTGGTATCAAATGTTTATGAATTCTATACTATAAACTTGAAACAAAGGAAGATAAGAAGGTCTGGTGGAAACTATGATTCACCAAGGAATATGAGCTTTACACACATTGTTGTTCACTTGCCTAGTCGTGTCCAACTCCGTGATCTCATGGATGACAGCACACCAGGCCTCCCTCACCATCTCCCAAAATTTGCCCAAGCTCATGTCCATTGCATCAGTGATGCCAATCAGCCATCTCATCCTCTGACACCCTCTTCTCCTTCTGCCCTCAATCTTTGCAAGCATCAGGGACTTTTCCAATGGGTTAGCTATTCGAATCAGGTGATCAAAATACTGGAGCTTAGTTTCAGCATCAGTCCTTCCAGTGAGTATTCAGGGTTGATTTCCCTTAAGATTGACGGATTTGATCTCCTTGCTGTTCAAGCAACTCTCAAGAGTCTTCTCCAGCACCACAGTTAGAAGGCATTAATTCTTTGGCATCCTGCCTTCCTTAAGGTCCAGTTCTCACAACTGTACATGACAGCTGGGGCAATCATAGCCTTGAAACATATGACTAGATTACAGAAGCAAAGTAAAAAATCTTGAAAGAGTCTAATTTTTTTTTTTAACTTAACTGATACAGAGTCGGCGTGAGGGGCTCTGAGTTTATGTCCCCACATGGAAAAAGGCATGTAATGGTGGCTCTTAAAACTCTGCTCCCTGCATGGGACCCTGGGAGATCTTTAAGATGGTAACTCTGTTTCCTACATCAGATAATCCTGGGCTCACTTCTTAGCCCAGAAGATCTTCTGGAGTCCCAGTGATCTTAGTAAATGTGGAGCTCAGACATAGCTATTACAGCTGCTTGTTGATCTGTACCTGCTCTGTGTCAGGTAATTTCCTGTGAGCTCTACTATATTATCAACCTCTCAACTCCTTAGGCAGCATTTCCCCAGTTTATAGATAAGGGGAAAATGTCTGAAAGGTTTATTTCCTGTTAAGAGGGAAATACTCAAGAAGCTCATGTAAACTTGTGTATGCAGAAGCTGAATGATTGAGTCCATCATTTACATCAGACATGAGGTGGGGTGGAAAATTCTTGATGGAAAAGAGCTTAAACTACCTACACCTGACTCTTAACACTGGATCACAGTCTTGATACTCACAGAGTGGTCCACAGAACAGGACCTGCAACATCAACAACATCTGGGAGACTATTATAAATGCAGAATTTCTGTGACACCCTAGTCCTCTCAAATCAAAATCTGTATTTAAATACTATGCCCTAGTGATTCATATGCACATTGATGTTGGAGAACTGCTTGTTTAGAATAGTGTTTCTCACCCTCACCACTATTGAAATTTGTGTTGGATAATTCCCTATAATGATGGCTGTCCTGTGTTTTGCAGTTTGCTGGACTGCCTCCCTGGTCTCATCACACCGCATGCCAGTAGCACATCCCCAGATGTAACAATGAAAACTTTATCCAGATATTGCCAAGGGCCTTCTGGAGCCAAAGCCATCTCTGATTTAGAACCACTCACCTGAAGCAAGAGAACTAGAAATAGATTGTGTAATAATCAAGGCACACACCTTAATCAGCTTCTAAACTTGGGACTTTCAATTGTGGTGCTAGACTCTTGAGAATCCCTTGGACAGGAAGGATATTAAACTTTGCTTTAAATCCTAAAACCTTAGGATTAAGTCAATCCTAAAGGAAATCAGAATACATCATGAGAAATGCTAGACTGGAAGAAACACAAGCTGGAATCAAGATTGCTGGGAGAAATATCAATAACCTCAGATATGCAGATGACACCACCCTTATGGCAGAAAGTGAAGAGGAACTCAAACGCTTCTTGATGAAAGCGAAAGTGGAGAGTGAAAAAGTTGGCTTAAAGCTCAACATTCAGAAAACAAAGATCATGGCATCTGGTCCCATCACTCCATGGAAAATAGATGGGGAAACAGTGGAAACAGTGTCAGACTTTATCCCCAAACTATTTGTTACAATAAACAAATATGTGCTGTTACAGTTCTGGATATCAGAAGTGTAAAATGAATGAGTCTCATTGGATCAATATCAAATGTTAGAAGGTGGTTCAAGTTGGCAGCATAGGAAGATCAGACACTGACCTCGATCCACAGACATACCAAATGTGCAGCTACATATGGATCCATATCTTCTGACATTATATGGTTCCGAACCAGTACCATACTGTTTTGTTCACTGTAGCTTTGTAATATATGTTGATATTAGAGACTGTGGCAACTCCAGCTTATTCTTTCTCAAGATTGCTTTGGTCATTTTCAGTCTACTGTTTTTATCCATATGGCTTTTAGAATTATTTTTCCTAGTTCTGTAAAAAAAGAAAGTGCCTTTGTTCTTTTGATAGGGATTCCATTGCGTCTGGAGATTGCTTTGGGTGGTATGGTCATTTTAACAATATTAATTATTTCATTGTGTATCTTTCTGCTTTTTTGTCATCTTCACTTTCTTTCATGAAAGTTTTACAATTTACAAAGTTCAAGTTTTTTGCCCCTTTATTAAATTACTCTTCAGTTACTTATTCTTTGATGTGACAGTAAATTATATTTTCCCACCTTTCTTATATTTCATTATTGACAAATAGAAACTTAAAAGATTTCTGTATTTTAATTTTGTACTATGCAACTTTACTGAAAACATGTGTTATTACTGGTGGTGTCTTTAGGATTTTCTATATACAGCATCAGGCTTCTGTGGTGGCTCAGTGGTAAAGAATCTGCCTGCCAATACAGGAGACATGAGTTTGATCCCTGGGTCAGGGAGATCCTAAGGAGAAGGAAATGGAAACCCACTTTCATACCTGGGAAATCCTATGGATAGAGCAGCCTAGTGAGCAGCCTAGTTAGCTACATGAGGTTGCAAAAGAGTCAGACATGACTTAGTGACTGAACATGTACACATATATAGCATCATGTCAGTTGCAAACAGTAACAGTTTATCCTTTCCAGTTGGATTATTTTCATATCTCTTTCTTATTTGATTGCTCTGCCTAGGACTTCTAATACTATGTTGAATAAAATTGTCAAAAGTGGATATCTTTGCCTTCTTCCTGATTTTAGGAGAAATATTGTTAATTTTTCACCAGTGAGCATAATATTGGCTATTGTTTTGTCATAAATGGCCTTTTTTATGTTGAGGCATTTTCCTTTATACCCACTTTGTTGAGAGTTTGTATTATAAATACATATTGAATTTTGTCAAAAGGTTTTTTTTTTCTTTTGTATCTATTTAAATGATACTACAAATTTTATTCTTCATATGTTAATTAGAAGTACCACACTGATCAGTCTATTGGTATTAAACCATCCTTGCATCCCTGTGGTAAATCTCAATTGTTCTTGGTGTGTGACTCTTTTAACATATTGCTGAATTTGGTTTGTTAATATTTTGTTGAGCATTTTTGCATCTATATTCATTGGTGGAATCAACCTGTCATTATCTTTGTTGTGGTATTCCTGGATTGTTGGACAATGAAGTTATAACAGCCTCTGGAATGAGTGAATACAGTATTCATTCAAAATAACATGCAAACATGAATTTTCATTCAGAATAGCTAAAACTACCTACACCTGAGTTGCATAGGCCCACAGCCTGGCTACTCAGAGTGGTCCACAGTCTGAATATATGGGCCCTCCAGAACCTGATGAATCAGAATCTGTATTACAACAACAACCATAGGTGATACTTATGCACACTGAAGTTGGGGAAATGATGGTCTAGAAGAGGTTTTTCTCACCTTCTCATGATGACAGTTGAAACGGGATAATTATTTGTATTGAGAATTGCAGGTGTTTAGCAGCATTCCTTCAGACATTGACAAATATTCCCAGGGGCAAAATGATCTTGGGCTGATCAGTCTACAGTTTGATAGCTGGATGCATCCTGGCAGAATTCTGATTAAGGTCCTTTCTATACTCAGTTGGAACCTTTAGGCATATCGTTAAATTCCTTTAAACATATTTCCACCATGTGGAATGGTGCTCCTAGTAATACTACCTCATAATATAAAGTTTTCTAAAAGGTAATTTGGACAATGCCTAAGAGATGCCAACCTCAGGTGAATAGTGTTGAAATATCTACACATAACATCTACAATTAACAAAATATATTATAGTGAGGGGCTAAGTATCAGCTCTTAGCCTGTGATGAAATTTGAAATCCCTAATTCTTGGACAAGTGTTTTAAGAAGCCAGAGATTGTGGTGCCCCAAATTGCATTTCAGTTCTCCCCTTTGCTGAATAGAGGAATAACAATTTTCTGAGGACAACAAGGCTGTGTGCTGACTATAAAGCAACCTTTTAGGGATCAAATGTACCTTGTCCTGACAAGCTCCTTCATGTCAGACTTTGGATAAAATATTAATTCAGGCTTGGGATAATGTGATTGAGGTTAGATCTCTAAAAATCAGGAAAGATTGAGGACAAGTGTAATAAAAGACTGGATTTACTTGACTTCTAGACTGATCTCTAGGGAACAGAGAGCCATTAGGAGAAATTGTCTTTCTGTTTATTCCAGAGGCCCAGAGAGAAATCATGTACTTAGCGATTGGAATAATGGGAAGGAAATGTGCCTAAGGAGCAGGCATAGAGAGCTATTAATATCTTCTCTGCTGCAGTCCCTTAGTGTTTGTATCCCTAAGTTGGACTGGACATGACAGGTGCTTTGGAGTCATAAGTCTGGATCAGGAGCCAATGTTTTACCACTACTCTCTGCTGTCTTGTCTGGTTACAGAGCTTCAGTTATTACCATCAACAATTCAAAGAGTAGTTCAGATTTCAACCAGAGAACTCCCTCTCTGAGACCCCATCTAGGTAAGTCTGAGAACCCAGCAGATGCTCCAGGAAAGATTCAGAGAAAATGGAACCTGAGAACTTTTATCTTAAATCACCTGAGAACCTAATCAGTCTAGCCCAGAAATGCGAGCTCACTGTGTTTGTATTTTTGATTAACTAGTGAAGTATAATTGATTTATTTACTATGTTAATATGGATGTGTCTGTTTGAATCTGCAGTGCAAGCTGACAAGGAAGTGATAGGAATGGAGGTTCAGTATGATGACATTGTAAAGTAAGTGAAATAAAAATGTGGTTCCAGTAAAATTAAAACATACATGAGATTTGCTCTTCAGAGGAGTAGGAAAGTATAGTATTACATGTGGAGAACTATGCAGCAAATAAAAAGTATTTTTCAAATTTCTAAGTTGCAGTATATTTGAGCATGTTCTACATTTGTTAAGAAAGTCCAGGTCAAAGGAGGTCGACATTACCTTCCAACAGCAGTTTTGTTGTTCGGTTGCTAAGTCATGTCCAGCTCTTTGCGACCCATTAACTACAGCATGCCAGGCTTCCCTGTTCTTCACTATCTCCCAGAGTTTGCTCGAACTCAAGCCCACTCAGTTGGTGAGGCTATATAACTGTCTCATCCTCTGTCGCCCCTTCTCCTCCTGCCCTCAATCTTTCCCAGGACCTGGGTCTTCCCAGGTGGATCAGACAGTAAAGAATCTGCCTGTAATGCAGAAGACTTGGGTTCGATCCCTGGGTCAGGAAGATCCCTGGAGAAGGAAGTGTCAACCTACTCCAGTATTGTTGTCTGGAGAATTCCATGGACAGAGAGGCTTGGGGGGCTACAGTCCATGGTGGCAAAGAGTCAGACATGACTGAGCAAGTGGCAGATTTACATTCTCTATTGCAAATTGATTGTGAAAATTATTAACACAGTTTATGTATAAGGGTCTAAGTGATTCAGTGCTAAAGAGTCTGCCTGACAATGCAGGAGATTCAGGAGACTCAGTTTTGATCCCTGGCTTGGGAAGATCCTCTGGAGGAGGAAATAGCAAACCATTACACTATTCTTGCCTGGAAAATCTCATAGACTAAAAGATCCTGGAGGGTTATAGCCCATAAGGTGGCAAAAAGTCAGAAACAACTGAGCACCCACCCTTGCAAGTTTTTTAATATTTTTTTCATGTTTTCAGAAAAAAGTGATTTTTTCCCACTGTTTATTGTTTAACATAAATTATTTTAAATATAAATTTAGATATATGTGGGGAGTGTGTGAAAATGTACACATTTTGTATGATCAGTTCTATTAGTTAATCATGTCACACCCTTACATATAATTACATTTTATATGAAGAAAAATTTTCTGCATCCCTGATAATAATAGCAGACTTTTATATGCATTGTGTTCTTATTTCACATCTGTACTTCCTTAATGGTAGCTTTTTTGCCTTTTGCAGTTAGATTTGTTTTTAAGAATAATAATCATCTTCTCCCCTCTTGTGGAAGACATTTTTGGCATTCACTGGCTACTGACTTTTTTCATAAGCATATTGGAATCTGTTTATGTTTTTATTGATAGAAAGTTTAACTTAATATAGTTTCTGTTTTCTAATTTTCAAAAAATATATCTTTATATTTCTTATATAATCTTTAATTAAGAGACCCATGTGGATGTGATTAAGTTTTTTTTTTTTTATTTTTAAACTTAACATAACTGATGTATAGAGACACTGATTAAGTTTTTACTTTCATAATCAGTCTTAGATTTTTGTTAAATGTCATTTAATACAATTGTTTGAATCCACTAGTTTTCACATGGTTTTATTTTCCTTACCATATTTTTTATTTTGTGAATTCTCATTTCTTTAATTATTTTCTATATAAATGCACATATTTTGTAAAGACAAAAGTGAACAAAATATGAAGTCTCTGTTCCTTTGGACTTTAAATCATAATGGGAAAGGACTATTGCATAATATAAATGCATGGATATGATATACTGTCCTCAGAGATAAATCATGTTAAAAAACAAACTTTATAGCCTATGCAGTATTTTATGGAGTATGGTGTGGATAAGCCTCTGCATATTAAGCCTAGGAACAGGACCAGGTCTAGAGCATGCCCATCAGATGTGTCAAAAATGACCAAAGCCAAAGCTAAATAAAAACACAGAAAGGAATACCACAAAGAAAAATGAAAGAAGGGCCAGCACAACCACAGCTGCATGATTTAAAAAAAAAAAGTGCTATCAAATAAACAAAGATAAGTATAAAATCTTAGTAAGACCAAGTTCATGAAGTGGATTCCATGGTGAAGCAAGTGCAGTGGTAAAGGTCCAGTCAGTCTTTGGTCCCTCGAGACTGAGGTGATGTCAGCACCCACATTGTTGCCTCTTCTATCTGCAACCTGGCTCCTCTGTTGGGCTCTTCATTTATGTTGCTTTCCCCTCATTATTAGAACAACTCTTCTTAAACGTTTCTTGCCTTTAATGCATTGGGTTCTAGATGTTTTTGACTATGTATCAAATCCATGCCTTCATTTTGTGATCTTGCATGATTGCTCACAAAAACTTTAATGGCAAAACCAATACAATATTGTAAAGTAATTAACCTCCCACTAAAATAAATAAATTTATATTTAAAAAAATTTTTTTCTAAAAATGAACACATACACGCATATTCACACAGAACAGGACAAAGAGAACTATGAAACAATTTTACAGAGATTATGAATGATAGTCCTCAAGTATTTGACTGTATGTTATTTAGTCTGCAACACTAATGGGTCTCAATCTTAGAATATGGGAAACATTTTTCTGGCATATCCTACCCTCTTACATTAGTTCATTTGGCTCTCTGAATTTGTGGGTTCCACATCTATGGATTCACCTGACAATAGATTAGAAATACTCCAGGAAATCCCAGAGAGTTCAAAAAAAACCAAGATATGAATTTAAAACTCACCAATGTTCTTAATTATATGTACCACACTTTCTTCATCCATTCTTCTGTTGATGGACATTTAGATGACTTCCATGACTTGACTATTTTAGATAATGCTACAATAAAAATTGGGGTGTGTGTGTCTTTTGAATTATGGCTTTCTCTGGATATATCCCCATTAGTGGGATTGCTGGGTATTGCATGCGTGCATATTCAGTTGTTTCAGTCTTGTCCAACTCTTTGTGACTCTATGGACTGTAGCCTGTAAGTCTCCTCTGTCCATGGGATTCTCCAGGCAAGAATACTGGAGTGGGTTGCCATGTGCTCCTCCAGGGGATCTTCCTAACCCAGGAATCCAATGAGCGTCTCATTCATCTCCTGCATTGCAGGAAGATTATTTACTGCTATGCCACTGAGGAAGTCCCTTGCTGGGTCATATGGTAGTTCTATTTTTTTATTTTTTAAGGAGCTTCCTTACTGTTCTCATAGTGGCTGTACCAACTTAAATTCCCACCAACAGTGCAAGAAGTTTCCCTTTTCTTCACATCCTCTCCAGCATTTATTGTTTGTAGATT
This sequence comes from Bubalus kerabau, assembly GCF_029407905.1. Lineage (NCBI taxonomy): Eukaryota > Metazoa > Chordata > Mammalia > Artiodactyla > Bovidae > Bubalus > Bubalus kerabau. Next base: position 178,571,974 of record NC_073624.1, read on the forward strand.
TTTTGATGATGTTCATTCTGACGGGTGTGAAGTGATAACTTATTAGTTTTGAGTGCTCTGTGGTGACAGAAATGGGAAGGAAATCCAAAAATAGAAAAATACATATGTATAAATACAATTGATTCACTTTGAAGTACATTAGAAACTAACACAACATTGTAAGGCAAATATACTCCAATAAAAATTAATTAAAAATAAAAATCTCAAAATGCAACTAAATAAACTATAGACTCTATTCTGTACATTACATCCCAATGACAATTTATATAACTGGGAGTTTGGATATTTTTACTTCTTTTACCCATTTTACTCATCTTTCTCTGGCAACCACCAATTTTTCTCTATTCTATGAGCTCATTTTTTGTTAAGGTTAGGGTTTTTTGTTGTTGTTATTTTAGAAACTGTCATGGTCTGTGTGCAGGTTGGAAAAGAATTTCCAGACATGAGATAGAATCAGCAGAGAATAAAGTTTATTAGAGTGGGAGATGCTGTTAGAACAGTGGGCCAGCTCAAGGGAGAGCTGATGTTGAACAGAGGTACTTAGTCCATTTTTATACCAAGGGTACAATGAGCAGGATAGGGGTCTTATGGGTCATTTGCTGCTTGGATGAGGTGGGGGAAGAGTAAGGCAAATGCCTTCTCCCTATGGGTAGGAGGGGAGACAGATTATACTGCTCAGGAGGACCTGAAATTCTTTAATAGTTACAACATGGGGGAGGGAGGGACAATAAGAATCTGTTTTTTCCTGTTCCTGCATTCCAAGGCCCTCCTTGTGTTTCTTTCTTATTTTTTTTATTTTTAAAAGTTTATTTTTATTGAAGGATATTTGATTTATAATGTTAATTTCTGCTGTACAGCAAAGTGATTCACTTATACATGTGTATATATATATATTATTTTTCATATATTTTTAAATTTTGGTTTATTAAGAAGAGATAGAATTTTTAATGTGTCATTCTGGATGTTTTGTTTATTATTTTTTCTTTTTTCTTTACAGTATTGTATTGGTTTTGCCATACATCAACATGCATCTGCCACGGGTGTACACGTGTCCCCCATCCTGAAACCCCCTCCCACCTGCCTCCCCATACCATCCCTCTGGGTCATCCCAGTGCACCAGCCCCAAGCTTCCTGTATCCTGCATCCAACCTGGACTGGCGATTCATTTCATATATGATATTATACATGTTTTAATGCCATTCTCCCAAATCATCCGCCCCTCCCTCTCCCAAAGAGTCCAAAAGACTGTTCTATATATCTGTGTCTCTTTTGCTATCTCGCATACAGGGTTGTCGTTACCATCTTTCTAAATTCCATATATATGCGCTAGTATACTGTATTGGTGTTTTTCTTTCTGGCTTACCTCACTCTGTATAATAGGCTCCAGTTTCATCCACCTCATTAGAACTGATTCAAATGTTTTCTTTTGAATGGCTGAATAATACTCCATTGTGTATATGTACCACAGCTTTCTTATCCATTCATCTGCTGATGGACATCTAGGTTGCTTCCATGTCCTGGCTATTATAAACAGTGCTGCGATGAACATTGGGGTACTCGTGTCTCTTTCCCTTCTGGTTTTCTCAGTGTGTATGCCCAGCAGTGGGATTGCTGGATCATAAGGCATGTCTATTTCCAGTTTTTTAAGGAATCTCCACACTGTTCTCCATAGTGGCTGCACTAGTTTGCATTCCCACCAACAGTGTAAGAGGGTTCCCTTTTCTCCACACCCTCTCCAGCATTTATTACTTGTAGACTTTTGGATTGCAGCCATTCTGACTGGTGTGAAATGGTACCTCATAGTGGTTTTGATTTGCATTTCTCTGATAATGAGTGATGTTGAGCATCTTTTCATGTGTTTGTTAGCCATCTTTATGTCTTCTTTGGAGAAATGTCTATTTAGTTCTTTGGCCCATTCTTTGATTGGGTCATTTATTTTTCTGGAGTTGAGCTGTAGGAGTTGCTTGTATATTCTCGAGATTAGTTGTTTGTCAGTTGCTTCATTTGCTATTATCTTCTCCCATTCTGAAGGCTGTCTTTTCACCTTGCTAATAGTTTCCTTTGATGTGCAGAAGCTTTTAAGGTTAATTAGGTCCCATTTGTTTATTTTTGCTTTTATTTCCAATATTCTGGGAGGTGGGTCATAGAGGATCCTGCTGTGATGTATGTCAGAGAGTGCCACCTCTTCTTAATATCTTTTGCTTCTTTTAGGTCCATACTGTTTCTGTCCTTTATTAAGAAACATTTCTTCTCAAATGACAAATATCACCCTAGTTTACTCTGTCACTTGTTTTACTAAAAGAATCATCCATTGGAAAAAATTAATTTGGAAGCTAGGCCACGTTTATAATATTATAGAAGAGGAAAAACCAGAGAGTACAGTTTTTCACTTCCATGTCCATCATCCCTTTTTATATCATTCCTGAACTGGTGTTCTTGATTGTCTAGACCTTTATATAATTATGTGTTCTATAACAGTCCATAGAGTTTATTCTCCTAATTAGGATTTTGTTCTCTTGTCCACATTGGCTACCAAAGTTGCTGGCAAAACTGATTATCAAATACATATCTGCCCTTATAGTCTACACAGAAGCAGTGAGTGAAATGAAAGTTGCTCAGTCTTGTCTGATTCTTTGCGATCCCATGGACTACCAGGCCAGAATACTTGAGTGGGTACCTTCTCCAGAGGATCTCCCCAACCCAGGGATCAAACCCAGGGATCCCACATTGCAGGCAGATTCTTTACCATCTAAGCCACAAGGAATTGACTTAGTATGACCTTCAAGTCAGAGATGATATTGAATATAATAATGTAAACTTTATACTTTATAATATTATGCATGGCATTCATTTTCAGTCTGTACATGTACCAATTAAAATAACAAATACCTCCTTACCCATAGGTAGAGACAGTAAGGAATAGAGGTATTACATAATATATAGGTGGTGTTAGTGGTAAAGAACCTGCTGCCAATGCAGGAGACAGAAGAGACCTGAGTTTGATCCCTGGATCAGGAAGATCCCCTGGAGGACGGCATGGCAACCCACTCCAGTATTCTTGACTGCAGAATCCCCATGGACAGAGGAGCCTGGTGGCTACAATCCATAGGATTGCAAAAAATCAGATACGACTGAAGTGACTTAGCGCACATGCACACATAGGAAGCATAGACTACTGAGAAGGGAGTATACAAGAATTCCATAGACTAATAAACAAGCAGTTCCTCTCCTAGACTATATGCTGGGAATCAAATAGAGACATTCACAACATCCAGCAATATCACATTTATGAATGAAATTTACACACTGAAAATGAAAATAAATGTTTCAGGGTCTATATTTCAGATTCATTTATAATTTTCTGTCTAGATAATTAATTAAAAATTAAAACATGTTTTTAATGAATCTGGCTAAAGGCTTGTCAATTTTGTTTATCTTCTTAAAGAGCAAGCTTTTAGTTTTATTAATCTTTACTATTGTTTCTTTCATTTCTTTTTCATTTTATTCCTACTTGGATATAAAATGGTGTGCATTTGAGTCAGTTCTGATGAGGTGGATGAACCTAGAACCTATTATACAGAGTGCAGTGAGTCAGAAAGAGAAAGATAAATATCATATTCTAACTGAATATAGAATATATGGAATATAGAAAAATGGTACTGAAGAATTTATTTACAGGGCAGCAATGGAGAAACAGATATAGAGAATAGACTTATAGACATAGGGAGGGGGGAGAAGAGGGTGAGATGTATGAAACTTACACTACCTTATGTAAAATAGATAGCCAAAGGGAATTTGCTGTGTAGCTCAGGAAACTCAAACAGGGGCTCTGTATCAACCTAGATGGGTGGGATGGGGATGGAGATGGAAGGGAGATTCAAAAGGGAGGAAATATATGTATACCTATGGCTGATTCATGTTGAGGTTTGACAGGAAACAACAAAATTCTGTAAAGCAATTATCCTTCAATAAAAAAATAAATTTAAAAATATGCTTTTAAATTATAAAAGAAAAACTTTTAAATAGTGTGGAACACTGGTTTCATTGCAAAGGGCAATTTATTCATTAAGGTGAAAGACTGATGAAACTGTTTTTTGTTTTCTTATTGAATTATCTTACAATTCCTGCTTGAAAACTTTCAGCAATGCCTACAACTATGATTTTTCCCATTTTTCTAAATAAAAAATCTCATTCATTCTAAATATTGCCATAAAATGAGCAGTGAACAAGTGATAGCATGCACTGTATATCTCCCATATGATGTGGTAGAATTTCCTCAACTTTCATGATCAAAACTGACTCATGAAAGAACTTGAATTTCTGCCTACTCATAAGATTCAGAGTCAACAGTTTTTGTGTACAATTATGTATGTGCTTGCAAGCTGTCCTTGGAACATCAATTAAGTCACTTTTTAACACAGTTCTGTGAGCAGTCAGAATAGCCAAGTGGTCTAAGACACCAGACTCAAGCTAACATATTTCTGTGAAGAAAAACTTTTTAAAAAAGAAACTTGAGTAACAAAGTAATCAGAAATGCTGCCCCCATGTGTCAGAATATGATCAAACAGGGAAAATAATCCAAGAAAGAGTGAATTATGTATATGCATAACTGACTCACCTTGTTGTACACCCAAAGCTAACACAACATTGTAAATCATCTGTACCTCAATATTTTTTGAAAGAAGCGGTAGATTATTATTGCCCACATCATTCATTTTGATTATTGCAATTTTAGTGGGTTGCATTATCAACCACTCTAAAATAAAATTTAAAACATAATGTGTGTGCATGTGTGCTAGGTCACTTCAGTCATGTCCAATCTGTGAGACCTCATAGACTGTAGCCCACCAGGCTCTTCTGTTCATGGGATTCTCCAGGCAAGAATACTGAAGTGGCCTCCCCACTCCAGGGGAATCTTCCCAACCCAGGGATTGAATCCACATCTCTTATGTCTCCTACTTGGCAGCTGGGTTCTTTACCACTAGTGCCACCTGGAAAGCCCAAAACATAATGTATTTCTTTTCAGAGAGATGGTATGGTTTGGAATTGTTCCAATCTGTTAGATTCCTCATGATGCCAGATCCTGGCATCAACAACATCTGGGAGTTTGTTACAAATGCAGAATCTCTGAGCCACCCTAGTTCTCCCAAATTAGAATCTCTATTTAAAGAAGATCCCCTAGTGATTCATATACACTTTCATATTGGGGAAGTTCTGGTCAAAAACGCCATGAAGCCAAAATCAGAGCATCCATGATTTTATAGGAAAGAAACACATCTCTTTTCCAAGTTGAAGAGAGGAACAATAATTTTCTAGAGACACTGACAGGCATTTGCTGTCACAAGGCAGTACTTTGGAGATCCATGGGATCTAGAAAACACAGGTTATCAGTCTCAGATTTGGTGAAAATATTAACTCAAGAGTGGGAGAAGGTATAAGCAGATGACACCTTTGGAAGGCAGAAGAGTTCATGGAAATGGAAAAATAGAGACTGAATTCACCTGACTGGACTCTAATCTGGTCTCTAGGATACAAAGACTCAATAGGAATCATTTTTCTTTGTATTCATACAGGGAAATATGAGCTTAGAAGTTGGAGTAACAGTGCAAACAGTGCCTAAGGAACAGTCTAGGGAGCTGTAACTATCTCCTCTATGTCCCTCAGTGTGTGCATCCCAGGTGCCGGACATGATTCGGATGGTGCCTTTGGCGTCCTTCTCATAGCTGAGGAACCAAAGTTGTACTCCTTCCTTCTGGTCTAATCTGGGAGCAGAGCTGCTTTCTCCATAATCAACCCTCCAGGGAGTAATTCAGACTTCCACACAGAAAATTTCCTCTTAGAGCCAGGTAAGTCTGAGAGTTCAGTAGATACATGAGGAAAAGTCTAGAGGAAATTGAACCTGAGATCTTTTAACTAAAGTCACTGAGAGTCAGAACACCCTAGCCCAGAATCAAGAGACTGTCAGGTTTCTATGACAGACTTACTAATTAGTCTATAATTAATTTATTTAATATGTTGAAAAGAGAAGTGTCTTTTGAACTCAGAAATACAAGGATCATTCAGCTAATTGATGGCAAAGGAAATTCAGATTAATGAGAAGAAAGAAAACAGGCATAAAGTGGTTCCATTAAATTAGAACATAGCTGAGGAGATTTACAGTTAAGAGACCTAGTAAGCTAGAATATTAGGTTTGGAGGCTTATGCAGAGAACTGAAGCCATTTTTTTAACGTTTAAGATGGGTTGCATTTATTGAAAAATAAAAACCATATGATTATCTCAATAGATGCAGAGAAACCCTTTGACAAAATTCAACATCCATTTATGATACAAACTCTCCAGAAATCAGGACTAGAAGGAACATACCTCAACATAATAAAAGCTATATATGACAAATCCACAGCAAACATTATCCTCAATGGTGAAAAATTGAAAGCATTTCCTCTAAAGTCAGGAACAAGACAAGGGTGCCCACTTTCACCATTACTATTCAACATAGTTTTGTAAGTTTTGGCCACAGCAATCAGAGCAGAAAAAGAAATAAAAGGAATCCAAATTGGAAAAGAAGAAGTAAAACTCTCACTGTTTGCAGATGACATGATCCTCTACACAGAAAACCCTAAAAACTCTGCCAGAAAATTACTAGAGCTAATCAATGACTATAATAAAGTTGAAGGATATAAAATCAACACACAGAAATACTTTGCATTCCTGTACACTAATAATGAGAAAATAGAAAGAGAAATTAAGGAAACAATTCCATTCACCATTGCAACAAAAAGAATAAAATACTTAGGAATATATCTACCTAAAGAAACTAAAGACCTATATATAGAAAACTATGAAACACTGGTGAAAGAAATCAAAGAGGACACTAATAGATGGAGAAATATACCATGTTCATGGATTGGAAGAATCAATACAGTGAAAATGAGTATAATACCCAAAGAAATATCTAGATTCAATGCAATCCCTATCAAGCTACCAATGGTATTCTTCACAGAGCTAGCACAAATAATTTCACAACTTGTATGGAAATACAAAAAACCTCGAGTAGCCAAAGCAATCTTGAGAAAGAAGAATGGAACTGGGGGAATCAACCTGCCTGACTTCAGGCTCTACTACAAAGCCACAGTCATCAAGAAATATGGTACTGACACAAAGATAGAAATATAGATGAATGGAACAAAATAGAAAGCAAAAGAGACACTGATGTATAGAACAGTCTTATGGACTCTGTGGGAGAGGGAGAGGGTGGGAAGATTTGGGAGAATGGCATTGAAACATGTAAAATATCATGTATGAAACGAGTTGCCAGTCCAGGTTCGATGCACAATACTGGATGCTTGGGGCTGGTGCACTGGGATGACCCAGAGGGATGGTATGGGGAGGGAGGAGGGAGGAGGGTTCAGGATGGGGAACACATGTATACCTGTGGCGGATTCATTTTGATATTTGGCAAAACTAATACAATTATGTAAAGTTTAAAAATAAAATAAAATAAAAAGAAAGCCCAGAGATAAATCCACACCTATGGACACCTTATTTTTGACAAAGAAGGCAAGAATATACAATGGATTAAGGACAATCTCTTTAACAAGTGGTGCTGGGAAATCTGGTCAACCACTTGTAAAAGAATGAACTAGAACACTTTCTAACATCATACACAAAAATAAACTCAAAATGGATTAAAGATCTAAACATAAAACCAGAAACTATAAAACTCCTAGAGGAGAACATAGGCAAAACACTCTCCGACATACATCACAGCAGAATCCTCTATGACCCACCTCCCAGAATATTGGAAATAAAAGCAAAAATAAACAAATGAGACCTAATTCAACTTAAAAGCTTCTGCACATCAAAGGAAACTATAAGCAAGGTGAAAAGACAGCCTTCAGAATGGGAGAAAATAATAGCAAATGAAGCAACTGACAAACAACTAATCTCAAAAATATTCAAGCAACTCCTACAGCTCAATTCCAAAAAATAAATGACCCAATCAAAAAACGGGCCAAAGAACTAAATAGACATTTCTCCAAAGAAGACATACAGATGGCTAACAAACACATGAAAAGATGCTCAACATCACTCATTATCAGAGAAATGCAAATCAAAACCATTATGAGGTACGATTTCACGCCACTCAGAATGGCTGTGATCCAAAAGTCTACAAGCAATAAATGCTGGAGAGGGTGTGGAGAAATGGGAACCCTCTTACACTGTTGGTGGGAATGCAAACTAGTACAGCCACTATGGAGAACAGTGTGGAGATTCCGTAAAAAACTGGAAATAGAACTGCCTTATGACCCAGCAATCCCACTGCTGGGCATACACACCAAGGAAAGCAGAATTGAAAGAGACACGAGTACCCCAATGTTCATCGCAGCACTGTTTATAATAGCCAGGGCATGGAAGCAACCTAGATGTCCATCAGCAGATGAATGGATAAGAAATCTGTGGTACATATAGACAATGGAGTATTACTCAGCCATTAAAAAGAATACATTTGAATCAGTTCTAATGAGGTGGATGAAACTGGAGCCTATTTACAGAGTGAAGTATGCCAGAAAGAAAAACACCAATACAGTATACTAGCGCATAATATATGGAATTTAGAAAGATGGTAACGACAACCCTGTATGCGAGATAGCAAAAGAGACACTGATGTATAGAACAGTCTTTTGGACTCTGCGGGAGAGGGAGAGGGTGGGATGATTTGGGAGAATGGCATTGAAACATGTATAATATCATATATGAAACGAGTCTCCAGTCCAGGTTCAATGCACGATACTGGAAGCTTGGGGCTGGTGCACTGAATGACCCAGAGGGATGGTACAGGGAGGGTGGAGGGTTCAGGATGGGGAACACGTGTATACCTGTGGTGGATTCATGTTGATATATGGCACAACCAGTACAATATTGTAAAGTTAAAAAATAAAAGAAAAGAAAGAAAATGCTTTGCCAAAATCCTTCTGAGAGCTCTGGGTTTTTCTGTGGCCTGAGACACCTGCCTCCTTGCATGGCCCTGAAATAAACCTTTCTCTGCTCAAAAAAAAAAAAAAAAAAAAAAAAAAAGAGGGTGTTGTATTTGAGCAAATTTGTTTGTTTTTTAGAAAGAGTCATTTTTTGATTGGGTTATTGTTACATGATATTGAGTTACACAGCTGTTTGTAAATTTTAGAGATGGACCCTTTGTTGGTTACATCTTTCACAAATATTTTCATGTTTGTGTATGTATCACAGGCACATATTTTCATGTTTGAGAATGTTTATTAGAAACCCTCACACTAAGGGAAGTGGATATTAGCTTGCAACATCAGTTCCCAAGACAAAGAATTCACAGATACCCTCATGTTGGGTAGTCATACGAAGAACAAATTGTACTTAATAAGAAAAAGGATTAAGCTAACAGGCTTTACTTTACAACTATTTCATTATCTAGAAGTGGGGAAGCAACAGTGACTATTCAAACGGAGAAGAAGCAAAAATCAGCCACATCTTATCAACAGTGATAACCACTAATCTATTAACAGAAAGGAACTATTCTAAGCTTTTTACACACATTGAATAAATCTGTCAAGCATCTCTGGACAGTGGATATTACTCCCCTTACTACTTCAACGAGAATATTAGCATTTACAGTGTTACATAAACAACTATGAATAACAGGTGGTAGATCTAAGATTCAAAATTTAGTTTTCTGATGCCCAAAGTTTTGCATGCAATAGTTTTTTTAAGACATCTCACTTTTCAACTCTAAAAAATATTCCATCATTGTACCTTGTATATTTTCTATTATAAACTATAAGTTTATTTCCTAATACCTTTTATCTAATGGAATGTGTAATCAGTAAAAGCCATAACATAAGATATTATTTGTTTCTCTAGAGAAAAAAAAATGTGTGTTTTTCCCCTGCTTTATTAGATATTCTGGGATTTAAGAGGATATATCTAGGATTGGAATGCTGCCAGAACAAAAAAAGATTTCTCATCACAATCTTCCAGGAACCACCTGAGCATTCTAGATATTTTTGCCCACTGATGTGTAGGTCTCTCCTCTCACTCCCTGTTTTTGAATTGCTTTTTAAAAAATTTTCTTAAATACCAGATATAAAATGAGTGTATAAATATGGATCTCCTTGCTTACATGTCCTTGAGAGACTTATCAACTGGAATTTGTGTATTATTTCTGCATTCTTTTTGTAATGAGGTGACATCGGTTTATAACATTACATAAGCTTTAGGTATGCAAGACATTTTGACTTCCACTACAACATGCTCACCATCAAAATGTTAGTTTCCAACCATCACAACATAGTTGTCCATCTTTACCCATTTTTTCAGCCCTCTTTTCTCCCCTTCGACAGCTATTCTGTTTTCTGTATCTGTTTGTTTTTATTGGAATTTTTCATTTAATGTTTTTATTTATTTAATGTATGTATTTATTTTTAATGTATTTTTTTAATTTTTATATTACAGGCATGAGTGAAATCATACGATGTTTGTCTTTTTCCATTTGACATCTCCTTCCATTATTCCCTCAAGATCCAGATGGATATTTGTTACAAGTGGCAAGATTTCTTCTTTTATTATGGCTCAGTACTTCTCCATTGAAGACCCACACCACATTTTCTTTATCCATTCACCTGTCAATAGACACTTAGGCTACCTCTATACCTTGGGTATTATAAATAATGTCACAATAAACACTAGTATGCAAATTAGTGTTTCAAGTCAGTACTTTGGGCCTTTTTTCTAAGGAGCCTAAATACCCAGAAGTGGAGTTGCTGGATTCCCCTGGAGAACAGAATGGCTACCTACTCCAGTATTCTTGCCTGGAGAATTTCATGGATAGAGAAGCCTGGCAGGCTACCGTCCATGGATTCTCAGAGTTGGACACACCTGAGTGACTAACATTATAACTACACTTTTTTGTGGTAATTTTGAGGCTTCCTTGGTGGGTCAGCTTGTAAAGAACCCACCTGCCAATGCAGGGGATGCAAGAGACATGGTTTCAATCCCTGGGTCCGGAAGATCCTCTGGAGAAAGAAATGAGAACCCTCCCCAGTACTCTTGCCTGGAAATTTCCATGGACAGAGGAAACTAGTGGGCTACAGTCCATGGGTTTGCAGACTCTGGCATGACTGAGCACATGTACACAACATAATAGTTTTATTTTTAAAATTTGAGGAACCATCACACTGTTTTCCATAGAGGCTCTAATAATTTACGTTCCCATCCACACTGAATGAGGGTTACCTTTTTTCTTCAACTGCTTCCAACATGTGTCATTTCTTGTCTTTAGGATAATAGCCATTCTGTTTTTACTGGAATATAGTTGATTTACTTTCTAGCATGTGAGATGAGTGCAATTGTGCGGTAGTTTAAGCATTCTTTGGCATTGCCTTTCTTTGGGATTGGAATGAAAACTGACCTCTTCCAGTCCTGTGGCCACTGCTGAGTTTTCCAAATTTGCTGGCATATTGAGTGCAGCACATTCACAGCATCATCTTTTAGGATTTGAAATAGCTCCACTGGAATTCCATCACCTCCACTAGCTTTGTTCATAGTGATGATTCCTAAGGCCCACTTGACTTCACATTCCAGGATATCTGGCTCTAGGTGAGTGATCACACCATCATGATTATCTGAGTCTTGAAGATGTTTTTTGTACAGTTCCTCTGTGTATTCTTGCCACCTCTTCCCAAAATGTTCTGCTTCTGTTAGGTCCATACCATTTCCATTCTTTATTGAGCCCATCTTTGCATGAAATATTCCCTTGGTATCTCTCATCTTGCATGCTAGTAAAGTAATACTCAAAATTCTCCAAGCCAGGCTTCAACAGTATGTGAACTGGGAACTTCCAGATGTTCAAGTTGGTTTTTGAAAAGGCAGAGAAGATCAGATCAGAACAGGTCAGTCCCTCAGTCGTGTCCGACTATTTGCGACCCATTGAATCCCAGCACGCCAGGCCTCCCTGTCCATCACCAACTCCCGGGGTTCACTGAGACTCATATCCATTGAGTCAGTGGTGCCATCCAGCCATCTCATCCTCTGTCGTCCCCTTCTCCTCTTGCCCCCAATCCCTCCCAACATCAGAGTCTTTTCCAATGAGTCAACTCTTTGCATGAGGTGGCCAAAGTACTGGAGTTTCAGCTTTAGCATCATTCCTTCCAAAGAAATCCCAGGGCTGATCTCCTTCAGAATGGACTGGTTGGATCTCCTTGCAGTTCAAGGGACTCTCAAGAGTCTTCTCCAACACCACAGTTCAAAAGCATCAATTCTTCGGCGCTCAGCCTTCTTCACTGTCCAACTCTCACATCCATACATGACCACAGGAAAAACCATAGCCTTGACAAGACGGACCTTTGTTGGCAAAGTAATGTCTCTGCTTTTGAATATGCAATCTAGGTTGCTCATAACTTTCCTTCCAAGTAGTAAGCGTCTTTTAATTTAATGGCTGCAGTCACCATCTGCAGTGATTTTGGAGCCCAGAAAAATAAATTCTGACACTGTTTCCACTGTTTCCCCATCTATTTCCCATCTTCACAACCCAGATAATCACAAAGGTGTGATCACTCACCTACAGCCAGACATCCTGGAATGTAAAGTTAAGTGGGCCTTAGAAAGCATCACTATGAACAAAGCTAGTTGAGGTGATTCCAGTTGAGCTCTTTCAAATCCTGAAAGATGATGCTGTGAAAGTGCTGCCCTCAATATGCCAGCAAATTTGGAAAACTCAGCAGTGGCCACAGGACTGGAAAAGGTTAGTTTTCATTCCAATCCCAAAGAAAGGCAATGCCAAAGAATGCTCACACTACCGCACAATTGCACTCATCTCACATGCTAGTAAAGTAATGCTCAAAATTCTCCAAGCCAGGCTTCAGCAATACGTGAACCATGAACTTCCTGATGTTCATGCTGGTTTTAGAAAAGGCAGAGGAACCAGAGATCAAATTGCCAACATCTGCTGGATCGTGGAAAAAGCAAGAGAATTCCAGAAAAACATCTATTTCTGCTTTATTGACTATGCCAAGGCCTTTGACTATGTGGATCACAATAATCTATGGAAAATTCTGAAACAGATGGGCATACCAGACCACCTGACCTGCCTCTTGAGAAATCTATATGTGGGTCAGGAAGCAACAGTTAGAACTGGACATGGAACAGGAGACCGTTTCCAAATAGGAAAAGGAGTACATCAAGGCTGTATATTGTCACCCTGCTATTTAACTTCTATGCAGAGTACATCATGAGAAACGCTGGACTGGAAGAAGCACAAGCTGGAATCAAGATTCCCAGGAGAAATATCAATAACCTCAGATATGCAGATGACACCATCCTTTTGGCATAAAGTGAAGAGGAACTAAAAAGCCTCTTGATGAAAGTGAAATTGGATAGTGAAAAAGTTGGCTTAAGGCTCAACATTCAAAAAACTAAGATCACGGCATCTAGTCCCATCACTTCAAGGGAAATAGATGGGGAACAAGAAACAGTGAGAGTCTTTATTTTCTTAGGCTCCAAAATCACTGCAGATGGTGACTGCAGCCATTAAATTAAAAAACGCTTACTCCTTGGAAGGAAAGTTATGACCAACCAAGATAGCATATTGAAAAGCAGAGACATTACTTTGCCAACAAAGGTCCGTCTTGTCAAGGCTATGGTTTTTCCTGTGGTCATGTATGGATGTGAGAGTTGGACTGTGAAGAAGGCTGAGTGCTGAAGAATTGATGCTTTTGAACTGTGGTGTTGGAGAAGACTCTTGAGAGTCCCTTGAACTGCAAGGAGATCCAACCAGTCCATTCTGAAGGAGATCAGCCCTGGGATTTCTTTGGAAGGAATGATGCTAAAGCTGAAACTCCAGTACTTTGGCCACCTCATGTGAAGAGTTAGCTCATTGGTAAAGACTCTGATGTTGGGAGGGATTGGGGGCAGGAGGATAAGGGGACGACTGAGGATGAGATGGCTGGATGGCATCACTGTCTCGATGGACGTGAGTCTCAGTGAACTCCCGGAGTTGATGATGGACAGGGAGGCCTGGCGTGCTGGGATTCAATGGGTCGCAAATAGTCGGACACGACTGAGTGACTGAACTGAACTGAACTGATAAATTGTAGGGTTATTTTTTATATTCCTTTGACAAATCTCATGTAGATTGCTTTGGGTATGGGCACTTTAACAATATTAATTCTTCCAACCCAAAAGCATGGGATATCTTTCAATTTAACTTCTTTTATTAATGTTTTGTACTTCCCAGTGTATAAGTCTTTTGTTTCCCTGAAAGTGAAATGTGCTCAGTCAAGTCTGAATCTTTGTGAGCCCATGGACTATACAGTTCGTTAAATTCCCTACTCCAGTGGATCTTCCTGACCAATGAATCCTACCAAGGTCTCCTGCATTGCAGGCAGTTTCTTTATCAGCTGAGCTATCAGGGAAGCCCTTTGCTTCCTTGATGAGATTTATTCTGAAGTGTTTTATTGAGATTTTAGATGAGTTTTTTGTTTGCATTCCTTTTCTGATATTTCATTGTTAATATAAAGAAATGCAACTGGTGTCTGTATGTCAATCTTATATCCTGCTACCTTGATAAATTTATCTGTTCTACTAGCTTTTGTGTGGGATCTTTAGGGTTTTCTATATAGATAGAATCATGTTATCCATGTTTAATAACAATATTACCACTTCCTTACCAATTTGAATACTTATTAATTTCTTTTTCTTGTCTGATTACTGTAGGTAAGACTTCCAATACTATATTAAAGAGAAGTGGTGAGAGTGGGAATCCTTATCTTGTTGCAGATTTAGTGGAGGCTTTCAGCTTTGCAATGTTGAATATTATATCAACTGTGCATTTATCATAGTCTTATTATGTCCAGACATGTTCCTTCCATACCTACTTTCATAAGAGTTTTTATCACAAAAGGATGTTGAATTTTATTAAACAACTTTTCATTATTTCTGCACTGATTTTTATTATAGCATTCTTTTATTATATTCTTCCTTCCTTCCAACATTAGGCTGTTTCCTTTTCTTTTACTACCTCCTTTAGATATAAAGTTAAATTCTTTGTTAGAGATTTTCCTTGTTACTTGAGGTAGGCGTGTAATACTATAAACTTCCCCATTATTACACTGATTTAAATATGTCATATTTTCATTTTCATTTGTGTTCTGGTTTTTTTAGTCACTCCATTTATTTATTTATTTTTTATTTTAAATTTGTTTACTTTTTCACTAAAAGGTAATTGATTTACAGAATTGTGTTGGTTTCTGCAAAACATCAACATGAATCAGCCATAGGTTGACCCAATATTGTTCAGTAACATGATGTCTGGCTTGCATATATATGTGATTTTCCACCTTTTTTCTTATAGTTGATTTGTAGAGGGTGGGATGATTTGGGAGAACGGCATTGAAACATGTATAGTATCATATAAGAAATGAATCACCAGTCCAGGTTCAATGCAGGACACAGGATGCTTGGGGCTGGTGCACTGGGATGACCCAGAGGGATGGTATGGGGAAGCAGGTGGGAGGGGATTTCAGATGGGGAGCACGTGTACACCCATGGCAGATTCATGTTGATGTATGGCAAAACCAATACAATATTGTAAATTAATTAACCTCCAATTAAAATAAATTAATTTAAATTTTAAAAAAATTAATGCAAAAAAAATTTTGTAGTTTCATACTATTATAATGGAAAATGCTTGACATAATTTCAGTATCCTAAACTTATTGAGACTTGTATTACATCCTGGCATATGGTCTATTCTTGAGAATTTTACATGTGCACTTTAGAAGAATGCATATTTTACTGCATTTGGATGGAATGTTGCTACTCTAAATATGTTCCCCAGAATAAGACCTGTAAAATCAATTTTACCCAGCAGGCTTTTTTATGTTTTTATTTTTTTCCCAGAATCTCTGTGCCCACCAGAACCTGATGAAATCTTATCTGTATCAGAGCTACAATCCTGCATGATTCCTACACACAATTAAGTTGGGGAAATGCAAATCTGGAACACATTTTCTCACCTTCTCCGGTTGACAAATGAGGCTGGATAATTACTTGTATTGAGTACTGTAGGTGTGTAGCAGTATTGCTTCAGATATAGACAAATATCTCAAGGGCAAAATTATCTCTGGTTGGGAACCAATGACTCACAGTTGAAACATGGAAGTATCCTGACAGAATTCTGATGGAAGCCCTTTCCTGCCTCAGTTTGAGCCTTTCAACAAATAATTTAACTGCTTCAGGCATACTAATTTCCGCAGTGGGAAATAGAGCACAACATATGTCATGAAGTGCCTAAAAGCTTTTAGTCTCAGGTTAAATAACACTAAAACATCTAATTTTCAAAAAACAATTAACAAATATTTTATGTGAGGGAATAAATGGCAGTTCTTAACTTGAAATAAAGGAGGACACTCTTAAATTTTTGGTCAAACATTAGAAGAAGTCAACAAATGTGGTTACATATCAAAGGAACACCTTCTTGTTGAAGAAAAAAAGCAATTTTATGAGAATTAAAGGACTTCGTGCTCACCACAAATTAATCTTTTAAGGATCAAAGGGACCTAGTCCTAACAGTTCCCTTAGTCTCAGGGTTTGGAAAAAAATTAATTTAGAATTAGGCTACAGCTGTCCAGGTTAGACCTCTGAAAAACAGACAAGATCAAGCACAAGGAGTAATAAAGACTGGATTTACTTGACTTTGAAGCTAATCTCCTGGGATCAGAGAATCATTAGGAAAATATTTCTTTCATTGTATTGCAGTGGCCCAGAGAGAAATCATATATGAAGACGTATAACTAACTGGAGGGAAATATGCCTAATGAACAGGTATAGAGAACTATTAATATCTCCCTTGCTGAGGTCCCTTAGTGTTTGCATCCTTAAGCTGAACAGGACACAGAGTTGCTTTCAGAGTCAAAAGTCTGGATCAGGGGCCAATGCTTTACTACACTCTGCTGTCTTGTCTGGTGACAGAGCTTCAGTCTTCATCATCAGCCACCCAGTGACTCAGATCCCACAAGAGACCTCCTTCTAAGAAACTCCATCTAGGTAATTCTGAGAGCAGAGGAGTTACTTCAGGAAAGATTCAGAGTATATTAAACCTGAGAACTTTTATCTGAATTCAGCTAAGAGCCTAAACAACCTAGCCAGGAGATGAGAGAAGACTGGGTTTATATTCTTAGTTAACTAATAATGTACAGTTTATTTATTTACTCTGTTAATTATAATGTGTTTTTTTGAATCTGCAATGCAAGTTGACAATTAAGTGATGGGAATGAAGGTCTAGTTGGATGACAATGTAACATAAATGAGATAAATAACATATTTCCAGTAAAATAAAAATATATATGAGTTTTGCTGTTCAGCAGAATAAGAACATATATAGTATTATATGTGGAGGCCTATGCAGCAATTTGAATATTTGTTTTAATTCTTAGGTTTTATTTTCTGTAGTTATTTAAAATTGTTTTAAGATGACAACTTTTTATTTTGAAATTGGAATAAGATTAGAAATTATGATTACCACTAGTAGAAAAAAATCAATTATTTTGGAATATGCTTAATTTGGGAATACAGTATTTTCTTGTTATCCTAGTACACTTAGAGTTCCTTTTCAGTTTTAATAGATTGAAGATGTACATTAAAATGATGTCACATCAGTTAAATCCTAGCTTTTGTAATGTTTTTAAATTTGAGCATTTTCTGTATTCATTTTAAAAACATCCAAATCAAAGGAGGTAGATATTACCTGCAACATCAGTTTGTGAGAAATCTATTTCACAATATCTTCTATTATGCTGTGTGCTCTCATGAAAAAAAAATGCATTTAATAAATTTGAAGAAGAATATGGAATACTTTTTCTTTGCAGTTATTTCATTACTGATAAGTCCACATATATTGATATTTGGGGGATTTTTACACATTTTTTCTATTATACATTGAATATGAAAGTTCTTTCCACAGTTACATACAGTTGCCTGAGTTTTCAAATTTTGTCTTTGTTCCGTATTTTCAGGAAAAATGGAATTTTTGCACTAACTGCTCTTTGACATTAATTAATATATGTGTGTGTGTGTGTGTGTGTGTGTGTGTGTGCTGACATGTGGTCTATTCTATACTATTTCCCAGCACAAAATTTTCCTAAACTTAAGTCACGCAGTGCCTATAAGATGTTAATCTCAGGTTAAATAGTATTAAAATATCTAAATTTTTAAAAATAGTTGACAGATACTTTATATGAGAGCATAAATGACAGCTCTTACTTTGCAATAAAGGAAGACATTCCTAAATTTTTGAACAAATGTTTTAAGAAGCCAAAAAATGTGGTGCCCATGATTACATAATATGTATAGGTTTTAGAGGGAAATCTGTAAAAATATATACATTTTGAGTGGTTCACTCAATCAGTTCAGTTGCTAGTCGTGTCCGACCCTTTGTGACCCCGTGCACTGCCGCAGGCCAGGTTTCCCTGTCCATCACCAACTCCCAGAGCTTGCTTTATTGAGTGGTTGCTGCCGCTGCTGCTGCTAAGTCGCTTCAGTTGTGTCTGACTCTGTGCGACCCCGTAGACCGCAGCCCACCAGGCTTCGCTGTCATCGGGATTCTCCAGGCAAGAACACTGGAGTGGGTTGTCATTTCCTTCTCCAATGCATCAAAGTGAAAAGTGAAAGTGAAGTCGCTCAGTCGTGTCCGACTCTTAGCGACCCCATGGACGGCAACCTACCGGGTTCCTCCGTCCATGGGATTTGCCAGGCAAGAGTACTGGAGTGGGGTGCCATTGCCTTCTCCAATTGAGTGGTTAGTTCTATTATTTAATCATGTCACGTCCTCTCATATTATGTTTTATATATTTGGAAATGTTTTCTGTATCCTTGGCAGAAATAACAGTCCTTTATATGTATAGTGTTCTTATTTCACATTTGCATTTCTTTAATGGTAGTTTTTTGCCTTTATGCTTAGATTCGTTTTTAAAAATAGAAGTCATTTTCTTCCTTCTGTGGAAGCCATTTTTTTTTTCATTCAATTAACTACTGCTTCTTTTTCATAAGCATTCTGGAATCTTTTTATTGTTATATTTGATAGAAGTAAAACTTTACATAGTTTCTTTTTTACTTTTCAAGTATTGAGTCTTTACATTTTTCATTAATAGGCCTTTGCCTTTTTGAACTATAATTAAAGACCCAAATAAAACAATTAAAATTTTATTCTATATGTCTTATTTCATATCAGTCTTAGTCATCTCAGTCCAGTTCAGTCGCTCAGTCGTGTCCAACTCTTTGTGACCCCATGAATCACAGGGCACTAGGCCTCCCTGTCCATCACCAATTCCCAGAGTTCACTCAAACTCACTTCCATCGAGTCAGTGATGCCATCCAGCCATCTCATCCTCTGTTATCCCCTTCTCCTCCTGCCCCCAATCCCTCCCAGCATCAGAGTCTTTTCCAATGAGTCAGCTCTTCGCATGAGGTAGCCAAAGTATTGAAGTTTCAGCCTTAGCATCAGTCCTTCCAAAGAACACCCAGGGCTGATCTCCTTCAGAATGGACTTGTTGGATCTCCTTGCAGTCCAAGGGACTCAGTCTTATTAAATATCATTTAATACAATTAATTGAAACCTTTAGTCTCCACATGGTTTTTTCTTTCTTTGCACCATTTTTATTTTATGAATTGTCATCTCCTCAATATTTTTGTTTTTATTCTTTTTTTTATTTTTTAACTTTACAATATTGTATTGTTTTGCAATATATCAAAATGAATCCACCACAGGTATAAATGTGTTCCCCATCCTGAACCCTCCTCCCTCCTCCCTTCCCATACCATCCGTCTGGGTCATCCCAGTGCACCAGCCCCAAGCATCCAGTATCGTGCATCGAACCTGGACTGGCGACTTGTTTCCTTTATGATATTATACATGTTTCAATGCCATTCTCCCAAATCATCCCACCCTCTCCCTCTTCCACAGAGTCCAAAAGACTGTTCTATACATCAGTGTCTTTTTTGCTGTCTCGTATACAGGGTTATTGTTACCATCTTCCTAAATTCCTTATATATGCGTTAGTATACTGTATTGGTGTTTTTCTTTCTGGCTTACTTCACTCTGTATAATAGGCTCCGGTTTCATCCACCTCATTAGAACTGATTCAAATGTATTCTTTTGAATGGCTGAATAATACTCCATTGTGTACATGTACCACTTCTTTCTTATCCATTCATCTGCTGATGGACATCTAGGTTGCTTCCATGTCCTGGCTATTATAAACAGTGCTGTGAGGAACATTGGGGTAAACGTGTCTCTTTCCCTTCTGGTTTCCTCAGTGTGTATGCCCAGCAGTGGGATTGCTGGATCATAAGGCAGTTCTATTTCCAGTTTTTTAGGGAATCTCCACAGTGTTCTCCATAGTGGCTGTACTAGTTTGCATTCCCACCAACAGTGTAAGAGGGTTCTCTTTTCTCCACACCCTCTCTAGCATTTATTGCTTATAGACTTTTGTATCGCAGCCATTCTGAATGGCATGAAATGGTACCTCATAGTGGTTTTGATTTGCATTTATTTGATAATGAGTGATGTTGAGCATCTTTTCATATGTTTGTTAGCCATCTGTATGTCTTCTTTGGAGAAATGTCTATGTAGTTCTTTAGCCCATTTTTTGATTGGGTCATTTATTTTTCTGGAATTGAGCTGTAGGAGGTGCTTGTATATTTTTGAGGTTAGTTGTTTGTCAGTAGCTTCATTTGCTATTATTTTCTCCCATTCTGAAGGCTGTCTTTTCATCTTACTTATAGTTTCTTTTGTTGTGCAGAAGCTTTTAAGTTTTATTAGGTCCCATTTGTTTATTTTTGCTTTTATTTCCAATATTCTGGGAGGTGGGTCATAGAGGATCCTGCTGTGATTTATATCAGAGAGTGTTTTGCCTATGTTCTCCTCGAGGAGTTTTATAGTTTCTGGTTTTATGTTTAGATCTTTAATCCATTTTGAGTTTATTTTTGTGTGTGGTGTCAGAAAGTGTTCTAGTTTCATTCTTTTACAAGTGGTGGACCAGTTTTCCCAGCACCACCTGTGAACGAGATTGTCCTTAATCCATTGTATATTCTTGCCTCCTTTGTCAAAGATAAGGTGTCCGTATGTGCATGGACTTATCTCTGGGCTTTCTATTTTGTCCCATTGATCTATATTTCTGTCTTTGTGCCAGTACCATACTGTCTTGATGACTGTGGCTTTGTAGTAGAGCCTGAAGTCAGGCAGGTTGATTCCTCCAGTTCCATTCTTCTTTCTCAAGATTGCTTTGGCTATTCGAGGTTTTTTGTTTGTTTGTTTGGGTTTTTTTTTGTTGTTGTATTTCCATACAACTTATGAAATTATTTGTTCTAGCTCTGTGAAGAATATCGTTGGTAGCTTGATAGGGATTGCATTGAATCTATAGATTGCTTTGAGTAGTATACTCATTTTCACTATATTGATTCTTTCGATCCATGAACATGTTATATTTCTCCGTCTATTAGTGTCGTCTTTGATTTCTTTCAGCAGTGTTTTATAGTTTTCTAAATATAGGTCTTCAGTTTCTTTAGGTAGATATATTCCTAATATTTTATTCTTTTCGTTGCAATGGTGAATGGAATTGTTTCCTTAATTTCTCTTTCTATTTTCTCATTATTAGTGTATAGGAATGCAAGGGATTTCTGTGTGTTGATTTTATATCCTGAAACTTTACTATAGTCATTGATTAGCTATAGTAATTTTCTGGTGGAGTCTTTAGGGTTTTCTATGTAGGGGATCATGTCATCTGCAAACAGTGAGAGTTTTACTTCTTCTTTTCCAATTTGGATTCCTTTTATTTCTTTTTCTGCTCTGATTGCTGTGACCACAACTTCTAAAACTATGTTGAATAGTAATGGTGAGAGTGGGCACCCTTGTCTTGTTACTGACTTTAGGGGAAATGCTTTCAATTTTTCACCATTGAGGATAATGTTTGCTATGGGTTTATCATATATAGCTTTTATTATGTTGAGGTATGTTCCTTCTATTCCTGCTTTCTGGAGGGTTTTTATCATAAATGGATGTTGAATTTTGTCAACATCTGCATCTATTGAGATAACCATATGGCTTTTATTTTCCAATTTTTTAATGTGGTGTATTACATTGATTGATTTGCTGATATTGAGGAATCCTTATATCCCTGGGATAAAGCCCACTTGGTCATGGTGTATGATATTTTTAATGTGTTGCTGGATTCTGATTGCTAGAATTTTGTTAAGGATTTTTGCATCTATGTTCATCAGTGATATTGGCCTGTAGTTTTCTTTTTTTGTGGCATCTTTGTCAGGTTTTGGTATTAGGGTGATGGTGGCCTCATAGAATGAGTTTGGAAGTTTACCTTCCTCTGCAATTTTCTGGGAGAGTTTGAGTAGGATAGGTGTTAGCTCTTCTCTAAATTTTTGGTAGAATTCAGCTGTGAAGCCATCTGGACCTGGGCTTTTGTTTGCTGGAAAATTTCTCTTTACACTTTCCATTTCCGTGCTTCTGATGGGTCTGTTAAGATTTTCTATTTCTTCCTGGTTCAGTTTTGGAAAGTTGTACTTTTCTAGGAATGTGTCCATTTCTTCCATGTTGTCCATTTTATTGGCATATAATTGCTGATAGTAGTCTCTTACGTTCCTTTGTATTTCTGTGTTGTCTGTTGTGATCTCTCCATTTTAATTTCTAATTTTATTTATTTGATTTTTCTCCCTTTGTTTCTTGATGAGTCTGGCTAATGGTTTGTCAATTTTATTTATCCTTTCAAAGAACCAGCTTTTGGCTTTGTTTATTTTTGATATGGTCTCTTTTGTTTCTTTTGCATTTATTTCTGTCCTAATTTTTAAGATTTTTTTCCTTCTACTAACCCTGGGGTTCTTCATTTCTTCCTTTTCTAGTTGCTTTACGTGTAGAGTTAGGTTATTTATTTGACTTTTTTCTTGTTTCTTGAGGTGTGCCTGTATTGCTATGAACTTTCCCCTTAGGACTGCTTTTACAGTGTCCCACAGGTTTTGGGTTGTTGTGTTTTCATTTTAATTCTTTTCTATTCAAATTTTGATTTCTTTTTTGATTTCTTCTATGATTTGTTGGTTATTCAGCAGCGTGTTGTTCAGCCTCCATATGTTGGAATTTTTAATAGTTTTTCTCCTGTAATTGAGATCTAATCTTACTGCATTGTGGTCAGAAAAGATACTTGGAATGATTTCAATTTTTTTGAATTTACCAAGGCTAGACTTATGGCCCAGGATGTGATCTATCCTGGAGAAGGTTCCGTGTGCACTTGAGAAAAAGGTGAAATTCATTGTTTTGGCATGAAATGACCTGTAGATATCAATTAGGTCTAACTGGTCTATTGTATCATTTAAAGTTTGTGTTTCCTTGTTAATTTTCTGTTTAGTTGATCTATCCATAGGTGTGAGTGGGGTATTAAAGTCTCCCACTATTATTGTGTTATTGTTAATTTCTCCTTTCATATTTGTTAGCATTTGTCTTACATATTGTGGTGCTCCTATGTTGGGTGCATATATATTTATAATTGTTATATCTTCTTCTTGGATTGATCCTTTGATCATTATTTACTGACCTTATTTGTCTCTTTTCACAGCCTTTGTTTTAAAGTCTATTTTATCTGATATGAGTATTTCTACCCCTGCTTTCTTTTGGTCTCTATTTGCATGGAAAGTCTTTTTCTAGCCCTTCACTTTCAGTCTGTATGTGTTCCCTATTTTGAGGTGGGTCTCTTGTAGACAACATATGCAGGGGTCTTGTTTTTGTATCCATTCAGCCAGTCTTTGTCTTTTGGTTGGGGCATTCAACCCATTTACATTTAAGGTAATTATTGATAAGTATGATCCCGTTGCCATTTACTCTATTGTTTTGGGTTCAAATTTATACACCCTTTTTGTGTTTCCTGTCTAGAGAATATCTTTTAGTATTTGTTGGAGAGCTGGTTTGGTGGTGTTGAATTCTCTCAGCTTTTGCTTGTCTGTAAAGCTTTTGATTTCTCCTTCATACTTGAATGAGATCCTTGCTGGGTACAATAATCTGGGCTGTAGTTTATTTTCTTTCATCACTTTAAGTATGTCTTGCCATTCCTTCCTGGCTTCAAGAGTTTCTATTGAAAGGTCAGCTGTTATCCTTATGGGAATTCCCTTGTGTGTTATTTGTTGTTTTTCCCTTGCTGCTTTTAATATTTATTCTTTGTGTTTCAACTATTATCTCCTCAAGTATTTTCTCATGGTCTTTCTTTTTGTCTTCTTCTTCTGGGACTCCTATGAATCAAATGTTGGAGCATTTAATATTGTCCTGGAGGTCTCTGAGATTGTCCTCATTTCTTTTAATTCGTTTTTCTTTTTTCCTCTCTGATTCATTTGTTTCTACCATTCTGTCTTCTAATTCACTAATCCTATTTTCTGCCTCTGTTATTCTACTATTTGTTGCCAACAGAGTGTTTTTGATCTCATTTACTGCATTATTCATTATATATTGACTCTTTTTTTTATTTCTTCTAGGTCCTTGTTGAACCTTTCTTGCATCTTCTCAATCCTCTTCTCCAGGCTATTTATCTGTGATTCCATTTTGATTTCAAGATTTTGGATCAATTTCACTATCATTATTCGGAATTCTTTATCAGGTAGATTCCCTATCTCTTCATCTTTTGTTTGGTTTGTGGGCATTTATCCTGTTCCTTTACCTGCTGGGTATTCCTCTGTCTCTTCTCTTTGTTTATATTGCTGATTTTGGGGTGTCCTTTCTGTATTCTGGCAGTTTGTGGAATTCTGTTTATTGTGGAGCTTCCTCACTGTGTGTGGGTTTGTACAGGTGGCTTGTCAAGGTTTCTTGGTTAGGGAAGCTTGGGTCAGTGTTCTGGTGGGTGGAGCTGGATTTCCTCTCTCTGGAGTGCAATGAAGTGTCCAGTAATGAGTTATGAGATGTTTATGGTTTTGGAGTAACTTTGGGCAGCCTGTGTATTGGAGCTCAGGGCTGTGTTCCTGTGTTGCTGGAGAATTTGCTTGGTATGTCTTGCCCTGGAACTTGTTGGCTCTTGTGTGGTGCTGGGTTTCAGTGTAGGTATGGAGGCCTTTGATGAGCTCCTGTAAGTTAATATTCCCTGGAGTCAGGAGTTCCCTGGAGTCAGGGTTTGGACTTAAGCCTCCTGCTTCCAGTTATCAGTCTTATTTTTACAGTAGTCTCAAAACTTCTCCTTCTGTACAGCACCATCAATAAAACCTCTAGGTTAAAGATGAAAAGTTTCTCCACCATGAGGTTCACAGTGTTACATGGAGAAGAGAAGAGGGAGGAGGGAGTTAGAGGTGACCCGAATGAGATGAGGTGGAATCAGTAGAGGAGTAAGTGGGCTAGCCAGTAATCACTTCCTTGTGTGCACTCCACAACTAGACCACTCAGAGATGTTCACGGAGTTATGCAGAGAAGAGAAGGGGAAGAAAGGAGGCAGAGGTGGCCAGGAGGATAAAAGGAGGGAATGAAAAGAAGAGAGACAGATCCAGCCAGTAATCAGTTCCCTAAGTGTTCTCCACCGTCTGGAACACACAGAAATTCACAGAGTTGGGTAGAGTAGAGAGGGAGGAGACACAGGCAACCTGGTGGGGAAAGAGGAGAGTCCAAAGGGGGAGAGAGCAGTCAAACCAGTAATTTCTCTCCCACGTAAAAAATGGGTACTGAAGATTGGGTTCTTAAAGGTACAAAATTGGTAACAAATACCTAAAAGCAAAAATTAAAAATCTCAAGTAGAGTTTGGAATTTCAAAAATATAATGTTAAAGAAAGGAAGAAGGAAAAGAACGAGAGAAAAAGAAAAGAAAAAAAAATTCACAAAAATTATAAAGAAAATATAGGTACAAAATTGATTACAAATACCAAAAAACATAAATTAAAAATCTAGAGTAGATTTTGGAATTTGAGAAATACAATGTTAAAGAAAAGAAAAAGGGAAAGAAAGAAAAAAAAGTCACAAAAATTATTTTAAAAAATATAGGTACAAAATTAATAACAAATATCAAAAAGCTAAAATTAAAAATCTAGAGTAGAGTTTGGAATTTCAAAAATACAATGTTAAAGAAAAGAAGAAAAAAAAAGAAAGAGAAAAAGAAAAAAAAAACAAGATTACAAAAATTATAAAGAATATATATATGAAGTTTGCTTTAAAAAAATAGGGTCTTTTTTTTTTTTTTTTTGCAAAGTAATAGTAGGTTATAAAAGTGAAAATTAAAGGAGTAATATAGGTCTGAAAAATTTTTTTTTAATTAAAGAAAGAAAGAATGATTGTAAAAATAGTAAAAATATATCTAGGACTTTCTCTGGTGTTGTGGGGTCAGTTCATTTTCGGCTAGTTCCTTGGTCCGGCTTATATTTCTCAAGATCTATAGGCCCCTTCCTATGTAGTCCGTACTAACGACAGGGTTTAAATCTATTGCCTGTCGGTTCCAAGGTGGTTCCCTCTGTTATAGGTTCTTCTGTTTGCTGGTCTCTTCAATGTCTGATTTCCACCCTGATACAAAGGGGGCGGTGGTGGACACTTCTTTTTTTTAGGCTCACTTGTTCAGTTGCGCTGTGGGGAGGGAGGGACGTTGCAAACAAATAACACTGGCATGTGATTGCAGTGCCTCAGCCACACTGGGCCTGCCCCCGCTCATGGCACCTGTAGCCTCCCTGCCCATACTGCTCAGGCTCTAGGTTGCTCCGCAGGGAACCATCCGAGGCTGGCCCTGGGCTGCTGCGCCTCCCAGGTCTAAGCTGCTCAGGTTCAGGCACTCGGGTAGTCCTCAGAGGCGCAGACCTGGTTGGGCCTGCGTTTTGTGCCCTTCTCAGGTCCAAGCAGCTCAGGTGATGAGGTGTTTGGCAAGCACAGTTGCTGCGACTTATCGCCTCCCTGCCGCTCGGTTTTCTGGGTGTACAACCGGCGCACCTTCTCAGGCAGATGTTGACCGTCCAGAACCCCAAGAAGTCTTAGTTAGCAAAGAAGCCTGCGTACTGTTTTGTAGATATCTCTCTGGGGCTGCAATTGCCCCCTTCTGGCTCTGGCTGCCTGTCACCGGAGGGGGATGATCTGCAGCCGGCTATCTCTGTTCAGTCCTTTGTGCCGTGCATGGGCCTGGCAGTGTCTTAGGTTAGGGCTGGCTTTTCACGTGGTAGTTATCCCACAGTCTGCTTTGCTAGCCCAAATCAGTTTGCTCAGGTAGTGCTCGGGGCATTCAGGCCAGATCGTTACTCTAAGCGATGCAGCCCGCGCCTCCCTGCCCAGACCCCGCTTGCTAGTGGCAGGTGCAGGCGTCTGTGCTGCTTCTCTGCTGGGGGAGTTACCATTGGGCTTGTAATCTGTGGGTTTTAAAAGTTTATTTAGTTTTCCTCCCTGTTATATTGCCCTCTGTGCTTCCAAGGCTCGGCACAGACTCGGCAGTGAGAGTGTTTCCTGGTGTTTGGAAACTTCTCTCTTTTTTTTTTTAATTTAATTTTATTTTTAAACTTTACAATATTGTATTAGTTTTGCCAAATATCAAAATGAATCCGCCACAGGTATACATGTGCCCCCCATCCTGAACCCTCCTCCCTCCTCCCTCCCCATACCATCCCTCTGGGTCGTCCCAGTGCACTAGCCCCAAGCATCCAGTATCGTGCATCGAACCTGGACTGGCAACTCGTTTCATACATGATATTTTACATGTTTCAATGCCATTCTCCCAAATCTTCCCACCCTCTCCCTCTCCCACAGAGTCCATAAGACTGTTCTATACATCAGTGTCTCTTTTGCTGTCTCATACACAGGGTTATTGGAAACTTCTCTTTTTAAGACTTCCTTCCTGGGACGGAGCTCCATCCCTCCCTCTTTTGTCTCTTTTTTTGTCCTTTATATTTTTTCGTACCTCCTTTCAAAGACAATGGGTTGATTTTCTGGGTGCCTGATATCCTCTGCTGGCATTCAGAAGTTGTTTTGTGGAATGTTCTTTTGATGAATTTGTGGTGGAGAAAGTGGTCTCCCTGTCCTATTCCTCCATCATCTTAGCTCCTCCCCCAATATTTTTTCTATATAAGTGTACACACTTTAAAACACAAAACTTAATAAAATATGAGGCCTCTGTTCATTTGAATAATAAACCATAAAAGAAAAAGCTTATTGCAATCATATAGATGCATAAATGTGATATACTGTCCTCAGAGATAAATCATATGTTAAAAGGATATATTATCTTGGCCTCTGTAGGATTTTATGGAATCTGGTGTGGAGAAGCCTCTGCATGTTGGACTAGCAACAGAATCAGGTCTAGACTGTGCCCATAGCTATTGTAAATAGTGCTGCTATAAACATTGGAGTACACTGTCTTCTTAAATTATGGTTTTCTCAGGGCATATGCCCAGTAGTGGGATTATTGGGTCAACTGGTAATGTTATTCTTAGTTTTTAAGCAATCTCCATACTGTTCCCCATCACAATATTATAAAGCAATTATACTCCAAGTCAAATAACTTTAAAAAATAAAAATAAACAAAAATAGAAACACTTCCATGCTGCCATGAATTTATTTTGACTATGTAGAGAAGGCATGCCTTGTACATTGTTTTACATGCCTTTTACATTGCATATTGCAGTATATGCAAATATAGAAATAAACACATATGTACATACACAGACAGATATACTAACATAGAAGGGACCGAACAAAGAGAACCCTGGTATGATTTTGTCTGTATCCTTTCTCTGAAGGATGCTCTTTGATAAGTTATTTTGTGTTTTATTTAATCTATTAGATTTAATTCTTAGGAAAGATAGTTTAATTCCCTAGTAGGTCCTCACCTCAGAATATGGAAAATATTCGTTTTGTGTGTCCTCCATACCTATTTTAGCATTTCCCTGCCTCTGTTCATCCTTTCATCATCTTTCAGCCTTGGCAATTTTGTGGGACCATAATCTTTCAAGTTCAAGTGATATATATTTATTCATCTACCATTTCCAACTAAGTCTGGCGTGGGTGGGGTCAGAATTGCAGTGAGTAAGTATAGCATCATTACACGTGTCAAGATATTCACAGCATAGGAAAATAACAAAGAATTAGAAGTAGACGTTGATGGCTTATACAACTAAATTAAGTGTGTGAGGAAATGTCTCTTTCCTTTAGAATTATTAATTTAAAAAATGGCTCATGAAAGAGCTTCCTACAAGCAATGTGAAAGTGTAGATGAAGTTTTTGAAGACAAAGGAGGCGTGAACATTTCCAAGTAAGAAAGTTAATAAGACTTGAAAAAAAGGAAGAAGTATTATAGTGACTCTGAGCATTAAAGCTTTCACATCTGGTGAAACAGTCAAGTTCAATGTTTACCAGATCTATGTGGTCAAGAGCAGGGCAATATGAATGTGAAGTTTACAGAAAGCACACAAGGTGAGCATCCTTTTAGGCTACAGAATTTTGGCTTCATTCTCCAGTGGTGATTCGCTATTCTGAATTATGTGTTTATTCATTTTGCTCATTTTCCTACTTCATTCAGTAAACTATCTTTGCATCATAAGGACATCAGTCCTTTTCTTTTGAATAAATTGATATTTTTCTGCTTTACTGATTATTCTGGGCATCATGGGGCTTCTTTGGTGGCTTGGTGGTAAAAGATCCTCCTGTAAGGCAGGAGATGCAGGAAACACTGGCTCAATCGCTGGGTAGGGAAGATCCCCAGAGAAGGAAATGGCAACCTGCTCCAGTATTCTGGAAAATCCCATGGACAGGGCAATAACAGAAGTTGTAGTACTCCCCAAACTAAAGAAGCTTTCTCCTCATCTCCTTCTCTCAGAGACCACCTAAGTTTATTAGGTTATTTTTCTCCCTCATGTCTATTTCTTTCCTACAACTATGCTTTTTGAACTGTTTTAAATGTTTCATCAAATAAAGAGGGAAAATAGTCCTATTAAAATGGAGAGCCATGTTTCACTGTCCATAGAAAACTTAATAACTGGAATTTGGGTACTACTTCCCCATAACTGAGGTTATAGATAATCTGGTTTTGACAGCTCACCTTGTATTATTTCTGTTCTAATTTTGCAGCTGAAGTTGAGAAGATGCTGTGTGTGTTTGTGTCTGTGTGTGTGTCTGTGTGTGTGTGTGTGTGTGTTGTGAGGTATGAGAGTTCTTATGGCAGGAGGAGCTGAACTCATATACACAAATTATTCTCATTAAAATACAGACAGCAGAGAGTAACATGGAAACTTACACTGCCATATGTAAAATAGACAGCCAATGGGAATTTGCTATATGACTCAGGGAACTCAAACAAAGCCTTTGTAACAATCTAGAGGGGTAGGATGGGGAGGGAGATGGGAGGGAGGTTCAAGAAGGAGGGGACATATGTATATGTATGGCATCATGTTATTTGGCAGAAAACAACAAAATTCTGTAAAGCTATTACCCTTCAATTAAATACAAAATCAGAATGATGGCCATCATAAGATTAGAGCAAAAATATATTAAATAAAATCAATAAAATTTATAATGCACAAGAACAACATGTGAATGATGGACTCCCTGTATCTTCATTCCTTAGCACTCTGCCCTATTTCTCATCACTCTCCCTCTTGGTCATTTCCCCTTGACATGCAAACTTCCACTTGAGCCTTGAGTATCAGAAACTTCCACTTGAGCCTTGACTATCAGACCCTTCCTCAGGGTCTTTGCACTGGCCCTTCATCCTTCCAGGCCCACATTTCCTGAGATAACCTTGACACCCCAGACCCTCTTCCTTGATATCTCTGTTCAAATGTTATGTTGTTTGCCAGCCTACCTGAACACCCAGTAAAATATAACACCTTTACTACTACCTTCTATATACCTTCTCTACTTTTCTTCATTTGACATTTTATTATATTTCTACTTGTTTACATTCTTTCTCCATCATTGAACTGTAGGGACTTGTGACTCTCAGCATACTCTGCTTATTCAGGAGATGGTGAGTACTCAATATATAGCCTCAATACTTTGTCAGAATCCCTCATTCAAAGTTTACAATACATGACCTCTTGGTGAAAAGACAGAGATGAACAGGAATTTGTAATCAGAGGATGTCCCAAAAAGGAAAAGTTTCACACCAAAACTGTAGGTGTGGATTTCTTGACCGCAAAATATAAATTATACATTTTAAATTATACCAGTAAGGTCTATTTTTGTTAAATCAGTCTTATTATTATTTTTATTGCTAGGTAGAGCCCTGCACTACATGGAATCGGGAAACGATACACAAATTTCAGAATTTCTTCTTCTGGGATTTTCAGAGGAACCAGAACTGCAGCCCTACATATTTGGGCTTTTCCTCTTCATGTACCTGATCACTGTGTTTGGAAACCTGCTCATCTTTCTGGCTGTGAGCTCAGACTCCAAACTCCACACCCCCATGTACTTCTTCCTTTCTAACCTGTCCTTTGTAGACATCTGCTTCACTTCCACCACCATCCCAAAGATGCTGTGGAACATCCAGAGGCAGAGCAAACATATAAGTTATGCAGGCTGTATTAGCCAGATACACTTTTTCCTACTCTTTGCAGGGCTGGATAACTTTCTCTTGACTGTGATGGCCTATGACCGCTACCTGGCCATATGTTACCCTCTGCACTACACAGTCATGATGAACCCCTGGCACTGTGGACTGCTCCTTCTGGTGTCCTGGGTGATGAGTGCTCTGAATTCCCTGTTACAAAGCTTAATGATACTGTGGTTGTCCTTCTGCACAGGCTTGGAAATCCCTCACTTTTTCTGTGAACTCAATCAGGTTGTCCAATGTGCCTGTTCTGACACCTTTCTTAATGACATAGTAATATATTTTGCAGCTGCAATCCTGGGTGGTGGTGCATTCACTGGAATCATTTATTCATACTCTAAGATAATCTCCTGCATACAAAGAATTTCATCAACTCAGGGGAAGTATAAAGCATTTTCCACCTGTGCATCTCACCTCTCGGTTGTTGCCTTATTTTATTGTACAGTCTTATCTGTGTACCTTAGCCCTGCTTCTACCCACAGCTCACAGTCAAATATAACAGCTTCAGTGATGTATACAGTGGTCACACCCATGCTGAACCCTTTCATCTACAGTCTGCAGAATAAAGACATAAAAAGGGCTCTGAGAAGATTCATTGGGATGGCATCTCTAAAAATGCCAACTTACCTCTGGTTGAAGAAGTGTAAATGATTGCCAGGCTAAAGAAACTGGAGTAAGAAATCACTATTTTTTTGACCAGATTGTAGGTGTAGATGATGCTTTTTCTATTATTTCCTGGTATTTCCTTTGCTTTGACCTTAACTTCTATCTACACTTAAGAGATTCAATTTTTTAAGATTTCCACTATAACATATAAAATATTTTTCTGCTTTCACACAGTCAGAGAATAATAAATAAATGATCATGCTATCTGGCTATTAGTCATTTATTAATGATATAGACAGGTGCAGATTAGTTGGCATTAATGGTGGAAGTTAGATTGGGCAAAAAAATAGATAAGGATTTTTTCCAAGCAGAGGAAGTGCCCAGGGGTTTATAAAACATGGCGGATTCATGTTGATATATGGCAAAACCAATACAATATTGTAAAGTAATTAGCCTCCAATTAAATAATTTATTTAATTTTAATTAATTTAATTAAAATTAAATTTAATTTAAAATTTTAATTTAATTTATTTATCTATAAAAAAATAAATAAGGATGACCTGAAAAAAAATTCAAATCCACCACATGTAGAAGAAAAACTAGTTCTTTCTTAATGAGAAAAGGAAGCAAAATTTAGCAGACATGCAGGACCTTACCTATGGAGCAGAATTTGGTTGCCAACTAACTGAGTGCATCAACTAGGTAAGAATGGGCTAATTTGAAGTAATTGATAGGACAAGGAGTAGAATTGTGATGGATGCCTGATCAAAAGTGTGTGGTCTTGGTGGGAAGGAAATGAAACCAGGAGGTGACTAATGAATTGAGAATGAAAGGAAGACTTGAAAGCCCTGAATTTTTGCTGGACAGATGGTTGGATGGCATCACCAACTCAATGTACATACGTTTGAGCAAAATGACCTTCCTTTCAAAATCTTTCCATACACTAGGATTGTAATGTCTCCTTCCCTTCATCCCTCCCTCCCTTTCTTCCTTCCTTCTTTCCTGAGTTCTTTTCTTCCCACCATTCTTCTGTTGTTTTTTTTTAACCCCACAATGACTATTTCTTGTCTTCTGTATTGTCATACCTTAAACACCATCTTCCCCCATCTATATGTAAACAGATACCCTTGACTCCTAACTCACTGAGAAATCAGAAGAACTTAGAAACAATTTTCCAAAGGGATGCACCTCCATAACAATCCACCCACCAACTCTACCACTAAAATCTCTGCCTTCCTACTTGTCACTCTAAACACTGCTGCTATGAAAGCCTATATATATATATATATATATATATATAATCTCATCAGCTCAAGGGAAGTATAAAGCATTTTCCACCAATGCATCTCACCTCTCAACTGTCTCATTCTTTTGTACAAGCCTAGGAGTGTACCTTAGCTCTGCTGCTACTCCCAGCTCAAGTATACTGCCTTGGTGATGCACACTCTGGTCACATCCATGCTGAAACCTTTCATCTACAGTCTGAGAAACAAAGACATAAAGGGGGCTCTGCAAACACTTTTTGTGGTGGTGAGTCCAAAAAAGCCATTTATACTGGATTTGAAGAAATGCCCATGACTACAGAGCTCAAAGTTTGAGAGTCAGTAGTTGTGATTTTTTAATCAGATTGTAGATGTAGAAGTTGCCTTTTTATTTGTTTCCTGGAATTTTTATTTTTTTCAGCTGCTCTGTACAATGTAATTACCTCATCATCAATGAAAATATCCAAAGGCTTTCTCTTCTTTTTCTTTCCTCCTGTGTCCCTTCTTTTTTCTTAAACTTTGATATGAAATGTTGGAAATTCCCATGTATCTCATGGAACTGCCATAATTTGTTAAGAATCATTTCTTCTTAAATGACAAATATCACCCCATGTAATATGTCTTCAGTTTTACTAAAAAGACTAGTCATGAGTTACCACTCTATTGGGGGAAAAAAAAAAAACCTAAGCTTGGAAACTTGGTCGTGTTTATAACATTACAGAGAGGAAAAACCTGAGACTACAGTTGTTGTACATCTATGTCCATTGTTCCTTTTTAATATCACTGTCTGAATATGTGTTCCTGATAATGAGGACTTTAATGTACTAGTGTCTTTTTTTTTTTTATAATAAGCCATTGAGTTTTATTCTCCTAAATAGGATTCTGTTTTCTTAGCAGGCTCTATATCCACACTGAATACCATAGTTACTGGAAAAAACTGATTATCAAATACATGTCTGACAGTTTCAGTCTATACAGAAACAGAAACCATAATAAACAGATTGACTTAATATGACCTTCAAGTCAGAGAAGACACTGAAAATCATGAAACAAACTTTAAATTATATTTTGTAATATTATGCATGTCATTCCTTTTCAAACTATACATCTACTCAATAAATTAAGGAAAACCTCCTTACCCATAGGTAGAGACAGTAAGAAATAGAGGTATTAGCATAATATATAGGAAGCAGAGACTACTGAGAAGGGAATATACAAGAATTTCACAAACTAATAAACAGGCGGTTCATCTCCTAGACTATATGCGGAGACATTCACAACATCCATAGTTTTATCCATTTATGAATGAAATTTGCATACTATAAATGAATGTATGTTTCAGGGTCTATATTTCAGATTCAGTTGTAATTTTTTGTCTAGATAGTTCATTAAAGATTAAAAATGTTTTTAAATTGTAAGAAAAATTTTGAAAATAGTATGGAACATCAGTGTCAATGTATAAGATGATTTCTTCATTGAGGTGAAGGACTGATGAAACTGTTTTATATTTTCTTATTGAGTCATCTTATTCTTCCTGCTTGAAAACTTGTAGTGATGCCTACAACCATTATTTTCCCCACTGTTCTACATAAAAACCTAAATCATTCTAAATATTGTCATAAACAAAATGAGCAGTAAATGATATTATCCACTTCATATCTCCCATATGATACAATAGAATTCCTTCAGTTTGCATAATCAGGATTCATGAAAGAACTCGAATTTCTGCCTACTCAAATCGTTCAGGGTCAACAGATTTTTGTGTACAAATATGTATGTCCTTGCAAGCTCTCCTTGGTATCTGGATAGGAATATCAATGAAGTCACTTTTTAATGCAGTTCTGTAGGCTATCAAGATGCCCAAGTGGTCTAAGGCATCAGACTCAAGCTAATACAATTTTGTGAAGAAAAAAAAAAAAAAAAACGAGTAACAAAGTAATCAGAAATGCTGTCTCCAAATGTCAGAACACGGTTTAACAAAAAAGACTGGATATGCGTATGTATAACTGACTCACTTTGCTGCACACCTGAAACTAACACAATATTGTAAATTAACTGTATTCCAATAAAACATTTTTTAAAAGAAACAGTAGATTCCCACTTCATTCACTTTGATTATTATATTTTTTAGTGGGTTGCATTATCAGCCATCCCAAAATAAAATGGTAAAACATAATGTGCATGCATGCTAAGTCACTTTAGTCGTGTCTGACTCTTTGTGACCCCATGGACTGTAGCCCACCAGGCTCCTCTGTACATGGAATTCTCCAGGGAAGAATACTGGAGTGAGTTGCCATGCCTTCCTCCAGGGCATCTTCCTGATCCAGGGATTAAACTGGTGTCTCTTATGTCTCCTGCATTGGCAGCCAAGTTCTTTACCACTAGCACCACCTGGGAAGCCCCAAAATATAAGTATTCATTATTTAATGGGATGGTATGGTTTGGAATTTTTCCAAGCTCTGTTAGTTTCCTCATGAGCCTGTAATTAGCTGTCTATCTTTACATAGGGTTTCTAAGGCTCATCTGTGCCTGTCTATAGTGCTCTTCCATCTTAAACTAAATTATAGTTAGTTTGTTCATTTCTATATCTAGTTAATCTAGTTTACAGGGGAAAAAATGATTTTATCATATGTACATTGCCTTAATTTATTCCACTGCTCCTATGGTCATACATAACACTTTACTTTCTTCCCAGTTAGAAGACATATCATCCACACTTGTTCAGTGTAGCTCAGCTACCTGTATTCAATCTGACCCTGAGTCATGCATCTTTAGATTTTTTTCCCCTTTAACTAATTAGAGTATGCCATGCAATAAACTGGAGAAGGAAATGGCAACCCACTCCAGTACTCTTGCCTGGAAAATCCTATGGATGGAGGAGCCTGGTAGGCTGCAGTCCATGGTATCACAAAGAGTTGGACAGGACTGAGCGACTTCACTTTCACTTTTTACTTTCATGCTTTGGAGAAGGAAATGGCAACCCACTCCAGTGTTCTTGCCTGGAGAATCCCAGAGTCAGGGGAGCTTGGTGGGCTGCCGTCAGTGGGGTCGCACAGAGTCGGACATGACTGAAGTGACTTAGCAGCAGCAGAAGGAGCAGCAGCAGCAGCAGTAATAGAGGTGGAGAAGGCGATGGCACCCCACTCCAGTACTCTTGCCTGGAAAATCCCATGAATGGAGGAGCCTGGTAGGCTGCAGTCCAAGGGGTCGCTAAGAGTCAGACACAACTGAGTGACTTCACTTTGACTTTTCACTTGCATGCTTTGGAGAAGGAAATGGCAACCCACTCCAGTATTCTTGCCTAGAGAATCCCAGGGGTGGGGGAGCCTGGTGGTCTGCCGTCTATGGGGTCGCACAGAGTCGGACACGACTGAAGTGACTTAGCAGCAGTAATAGAGGAAGTACAGGGACTTTCCCAGGGTGACATCAAAACAAGATGGCACTGTAGGAAATCCTATACCTGTCCGCTCCCAGAAACATCAAATTGAAGAACTATCCATTCACCAGAATACCTTCATACAAGCAAAGCATTTCAAGTGAGGCATTACAGCACCTTGATAAAGGAAACTTCTATTTTTTAAGATGCATTGAATAGAATAGGAAGGACAATTTCACATTATCCTTGCCACTCCTACCCCAAATCTAGGCATCCCAGGACGAAGAGAGAAACATCCAAGTGGGGGAAAGACAAGTGAAAGAGGTATTTGACTTCACTTCATACTCCAGTGCCATGTCTTTAGTAGTGTCAGTCTAGCCCTTGTGGTCTAGACCTCAAACCAGTTCCTGCAAACACAAGATCTGAACTTACTGGAGCACCAGGCTATTCCTCATGCTTTCAGTGTCCATGCAAGCTCCAGTAGACAGTTTATGCCATCTCCTTCAGACACAGGCTTGTGGCTCATCTAAGCATCAAGGCTGGCCCCTGAGACCCAACATCCAGGCCTGACATGGAACCAACCCACCATATGGTCCCCATTCTCTAGGAAATCTCCCTCAAACTAAAGATCTCAACCTTCACCAGAATGAAACCAAACTCTAGCGATTGAAATGTCAAGCCCAAAGCAGGAGTCCCTGGCACCTGGTTGGCAACTTTGGACGAAATTTTCATTCCTGATCATAGAACTACATGTCGTGCTCACCACCACAGACTCAAGCAGGTGATTTCAAGATCCAGCCCTTGCTTGTATGGTCTCAGACATTGGACAGGCCACAGGGACCTGAGAATTAGGCAACTTGATTACTCAGACCCCAGGCCTGCCCACCCAAGGTCTCCAGAAGCACTTCCACCTTTGAACATCATCAGGGAACTCACTCAGTATCTTTTGTAGGATGACTGCAGAAGGACTTGGGCTACTATTATGAGGAAATTTTTTTTTAAATCTGTTTTCTACAGTGGATGCACCAATTTACATTCCCACTAACAGTGTAAAGAGGGTTCCCTTTCCTCCAGACCCTCTCCAGAATTTGTTATTAGCTGACTTTTTAAAGATGACATTTCTGACCAGTTTGATGTTGTACCTCATTGTTGTTTTGATTTGCATTTCTATAACACTTAGAGATGATGAGCCTCTTTTTATGTGCCTATTGGCCATCCTTTGGAGACATGTGGATTTATGTCTTCTGTGCATTTTTCAATTGAGTTTTTTTATTTAATTTGCATGTTTTTGAAATGAACCCCTTGTTAGTCACATCATTTGCAAATATTTTATCCCTGTCCATAGGCTGTCTTTTCTATTTATTTATGGCTGCCTTTGGAAGCAAAAGCTTATAAGTTTGATTAAGTCACACTGGTTTATTTTTGCTTTTATATCTATTGTCTTGGAAAACTGACCTAAGAAAACATTGCTATGATTTATGTTGTAAAATGTTTTGCCTGTGATCTTTTTTAGAAGGTTCATGGTGTCTTCACTTTTATTTAAGTTTCTAAGCCATTTTGAGTTTATTTTTGTGTATAGTGTAAAGATATGCTTTTGCTTCATTGATTTACATGTGGTTGTTCCAGATATCTCAACATCACTTGCCAAAGAGACTGTCTTTTTCCCATTGTTTCCTTTTTCAAAATTTAAGTGTCCATAGGTCTGTGGTTTTATCTCTGGGCTACTGTGTTATATTGATCCACATGCCTGATTTTTGCCAATAGCACAGTTTTGATAACTATAGCTTTATAGTATTGTCTGAATGTGGGAGGGTTTTGTCTTCTGCTTTGTTCTTTTGTCCTCAGGATTTCTTTGTCAACTGTGGGTCTTTCATGGTTCCATATATATTGTTGGATTATTTTTTATAGTTCTATGAAAAATGTCATGGGTATTTTGATAGGGATTACCATAAAACTGTAGATTGCTTTGGGTAGGTATGTCCATTTAACAATATTAATTCTTCCATTCCAAAAGCATGAAATAATTTTCAATTTTTTAAACCATTTTTGTTGCTGTTCAGTTACCTAGTCATGTTTTACTCTTCATGACTCATGAACTGCAGCACACCAGGTTTCCCTGTCCCTCCCCATCTCTGGTTGTTTGCTCAAGTTCATGTCCATTAAATTAGTGATGCTATCCAACCATCTCATTCTCTGCCACCCTCTTCTCCTCCTGCCTACAATCTTTGCCAGACTGATGTCTCTTTTCCAATATTGAATCATTTTAAATTTCCTTTCTTAATGCTTTGTAGTTTTCAGTATATACGTCTTTTGCCTCTTTGGTGAGGTATTTTCCTGAGTACTTTTTAAATGAAATTACCTGTTTACATTCCCTTTCTGAGATTTCACTGTTAGTGTAAAGAAATGTGACTGATTTACGTATGATAATTTTGTATCCTGTTACCTTGATGAATCTGTTCATCAGTTCTACTAGTTTTTGTATGGAATATTTAGAATTTCATGTGTGTATAGAGCATCATGTTCTCTGTATTTAATGACAACATTACCTCTTCCTTGGAAATCTGAATACATTTTATTTTTTTTTCTTGTCTTCCAATTCTATATTAAAGAAAAACGGTGAGAGTGGGAATCATAGTCTTGGTCTAGATTCTAGTGGAAAGTCATTCAGCTTTTCAATGTTGAGTATTATATCAGTTTTGCAATTATCATAAGTAGTTTTTATTATGTTGAGATATGTTACCTATATGGCATTCCTACTGATTTAGATGGTAAAGAATCTGCCTGAAATGTGGGAGACCCAGGTTTGATCCCTGGATCAGGAAGATGCCCAGGAAAAAGGAATGGCTATCTGTTCCAGTGTTCTTGCCTAGAGAATTCTATTGACAGAGGAGTCTGGTGGGCTACAGTCCATGGGATTGCAAAGAGTTGGACATGACTAAGCACTAACATTTTCCCTATATATTTACTTTAATAAAGGTTTTTATTATGAAAAGATGATGAATTTTATCAGCACTTTTTCATTTTCCTATTATGATTTTTATCATTTCCTTCCTTTCATTATTTTCTTCCTTCCAACTTTGGGCTCTTTGCTCTTCTTTTGCTACTTCCTTTAGACGTAAAGTTAAATAGTTTGTTAGATATCTTTCTTGTTTCTTGAGTAGGTATGCATTACTATGAACTTCCCTCTTGTTAAAACTGTTGCTTTGTCTCAGAGGTTAAAATATGTCATATTTTTATTTTCATTTCTCTTCAGTGTTTTTTTTATGATTCTTTTGATTTCTTAATTGACTCAATATTGTTCAGTAGATCATGTTTAGCTTGCAGATATTTGTGATTTTCCAGCTTTTTTCTAATAGTCCATTTGTAGTTTCATGCCATTATAATCAGAAAAATGCTTAATATAATTTCAGTCTTCTAAATTTATTGAGATTTGTATTGTGTCCCAACATATGGTCTATTCTTGAGAATGTTACATGTGCACTTGTGAAAAATGTATATTCTGCTGCATTCCATTTGAATGGAATCTTGCTACTCAAAGAGTGGTCCACAGACTAAGACCTGTAGTATCAACACCAGCAGAAGGTTTCTTTGATTTTCAGAATCTCTGGGCCTATGAGAACCTGGTGAATCCCAATCTGCATCAGAACTACAATTCTGCATGATTCCTATGGACAATGAAGTTGAGGAAATGCTGGTCTGGAAGCGGTTTTCTCATCATCTCAAGTTAACAGTTGGACTCCATAATTATTTGTATTGAGTACTGTAGGTGTCTAGCAGTATTATTTCAGATATTGACAAATATCTCCCAATGGAAAATTATCTCTGTTTGAGAACCAGTAGCCTATGGTTGAAACATGGTGCATCCTGATGGAATTCTGACCAAAACCCTTTCCTGGAGGAGGAGCCAAGATGGCGGAGGAGTAGGATGGGGAGAACACTTTCTCCCCCACAAATTCATCAAAAGAGCATTTAAACGTCGAGTAAATTCCACAAAACAACTTCTGAATGCCGGCAGAGGACATCAGGCACCCAGAAAAGCAACCCAACTCTTTGAAAGGAGGTAGGAAAAAAATATAAAAGACAAAAAAAGAGACAAAAGAGGGAGGGACGGAGTTCCTTCCCGGGAAGGGAGTCTTAAAAAGAGAGAAGTTTCCAAACACCAGGAAACCTTCTCACTGCCGAATCTGTGCCGAGCTTTGGAAGCACAGAGGGCAACATAAAAGAGAGAAAATAAATAAATAAACAATTAAAAATCTCAGATTGTGAGCCCTATGGTAACTCCCCCAGCGGAGAAGCAGTGCAGACGCCTGCACATGGCATTAGCAAGCGGGGGCTGGGCAGGGAAGCGGGGCGTGGGCTGTGTCCCTTCCAGTAAGAATCGGCCCGAATGTCCTGAGTGCTATCTGAGTGAAATAATTTGGGCGAGCAAAATAATTTGGGCTAGCAAACCAGACTGTGGGATATCTACCACGCGAAAAGCCAGCCCTAACCTAAGACACCGCCAGGCCCGCGCACAGAACAAAGGACTGAACAGAGATGGCCGGTTGCAGACCTTCCCCCTCTGGTGACAGGCAGCCAGAGCCGTAAGGGGGCAATTGCAGCCCAAGAGAGACACTATCTATAAAACTGTAAGCAGGCTTCTTTGCTAACTAAAACTTCTTGGGGGTCTGGACGGTCATCATCTCTTGAGAAGGTGCGCCGGTTTTACACCCAGATAACCGAGTGGTGGGGAGGCGATAAGTCGCAGCATTGGCGCCCACCAAACACATCACCTGAACTGCTCGGATCTGGGAAGAGCACAAAACGCAGGCCCAACCGAGTCTGCGTCTCTGAGGACTACCCGAGTGCCTGAACCTGAGTGGCTTGGACCTGGAAGCTTAGCCCAGGGCCGGCCTCTGATTGTTTCCAGCGGAACAACCTAGAGCCCGAGCAGTGTGGGCAGGGAGGCTACACGCGCCGTGAGCGGGGGCAGACCCAGTGTGGCTGAGGCACTGCGAGCGCACGCCAGTGTTATCTGTTTGCAGCATCCCTCCCTCCCTCCCCACAGCGCGGCTGAACAAGTGAGCCTAAATAAAATTAAAAAAATAGTGTCTTCCACCGTCCCCTTTGTGTCAAGGCGGGAATCAGACACTGAAGAGACCAGCAAACAGAAGAAGCTATAACAGAGGGAAACGCCTTGGAAGCTACAGACCACAGATTAAAACCCTGTGGTTACTACGAACTACATAGGAAGGGGCCTATAGATCTTGAGAAATATAATTCAGACCAAGGAACTAGCCAAAAATGAACTGAACCCACAACACTCACAACAAAACGAGAGAAAGACCTAGATATATTTTTACTATTTTTACGATCAATCTTTCTTTCTTTTTTTTTTTTTGATTTTTTTTAAAAAAATTTTAAGTCCTCTATTGTCCTTTAATTTTCACTTTTATAACTATTACTTTGAAAAAAAAAAAAGACCCTATTTTTTTTTCTTCAGCAAACTTCATATATATATTTTATAATTTTTTGACCGTGTTTTGTTTTTGTTTTTGTTTTTTATTTTTCTTCTTTTCTTTAACATTGTATTTTTGAAATTCCAAACTCTACTCTAGATTTTTAATTTTAGCCTTTTGGTATATGTTATCAATTTCGTACTTATAGTTTTTTTCATAATTTCTGTGACTTTTTTTTCCTCTGTTTTTTCTCTTCTTCTTTTGTATAACATCGTATATCTGCAATTCCAAACTCTACTCAAGATTTTTAATTTATGCTTTTTGGTATTTGATATCAATTTTGTACCTGTATTTTCTTTATAATTTTAGCGACATTGTTTTTGTTGATTTGTTTGTTTTCTCTCTTTATTTTTCTTCTTTTTTTAACATTGTATTTTTGAAATTCCAAACTCTACTCTAGATTTTTAACTTTTGCTTTTTGGTATTAGTTATCAATTTTGTACCTGTAGTTTCTTTATAATTTTCACGACCTTGTTTGTTTTTCTTTGTTCGTTTTTTCTTTCTTCTTTTCATTAACATTGTATTTTTGAAATTCCAAACTCTACTCTAGATTTTTAATTTTAGCCTTTTGGTATATGTTATCAATTTTGTACATATAGTTTTTTTTTTATAATTTCTGTGACATTTTTTTCTTTTTTTTTCCCTCTGTTTCTTTCTCTTCTTCTTTTATATAGCATCGTATATCTGCAATTCCAAACCCTACTCAAGATTTTTAATTTATGCTTTTTGGTATTTGATATCAATTTTGTACCTGTATTTTCTTTATAATTTTTGCGACATTGTTTTTGTTGGTTTGTTTGTTTTCTCTCTTTATTTTTCTTCTTCTTTTTTTTTTTTTGACGTTGTATTTTTGAAATTCCAAACTCTACTCTAGATTTTTAATTTTTGCTTTTTGGTATTAGTTATCAATTTTGTACCTGTAGTTTCTTTATAATTTTCACAACCTTGTTTGTTTTTCTTTGTTCGTTTTTTCTTTCTTCTTTTCATTAACATCGCATTTTTGAAATTCCAAACTCTACTCTAGATTTTTAATTTTTGCTTTTATGTATTTGTTACCAATTTTGTACCTTTAAGAACCCAATCTTCAGGACCCATTTTTCACTAGGGAACGACATTACTGGCTTGATTGCTCTCTCTCCCTTTGGACTCTCCATTTTCTCCATCAGGTCGCCTGTGTCTCCTCCCTAACCCCTCTCTACTCTACCCAACTCTGTAAATTTCTGTGTGTTCCAGACGGTGGAGAACACTTAGGGAACTGATTACTGGCTGGATCTGTCTCCCTCCTTTTCATTTCCCCCTTTTATCCTTCTGGCCACCTCTGTCTCCTGCCTCCTTCTTCTCTTCTCTGTATAACTCCATGAACATCTCTGAGCGGTCCAGTTGTGGAGTGCACTTAAGGAAGTGACTACTGGCTAGCCCACTCTCTCCACTATTGATTCCACCTCATCTCATTTGGGTCACCTCTAACTCCCTCCTCCCACTTCTCTTCTCCATGTAACGCTGTGAACCTCTCTGAGTGACTCTCACAGTAGAGAAACTTTTCATCTTTAACGTAGATGTTTTATCAATGGTGCTGTATAGAAGGAGAAGTTTTGAAACTACTGTAAAAATAAGACCGATAACTGGAAGTAGGAGGCTTAAGTCCAAACCTGACTCCAGGGAACTCCTGACTCCAAGGAACATTAATTGACAGGAGCTCATCAAACGCCTCCATACCAACACTGAAACCAAGCACGACCCAAGGGCCAACAAGTTCCAGGCAAGACATACCAAGCAAATTCACCAGCAACAAGGGAACACAGCCCTGAGCTTCAAGATACAGGCTACCCAAAGTCACCCCAAAGCCATAGACATCTCATAACACATTACTGGACATTTCATTACACTCCAGAGAGAAGAAATACAGCTCCATCCACCAGAACATCGACACAAGCTTCCCTAACCAGGAAACCGTGACAAGCCACCTGTACAAACCCACACACAGTGAGGAAACGCCACAATAAAGAGAATTCCACAAACTGCCAGAATACAGAAAGGACACCCCAAACTCAGCAATTTAAACAAGATGAAGAGACAGAGGAATAGCCAGCAGATAAAGGAACAGGATAAATGCCCACCAAACCAAACAAAAGAGGAAGAGATAGGGAATCTACCTGATAAAGAATTCCGAATAATGATAGTGAAATTGATCCAAAATCTTGAAATTAAAATGGAATCACAGATAAATAGCCTGGAGGCAAGGATTGAGAAGATGCACGAAAGGTTTAACAAGGACTTAGAAGAAATAAAAGAGTCAATATATAATGAATAATGAAATAAGTGAAATTAAAAACACTCTGGAGGCAACAAATAGTAGAATAACAGAGGCAGAAGACAGGATTAGTGAATCAGAAGATAGAATGGTAGAAATAAATGAATCAGAGAGGATAAAAGAAAAACGAATTAAAAGAAATGAGGACAATCTCAGAGACCTCCAGGAC
The DNA here is from genome assembly GCF_029407905.1 of Bubalus kerabau. Taxonomy (NCBI): domain Eukaryota; kingdom Metazoa; phylum Chordata; class Mammalia; order Artiodactyla; family Bovidae; genus Bubalus; species Bubalus kerabau. Next base: position 178,616,756 of record NC_073624.1, read on the forward strand.
AATGTTAAACACTACAACATTCGAATCATAGGGGTCCCAGAAGAAGAAGACAAAAAGAAAGACCATGAGAAAATACTTGAGGAGATAATAGTTGAAAACTTCCCTAAAATGGGGAAGGAAATAATCACCCAAGTCCAAGAAACCCAGAGAGTCCCAAACAGGATAAACCCAAGGCGAAACACCCAAAGACACATATTAATCAAATTAACAAAGATCAAACACAAAGAACAAATATTAAAAGCAGCAAGGGAAAAACAACAAATAACACACAAGGGAATACCCATAACGATAACAGCTCATCTTTCAATAGAAACTCTTCAAGCCAGGAGGGAATGGCAAGACATACTTAAAATGATGAAAGAAAATAACCTACAGCCCAGATTATTGTACCCAGCAAGGATCTCATTCAAGTATGAAGGAGAAATCAAAAGCTTTTCAGACAAGCAAAAGCTGAGAGAATTCAGCACCACCAAACCAGCTCTCCAACAAATACTAAAGGATATTCTCTAGACAGGAGACACAAAAATGGTGTATAAATTTGAATCCAAAACAACAAAGTAAATGGCAACGGGATCATACTTATCAATAATTACCTTAAACGTAAATGGGTTGAATGCCCCAACCAAAAGACAAAGACTGGCTGAATGGATACAAAAACAAGACCCCTACATATGTTGTCTACAAGAGACCCAGCTCAAAACAGGGGACACATACAGACTGAAAGTGAAGGGCTGGAAAAAGATTTTCCATGCAAATAGGGACCAAAAGAAAGCAGGAGTAGCAATACTCATATCAGATAAAATAGACTTTAAAACAAAGGCTGTGAAAAGAGACAAAGATGGTCACTACATAATGATCAAAGGATCAATCCAAGAAGAAGATATAACAATTATAAATATATATGCACCCAAAACGGGAGCACTGCAGTACGTAAGACAAATGCTAACAAGTATGAAAGGAGAAATTAACAATAACACAATAATAGTGGGAGACTTTAATACCCCACTCACACCTACGGATAGATCAACTAAACAGAAAGTTAACAAGGAAACACAAACTTTAAATGATACAATAGACCAGTTAGACCTAATTGATATCTATAGGACATTTCATCCCAAAACAATGAATTTCACCTTTTTCTCAAGCACACATGGAACCTTCTCCAGGATAGATCACATCCTGGGCCATAAAGCTAGCCTTGGTAAATTCAAAAAAATAGAAATCATTCCAAGCATCTTTTCTGACCACAATGCAGTAAGATTAGATCTCAATTACAAGAGAAAAACTTAAAAATTCCAACATATGGAGGCTGAACAACACGCTGCTGAATAACAAACAAATCACAGAAGAAATCAAAAAAGAAATGAAAATTTGCATAGAAACGAATGAAAATGAAAACACAACAACCCAAAACCTGTGGGACACTGTAAAAGCAGTCCTAAGGGGAAAGTTCATAGCAATACAGGCACACCTCAAGAAACAAGAAAAAAGTCAAATAAATAACCTAACTCTACACCTAAAGCAACTAGAAAAGGAAGAAATGAAGAACCCCAGGGTTAGTAGAAGGAAAGAAATCTTAAAACTTAGAGCAGAAATAAATGCAAAAGAAACAAAAGAGATCATAGCAAAAATCAACAAAACCAAAAGCTGGTTTTTTGAAAGGATAAATAAAATTGACAAACCATTAGCCAGACTCATCAAGAAACAAAGGGAGAAAAATCAAATCAATAAAATTAGAAATGAAAATGGAGAGATCACAACAGACAACACAGAAATACAAAGGATCATAAGAGAGTACTATCAACAATAATATGCCAATAAAATGGACAACATGGAAGAAATGGACAAATTCTTAGAAAAGTACAACTTTCCAAAACTCAATCAGGAAGAAATAGAAAATCTTACCAGACCCATCACAAACACGGAAATTGAAACCGTAATCAAAAATCTTCCAGCGAACAAAAGCCCAGGTCCAGACGGCTTCACAGCTGAATTCTACCAAAAATTTAGAGAAGAGCTAACACCTATCCTACTCAAACTCTTCCAGAAAATTGCAGAGGATGGTAAACTTCCAAACTCATTCTATGAGGCCACCATCACCCTAATACCAAAACCTGACAAAGATGCCACAAAAAAAGAAAACTACAGGCCAATATCACTGATGAACATAGATGCAAAAATCCTTAACAAAATTCTAGCAATCAGAATCCAACAACACATTAAAAAGATCATACACCATGACCAAGTGGGCTTTACCCCAGGGATGCAAGGATTCTTCAATATCCGCAAATCAATCAATGTAATACACCACATTAACAAATTGAAAATTAAAAACCATATGATTATCTCAATAGATGCAGAGAAAGCCTTTGACAAAATTCAACATCCATTTATGATCAAAACTCTCCAGAAAGCAGGAATAGAAGGAACATACCTCAACATAATAAAAGCTATATATGACAAACCCACAGCAAACATTATCCTCAATGGTGAAAAATTGAAAGCATTTCCTCTAAAGTCAGGAACAAGACAAGGGTGCCCACTTTCACCATTGCTATTCAACATAGCTTTGGAAGTTCTGGCCACAGCAATCAGAGCAGAAAAAGAAATAAAAGGAATCCAAATTGGAAAAGAAGAAGTAAAGCTCTCACTGTTTGCAGATGACATGATCCTCTACATAGAAAACCCTAAAGACTCCACCAGAAAATTACTAGAACTAATCAATGACTATAGTAAAGTTGCAGGATATAAAATCAACACACAGAAATCCCTTGCATACCTATACACTAATAATGAGAAAACAGAAAGAGAAATTAAGGAAACAATTCCATTCACCATTGCAACGGAAAGAATAAAATACTTAGGGATATATCTACCTAAAGAAACTAAAGACCTATATATAGAAAACTATAAAACACTGGTGAAAGAAATCAAAGAGGACACTAACAGATGGAGAAATATACCATGTTCATGGATTGGAAGAATCAATATAGTGAAAATGAGTATACTACCCAAAGCAATCTATAGATTCAATGCAATCCCTATCAAGCTACCAACAGCATTCTTCACAGAGCTAGAACAAATAATTTCACAATTTGTATGGAAATACAAAAAACCTCTAATAGCCAAAGCGATCTTGAGAAAGAAGAATGGAACTGGAGGAATCAACCTACCTGACTTCAGGCTCTACTACAAAGCCACAGTTATCAAGACAGTATGGTACTGGCACAAAGACAGAAATATTGATCAATGGAACAAAATAGAAAGCCCAGAGATAAATCCACGCACATATGGACACCTTATCTTTGACAAAGGAGGCAAGAATATACAATGGATTAAAGACAATCTCTTTAACAAGTGGTGCTGGGAACTCTGGTCAACCACTTGTAAAAGAATGAAACTAGAACACTTTCTAACACCATACACAAAAATAAACTCAAAATGGATTAAAGATCTAAACTTAAGACCAGAAAATATAAAACTCCTAGAGGAGAACATAGGCAAAACACTCTCCGACATACATCACAGCAGGATCCTCTATGACCCACCTCCCAGAATATTGGAAATAAAAGCAAACATAAACAAATGGGACCTAATTAAACTTAAAAGCTTCTGCACATCAAAGGAAACTATTAGCAAGGTGAAAAGGCAGCCTTCAGAATGGGATAAAATAATAGCAAATGAAGCAACTGACGGACAACTAATCTCGAGAATATACAAGCAACTCCTACAGCTCAACTCCAGAAAAATAAATGACCCAATCAAAAAATGGGTCAAAGAACTAAATAGACATTTCTCCAAAGAAGACGTACAGATGGCTAACAAACACATGAAAAGATGCTCAACATCACTCATTATCAGAGAAAGGCAAATCAAAACCACTATGAGGTACCATTTCACACCAGTCAGAATGGCTGCAATCCAAAAGTCTACAAGTAATAAATGCTGGAGAGGGTGTGGAGAAAAGGGAAACCTCTTCCACTGTTGGTGGGAATGCAAACTAGTACAGCCACTATGGAGAACACTGTGGAGATTCCTTAAAAAACTGGAAATAGAACTGCCTTATGATCCAGGAATCCCACTGCTGGGCATACACACTGAGGAAACCAGAAGGGAAAGAGACACGTGTACCCCAATGTTCGTTGCAGCACTCTTTATAATAGCCAGGACATGGAAGCAACCTAGATGTCCATCAGCAGATGAATGGATAAGAAAGCTGTGGTACATATACACAATGGAGTATTACTCAGCCATTTAAAAGAATACATTTGAATCAGTTCTAATGAGGTGGATGAAACTGGAGCCTATTATACAGAGTGAAGTAAGCCAGAAAGAAAAACACCAATACAGTATACTAACGCATATATATGGAATTTAGAAAGATGGTAACAATAACCCTGTGTACAAGACAGCAAAAGAGACACTGATGTATAGAACAGTCTTATGGACTCTGTGAGAGAGGGAGAAGGTGGGAAGATTTTGGAGAATGGCATTGAAACATGTAAAATATCATGTATGAAACGAGTTGCCAGTCCAGATTCGATGCACGATACTGGATGCTTGGGGCTGGTGCACTGGGAGGACCCAGAGGGATGGAATGGGGAGGGAGGAGGGAGGAGGGTTCAGGATGGGGAACACATGTATACCTGTGGCGGATTCATTTTGATATTTGGCAAAACTAATACAATTATGTAAAGTTTAAAAATAAAATAAAATTAAAAAAAAAAAACGCTTTCCTTGTTCAGTCTAAGCTTTTAAACAGATCATTTAACTGCTTAAAACACATTCCTTCAATGGAAAATTGAGCTTACAATAATACTACTTCTTAGCACAAACTTTTCTAAAACTTAAATCAAGTAGTGCCTATAAGATGTTAATCTCAGGTTAAATTAATTTTTCTACTAACTGTTATTTGACTATATATATATATATATATATATATATATATATATATAGAGAGAGAGAGAGAGAGAGAGAGAGAGAGAAATGTGAGAAACTGTATATATTTTGCATAGTTAGTTCTATTAATTTTGTCATGTCTTACCATGTTACATTTTATGCAGAGAAAATTTTCCTCTATGCTTGGTAGCAATAAGAGCCTTTTATATGTATAACACTCTCATTGCATTTCTATATTGCTTTAATGGTAATTTTTTTCCTTTTTTGATTAGATTTGCTTTTAAAAATATCAATGCAGGGGACCTGGTTTCAATCCCTGGAAAGATTCCCTGGAGAAGGGAATGGCTACCCACTCCTGTATTCTTGCCTGGAGAAATCCATAGACAGAGGAGTCTGGTGGGCTACAGTCTACGGGGTCACAAACAGCTGGATAGGACTGAGTGACTAAGCATAGCACAGCAAGCAACTAACACTTTCACTTTCCTCTAATTTAGGGTATAGATAATCTGCTTTTGAGAGCATGCTTTGTATTATTTCCATCCTAATTTTACATCTGGAGGTGAAATGATGGAGTGTGTGTGTGTGTGTGTGTGTGTGTGTGTGTGTGTATGTTGTGAGGCATAAGAATCCTTAGAAGAGAAGGACCTGAGCTCATATAAGCAAATTATTCCCCTTGAAATATAGACACCGGAATGTTAGCATAGTATTAAAATTAAAAGTGGATCCATTCTCATGTACAGAATTCCTTGGGAATAAAATTAATAAAGTGAAAGAACAGCACATGAATGAGGTACTCCCTGTATCTTCATTCCTTAGCATTGTCTGTCCAATCTCTCCCTCTTGCTCATTCCCCTTGACACTCAAACTTCCACTTGAGCCTTTAGTATTAGAAACAATTGCCTTCTTCAAGGTCTTTGCACTACCCATTCTTCCTGTCAGGTCAACCTTTACTGAGATAACTTTGACATCCCAACCTCTCTTCCTTGAGGTCTCTGTTCAAATGTTACCTTGTTTGACACCCTAGCTATATACCCAGGAAAGAATATCACCTCATCCACCACTTCCTATATATCTTATCTGTTTTTCTTAATTTTATTTATCAGAATTTGACATGTTATAAGATTTCTATTGTTTATATTCTTTCTCCATCATTGAACTGTGAGGACTTTTGTCTCTCAGCACACTCTACTTCTTGCTTACGAGATGGTGAGTACTCAATATATACCTTCAATGTTTTGTCAGAATTTCTCATTCAAAATTTGCAATGCATAATCTCTTGAGGGAAAGACAGAGATGAACAGGAATTTACAGTCAAAGGATGACTGAAGGGAACAAGATTCACACAAAAATTATAGGCATTGAGCTCATGATTGCAGAATACAAATTGTAGAATTTCAACTAAGTCAGCAAGGCCCAGTTTTGTTCAATCTTTTTTTTTTTTTCTAGGTAGTGCCCTTCAGCACATGGAATTAAAAAATGATGCACAAATTTCAAAATTTTGTTCTTGGATTTTCAGAGGAACCAGAACTGCAGCCCCTCATATTTGTGATTTTCCTCTCCATGTACCTGATCACTGTGTTTGAAAACCTGCTCATCATCCTGGCTGTCAGTTCAGATCCCCACCTCCACACCCCTATGAACTTCTTCCTCTCCAACCTGTCCTTTGCAGACGTCTGTTTCATCTCAACCACCATCCAAAATATGCTGTGGTACATCCAGACACAGAACAAAGGTATAACGTATGAAGGCTACATCGGCCAGATAAGTTTGTTTCCTGCTCTTCACAGGGCTGGATAACTTTCTCCTGACTCTGATGGTCTATGCCTGCTACCCGGCCATATGTCACCCTCTGCGCAACATAGTCATCATGAACACCAGGATCTGTGGACTGCTGGTGCTAATGTCCTAGATCTTGGGTGCCCTGAATTCCCTGTTACAAAGCTTAATGATGCTTCGGTTGTCCTTCTGCACAGACTTGGAAATCCCTCACTTTTTCTGCAAATTCAATCAGGTTGTCCAATATGCCTCTTCTGACACCTTTCTTAGTGACACAGTAATATATTTTGCAGCCGCAATCCTGGGTGGCAGTCCATTCACTAGAATCATTTATTCAAGCTCTAAGATACTTTCCTCCATACGACAAAATCCATCAACTCAGGGAAAGTATAAAGCATTTTCCACCTGTGCATCTCACCTCTTGGTTGCTACCTTATTTTACTGTACAGTCTTATCAGTGTACCTTCTACCCACAGTTCACAGTTAAATATAATGGCCTGAGTGATGTACACAATGGTCACACCCATGCTGAACCTCTTCATCTACAGTCTGTGGAATAAAGGCATAAAGAGGGCTCTAAGAAAAAAAAAAGAAGAAGAAGATTCATTGAGGTGGCATCTCTAAAAATGCCAACTTGCCTGTGGTTGAAGAAGTGAACATGATTGCAGGGCTCAGAAAATCAGAGCCAGAAATCTCTATGATTTGATCAGATTGTAGGTGTAAACTATATTTTTTCTATTATTTCCTGATATTTTCTTTTCTTTGACTTCAACTTCTATTTACATTTAAGAAATTAAATTTAAGTTTTCTGCTCTAATATATAAAGTGTTTTTCCTTTTGTATATTTTTTGCTTCACACAGTCAGAGAATAATTAACAAATGATCATGAGGTCTGGTTATTAGTAAATCATTAGTGAGATACGTATGTGTGTGTGTGTATATATATATATATGTGTGTGTGTGTGTGTGTGTGCAGATTCAGTTCAGTTCAGTTGCTCAGTCATGTCTGACTCTTTGTGATCCTATGAACTTCAGCACGCCAGGCTTCCCAGTCCATCACCAACTCCTGGATCTTACTCAAACTCATGTCCATCAAGGGGCAAATTAGTTGAGATTAAATGTAGAAGCCAGATTGGGGGAGAAATAGATGAGGACATATTACCAAGCAGAGGAAGTGCAAAGGAATTTATAGAGCATCAGAATTCAAATCCACAACTTTCGAAAACTAGCTCTTACCCAATAAGAAAATGAAGTAAAATCTCCCAACATGCAGTCAGATACTTATGGAGAAGAATGGTTTGCAGCAAATTGAGTGTATCAGCTAGGTAAGAATGCACTGATTTCAAGTAACTGATAAAACAAGGAGTCGAAAATGTGATGGATGTCTGACCAAAAGTGTGTGGTCTGGGTGGGAAAGAAATGAAACTGGGAGATGACTAATTAAATGAGAATAAAAGGAAGAGTTGAAATTTAAATTTTGCTGGGCAGATGGCTGGATGACATCACAGACTTAATGGGTAAGAGTTTGAGCAAATTCTGGGCGATAGTGAAGGATAGGGAAGCCTGGTGTTCTGCAGCTCATGTGGTTGCAGAGAGTCCAACATGACTTAGTGAGTGAACAACAACAACAACAATCAGAAGAGGAGAAACAAGAACAGATAGAAAGTTGTGATAAAAGAGTACAATATAGGAAGTTATTAATAGGATTGAAGAAGATGCTAAGAGCCAGGGGACTTTCCTTCCAAAATCTTTCCACACACTAAGATTGTAATGCCTCCCTCTCTTCACCCCTCTCTCCATCTCTCCCTCTCTCTCTTTCTTCCTTCCTTCTTTCCTTTCTTCCTTTTCCCTTTCCTCTTCTTTCCACCATTCTCTTCTTTTCTTTTTTTTAACCCTTGATGACTATTTCTTGTCTTCTGTATTCTCATACCTTAAACACCATCTACCTCATCCTTATTTTAAACTGATACCATTGGCTCCAAACTCACTGAGAAATCATAATAATTCAGAAGCAATTTTCCAAAGCAATCTGCCTCCATAACAATCCACCCAGTACCTCTACCACTAAAATCTCTGCTTTCCCGCTGTTACTATAAACACTGCTCCTATGAAAGCCAATATCTCCATATATACCCTAGACACATTCTCTTCCCCTACCAAAGAAAATCTTCAGAAAATCTCCTGTCTTTTGTAGCATCAAATTTGCTGTCACCAGTAGATTACACACAAAATTATTCAAACACACTGCCATTTTCTCCATATTTCTTGACGAAGTTTATAATATGTGATTTGTGCATTAATAAAATTGTGTTATTTTGACCCCACATTCCCCTCCAGATACTGCCCCTGTATCTCTGGTCTCCACTTCATGAAAATTTCTCCAGAGAGCATTCCAAAAGTACTAGCTCCTCTTTCTCTCCTCTATATAACAGAATGTGAACAGAGAACTGCCAAATGTACAATCTGGATTAAAAAAAAAAAAAAAGGCAGAGGAACCAGAGGTCAAATTGCCAAGCTCCATTGGATCATTGAAAAAACTAGAGAATTCCAGAAAAAAAAATCTACTTCTGCTTCATTGACTATACTAATGCCTTTGACTGTGTAGTTCACAACAAAACTGTGGAAACTTCTTAAAAGATGGGAATACCAGACAATCTTTCCTGCCTTCTGAGAAACTTATTTGCGGATCAAGAAGCAACAGTTAGAATTGGACATGGAACAACAGACTGGCTCAAAACTGGGAAGGGAGAAGGTCAAGGCTGTGTATTATCATCCTGCTATTTAACTTACATGCAGAGTACATTATGCAAAATGCCAGATTGGATGAAGCACAAGCTGGAATCAAGATTTCCAGAAGAAATATCAATGACCTCAGATATACAGATGAAAACACCCTTATCACAGGAAGTGAAGAGGACTTAAAGAGCTTCTTGATGAAGGTGAAAGAGGACAGTGAAAAACCTGGCTTAAAACTCAGCACTCAAAAAACAAAGGTCATGACATTCAGTCTCTTCACTTCATGGCAACTAGATAGGGAAACAATGGAAACAGTGACAAACTTTATTGGGGGGGGGGCTCCAGAATCACTGTGAATTGTTACTGCAGCCATGAAATTAAAAGATGCTTGTTCTTTGAAAGAAAAGCTATGACCAACCTAGACAGCATATTAAAAAGCAAAGACATTACTTTGCCTACAAAGGTCCATCTAGTCAAAGCTATGGTTTTTCCAGTAGCCATGTACAGATGTGAGATATCGACAATAAAAAGGGTGAGCATTGAAGAACTGATTCGTTTGAACGGTGGTGCCACAGAAGACTCTTGAGAGTCCCTTGGACTGGAAGGAGATCAAGCCAGTCAACCCTAAAGGAAATCAATCCTGAATATTCATTGGAAGGACTGATGCTGAATTTGAAACTCCAATACTTTGGCCACCTGATGAGAAGAACTGACTCATTGGAAAAGACCCTGATTCTGGGAAAGATTGAAGGCAGGAGATGGGGACGACAAAGGATGAGATGGTTGGATGACATCACTGACTCAATGGACAGGAAGGAGTTTGAGCAAGCTCTGGGAGTTGGTGATGGAAAGGGAAGCCTGGTGTGCTTCAGTCCATGGAGTCAGAGTCAGGCAGAATGAGCAACTGAACTGAACTCAACTGAACTCTTTTATGATTAGATATCTATTTGCACAAATCCAAGGGGAAATGTGGAGAAGGCGATGGCACCCCACTCCGATATTCTTGCCTGGAAAATCCCATGGACAGAGGAGCCTGCTAGGCTATGGTCCATGGGGCCGCTGAGAGTCGGACACGACTGAGCGACTTCACTTTCACTTTTCACTTTCATGCATTGGAGAAGGAAATGGCAACCCACTCCAGTGTGTTTGCCTGGAGAATCCCAGGGACAGAGGAGCCTGGTGGGCTTCCGTCTATGGGGTCGCACAGAGTCGGACACAACTGACGCGACTTAACAGAAGCAGAAGGGGAAATTACCTATATTCTGGTCTACAATAAGATAGACCAGAACAAGGACAGGGATCATCTTTGAGCAGTAATGTGAATCCTGATTTTTAGATTCATTTTACTGTACTATATCTTTCCAGCACTACAAATAGACACACAGATAATATATCCTTAAGAAACAAACATTTTAAGATTTGAAGATGTTGTAAATTAAAGTTTTACAAAACAAAACTATTAAAGGAAAAAATTAAGCTAAAATCAGAGTTAAAGAATTAAAATGAAAAAAATATTTAACTGAGAAATAAATTTCAGAGCTAATTCTTTGACAAAAGTCAAATAGAAAAAATCAGATATTTAAGAAAAGCAATAAAAAGAAAGATTAGGAAAAAATTAGGAAAGAGAAAAATGGACACATGCATAAGAAAATGCTTGAGTTTGCAAGATATTATAACTGTAAGTCAAATTTTTGAAAATGTCTAAGAAATGAATTTATTGATTAATTTATTGGTTGATTCAGGATGGAGGATAACATATCAATAGTTAAGAAAAGAATGAAATGAAAATCACAACATAACTGAGAATGCCATGGAAATGTGTGACATGAATATTGGATGAAATCCCCTTTAAGTCTTAAAGAAAAAAGAAAGTCTACCATCACTAATGCTGTTTACTAATCCCTTCGATACCCACCTAAGGGCTCCCCTGGTGGCTCAGACAGTAAAGAATCTTCCTGCAATCTGGGTTGAATCTGGGTTGAATCCTGGGTCATGGAGATCCCCTGGAGAAGGGAAGGGGTACCCACTCCGGTTTTCTTGCCTTGAGAATTCCATGGACAAAGAAGCCTGGCAGGCTACAGTCTGTGGGTCACACAGAGTCAGACACAGCTAAGTGAATCACTTCACTTTGACATCTAAATATCATTGTTTGAAGATAATAGATTGGTGGCTGATAGTGAATTGACAACTGAAAATCTCTTTTCAATGAATGATTTTAGTAAGGCAACTGATATAAAACAAATATGTAAAAACCAATAACCATTTTAAGGTGACATTCAGTAGCACATAGTACATTTATAGTGTTTTGCAAAATCACGTCTGTTGTCTGACTCTTTTGTGACCTCATGGAGTGTGGCCTGTCAGGCTCCTTTTTTTTTTTTTTTTTTAATTTTTTTTTTAAACTTTACAATATTGTATTAGTTTTGCCAAATATCAAAATGGATCCTTTTTTTTTCCAGGATTTTCCAGGCAAGAATACTGAAGAGGTTGCAATTTTCTTTTCCAGGGTATATTCCCGAGCCAGGGATTAAACCTGTGTTCCTGCATTGACAGATGGATTCTTTACCACTGAGCCACCAGGGAAGTCCTAAAAAAATAAAATAAAATAATCACTTCTATCTAGTTCAAAACATTTCATCACTATGGGTGCTTCTTGTACAAATTTTTTTAATTTTTCTGTAAATCTCAAATTGTTCAAAAATGAAAACTACCCCAAAAAAGAGAGTGCAATAAAAAAAAAAAAGTGTTCATCAGTACAGTTAAATCTCTTTGAAAAAAGATCATTATTACTTCAAATAATAACAAAAATAGAAATATCCTGGATCACAGAAGAGAAACTTGCAAATACACAAAGAGTAGTAAATTTGCTCAATAAGCTAAAAATTTTTGAGGACTATCATGATAAACATGTATTGCAAAAGCAAGTTTTAACATTCTAACATGAAAGCAGATAATGCTGACAGATCCTTAGCATTTGGTTTCAGAAGAGAAAGGAAGGAAGCTGACAGGAAGTGAGACTGAAAAGAACTCTGGAATTGAATTGTGTAGAATGTTTTAGTAAACATTTACCATTACATTATCCCCACTTGTTAATACTCTGAGAGATCTGCCTGCCTTCACACCTGTTTCCAACAGCACACACTTTACTGCCATCACTGAGCCTAGTCCCCTGGACACTTTCTTTCCTGGGTGATGGATGTTCAACTCAACTCCAAGGAAGTGCAGGCAGGTGACATCAGGAGTCACTTCTCAGAAAGAGCACAGATGAACTTCCTCCTTCATGGGACAAGGGAGCTGTAATGAGAGAAGTAAGGGGCATATTTACTATTTCTGTGGCTTCAGAGATTGAATTCTCACAACTGCTCATTAAGTTAATTTTTCCATTGTTACTCTATTCTCAGAGAAATTTGGTTCCCATGAATGAGGAAGCCAAAATAAAAGGGGCTTCTTTCTAGTTTCCTACCCATGGGAGAATCTTAAATGTGAGGTACACATATCCCCTCCTCTTGCATCTTAGTCACAATGCTCTTTTCTCCATGGATCTAACATCCATTTTCTTTCCCATGAACATTTATTTAACATTTAAGATTGAATTTCTTTGACTATCTAAGACACACTGGCAAATTGTTCATAACTAAGCGAGTCCCAAGCACCTGGACTTGGAGTTGCCAACAAAGAATTAGGACATGCTCATTTTTCAAGAAAACCATTTCCAATGACTTCCATTCATGCTGTAATGTTGGAATCTACAGGAATTTCTAGGCATACAGTGAAAGAAATATGATAAGAGGTGGATGGCTGGCAATAGAGGCAGGACTCTGCAGGTATCTTATGGTCAAAACAAGTCCATTGAACACTCCTCATTTTTCCAGCCAGAGGAACAAACCATTTTTATTAATTTACAAGGGACTGATTTTAAAGTTATAATCAACATTAACAATCTGTAAGAAAATAAAAACCAGGAAGCACTTTGGACGACTGTTTTTTATTTTATTTTATTTTTAAACTTTACAAAATTGTATTAGTTTTGCCAAATATCAAAATGGATGACTGTTTTGAGTGACTATTTTCATCTTGAATAAAGACGTCAACAGGATGAGATCTTTTCTGTTGGTTTCCGGCACATAACAACATGAACCAGCTGTAAGTTTACACTTATCCCTTCTGTCTTGAGCCTCTCTCCCAACTCCCCCATCCCACCACTCTAGATTGTCACAGAACACTAGGCTGAGTTTCCTGTATTGTACAAAAACTTCCTACTAGCTGTTTTACACATTGCAGGTGTGTAAAACATATATATCTTAATGCTTTTCTCTCAATTCATCCCACCCTCTTATTACCCCCACTGTGTCCACAAGTCCGTTGGCTACACCTGTGTCTTTCTATTCCTACCCTGCAAATTAGTTCATCAGTGACTTTTTAAAAATTGAAATATAGCTGACATATTATATTACTTTCACATGGAGTATATACTGATTTGACATTTGAATACATTGCAAATAATGACAGAGATAAATCTAGTAAACACTTGTCACCATGCAAGATTATAACAATATTACTGACCATATTGTCAATGTGCCATATTACTTTCCCATGGCGTGTCTATTTTATTACTGGAGATTTTTACCTCTTGATCCCATTCCCCTGTTTTGTTCCCCCGACACTCTGCCTACAAGCAAACACCCACTTGTTTACCAAATCTATGATTCTGTTTTCAGTTTGTATGCTTGTGTGTTTTGATTCTTAGATTCTACATGTAAGTGACATCACATGGTCTTTGCCTTTGTCTAATTTATATCACTTAGCATGATATCCCTAGGTTTTTCAACTGGTAAAATTTCATTTTTATATGGCTGAGTAATCAGCTCAGTTCAGTCATTCAGTTGTGTCCCACTCTGCAACCCCTTGGACTACAGCACACCAGGCTTCCCTGTCCATTACCAGCTCCCAGAGCTTGCTCAAACTCACATGCACTGAGTCGGTGATGCGATCCAACCATCTCATCCTCTGGCGTCCTCTTCTCCTGTCCTCAATCTTTCCCAGCATCAGGGTCTTTCCCAGTGAGTTAGTTCTTCATATCAGGTGGCCAAAGTATTAGAGTTTCAGCTTAAGCATCAGTCCTTCCAATATATAGTCAGGACTGATTTCCTTTAGGTTTGACTAGTTTGATCTCCTTGCTGTACAAAGGACTCTCAAGAGTTTTATCCAAAACAACAGTTCAAAAGTATCAATTCTTCAATGCTCAGCTTTCTTTATAATCCAACTCTCACATCCATACATGACTACTGGAAACACCATAGCTTTGACTGAATGGACATTTGTCAGCAAAGTAATGTCTCAGCTTTTTAATATGCTGTCTAGGTTGGTCATAGCTGTTCTTCCAATGAGCAAGTATCTTTTAATTTCATGGCTGCAGTCACCATCTGCAGTGGTTTTAGAGCCCAAAAAAATAAAATCTGTCACTGTTTCCATTGTTTCCCCATCTATTTGCTATGAAGTGATGGGACTGAATGCCATGATCTTCATCTTTTGAATGTTGAGTTTTAAGCCAACTTTTTCACTCTACTCTTTCACTTTCATCAAGAGGCTCTTTAGTTCTTCGCTTTCTGCCATAAATATGGTATCATCTGCATATCTGAGGTCATTGATATTTCTTCCTACAATCTTGATTCCAGTTTGTGCTTCATCCATCCTGACATTTTGCATGATGTACTCTGCATATAAGTTAAATAAGCAGGGTGACAATATACAGCCTTGTTGTACTCCTTTACTAATTTTGAACCAGTCCATTGTTCCATGTATGGTTCTAACTGTTGCTACTTGACCTACATACAAGTTTATCAGGAGGCAGGTAAGGTGGTCTGGTATTCCCATCTCTAAGAATTTTCCACAGTTTGTCATGATCCATGCAGTCAAAGGCTTTAGTGTAGTCAATGAAGCAGAGGTAGATGTTTTCCTGAAATTTTCTAGCTTTCTCTGTGATCCAATGGATGTTGGCAATTTGATCAGTTGATGCTCTCCCTTTTCTTAATACAGCTTGAACATCTGGAAATTCTAGGTTCATGTACTTTCAAAGCCTAGCTTGGAGAATTTTGAGCATTACTTTGCTAGCAATGGAGCCTGGAGGTCTACAGTCCACAGGATCACAGAGTCAAACATGACTGAGCACACACACACACACACACACACACACACACACAAAGTTAGGCAAAGACTGAGAGGTTAACAGAAATTTGTAAACAGACATGGCAGAGGGAATGCTTTAATGGGGACAAATTTCACACCAAAATTATAGCTATTGGTTTTATGACTGCAAAATACAAATCACAGAATTTCAACTATATTAGTGATGCTTTATGAGAATTGTTCATATTATTTTTGCACTGTTTCCAGGTAACCCTGCTACATGAAACCAAAAAATGGTACACAGATATAAGAAATTCTTATTCTTATATTGTCAAAGAAACCAGAACTACAGACCCTAATATTTGGGCTTTTCCTGTCCGTGTACCTGATCACTGTGTTTGGGAACATACTCATCATCCTGATTGTCAGCTCTGACTCCCACCCCCACCCCCAAATACTTCTTCCTCTCCAATCTGTCCTTTGTAGACATCTGTTTCATTTCCATCACCATCCCAAATATGCTGTGGAACATCCAGACACAGAGCAAAATTATAACATTTGCACATTGCACTACATCAGTCAAGTATATTTTTAATATAAATTTATTTATTTTAATTGGACAAGTATATTTTTTTACTTCTTTGCAGGATTGGATGGCTTCCTCCTGGCTGTGATGGCTGATGACTGCTTTGTGACCATCTGTCACCCCCTGCACTACACAGTCGTCATGAATCCCCTGTTCTGTGGACTGCTGGTGCTGGTGTCCTAGATGATGAGTGCCCTCATTTCCTTGTTACAAAACTTAATGATGTTGTGGGTATCCTTTACAGTCTTGAAAATCCCCCACTTCTTCTGTGAATGTAATCAGGTGGTCCAACATGCCCGTTATGACACCTTTCTGAATGACATCGTGATGTATTCTTCAGCTGGAGTACTAGGTGGGGGTCCCTTCATTGGAATATTTTACTCTTACTCTAAGATAGTTTCCTCCATAAGAGGAGTCTCAGCTCAGGGGAAGTATAGAGCATTTCACCTGTGCATCTCACCTTTCAATTGCTGCCTTTTTTTTTTTTTTTTTTTTTGCCTTATTTTATGGTATGCTTCTAGGAGTGTATCTTAGCCCTGCAGATATCCACTGGTTAAACTTAAGTTTAGCAGCCTCAGTGATGTACACTGCAGTCACACCCATGCTGAACCCCTTCATCTATAGTCTGTAAAATAAGACATAAAGAGGTCTCTGAAAAGATTCATTTGGATGGTTTCTACAAAAAGGCCAACTATTCTGGGACTGAAGAAATACCCATGATTGCAGGGCTAAAATCAATGAAGCCTGAAACTACCTTTATTGGATCAAATTATGGAAGTAGAAATTTCTCTTTCTATTGTGTCTTGAAATTTCCATTTCTGTGACTTCAAATTCTCTCTACACTTAGGTAACTCAATTTATCAACTTTTCTGCTCAGATACCCATAGTTTTTCCGTTTGTCTATCTCTCCTTCTTTCACAGAGTTTTCCCAAACTTACAACAAATAGTTGCAAAGTTCTGGTTCTTGAGAATATGGATGTCTTAAGAACAATCTCTTCTCAGGTGAAATATTACCACAAGTTTTTGTTCTGTTTTGTTTTGTTTTACTAAGAATAGTCGTGAGTTGTATTACTTATATGGAATAAACTCTACTTGGCACCTTCTCTGTGAAATGTATGTAGCTCACCTTATTAGACTTTTTTTCCTGTCTAATATATAGATAGTTTGCAATTTGTTTTCCTACTTTTGCAGTTTTCTCCAATCTTGTATCAGAAATATTTGGAAATTCCTTCTTTTACCCCCCCCATAGGGCAGCCTGAATGTCGTACGAATAATTTCTTCTCAAACTATATTTATCATCCCAAGTTTTTTTTTTCCCTTTGTATACTGGAGTTATTAGTTATATTTGTCATGTGAATAAAAACTACACTATCTGAGACCACAGTTTGCCATATTTGCATACATCATTTATTTATATATAATTACCCTAACTGTTCTTCCTGATAATGTAGAGTTTAACTGGTAATGTGCTTTATAGATGGGATTCCCAGGTGGCAGTAGTGGTAAAGAACCTACCTACCAATGCAGAAGCTACCCGTTCAATCCTTGAGTCAGGAAGATATGCTGGAGAAGGAAATGGCAACCTACTCCAACATTCTTGCTTGATGAATCCCATGGACAGAGGAGCCTGGTGGGCTACAGTCCATAAGGTCTCAAAGAGTCAGACACTACTGAGGTGACTTAGCAGGCATGTTCATGCTTTAGAGGTGGTGACTGAGTTTTATTCTCCTCCTTAACATCCCGTATTTTTATTCAGTCATGTCCACATCCTTGCCATAGCGACTGGCAAAATGTTTATCAAATATGTATCTCCATGTGCAGTCTACACAGAGACACAAATTTGAATAGATAGGTTGACTTAATATGGTCTTTGAGTCAAGGAAGACCTTAACTATATATGATGAAGCAAATTTTTAAATTATGCTTTATATTCAGTTCAGTTCAGTCGCTCAGTTGTGTCCGACTCTTTGCGACCCCATGAATCGCAGCATGCCAGGCCTCCCTGTCCATCACTAACTCCCAGAGTTCACTCAGACTCACGTAGATGAAGTCAGTGATGCCATCCAGCCATCTCATCCTCTGTCATCCCCTTCTCCTCCTTCCCTTAATCCCTCCCAGCATCAGAGTCTTTTCCAATAAGTCAACTCTTCGCATGAAGTCGCCAAAGTACTGGAGTTTCAGCTTTAGCATCATTCCTTCCAAACAAATCCCAGGGCTGATCTCCTTCAGAATGGACTGGTTGGATCTCCGTGCAGTCCAAGGGACTCTGAAGAGTCTTCTCTAACACCACAGTTCAAAAACATCAATCCTTCGGTGCTCAGCTTTCTTCACAGTCCAACTCTCACATCCATACATGACCACTGGAAAAATCATAGCCTTGGCTAGATGGAACTTTGTTGGCAAAGTAATATCTCTGCTTTTGAATATGCTGTCTAGGTTGGTCATAACTTTTCTACCAAGGAGTAAGTGTCTTTTAATTTAATGGCTGCAGTCACCATCTGCAGTGATTTTGGAGCCCAAAAAAATTAAGTCTGACACTGTTTCCACTGTTTGCCCATCTATTTCCCATGAAATGATGGGACCAGATGCCATGATCTTCATTTTCTGAATGTTGAGTTTTAAGCCAACTTTTTCACTCTCCTCTTTCACTTTCATCAAGAGGCTTTTTAGTTCCTCTTCACTTTCTGCCATAAGGGTGGTGTCATCTGCATATCTGAGATTATTGATATTTCTCCCGGCAATCTTGATTCCAGCTTGTGCTTCTTCCAGCCCAGCGTTTCTTATGATGTACTCTGCATAGAAGTTAAATAAGCAGGGTGACAATATACAGCATTGACATACTCCTTTTCCTATTTGGAAGCAGTCTGTTGTTCCATGTCCAGTTCTAACTGTTGCTTCCTGACCTGCATACAAATTTCTCAAGAGGCAGGTCAGGTGATCTGGTATTCCCATCTCTTTCAGAATTTTCCACAGTTTATTGTGATCCACACAGTCAAAGGCTAAGCAATAAATTTCATTTTCATGCTGTATTGAAGTGTGGAAGACTGGTGCCCAGGCAAAAGGTTTTCTTTCTTTTTTTTTTTTTTTTTTTTTTCTTTTTTGGTTTGTTCCATTTGGATGTAGAATTATTTGAAATATTTATTTTTAATATTGAATTAGCTTTTTTCCACTTAAAAATGTACATTTCTCCCTACAAATGTGAATCCTCTACTGATCTTAATGAAATAATTCCTCTTTCATAAATTTTGTCCTATTCGCTAAAGTAATTTTTTTTTTGGTTAGTCTAGCTAAAGTTTTGTCAATTTTATCTTTTCAAAGAACCAGTTCAGTTTTTTTAAAAAAATATTTGATATTGCTTTCCTCACCATTATTATATTTATCTCTGATTCTCTTTGTTTCCTTTCTTCTTCTAATTTTGGACTCAGTTTCTTCTCCCTTTTCTAATACCTAGTCATAATTTTTCTTTTATTTTACTAAGAGTAGTAATTCAAAATAGCATGGTGCTGGCATAATAAGAGACATGTCAAGACCAGTATACCACAGTGGAGAGCCTGGAAGTAAACCCATGCATACATGATCACTTAATATTTGACAAACCAGCCAAGAATGCTCAGTGGAGAAAAGACTGTCTCTTTAATAAATGGTCTGGCCAAAACTGGGTATTCACACTTAGAAAGATGAAGCTAGACTCTACTCATACCTCTCACAGTTCTACTGTCTTAGCAATTTCAATTATACAATACAATATTTTCAACTATATTAATCATGCTGTTTATGAGATCTTCAACCTTATTATCTTTTGTAAAAATTTGGACTCTCTTGCCAACCACTCCTCAATCCCCATGCCCAGCACCTTACAATAACTGTTCTACTTTTCTTCTATATATTTATTTTTTATATTAAACACAAGCAATATCATATAATGTTTATCTTTCTCTGACTTACTTCACTTAGCATAATGCTTTCAAGGTCCATCCATATTGTTGCCAATGACAGGGTTTTCTTCTATTTAAAGTTAAATTTCCTTGTCTATTTCTACCACACTTTGTCTACTTATCTGTCAACAGTTTGTCTCCATACAATGACTGTTGTGAATGAATGTAGGCCTGCAGATAGTCCTTTGAGATAATGTTTTTCACTTCCTCTAAATATATCCTAGAAGTGGGATTGCTGGATTATATTGTTCTATTTTAATTTCTTGAGGAGCTTCCATACAGTTTTGCATGATGGCTGTACTAGTTTACTATCCCACCAACAGTACTAAAGTGTTTCCTTTTCTCCACATCTTCTCCAGTATTTATTAGCTCTTGTCTTTTCAATAAAATACATTCTAATGGTGTGAAGTTATATCCCAGCATAGTTTTGATATACATTTACCTGAATTGTCATGGTAATTGACCACCTTTTCATGTACTTGTTGGACAACTGTATATCTTTGTCCTTTGGAAAAATGAAAAAATGTCCAAAGGAAAAATGTCCTTTGCCCTTCTTTTTCTTCCAGTATTCTTTAGATATAATTGACATGTAGCACTATGTAAACTGGGGCTTCCCTGGTGGCTCAGGCAGTAAAGAATTTGCCTGCAATGCAGGAGACCCAGGTTCAATCCCTGGGCAGGGGAGATACTCTGGAGAAAGAGAAGACAACTCACTCTGGTATTCTTGCCTGGAAAATCACATGGATAGAGGAGTTTGGCAGGCTACAGTCCATAGGGTCACAAAGAGTTGGACATGACTGAGTGACTAACAATTTACTGCTGTATATATAAGGTAGTAGTCAGTCAGCGTGCTTGGTAAGAAGCTACTCCTCAAATCACAATGGCTTACAATAATGAAAGTGTATTTTTATCATATTAGACACATCCTGCAAGGTGTCTATGGCTCTGACCTGATTGTGCTAGGTTGCATGCATATCTTCATTCTGGGAGTCATGCCGATGGACCAGCTCCTATGTGAAAGGTGCTCTTTCTTGTGATAGAGAGGGACAGTAGTAGAAAGGGTAGACTTTCCTAAAGCCTCTTTGAGCTTCTCCTTTGGCACTGAGCACCTCATGTCTGCCCTCATTCTATCCAGCAAAGTATGCGACATGTCCAAGTTCAAAGCCAATCAGTGGGGACATGCACTCCTTCCACCTGAGGCACATTCAAGACTCAAAGCAATGGGTGAGGATGTGCAGTCCTCCTAAGAGTATGAAGTAAGAGTAAATCAATACTTGTGAAGAATTTAAAAAGTCCACCTGGGGAAGAAACAACCACACAGATAGTCTATACTTCTATTAGCAGCAAATCTTTATCAATTATATTCTATAGACTTGCAACAAAGGAAGATAAGAAGAGTTGGAGAAAAGTATGATTTAAGAAACAGCAGTTTTACACACATACTTAGTAAGGTATTTGTTGCTGTTTAGTCTCCAAATCCTGTCCAACTCTTTCTGAGCACATGGACTGTAGCTCACCAGTCTCCTCTCTCCATGGGATTTCCCAGGTAAGAATACCATAGTGGGCTGACATTTCCTACTGCTGGGGATCTTCCCAACCCAGGGATGGAACCTGCGTCTTCTGCATTGCAGGTGGATTATTTACCACTGAGACACCAGGAAGCCCTAGTAGATCATAGAAACATGGTAAAATAGATAGAATAAAAATTCTTACTGAGGCTATATAGAGCCAACATCAGGGTGTCACAGTTTATGTCCTGTGTAGAATAACTGAGGTGATGTGTCTTCACAATCACCCTGCTTCTTGTATGGGGCCCTCGGAGCAGATATGCCTTCAAGATCACATCTCATTCTCTCCCAAGAGCAGTCATTCTGGACTCATTTCTAATCAGTAAATTCTCTGAAGTCCAAACGATCTTAGTAATTTTGGAACTTGGACAAAATCATAACAGGTGCTACAGATTGAGCATCTGTTTGTGACACGTAATTTTCTGTGACTCTAAAATATCATCAACTTCTCACACCAGCTCCTTAGGTGGAAATTCCCCAGTTTATAGATAAGGAAATAAAGGTTAAAAGTTTATTTCCTGTCAAGAGAGAAATACTCAAGAAGCACATGTAAACTTAGGTATTCAGATATTAAATGACCAGATCCAACATCTGACCACCTTTCATCAGACCTGAGGTGGGAAAGAAGAATCCTAATGGAGAAAATCTTAAATACCTACACCTGACTGTAACACTCGTCCACAGTCTTGATACTCACAAGAGTGATCCACAGAACAGGACCTGACCCGCAACATCAACATCTGGGAGCTTTAAATTTAAATTAAAAAAAGAAAAAGAAATACTGAATATCTAGAACACTCTAGTCTTGTCAAATCAAAGTCTGTATTTGAAAAATATTCCCTAGTTATTCACACACACATTGATGTTGGGAGAAGTGCTTATTTAGTGAACATTGTTTCTCAACATTGACATTGTGATGGGTAATTCCTTGTGTTAGGGGATGTCCTGTGCATTTTAGTTTTGTTAAATTGTATCACTTGCCTCAGCACACTTTGTTTCAATTGCACTTCCCCAGATATGACAATCAAATATTTCTCCAGATATTTCCAAGTGTCCTCTGGAGCCAAAATCATCTCTGATTGAGACCACTGGCCCAGAGCAGAAGAACTAGGAAATATTCTGTGTTGTAATCAAAGCACATGCCTTACTCAGTTCATAACTTTGAGCCAATCACCTCACAATTCTGAAAATTTAGAAGAAGATTCAAAATAGTATAGTCCTCATAGGATGGCCTGTTGTAAAATTTAAATGAGACAATACATATATGATTCTAAGCTCTGCCTACGGTGTGTCAAAAAATCTAAATTTATCTCTTATAATTACAAAACATTTTATAAGTAAAGGGTGAAAAAACAGTTTAACACTTCTATTAAAAAACTAATACAGTCCAGGTTTGATGCACGATACTGGATGCTTGGGGCTGGTGCACTTGGACGACCCAGAGGGATGGTATGGGGAGGGAGGAGGGAGGAGGGCTCAGGATGGGGAACACATGAATACTTGTGGCAGATTCATTTTGATATATGGCAAAACCAATACAATATTGTAAAGTTAAAGAAAATAAAATTTAAAAAAATAAAAAATAAAATAAAATATTAAAAAAAATACAAAATTCCTAATTGATGTGAGGAAAGCATTATGAATCCAAGGGTTATTTTACCCATGATTTTATAGCAAAGGGACACACTTCTCTCCCTTATTGAAGTAATAATACTAATTTTCTGGATATATCAAGAGCTGCCTTCTCACCATAAACCAGTGCCTTCAAGACCCAAGGTACCGAGTCAAGACAGATTCCTCAGGATTAGACTTGGAGGAAATTATGATTGAAGTTTATAAAACATTTTAGTGTCAGACCTCTGGAAGCCAGGAGAGAATCTGGAGTAGTAATAAGAACTGAATACACTTGACTTCTCACCCGGTCACTTGGGATCAGCAAATCAGTGGGGGAAAAAAATCCATTCTGTCCAGACAAGTTCCCCTGAGGAAACGATGTGATCAAGGTTGGAGTAATAAGGGAAAATGTGCTGAGCACGTATAATGAGCAAGTACAGAAACTATAAGGAGCTATGACCATCTCTGCAACTGCAATGTCTGAGCAGTTCCACCTTGAGCTGGAGTGGGCATGGTTTTTGCATTTGCACTCCCTAGTCCTATTCTGCTTCACTCCTTCCTGCTCTCTTGTTGGAAGACAGACCTTCAGTCTCCATCATCAACCATCCAGGGAGGAATTTGGATTCCCACATAAAGACCTTCCTCTCAGCTGTCCCAGCCAGGTGAGTAAAAGACTCCAGTGGGCGTTGCAGGAGAAAGTTAGAGACAGTGAAACCTATGAACATTTACCTGACGTCATTTGAAAAGACAAACAGCTGGCCTGGAGCATAGAGGTCTCCGTGATTGTTTGTTTGATTGACTAATTTATAATACATTTATTTAACATGTTAAAAAGATAAATGTCTATCAGATTCAGCAAGTCAAGGATTGTTGTTGACAGTTATGGGATGGGAATTAAAATCTAGTTGGATGAGACTCAAGAAGAAATGGGGGGGGGGTGTTGTTCAGTTGCTCAGTAGTATCCAACTCTTTGCAACCCCAGCATGCCAGGCTTCCTTGTCCTTCACTATCTCCTGGAGTTTACACAAACTCCCACTGAATTGGTAATGCCATCTCAGCCATCTCATCCTCTATCATCCACTTTCCTCCTGCCTTCAATCTTTCCCAGAAGTTTTACTGTTTAAGGGAGTAGGAAAATAAACTATTAGATTAGGGATGGTTTGCAGTGAAATGAGGACATTTCATTATTTGTTTTAATTTTTAAGATGGGGTGTATTTGAGCAACTTCTATATTCATTAGGATCCCAGGTGGCACAGTGGTAAAGGATCCACCTGCCAATGCAGGAAACATGAGACACAGGTTTGATTCCTGGGTCAGGAAGATTCCCCTAGGGAATCTTCCCCTGGAGAATCTTCCCTTGGAAAATTCACTTTGGTATTCTTGCCTGGGAAATCTCATGGATAGAGGAGACTCGAGGCTTCAGTCCATTGGGTCACAAGGAGTCAGACATGATTGAGCATGCACTGATCAATGGAGTAGTTATTGCCCTATAGCCACAGTTCTTGAGATACACATTTCACAGAAGCCCCACTCACCCTGAATATTCACTTGACAAAGAAGTTGCATTTAATATATAAGCAGGCATATGTTAAAGGGATTAACTTTGCAATTAGTTCACCAGCTGAGAGACTGAACAGAGTTTTCAGTTTATTAGCCATTTACTCTCTCTACTGCTAATTGTCTATGTAAGCGTTTTATTTTATATACTGGTGTCTGAGTGATTTTATTCCTTTTTTTGGCTATATTATTTCCTTTATAAATCATTTTATCACCAACTTAGAAAATGCCAGGAACAGCACTCCAACATGTGGAAGAAGGAGAGAACTAGACATATTTTTAATACTTTGAAAAGTCTTACTGCTGAAAATAGAGATACATGTAGTGTTTCTCTCCCCACCCTTCCCCTTCCCTGCAGAGGTGTGTTAGGTGTCTTTTTGTGACACCATTTCACCCAAAACTGGTCTAAGCTGCAACCAGTTCCCTTACCACAGATTCCCTATTCCTCTCTCCCTTTATTCTTATTTTTTTATTGCATTCTTTCAAACAAAAAGTTATGATTTTTAAAAGAAGCTTACTATTTACCATTTAAATATGTATATATATATATATATGTTTGCTATATATATAGTTTCTATATATAATTGCTCAAATATACCCCACCTTAAAGCATATATATATATATATATATATATATATATATATATATATATATGCTTTCCAGGTGTTTCAGTGTGTAAAGAATCCACTTGCAATGCAGAAGATACAGGCAGACACGAGTTTGATCCCCAGGTAGGGACAATCCCCTGGAGGTGGGCATGGCAACTCACTCCACTATTCTTGCCTGGGAAATCTCATGGTGAGAGGAGCCTGGTGGGCTACAGTCCATGGGGTTGCAAAGAGTCAGACATGACTGAAGTGACTGAGCATGCAGGCACGCACGCACATGTATGTATGTATGATGTATTTGTTGGGTTGTGTGAGAGTTTATAAATTGTGAGTTGTCCAGGACATCAGTTGGCTATATTTTGTCCTCTCGCCCATTGCTTTTTAAACATAGTAGTCATCCTTTGCTGCCATCTTGTCGAAAACATGTGTTTGTATTCAGCTTAAGATTGCTTACATCTTTTTTAAAAGCATGTTTGAATCCATTTATGTTTATACATTTGGAATTTGCAGTGTTAGATACTGCTTCCTTCACTGTTTTTTAAAAATTATATTTCCAATCCTTTTCATAAGATTACATCCATTTCATTTATATTTAAACTTATGTTAACTTGAATGTTGCTATTTTGTATATTTTATTTTAGATTCATCTTACTCTTTTCCTAATATTCAATATTGTTTAGTAAAATTGTTTTTAATCAGCTATATTTAATCTGCTTTTATTTCCCCTGATATTCTTTGTGTTTTATAAAATTTATTTCTACATAAATGCACACCTTTCTGAAACCTCAAGAGTGAACAGTAAACAAATCATGTGAGGTCCCTGTCTGTTAGGGTCTCACATTCTGATGAAGAAAGAAGATTACAATAAAATAAATGCATATGTGACAAAAAGTCCTCAGGCATAAACCAAATGAAGAAAGGGGAAGATTTTTGTAGAATGTGGAAGGTTTATAGCATGTGAACTTTATCTTTGGAATAGGAATCAGAAACAAAAGTAGAATGTGACCAACAGGTTTGTCAAAAAGAGATCAGAATACAAAGCCAAAGAATAACAAAGAAAGATGTGACAGGAAAAAGAGAGAGAGAGAGAGAGAGAGAAGGGCCAGCTTCATCCACTATTGGACCATATCAAAAATGGTGGTGTTTCAGTCCCTAAGTCGCGTCTGATTTTTGTGACCTCATGAACTGTAGCCCATCAGACTCCTCTGTCCATGGGATTTCCCAGGCAAGAATACTGGAGCGGGTTGCTATTTTCTTCTCCAAGTCTTCCTGACTCAAGGATAAAATCTGGGTTTCCTGAATTGCAGGAGGATACTTTACTAACTGAGCCATATAGAAAGCTCATAATTTTAAAAAGTAATAAATGCACTCAAACACAGAAAAGACAGGAGTAACTAATTCCCACACCTCAGGGGAATGAGATGGATACTGTAATAAGACAGTGGAGGAATAAATATGTAGTGAGTGTGTGGTTCCTTGGGTCTGAGGTCACTTTAGCATGCACACTTCTTCATGTTCTCTCTGCAAACTGATTCTTCTGTTGAGCTCTTTATTTTTATTGTTTCTCTCTTAGCAGGAACTAGGCTTCTTTCAAAACTATTCTTGTGTTTACTGCAATGGATAAGAAATGTTTTTGACTGAGTCCTAGAGTAAACAGGTGGCCCAAGTGGTAAAGAACCCACCTGCCAATGCAGGAGATGTAAGAGGCATGGGTTCAATCCCTGGGTCAGGAAGATCCCCTGGAGGAGGGCATGGCTACCAAGTTCAGTATTTTTGCTTGGAGAATCCCGTGTACGGAGGAGAGTGGCAGGCTACAGTCCAAAGGATGGCAGAGTCAGACACGACTGAAGTGACTTCACACCCTCGCAGGCATAGTGAAACAGGAAATTTACATATGATCTAGTATGTGTGCACAGACAAGGAATGAATACACATGTATGCACCTATGCAAACACACACAAACACACAAGGAAGCTAAACAAAGAAAACCAAAAACATTTACGACATATGACACATCCTGATATTTTCATGTTTTACTGTATTCTATATTGGTCTTACAAACTGCATAGACTGTAGCTGTAACAGGTCTGAACCTCTAATAGAATATAAAAAACATTCCTCCAGCATGTCTTCCAAATCTATTTACTGTTTCCCAGCTTCATTTTGTTTTCTAATCATAGGCAATTTCTTTGAGAACACATTATTTCATTCCTTTATGCAATATATATTTATTCAGCTACTGTTTCCAACTAAGTATGGGGTGTTAAGGATTATGTATGACATTGATACCTGGCTCATGACATTCACAGTCTAGCAGAGAATATAAGATATGGAATTAAATTAAAATTACACACTGATTACCTTATTGTGTAAATTATTGTAAGAGAGTATCTTTTTGTGGAAATGTTTAAAAAAAGAAGATTCATATAGATGATATGAGTTCAGTTTAGTAGCTCACTCTTGTCCAACTCTTTGCAACCCCATGCACTGCAGCATGCCAGTCCATCACCAACTCCCGGAGTTTACTCAAACTCATGTCCATTGAGTCAGTGATGCCATTCAACCATCTCATCCTCTGTCAACCCTTCTCCTGCCTTCAATCTTTCTCAGCATCAGTGTCTTTTCCAATGAGTCAGCTGTTCGTATCAGGTGGCTAAAGTATTGGAGTTTCAGCTTCAACATCAGTCCTTCCAATGAAAACTCAGGACTGATCTCCTTTAGGATTGACTGGTTTGATCTCCTTGCAGTCCAAGGGACTCTCAAAAGTCTTCACCAACATCACAGTTCAAAAGCATCAATTTCTGGTGCTCAGCTTTCTCTATAGTCCGACTTTCAGATCCATACATGACTACTGGAAACACCGTAGCTTTGACTAGAGGGATCTTTGTTGGCAAAGTAATGTCTCTGCTTTTTATTGAAGAATTACTTTTTTTTTTAACTTTACAATATTGTATTGGTTTTGCCATACATAAACATGAATCCACCACAAGTGTACACGTGCTCCCCATCCTGAATCCCCCTCCCACCTCCCTCCCTGTACCATCCCTCTCGGTCAACCCAGTGCACCAGCCCCAAGCATCCTGTATCAGGCATGTCTCTGCTTTTTAATATGTTGTCTAGGTTGGTCATAGCTTTTCTTCCAAGGAGTAAGCATCTTTTAATTTCATGCTTGAAGTCACCATCTGCAGTGATTTTGGAGCCCCCAAAAATAAATTCTGTCACTGTTTCCATTGTTTCCACATTTATTTGGGATGAAGTGAGGGGACTGGATTCTATTATCTTAGTTTTAAGCCAACTTTTTCACTATGGACAGAGCTTCAAGACATTGTACAGGAGACAGGGATAAACTGTCCTCATGGAAAAGAAATGCAAAAAAGCAAAATGGCTGTCTGGGGAGGCCTTACAAATACATGTGAAAAGAAGAGAAGCAAAAAGCAAAGGAGAAAAGGAAAGATATTCCTATTTGAATGCAGAGTTACAAAGAATAACAAGGAGAGATAAGAAAGCCTTCCTCAGCAATCAATGCAAAGAAAGAGAGGAAAACAACAGAATGGGAAAGACTAGAGATCTCTTCAAGAAAATTAGAGACACCAAGGGAATATTTCATGCAAAAAAAGGCTCGATAAAGGACAGAAATGGTATGGATATAACAGAAGCAGAAGATATTAAGAAGAGGTGGCAAGACTACACAGAACAACTGTACAAAAAAGATCTTCACGACCAAGATAACCACGATGGTGTGATCACTTACCTAGAGCCAGACATCCAGGAGTGCGAAGTCAAGTGGGCCTTAGAAAGCATCACTACAAAGAAAGCTAGTGGAGGTGAAGGAATTCCAATTGAGCTATTCCACATCCTAAAGGATGATGCTGTGAAAGTGCTGCACTCAATATGCCAGCTAATTTGGAAAATTCAGCAGTGGCCACAGGACTGGAAAAGGTCAGTTTTCATTCCAATCCCAAAGAAAAGCAGTGCCAAAGAATGCTCAAACTACCACACAATTGCACTCATCTCACATGCTAGTAAAGTAATGCTCAAAATTCTCCAAGCCAGGCTTCAGCAATACATGAACCATGAACTTCCAGATGTTCAAGCCAGTTTTAGAAAAGGCAGAGGAACCAGAGATCAAATTGCCAACATCCACTGGATCATCGAGAAAGCAAGAGAGTTCCAGAAAAACATCTATTTCTGCTTCACTGACTACGCCAAAGCCTTTGACTGTGTGGATCACAATCAACTGTGGAAAATTCTTCAAGAGATGGGAATACCAGACCAACTGACCTGCCTCTTGAGAAACCTGTATGCAGGTCAGGAAGCAACAGTTAGAACTGGACATGGAACAACAGACTGGTTCCAAATAGGAAAAGGAGTATGTCAGGGCTGTATATTGTCACCCTGCTTATTTAACTTTTATGCAGAGTACATCATGAGAAATGCTGGGCTGGAAGAAGCACAAGCTGGAATCAAGATTGCCCGGGGGAAATATCAATAACCTTAGATATGCAGATGACACCACCCTTATGGCAGAAAGTGAAGAGGAACTAAAAAGACTCTTGATGAAAGTGAAAGTGGAGAGTGAAAAAGTTGGCTTAAAGCTCAACATTCAGAAAACCAAGATCATGACATCGGGTCCCATCACTTCATGGGAAATAGATGGGGAAACAGTGGAAACAGTGTCAGACTTTATTTTTGGGGGTTCCAAAATAACTTCAGATGGTGAGTGCAGCCAGGAAATTAAAAGACACTTACTCCTTGGAAGGAAAGTTATGACCAACCTAGATAGCATATTCAAAAGCAGAGATATTACTTTGCCAACTAAGATCCATCTAGTCAAGGCTATGGTTTTTCCAGTGATCATGTGTGGATGCGAGAGTTGGACTCTGAAGAAAGCTGAGTGCTGAAGAATTGATGCTTTTGGACTGTGGTGTTGGAGAATACTCTTGAGAGTCCCTTGGACTGCACGGAGATCCAACCAGTCCATCCTAAAGGAGATCAGTCCTGGGTGTTCATTGGAAGGACTGATGCTGAGGCTGAAACTCCAGTACTTTGGCCACCTCATGGGAAGAGTTGACTCATTGGAAAAGATCCTGATGCTGGGAGGGATTTGGGACAGGAGGAGAAGGGGACAACAGAGAATGAGATGACTGGATGGTATCACCAACTTGATGGACATGAGTTTGGGTGAACTCCGGGAGTTGTTGCTGGACAGGGAGGCCTAGCGTGCTGCGATTCATGGGGTTGCAAAGAGTCAGACACAACTGAGCAACTGAACTGAAATATTTCACTCTCCTCTTTCACTTGCATCAAAAGGCTCTTTAGTTCTTTGTTTTCCACCACAAGGGTGATGTCATCTGCATATCTGAGGTTATTGATATTTCTCCCAGCAATTTAATTCCACCTCATGCTTTATCCAAACCAGCATTTCTCATGACGTACTCTGCATACAAGTTAAATAAGCAGGGATTCAATATACAGCGTTGATGTACTCCTTGGAAGCAGTCTGTTTTTCCATGTCCAGTTCTAATTGATGCTTCCTGACCGGCATATAGGTTTCTGAAGAGGCAGGCCAGGTGGTCTGGTATTCCCATCTGTTTCAGAATTTTTCACAGTTTATTGTGATCCACACAGTCAAAGGTCTTGCTGTAGTCGATAAAGCAGAAGTAGATGTTTTTCTGGAACTCTCTTGCTTTTTTGATGATCCATCAGATGTTGGCAATTTTATCTCTGTCTTCTCTGGCTTTTCTAAATCGAGTTTGAACATCTGGAAGTTCATGTTCATGTACTGTTGAAGCCTGGCTTGGAGAATTTTGAGCATTCCTTTGTTAGCGTGTGAGATGAGTCCAATTGTGTGGTAGTTTGACCATTTTTTGGCATTGCCTTTCTTTGGGATTGGAATGAAAACTGACTTTTTCCAGTCCTGTGGCCACTGCTGAATTTTCCAAATTAGCTGGCTTATTGAGTGCAGCACTTTCACAGCATCATCCTTTAGGATGTGGAATAGCTCAACTGGAATTCCATCACCTCCACTAGCTTTGTTCATGGTGATTCTTCCTAAGGTCCACTTGACTTCACATTCCAGGATATCTGGCTCTAGGTGAGTGATCACACCATTGTGGTTATCTGGGTCATGAAGATCTTTTTTGTTCAATTCTTCTGTGTAGTCTTGCCACCTCTTCTTAAAATCTTCTGCTTCTGATAGGTTCATACCACTCTGTCCTGTATTGTGCCCATCTTTGCATGAAAAGTTTCCTTGGCATCTCTAATTTTCTTGAAGCAATCCCTAGTTTTTCCCATTCTATTGTTTTCCTCTCTTTCTTTGCATTGATCACTGAGGAAGACTTTCTTATCTCTCCTTGCTATTCTTTGGAACTCTGAATTCAAATGGGTATATCTTTCCTTTTCTCCTTTGGCTTTTACTTGTCTTCTTTTCATAGCTGTTTGTAAGGCCTCCTTAGACAACCATTTTGCCTTTTGTCACTTCTTTTTCTTGGGGATGGTCTTGATCACTGCCTCTTCTACAATGTCAAGAACCTTCATCCACAGTTCTTCAGGCACTCTATCAGATCTAATCCCTTGAATTTTTTGTCACTTTCACTCTATGATCAAAAGAGGTTTGAGTCATACATGAATGGTTAGTGGTTTTCCCTACTTTCTTCAATTTAAATCTAAGTTTGGAAATATGGAGTTCATGATCAGAGCCACAGTCAGCTCCTGGTCTTTTTTTGCTGACTGTATAGAGCTTCTCCATCTTTGGCTGTAAAGAATATAATCAATCTGATTTCGGTGTTGACCGTCCGGTGATGTCCATGTGCAGAGTCTTCTCTGGTGTTGTTGGAAGAGGGTACTTGCTATGACCAGTGTGTTCTCTTGGAAAAACTCTATTAGCTTCATTCTGTACTCCAAGGCCAAATCTGCCTGTTACTCCAGGTATTTTTTGACTTTCTACTTTTGCATTCCAGTCCCCTATAGTGTTTTAAAAGGACATCTTTTTTGGGTGTTAGTTCTAGAAGGTCTTGTAGGTCTTAATAGAATCATTCAACTTCAGTTTCTACAGCTTTACTGATTGGGGCATAGACTTGGATTACTGTGATATTGAATTGTTTTGCTTGGAAGTGAGCAGAGATCATTCTCTCATTTTTGAGACTGCGCCCAAGTACTACATTTCAGACTCTTTTGTTGACTATGATGGCTACTTCATTTCTTCTAAGGAATTCTTTCCTACAGTAGTATATATAATGGTCCTCTGAGTTAAATTCACCCATTCCATATTTTGCCTAAAAAAAAGATGGAGTCTTTTTTTTTAATCAGTGGAAAATTGGCTTACAATGTTGTGTTGGTTTCTGCCAGACAACATCGCAAATCAACCATAATTATATAAGATGGGCTTCCCTGATAGCAGTTGGTAAAGAATCTGCCTGCAATGCAGGAGACCCCAGTTCAATTCCTGGGTCGGGAAGATCCACTGGAGAAGGGATAGGCTGCCCACTCCAGTATTCTTGGGCTTCTCTTGTGGCTCAGCTGGTAAAGAATCTGCCTGCAATGCGGGAGACCTGGGTTTGATCCCTGGGTTGGAAAGATCTTCTGGAGAAGGGAAAGGCTACTCACTCCAGTATTCTGGTATGAAGAGTTCCAGGGACTGTATAGTCCATGGGGTCCCAAAGGGTCAGACACAACTGAGCAACTTTCACTTTTCACTTTTCTATACATATGTGTGTGTGTGTGTGTGTGTGTGTGTGTGTGTGTGTGTATCACCTCCCTCTTGAACCACCCTCTCCTACCCCATCCCACTCCCACAGAAAGCCAGGCTGAATACAAAATTGTCATATTTAGATAGAGCCCTGTTTTATGTGTCCAGGGTATTTAGGTACTACTGAAGCTGAAGCTCCAATCCTTTGGCTATCTGATGCAAAGAGCTGACTCTGCAAAAATAGTACTGGACTTTAGGTACTATTACTACACTTAGGGAAGAAAGATAATCTAATGTTGACAGCTTGGCTTGTGACATTGTTTTTCCTAATTGTGTGCCTGAGATTGAGAATAGCCTGGTCATTGCAAGGAGGCCTCTTGGTACCTCCAAATTTTCTAATACTATATCTTATCACTTTACCTCATGGACTTTCCCGTGGATAAAAAAGCTTCCTTTCAAACTTGATTTTCTGAAACAAATACCTTTTCAGGTCCTTTCACCTGGGGGTTATCTCTGTCCACCTCACACATTTCCTTCAGATAATCTCACATTTCCGGCCCTCACTTCCATGAGGTCTCTGTTCAGATGTTTGGCAGACTATCTGAACACTCCATAAAACATTATTGTTGTTGTTGTTCACTCAGGCATGTGCAGCTCTTTGCAACCCCATGGACTGCAGCACACCAGGCTTCCCTGTACTTTACCATTTCTGGAAGTTTGCTCAAACTCATGTCCATTGAGTCAGGTGATGCCATCCAACCATCTCATTCTCTGTGGCCCTCTCCTCCTCCTGCCCTCAATGTTTCCCACCATCAGGGTTTTTTGCAGAGTCAGATCTTTGCATTAGATAGCTAAAGGATTGGAGCTTCAGCTTCAGCATCAGTCCTTCCAATGAATATTCAGAGATGACTTCCTTTAGGATTGACTGGTTTGATCTTGCAGTCCAAGGGACTCTCAAGAGTCTTCTCCAACACCACAGTTCAAAAACATCAATTCTTTGGCCTTTAGCCTTCTTTATAGTCAAACTCTCACATCTGTACATGACTAGTGGAGAAACCATAGTTTTGACTATAAGGAAACTTTGTCAGCAAAGTGATGTCTCTGCTTTTTGATATGCTATCTAAGTTTGTCATAGCTTTTCTTCCAAGGAGCAAGCATCCTTTAATTCCATGGTGCAGTCACGATCCACAGTGATTTTGGAGCCCAAGAAAATAAAGCATAATACCCCCATTAACTTTCTTCTTCATACTAGATCTCTTTCTTCATAGCAACTATCTCTCAGTACAGTATGTTCTTTATCTAGAAGTAGGTCAGTCCTCAATTTATATTCCCCCAAAACATGGCAGAATTTCTCATCTAAACTCCCCAATACATGTCCATTTGGGAAGGAGGCTGAATATGGGCCAGAAGTTGATACTCAGAGATGGCACAGGGGATCTCTTGAAGGAGAAATTTTCATACAAAAATTATGGATTTTAATTTTTGAATGCAAAATTGTAGAATTTCAACATTATTACAATGCCAAATTCAGATAAAACTAGTCATGTCATTTTTTTGTTTGTTTGTTCATTTGTTTGTTTGTTTCCAGGCAGTCACCTCTACTACATGGAATTGGGGAATGATACAGAAATTTCAGAGTTTCTTCTTCTGGGGTTCTCACAGGAACCAGAACTGCAGGCCCTCATATTTGGACTTTTCCTCTCCATGTACCTGATCACCGTGTTTGGAAACCTGCTCATCATCCTGGCAGTCAGCTCAGACACCCACCTACACACCCCCATGTACTTCTTTCTCGCCAATCTGTCCTTTGTAGACATTTGTTTCACCTCTACCACCGTCCCAAAGATGTTGTGGAACATCCAGACCCAGAGCAAAGTTATAACCTATGAAGGCTGCATCACACAAATTTATTTTTTCCTACTGTCTGCAGTGTTGGACATCTTCCTCCTCACAGTGATGGCCTATGACCGCTTTGTGGCCATCTGTCACCCCCTGCACTACATGGTCATTATGAGCCCTCGGCTCTGCTTTCTGCTGGTTCTGGTGTCCTGGACCATCAGTGTCCTGAATTCCTTGTTACAAAGTTTAATTTTGTTACAGCTTTCTTTTTGCACTGTTGTGGAAATCCCTGACTTTTTTTGTGACCTCAGTCAGATAACCCAACTTGCCTGTTCTGACACCTTTCTTAATAATATGGTAATGTATCTTACAGTTGTACTTCTGGGTAGTGGTCCCCTGGCTGGTATCCTTTATTCTTACTCAAAGATAGTTTCCTGTATATGCAGAATCTCATCAGTTCAGGGGAAGTATAAAGCATTTTCCACCTGTTCCTCTCACCTCTCAGTCGTCTCCTTATTCTTTTGTACGAGCCTAGGAGTGTACCTTAGCTCTCCTGCTACCCACAGCTCACACTCAAGTGCAACAGCCTCGGTGATGTACACTGTGGTCACACCCATGCTGAACCCCTTTATCTACAGTCTGAGAAACAAAGACATAAAGGGGGCTCTGAAAAGATTATTTGTGATGGCAAGTCTAAAAAGGTCAGTTATTCTAGATTTGGAGAAGTGCCCAAGATTGCAGATCTCAAAGTCTCAGAGTAAGTAGCTGTGATTTTTTAAATCAGACTTTGGAAGTATGAGTTGCCCTGTTATTTATTTCCTAGAATTCTCATTTTTTTCCAACTACTCTACACAATTTAATTACTCTCTTAATTACTCTTCTCTGTCAGACATCCAACCATTTTTCTTTCCTTCCATTCTTTCTTCCTATTTTTCCTACTTCATCCCCAAGCTTTGATATCAAAAAGTTGGAAATTCTCATTTATCTCATGAAACTGCTTGGGTTTATTAAGAACAATTTCTTTTAAAATGACAAATACCATATCAGGTGATGCATCTTAGTTTTGCTAAAAGAATACTCATGAGTTACCACTTCATCAGAAAAAAAAAAAAAAAAAAAAAAACTAAACTACAGAGTTCATTTTTATAACATTGTGGGAGAGGAAAAACCTGGAATACAATTTTTCACCTCTGGGTCCATCATTCCCTTTTATGGCCTGAACTGGTGTTCCTGATAATGCAGACCTTAACATAACAGTCTATTTTATAAAAGGTCATTAGGTTTTATTCTCCTGAATAGGATTCTATTCTCTTATAAGACTCTATGTACACATTCCCTACCATAGTCATTAGCAAAGCTGATTATCAAATACAGATCTGTCAGTGTAGTCTACACAGAAACAGAAACTGAAATAAATTAATTGACTTAATATGATCTTCAGCCATATTATAACTTAGTCAGAGTCATATGATTTAATATGAATCAGAGATGTCATTGTATATAATTAAACAAATTTTAAATGATACTTTGTATTATTACACATGCCATTTATTTTTAAGCTGTATGTATAGTCATTAAAGTATGGAATATCAGTGTAAATATATAAGATGATTGATGAACCTGTTTTTATTTTTTCTTATTGACTTATCTCACTCATCCTACTTAAAAATTTCAGGTGATGCCTACAGCTATCACTTTTTCCATTGTTCTAAATAAAACTTAGCATCTATTCTAAATGTTGTCAGAAACAAAATAAGCAGTGAATGGGCAGTATCATCCACTATTTATCTCACATACACAAAGCAATTCCTTCAACTATCATGATCAAAACTGAATCATAAGAATGTGCTTTCCTGTATAGATATAAGACCTAGGGTCAGCCTGTTTTGTACACAAACATGCATGTTCTTTCAAGCTCTCCTATCAGGAAAGGAACATCAGTGAAATCACTTTTTTTTTTTTTTACTTTACAATTTTGTATTGGTTTTGTCATACATCAACATGCATCTGCCACGGGTGTACATGTGTTCCCCATCCTGAACCCCTCTTCCACCTCCCTCCCTATACCATGCCTCTGAGTCATCCCAGTGCACCAGCCCCAAGCACTGAAGTCACTTTTTAATAGAGTTGTGTGGGGGAAAAAAGTTGGATGAGAGTAATTGAAAATGCCATTTGCAAATGTTAGAACACAGTGAAATATAACAAGCAATAGATTATTATCTTTGCTCTAAATATCGTTCTACTGATGATTATATTTGTTAGCAGACTGAGTAACCATCCATCATAAAATAAAATATTAAAACATAATGTATTTATTATCAAATGGGATGATATAGTTTGGAGTTGTTCCAAGTTATACTAGATTTCTTGTGAGTCTGTAATTAGCTTCCAGTCTCTGTAATTAGCTTTCAGTCTCTATATAGTTGGAGAAGGATATGGCAACCCACTCCAGTATTCTTGCCTGGAGAATCCCAGGGGCAGAGGAGCCTGGTGGGCTGCCATCAATGGGGTTGCACAGAATCAGACACAACTGAAGGAACTTAGTAGCAGCAGCAGCAACAGCTCTATACAGTACTTCTAAGGCTCACCCATGATCCTGTGCCTGGGTGTAGTGCTCATCTTTCTAAAACCAAACTATGGACAGTTCATCCATTTCTATATCTAGGTTAACATAGTTTACAGAAAAAAATGAGTTTGTCATAAGTAAGTTGTCTTAAATGAGATTGAGGACCAAAGAATTGATGCTTTTGAACTGTGGTACTGGAGAAGACTCTTGAGAGTCCCTTGGACTGCAAGGAGATCAAACCAGTCCATCCTAAAGAAAATCAGCCCTGAATATTCATGGGAGGACTCATGCTGAAGGTCCAATACTTTGGTCACCTGATGTGAAGAGCTGACTCATTGGAAAAGCCCCTGATGCTGGGAAAGATTGAGGGCAGGAGGAGAAGAGGTCAATAGAGGATGAAGTGGTTAGATGGCATCACTGACTCAGTGATGGGAGTCCGACTCTTTGTAACACCCATGGACTATAGCCTGCTAGGCTTCTCTGTCCATGGGATTCTCCAGTCAAGAATACTGGAGTGTGTTGCCATGCCGTCCTCCAGGGAATCTTCCCGACTCAGGGATTGAACCCGGTGTCTCTTGTGTCTCCTGCATTGACAGCGGGTTCTTTACCACTAGTGACATGTGGGAGTGAAAGTGAAAGTTGCTCAGTGTGTCCGACTCTTTGAGACCCTGTGGACTGTAGGCAGCCAGGATCCCCTATCCATGGGAATTCTGCAGGTCAGAATACTGGGCTGTGTATCCATTCCACTCTCCAGGGGATCTTCCCGACCAGGGAATGAATCCAGGTCTCCCGCATTGCAGGCAGATTCTTTACCTTTTTAACCACCAAGGAAACCAGTGCCACCTGGGAATCCCATTGAACAGGGAAAGGAAAGAAAATTTCGTATGACTCCCATCTCCTCTATCCCAAGTCTGAACATCCCAGTGAGAAGAGAGACACCTCAAAGTGGGGAAAGAAGAGTGAAGTGAACATCAGTACTTATAATCTTGAGTAACAAGAGGAATATGTGCCCAACAAACAGATATAGGGAGCAAAAGTCTTCATAGTTGCAAATTCAGGGCTTAATGGGACACCATTGTTTCTTTGGGGTGTTCAAAGCATGACTCAGAGACCGGCATTTCACTTCTTCCTGCCATCTTGCCAGGGGAAAGATTTCAACCTCGACCATCAAACCATCCAGGGGGAACTGGTGATTCCTCCTGGAGACTGTCCTCTCAGAGATCACAATCCTTGAGTCTGAAAGCCCCGTAGACACTGTAGGAGTGAATCAGAGAGAAGGAAAACCAAGAATGTTTACCTGAGCCAATCCTTCCTAAACTATGGCCTCCAATTCACTGTGATTGATTGTTTCCCTCATTAATTAATTAATTTATTTATGATGGCTAAGAAAGAAGTGAATACTGTACTCAGCAAAGCAAGGTCAATGTTGAAAATTAAATTGAAATGCATGTTAAGTCACTTCAGTCGTGTCTGACTCTTTTGACCCTGAAGAATGTAGCCCACCAGACTCCTCTGTCCAAGAGAATGCTGGAGTGGGTTACCATGCCCTCCCCAGGGGATCTTCCCAACCCAAGTATTGAACCTGCATCTCTTACAACTGCTGCATTGGCAGGAGGGTTTTTTGTGGTTTTTTTTTTTTTTTTTTTTTTTTTTTTTTTTTTTTTACCACTAGTGCCACCTTGGAAGCCCAATTAGAAGATAGAATGGGGGATGTAAAGTGCTTCTGGTAAAAGTGGAAAATAAGTCCAAGGATCTTCGTAATTAACTGGAGTAGAGAAATATCCTTATTAGGAGAGGAGGGAATACACAGTGAAGTGATGGCATTCTTTTTATTTTAAAAGATGGTGCATAACTGACTGTATATTAATGAGAAACACAGACTAAAGAATTCTTGAAAGTATTCTCTTGCAATAGCATTTCATTAAATATATTTCTCATGGTATCCTCTCAGTGTGGGTATTCACATGAAAGAAAATTATATACTATATCAAAGCAGACATGGTAATGACCTTTACTTTCAAATTATTTCATTATCTGTGAAGGTGAATATATTTGTGAGTTTGTTAGATATGTACTTTCTCCATCATAAATTGTCTATGGGAGTCCTTTCCTTTTGTATAATACTAGTATTTCTACAGCCATTTTTCTTCACATTCATTTAAAAAAGCAAAAAGGGCTTTTAGTTTTGTTGTTGTTGTTGTTGTTTTAACCAACTAGCTGTTTTACATTTGGTTCATTTATGCATGTATAGACTTTTTGTTGAAGAGGTAAATACTAATTTTCTAGAGTTATTGGGAAACATCCTCTCACAAGTCAATGTTTTGAAACTCCATGGGACCTAATAAACACAGGTTATCATTCTCAGATTTGGAGAAAACATTAGATCAAGGTTGAGATTAGGTGTAATGAGGTGAGACTCCTGGAAGGCAAGAGAGTTCATGGAGAACTAAGAATAGACTGGAGTCACCTGATTTCTACTAATCTGGTCTCTTGGGAACAGAGACTCAATAGGAATCATTTTCTTTGTGTTCAGATCAGCGTCCCACAGGGAAATTATTAACTCCGAAGTTGTGGCAACAATGGAAACGATGCCTAAGGAGCAGCCTAGGGAGCTATAACTATCTCCTCTGCTGTAATTCCTTAGTGCATGCATTC
Source organism: Bubalus kerabau (assembly GCF_029407905.1). Taxonomy (NCBI): domain Eukaryota; kingdom Metazoa; phylum Chordata; class Mammalia; order Artiodactyla; family Bovidae; genus Bubalus; species Bubalus kerabau. The sequence continues at coordinate 178,656,910 of NC_073624.1, forward strand.
CTGGTGCTGGAGAGTTGCTTTTGGAGTCTTATCATAGCTCAGGAACCAATGCTTTGCTCCTTCCTGTTGGCTTGTCTGGAAACAGAGCTTCTGTCTCCATTGCTGATCATCCAGACAGCAATTCAGACATCCATACAGATTTTTCTCTTAGAGACATTATCCAGGTACATCTGAGAACTCAATAAGTAGGTGAAGAAAAAAGGTTCAGAGAGAAATGAACCTGACTTTTACCTAAGCTCACATAAGAACCAGACCACTCTAACCCTGAGACAAGAGATTGTCATGTGTCTATGCTAGAGAGACTAATTAACCTATAATTAATTCATTTAATGTAGTAAAAAGAGAAGTGTCTTCTGAACTTAGAAATACAAGGAGTATCATTGCAGCTAACTCATGGAATAGAAAGTTCAGCTGAGTGAGAATGAAGAAGGAATTCGAGGCATAGTGTAGTTCCAGTAAAATTAGACCATGGATGAGGATATTTACAGTTAAGGGGAGTTGTATTATAGAATATTAGGTTCAGAGTCTTGTCCAGTGAACTAAAGGCATTTTTTAAGTGCTTAAGATGGGATGTATTTGAGCATTTGTTTACTAGAAAGACTCATTTTTTGATTAGATAGTTTGTTTTTATTATATTGAGCCACACAAACTGTTATTAAATTTTGGAGACTAATCCTTTGTTGATTGCATATTCTGTAAATATTTTCATGTTTTGCATCTTTTATTTTCATGTTTGTCCATGTATCATGTTTATGTTTGAGTATGTTTGTGTGTTGATTAGAAACAGACTAAGGGAGGTGGATATTTGTTTGCACAGATGTTCCTCATGTTGGATATCCATATGGATAACAAATTGTACCTAATATGAAAAAGAGTTATGCTAACAAGCTCTACTTTACAACTATTTCATTACTGAGAGGTGGGGAAGCAACAGTGACACTTGAAACGTTGGGGAAAAAATCAAGTTCGTCTCATTGGCAGTGATAACCATTCATTTCTTAACAGGAAGGAACTATTCTATTTACTTATTGAATAAATCTGTTGAGCACCTTCAGACAGTGTACACTACTTTCTTACCACGTAAAAGAGAACGTTAGCATTTATAATGGTTCCATTGACCACCTCCATGACAAAAAAAAAAAAAAAAAAAACCAATATGTGGTACATCCAAGAATCAAAACTCAGTTTTCAAGTGCCCAGAGTCTTTTCATATGGTATCATTTTAAAAAGTATTTCACCATTTCAATTTTTTTAATGTACAATGGTTATTGTACCTTGTATATTTTCTATTTTAAATTGAGAATTTATTTCCTACGACCTTTACTCTAATGGAATGTTTAATCAGTAAAGGGTCATAACATTGTAAAATGTTGTTTGTTTCTCTGGAGATTAAATTGTGCATATGTTCTTCCTGATTTATTAGGTATTCTGGGCATTGATGAGATATAACTGGGGTTCGAATATTGCCAGAACCAATAAAAATTTTTTTCTCATCACAATTTCTCAGGAACCACGTGAGTATTCTAGATCTTTTCACCTACTGATGTGTAGCTCTCTCCTCTGTTTTTAAATTGACTTTTATGTTTTCTTAAATACAGGACACAAAATGGTCATACAAATATGGATCTCCATGTTTAAATATCCATGAGAGGCTTACCAACTGGAATTTGGATATTGTTTCTGCATTCTTTTATTTACTGAGGTAACATTGGTTTAAAACGTTGCATAAGTTTCATGTGAATATTATATTTTGACTTCTACTACAGTGTGCTGTAGTTCATTTTCCATCCTTCACTACACAGTTCCCCCAATGCTCCCTGCGACAACTACTGTGTTCTCTGTATCTAAGTGTTTGTTAGAGTTATTTCCTTCCATCATGCCTCCTAGTTTAGATGAACATTTGTCAAAAATGGTGACTTATTTTGACTGAATAGTATTCCATGGTAGACACCTACCACATCTTCTTTATCCATTCATCTATAAATGGCTGCTTCCGTATTTTAGTTGTTTTCAATAATACTGCAATGAACATTGGTGTGCATACCTCTTTTCAAATTAGTGGAAATTTTGGGCAGTGTGGGTAAAATATTCAGAAGTGGAATTTTTGGATGATATGTCAGTTTTATTTTTAAATTTTGAGGAATTTCCACACTGTTTTTCAATACTGGCACCACCAATTTATATTCCTACCAACAGTGCATAAGGGTTACCTATGGTCTTCATCCTCTTTAACACATTATTTCTAGACTTTTTTTTAATTTATTTATTTTAATTGGAGGCTAATTACTTTACAATATTGTATTGGTTTTGCCATACATCAACATGAATCCGCCACAGGTGTACACGTGTTCCCAATCCTGAACCCCCCTCCCATCTCCCTCCCCATACCATCCTTCTGGGTCATCCCAGTATACCAGCCCCAAGTGTCCTGTATCCTGCATCGAATCTGGACTGGCGATTCATTTCTTATATGATATTGTACATGTTTCAATGCCATTCTCCCAAATCATCCCCCTCTCTCCCTCTCCCAGAGTCCAAAAGGCTGTTCTATACATCTGTGGTAATAGTCCTCCTAATGTGCCACAGGTGATACCTCATTTTGGTTTTTCTTTGCATTTCACTAAAAATTAGTGAGGTTGGACATCTTTTCCTGTGCCTGATGGGCATTTGTATGTCTTCTTTGGAGAAGTCTATTCAGCTCTTCTTCCCACTTTTGAATTAGGTTGTTTGTAGTTTGATTGCTGACTTATATGAGTTATTTATAAATATTGGATATGAACCCCTTATCTGATACATTATTGGTGAAGATCATCTCCCATTTAGTAGGTTGCCCTTTCATTTTATTAATGGTTTGCCTTGCTGAGCAGATCTTTAATCAATGTAATCCCATTAGATTATTTTTTTTCTGCCTTAGCATAAGTTTCTAACAATATATTGCAAAAGAGTGTATTGCCTTTGTCTTCTAGAAGTTTTATGATTTCTCAGGTTTTGCATTCATTAGTTTAACCCATTTTGAGTTGATTTTTTGTTGTTGTTAGGAGTTAAATTTTTATTTTCTTGTTGCAATTGTAAGTGTGTTTGTATTTGAGTTTTTTTTTTTTTCCTGCTAGTTCATCATTATTGCTTATAGACATTGCAGTTTTTTATATTGATTTTATACCTATAACTTCATAGTATTCATTTGTTATTTCTAATAGTATTTGGTGGGATCTTTAGAGTTTCCTACACAAAAATTTATGTCATCTGCAATTTATGATAGATTTACTTCCTTTCCAATTCCAAAAAATAAATGTCTTTTATTTTCTTGCCTCATTACACTGGCTAGGATTCCAATACTATACTGAGTAAGACTAGGAAGAGTGGGTACCTTTGTCATCTTTCTAATCTTAGAGAGATAGCATCTAGTTTTTCAACTTTGATTATGATGTTAGCAGTGAGTTTGTCATATATGGTTTTTATTATGTTGAGATAAATTCCCTCAATACCCACTTTATTGAGAATTTATATGGTTAAAGTTTTTATGAATCTTTGAACTCTCTTTCAACATCAGCATCTTTTTCTGGATCTACTGAACTAATCATACGATATTTATTCTTCACTATGTTATTGCTATTTTCCATGTTAATTTACAGATGTTAAAACATCCTTGCATTCCAGAAACATAAACCACTTGACAACACTTTTTTATGGTGTGTGGTCCTTTTAAGAACTGTTGTATTCTTTTGTTAATATTTTGTTGAGGCTTTTTGCTCTATGTCCTTCAGATCTATTGCACTGTATTTTTTTGCTCTCATTGTTGTTCTAGTTTGGTTTGAGAATCAGGGTAAATTTGGTCTCATGAAATTATTAAGGATGGTTTTCTCTCTTTTACTTTTTCACAGAGTTTGGGGAGGATAGGTAGTGTTTCAAAGAATTCACCCCTGAAGCTGTCTGGTCCAGAACTTTTGATTTGGGGGAGATTTTTTGTTACTGTTTTAATATCTGTACTTTTTAAAATTTAATTAATTTATGTATTTTACTTTACAATATTGTATTGGTTTTGCCATACATTGACTTGAATATCTGTACTAAATGATAGGTCTGTTCAAATGTTCTATCCTTTTATGATTCAGTCATGAAATGTCATATAATTCTAAGATTCTGTTCATGTTTTCTAGGTTGTCCAATTTGTTGACTTATAGCTATTCATAATCTTTTGTATTTCTCATGTATTCACTGCTATTTCTCCTTTTTCATTTGTTATTTTATTAATCAAAAACTTCTGCCTCTCTATTTTTTTAGTGAATTTAATACAGGTTTGCCAATTTTGTTGGTCTTTTCAAAGAATCAGCTGTTAGTAAGACTAATCATTCCTATTTTTATAGTCTTTATTTCATTAATTTCTTCTCTGATTTTTATTATTTCATTCTTTCTATTGAATTTGAGCTGTGTCTTCTTCTTTTTCTACTTCCTTTAGATATAAAATTAGATTGTTTGTTGAGAGCATTCTTGTATCTTGAGGTAGGTCTGTGTTCTTATAAATTTCCCTCTCATTCTTTTGCTCATCTCAGAGATTTAGATATGCCACGTTTTCATTTTTATTTGTCTTCAGATATTTTTCTTAATGACTCCTTTGATTTCTGAATTGACCAATAGTTGTTCAGTAGCATGTTGTTTAGCCTGCATATATTCTTGATTTTTTGCAGTTCTCTTCTATAGTCGATTTGTAGTTTCATACCATTGTAATCAGAAAATGACTCATGAAATTTCAGTCTTCTGAATTTATTAAGACTATTGTTTACCAACATATGGGAAACAGTACTCTTGAGAAAGTTCCATGTGCACTTGAGAAGAATGTATATTCTGCTGCATTTGGATGGAATGTTCTGTACAAATCTATCATGTCCATCTGGCCTAATGAAAACATAAAGCTGTTGTTTCTTGTTGATTTTCTGTCTCAATGAGCTATGCAATGATGTAAAAGGAGTGTCAAAGTCCTTCTCTATTATTGTGCTACTGCCAATTTCTCCATTTAGGTCTCTTCATACTTGCTTTATATATGTCAGTTCCTCTATTTTAGATGGATATATCTTAACAACATTTAGTATAACTTTATCTTCTCCATTTTTAAGGTCTTTCTGAACTCTCAGTTTGAAAAAAAAGCACCCTTATCCACTGTCTTTACACTTTTTTATATTATTCATAGAATCTGTCACCATGTGGCATGATATAAGATATTTATATGCTTATTTTCTTTACCATTATTTTTTAGCTTTTCTTTCTCAGAATTTTAAACCTAGAAAATGGCTAGTATTCAGCATATATTTCTCAAATGGATAAAAATATTTCTCATTAAAACTGTGTAATGCATTTTCCCTTGAGAGAAAATCTGAAAGCTTTCTCCACATCATAATCTAACTGGCACTACCTTAACAATTTAGATCTGTTTTTTCCACTTAGGTCAGTATTATGCCTCTCTCTCTAACAGAATTCCTAGTCAGAGATGTTACAAAACATCCTTTAAACGTGAGGATTCATTAAAAATACAGATGAAAATATGGATGAATAGGTAGATAGGTAGGTAGAGATAGATATAGAGGTAATTGTAGCATTTTCAAATGAATAATGCCCATTTGGGTAAAAATGATTCACACAATTTTTTTTTTTATTCCTAGTCATCAACACCACAACATGATACCAGGAAATGATACACAAAATTCAGAATTTCTTCTTCAGGGATTATCAATGAAAGCAGAGCTACAGCCCCTTATATTTGGGCTTTTCCTCTTAATGTACCTGATCACTGGGTTTGGAAACCTGCTCATCATCCTGGCTGTCAGTTCAGACTCCCACCTCCACACCCCCATGTACTTCTTCCTCTCCAACCTGTCCTTTGTAGACATCTGTTTCACCACCACAACAATCCTAAAGATGTTAATTAATATACAGAGCCAGAGAAAAGCTATATCCTATGAAGGCTGCATCAGTCAGATGTATTTTTACATGCTCTTTGCAGTGTTGGATGATTTTCTTCTGACCGTGATGGCCTATGACCTGTATGTGGCCATCTGTCACCCCCTGCACTACACAGTCATCATGAGCCCTTGACTCTGTGGACTTTTGGTTCTGCTATCCTGGATCATTAGTACCCTGCTTTCCTTGTTAGAAACCTTACTTGTGTTACGGCTGTCTTTCTGTACAGATTTGGAAATCCCTCACTTTTTCTGTGAAATCAAGCACATTGTCCAACTTGCCTGTGATGATACGCTTCTTAATGATACCATTATGTATTTTACAGCAGTGCTGTTGGGTGGTGGTCCCCTGGCTGGTATCCTTTACTCTTACTCTAAGATAATGTTCTCCATACATGGAATCTCATCACCTCAGGGGAAATATAAAGCAGTCTCCATCTGTGCATCTCACCTCTCAGTTGTCTCCTTATATTATTGTTCAAGCCTAGGAGTGTACCTTAGCTCTGCTACTGCTCCCCACAACTCTCATTCAAGTGCAACAGCCTCTGTGATGTACACCGTGGTCACACCCATGCTGAACCCCTTCATCTACAGTCTCAGAAACAAAGACATAAAAAGAGCTCTGAAAAGAGTCATTCACATGGTAGCTATAAACAGGGAAATTGTTCTGGGTCTGAAGAAGCATCTTTGAAGAAGACCTCAAGCTTTGGAACAAAAACTCCTATTCTTTGATTAGATTATGGATGTTGAGCTTGCTTTTTCTATTTATTTCCTGGAATTTCTGTTTCTTTGACTTTTACACTTTAAATAAATTGTGCACTCACTTTTTGAAGCTTTTTCCTCTCTCTGATGAAAAGACAGTTATCCCCATTATCCACTTTCCTATTTTCAAAACGTTTTTCCTAGCCTAAGAGCAGAAACACTTTGAAAGTCTGGTTAATTTCATGGTGCTACATGGATTACTTATGAATAATTTCATCTCAGATGATATATGTACATGCATGCGTGCTCAGTTGCTTCAGCTGTGTCCCACTCTTTGTGACCCCGTGTACCACAACCATGGATTCTCCAGGTGAATATACTGGAGTGGGTTGCCCTGCCCTCCACCAGGGGATCTTCCCAACCCAGGCATTGAACCCACGTCTCCTGCATTGCAGGCAGCTTCTTTACCACTGAGCCATTGGGGAAGCCCCATGACATATGTATTATCTCAAATATTTTCAAAAGAACTACAAATACTGGAAAATGGATAACAAAGTGTCAATAAGCATATATTTATCATTAATATTTTAAATGCCAATGAGCTAAATGTTTCAATTAAAGACATAGGGTGGCTTATTGAGTTAAAAAAAAAAAAAAACATAAACAAAAACACAAGACTCTTCTATCTTCTCTATGCTGTTTGTAAGAAACTCACTTCAGAGCTAAAGAACCACAAAGAATGATAGTAAAAGGATGGAAAAGATATTTCATGCATATGGAAAGTAAAAGAAATAGGAGATATGGAGAACATTATCTTAGGGGGAAAAAAATAGACTTTAAAACAAAGGCCAAAACTTTGTGTTTGTGCTTGGCTGAGGAGCCAATGAGGCCAAGCTACTATCTGTGGGATTATGACTGAATGCCTCTAAGTCAGAATCCCGCCCAGGCTGAAGGATTCGGCAGTTCCACAGGAGCCTCAGATAGCCAGTCCCCTGCTGTCTCCACCGACGCACCACTGCCCACGAGCCTTGGGGCTTGGCATGGCATGCCCTGCCCCGCGAATGGACTGGGGTCTAGTGCAGATAACCCTTTGTCCTGGGACATGGGGAGCTGCCCCTGCCTGTCACGCACCGCACATTCATGCGGAACCTGGTGCTAAACCATTCCTAGTCAACCTGCTTCTGGATGGAGGTTTCCTTTGTAGCTGAGCAGCTCCCTCCCTGCGATCTACTTTTGACACAAGGGTTTGTAAGGGGTGGGGGGAGTAGAAATTTAAACAGATAAAAGAAAAAAAGCCAAAACTAAATATAAATACATTATATAATATTAAAGTCATCAATACAAGAAGAGTGCATAATAGTTGCTAACATATAGGTGTTTAGTACGGGCTTCCCATGTGGTGCTAGTGGTAAAGAACCTGACTGCCAGTGCAGGAGATGTAAGAGTCATGGATCTGATCCCTGGGTTGGGGAAATTCCCTGGAGGAATGCACGGCTACCCATTCCAGTATTCTTGCCTGGAGAACCCCATGGACAGAGAAGCCTGGCAGGCTACAGTCCATAGGGTCACACAGTGTTGGACACTACTGAAGTGACCTAGCACAACCCACACACATGTAACATAATATAGGAACACCTGGAAAAGACCCCAATGATGGGAAAGACTGAGGGAAGGAAGAGAAGGGAGCAACAGAGGATGAGATGGTTGGATGGCATCACTGGCTCAATGGACATGAGTTTGAGCAAACTCCAGGAGACAGTGGAGGACAGGGAAGTCTGATATGCATGCTTCAGTCCATGAGGTGGCAAAGAGTTGGACACAATGCACTGACTGAACAACAACAGTGGGAAGTTGCTGTTGAGCACAGGGAGCTCAGCTGGGTGCTCTATGAAGACTTATAGGGGAGAGGATAAGAAGGAGACTCAAGAGGAAGGGACGTATATATACTTATGGCTGTCGCATGGCAGAAGCTAATACAATTTAGTTTCGATACAACAATACAATACAGAAACTACACTGTAAAGTAATTATATTCCAATTAAAATTTTGTTTAAAAAGACAATCATGGTCAATCTTAATATACTGAGGTCAGCTGGCTAACAACTTCCCTCTATCTACCAACTCAATCCCCCTCCTTATATAAAATAATATATTCTAAGGTTCTGTGGATTAGGATGTGGCCATTCTTTGGTGGCCCTTATTCTGATTATTAAAATGTATCTTTCAGAAGTATAGTATTCGGAGTCACTTAAGTGCCCTTATATAAAAGAAACAAAGCCAAAATTTATCATGGCCTCTGGAATGAGTAAATATCATTCTTTCAAAATTACATGCAAAGGCCTTTTTTGGGTGCAAAAGGCTTAAAACTATCTACTCTAGACTCTAACAAAGGATCAAAGACTTACTACCCAAAGAATGGTCCACAGACCAAATCCTGAATGCATTATCATCACCCAGAAGTTTGTTAGAAATTCAGCATCTCAGGGCCAACCAGAACCTACTGAGTCAGAATATGCATTATAACTACAATAATAGGGGATTCTTATGTACAGTGAGTTTGGAGAAGCATTGGACTAGAATAGGTATTCTCATCTTCTCCCTGTTAACCTTGGGGCATAATAATTATTTGTTTTCTGTTCTATCCCACACATTGTGGGTGTTAGCAGCACTTTTTCAGATATCACCAAATATCCCAAGGGGCAAAATGATCTCTGGTTGGAAACCAGTGGCCCACAGGAAACTGGGAATATCCTGACAGAATTCCAATCAAGGTTCCCATCCCTCACTCAATTTATATCTTGGGCAAGTCACTAAATTCCTCCAAGTCCAATTTCTTCACTGGAGTACATACAGTACAACATCATAGAATGAACTTTCATAAAGATTAATTATAATCTGCAAATACAGGTTATATGGCTTAAATAGAGATCTAAATGTATCTGTTTTTTTGGGTTTTTTAATCTTTATTTTTTTTTAGATTTTTTCCTTTTATTTATTTTTTAATTTAAATTTATTTATTTTAATTAGAGGCTAATTACCTTGCAATATTGTGTTGGTTTTGCCATACATCAACTTTTTTTTAATGAGGGACTAAATGACAACCACTAATTTTACTAACCTAATTTGTGATACAAGTATAAAAATCCTACTTGTTTAAGCAAAAGTTTCATGAAGCCAAAAGGTACAGTGTTCAAAGTTTCATATTAAAGAATTCGATTCTTTGCTTTGTTGAAAGGGTAACAGCAATTTTCTGCAGATATAGGACTCTGTTGCCACCACAAATTAATGCTTTGAAGATCCAAAGGACCTAATCAAGACAGGTTCCTCAGTCTTATTTTTTTTTTTTTAATTTTATTTTATTTTTAAACTTAACATAACTGTATTAGATTTGCCAAATATCAAAATGAATCCGCCACAGGTATACATGTGTTCCCCATCCTGAACCCTCCTCCCTCCTCCCTCCCCATTCCATCCCTCTGGGTTGTCCCAGTGCACCAGCCCCAAGCATCCAGTATCGTGCATCGAACCTGGACTGGCAACTCATTTCATACATGATATTTTACATGTTTCAATGCCATTCTCCCAAATCTTCCCACCCTCTCCCTCTCCCACAGAGTCCATAAGACTGTTCTATACATCAGTGTCTCTTTTGCTGTCTCGTACACATGGTTATTGTTACCATCTTTCTAAATTCCATATATATGCGTTAGTATACTGTATTGGTGTTTTTCTTTCTGGCTTACTTCACTCTGTATAATAGGCTCCAGTTTCATCCACCTCATTAGAACTGATTCAAATGTATTCTTTTTAATGGCTGAATAATACTCCATTGTGTATATGTACCACAGCTTTCTTATCCATTCATCTGCTGATGGGCATCTAGGTTGCTTCCATGTCCTGGCTATTATAAACAGTGCCGCAATGAACATTGGGGTACACGTGTCTCTTTCCCTTCTGGTTTTCTCAGTGTGTATGCCCAGCAGTGGGATTGCTGGATCATAAGGCATGTCTATTTCCAGTTTTTTAAGGAATCTCCACACTGTTCTCCATAGTGGCTGTACTAGTTTGCATTCCCACCAACAGTGTAAGAGGGTTCCCTTTTCTCCACACCCTCTCCAGCATTTATTACTTGTAGACTTTTGGATCGCAGCCATTCTGACTGGTGTGAAATGGTACCTCATAGTGGTTTTGATTTGCATTTCTCTGATAATGAGTGATGTTGAGCATCTTTTCATGTGTTTGTTAGCCATCTTTATGTCTTCTTTGGAGAAATGTCTATTTAGTTCTTTGGCCCATTTTTTAATTGGGTCATTTATTTTTCTGGAGTTGAGCTGTAGGAGTTGCTTGTATATTCTCGAGATTAGTTGTTTGTCAGTTGCTTCATTTGCTATTATCTTCTCCCATTCTGAAGGCTGTCTTTTCACCTTGCTAATAGTTTCCTTTGATGTGCAGAAGCTTTTAAGGTTAATTAGGTCCCATTTGTTTATTTTTGCTTTTATTTCCAATATTCTGGGCGGTGGGTCATAGAGGATCCTGCTGTGATGTATGTCAGAGAGTGTTTTGCCTATGTTCTCCTCTAGGAGTTTTATAGTTTCTGGTCTTACATTTAGATCTTTAATCCATTTTGAGTTTATTTTTGTGTATGGTGTTAGAAAGTGTTCTAGTTTCATTCTTTTACAAGTGGTTGACCAGAGTTCCCAGCACCACTTGTTAAAGAGATTGTCTTTAATCCATTGTATATTCTTGCCTCCTTTGTCAAAGATAAGGTGTCCATATGTGCGTGGATTTATCTCTGGGCTTTCTATTTTGTTCCATTGATCAATATTTCTGTCTTTGTGCCAGTACCATACTGTCTTGATAACTGTGGCTTTGTAGTAGAGCCTGAAGTCAGGTAGGTTGATTCCTCCAGTTCCATTCTTCTTTCTCAAGATCGCTTTGGCTATTAGAGGTTTTTTGTATTTCCATACAAATTGTGAAATTATTTGTTCTAGCTCTGTGAAGAATGCTGTTGGTAGCTTGATAGGGATTGCATTGAATCTATAGATTGCTTTGGGTAGTATACTCATTTTCACTACATTGATTCTTCCAATCCAGGAACATGGTATATTTCTCCATCTGTTAGTGTCCTCTTTGATTTCTTTCACCAGTGTTTTATAGGTGATAAACATATATATGTTTTATATATAGGTCTTTAGTTTCTTTAGGTAGATATATTCCTAAGTATTTTATTCTTTCTGTTGCAATGGTGAATGGAATTGTTTCCTTAATTTCTCTTTCTGTTTTCTCATTATTAGTGTATAGGAATGCAAGGGATTTCTGTGTGTTGATTTTATATCCTGCAACTTTACTATAGTCATTGATTAGTTCTAGTAATTTTCTGGTGGAGTCTTTAGGGTTTTCTATGTAGAGGATCATGTCATCTGCAAACAGTGAGAGCTTTACTTCTTCTTTTCCAATTTGGAGTCCTTTTATTTCTTTTTCTGCTCTGATTGCTGTGGCCAAAACTTCCAAAACTATGTTGAATAGTAATGGTGAAAGTGGGCACCCTTGTCTTGTTCCTGACTTTAGAGGAAATGCTTTCAATTTTTCACCATTGAGGATAATGTTTGCTGTGGGTTTGTCATATATAGCTTTGATTATGTTGAGGTATGTTCCTTCTATTCCTGCTTTCTGGAGAGTTTTGATCATAAATGGATGTTGAATTTTGTCAAAGGCTTTCTCTGCATCTATTGAGATAATCATATGGTTTTTATTTTTCAATTTGTTAATGTGGTGTATTACATTGATTGATTTGCGGATATTGAAGAATCCTTGCATCCCTGGGATAAAGCCCACTTGGTCATGGTGTATGATCTTTTTAATGTGTTGTTGGATTCTGATTGCTAGAATTTTGTTAAGGATTTTTGCGTCTATGTTCATCAGTGATATTGGCCTGTAGTTTTCTTTTTTTGTGGGATCTTATCCTGCTCAAACTCTTCCAGAAAATTGCAGAGGAAGGTAAGCTTCCAAACTCATTCTATGAGGCCACCATCACCCTAATACCAAAACCTCAGTCTTATTTTTGAGAAAATGTGGACTCATAGTAGAATAAGGTACTAGGAGGTTATACCTCTAGATGGCACAAGAGTTCATGGAGAAGGATTGATATTAATAGTATTCACTTGATTTGTGACCTAGTCTCTTGGGAACAGAGAATCATTAAGAGGAACTGCAGTCTAGACCAGTGCACTAGGGGAAATCACATGCTTGAGGCTGGAGTAACAAGAGGGAAACGTCCCTAATGACCAGATCTAGGCATCCATAAATATCTCCTGCAGTCCCTCAGCTTCTACATCCTTGAGTCAAAGGAGACATACCTGTGTTGGAGTCCTGTGTCTGTAAAGAAACTGGCACTTCACTCCTTACTTCAGTCTTCTCTGAGAACATAGCTACAGACTTAGTCTTCAACCACGCAGGGAGGAATTCAGACTTCCAGAGACCTTCCTATCAAACTGTGTCTCCACGTGATCCTGGGAACACACAGCTCCTTCAGGAAAGATTCAGAGAGACTGCAAGCTGAGAATTTTTACCTGAAAGTCATAAGAGATTGTAATGAGAATAGCTGAGAGCCAAGACTTGGATGTGTGTGTTGGTCAACTAATTTGTAAATACATTATAATATGCTAAAAAGATAAATGTCTTTTAGACTTAGCAATACAGAGATCATTCTTGACAATTAAGTGATGAGAATGGAATTAAGTGGGCAAAATTTGGTTTGGAGGCATAAAGTGGTTCCAATAAAATTAGAACATATTCAGTTCAGTTGCTCAGTTGAGTCCGACTCTTTGTGACCCCATGGACGCCAGGGGCCTCCCTGGCGTAGCATGCCAGGCCTCCCTGTCCATCACCAATTCCTGGAGCTTACTCAAACTCATGTCCACCGAGTTGGTGATGCCATCCAACCATCTCATCCTCTGTTGTCCCCTTCTCCTCCTACCTTCAATCTTGCCCAGAATCAGGGTCTTTTCCAGTGAGTCAGTTCTTCAAATCAAGTGGTCAAAGTATGAAGTTTCAGCTTCAGCATCAGTCCTTCCAATGAATATTCAGGATTGATTTCTTTTAGGATTGACAGCTTTGATCACCTTGCTGTCCGAGGGAATCTCAAGAGTCTTCTCCTACAACACAGTCATAATAGCTGCAGTGAAGTGAGCAATTGTTTTCTACCAGGTGATTTTCTATAAGCTCTGAAATATTAAAAAACTCCTCGACCTACTCCTTAGGAGGATTTTCCCTAGTCATGTAAAAGGAAACTGGAGAAGGACATGGCACAAAATCCCATGGACAGAGGAACCTGATGGGCCACAGTCCATATGTCACAAAAGAGTCAGACACGACTGAGTGACTAAACAACAACAACATAAGAGGAAACAAGGCCTAAAAGTTTTACCATCTGTCCAGAGGGAAATACTCAAGAGATGTGTGTAAATTTGTTAAGGCAGAAGCAGAATGGCATTTGACCACTACATTTTATATTGGTCCAGCATTTGATCACCTTACATTCGACATGATGTGAGAAAGAAGAGTCTTGATGAAGAAGAACTAAAACATCTATGTGCATGTGTGTGCATGCTGTGTTGCTTCAATCATGTCTGACTCTTTGGGACCCCCTGGACTGTAGTCCACTAGGCTCCTCTGTCTGTGGGATTCTGCAGGCAAGAATACTGGAGTAAGTTGCCATGCCCTCCTCCAGGGGATCTTCCTGAGCCAGGGATCAAATCCATGTCTCTTGTGTCTCCTGCACTGACAGGCATGTTGTTTACCACTAGCACCACCTGGGAAAATACCTCTGTCTGACTCTAACACTGGACCACAGTCCTAATACTCAAAGACTCTTCCAAAGAACTAGACCTGCAACATCAACAACATCTGGGGGATTGTTACAGATGCAGAATCTCTGGGCCACTCTAGTCCTGCCAGATCAGAATCTGTACTTAATGATAAGATTCCCTAGTGATTCATATACACACTGATTTTGGGAGAATGTCTTGTGAAGAACCATGTTTCTCAACTTCACCACAGTTGACATTGGATGGATACTTCCTTGTGGTGGGGTCTGTCCTGTACTTTGTAGTTTGCTGACCTGCATCCTTGGATTCAACCCACTATGTCCAGGAACTCTTCCCCTTGTGGGAAAATCAAATATTTCTCCCCATATTCCCAAGGGTCCTCTGGAGACAAAATCATCTCTGATTGAGACCACTGGCCTTGTGTAAGAGAACTAAGAAGTATTTTGTATTCTAAACTAAGTGCATCCCTTACTCAGTTCATAACTTTGGAACAACCATGTAACACTTCTTAACCACAATTCTGCAAATTTAGAATGAAGCTCGTAATTGTTCCATCCCCATTGATTGGACTTTTGCAAAAAATGATCTAACCGTGTCTTTTATGATTATCAATTTTTTAATAAATAGAGGACTTTATTTGCAATACAGAAAATAAATGGCTAATAAACCCAAAAACATATCCAGCATCCCAGGCAGTAAAATCACTGCGAAGAAAAACCTTTGCCATCTGCCTGTTTGCATAGTAAATGCAATTCAAATGCCAACTTTTCATTTATATTAAAAGCATGAAACTATTGACTGATGTATCAAAAGCATACTTTTTTGTTTTTAAAATCCTTATAAAACAAGGATTATTTTAATGATGATTTTATAGCAAAGGAAGACAGTTCTTTTATTGAAAAATAAATAAAAATTTTCTGGAGATATCAGGAGCTATGTTCCTACCACAAGTCAATATTTCAGACTCAAAGGACCTAGTCAAGACAGGCTTCTCTGGCTCAGCTTGGGAGAAATCTTTGACTCAATATTGTAAATCAAGATTGTTAAAAAGGATCCGTGTTTCACCCTTGGAAGCCAGAAGAGTTCATGGAATAGCAATAAGCATTGGATAGACCTGACCTCTAAACTAATCTCTTGGGGACAGCAAATCAGCACAGAAAATTTCCATTCTGTCCAGACATGCTCCCATGGGGAAATGTGCTCAGGGTTGGAGTAATAATGAAAATGAGAAGATACAGTGAATATAAAGAGCTTTTAATCTCTCCACTGCTGCAATGAGTGAGCAAGTTCAACCTTGAGCTAGAGGGAGCATAGTTTTTGCATTTGGATTCCTAAATTAAGCTCAGGTACTCCTTCCTTCTTTATTGTCTGGAGACAGAATTTGAGCCCCAGATGCTTCATCAAGCACCCAGGGAGAAATTTGGACTTCCACATGGAGACCTTTTTCTCAGCCTTCCCATCCAGGTCCGGTAGACACTACAGGAAAAAGTCAGAGAGGATTAAACCCAATATTATTTACCTGAAGTCACTGGAAAATCCAAACAGCTGGCCCAGAGCCTTGAGATCTCCATGTTTGTTTGCTTGATTGGCAAATTAACCTATTTATTTAGTGATAAGTCTCTATCGGACTCGGCAACACAAGGAATACTGCTCCTTATTAAGTTTTGGGGATGAAAATCTGTTGGATGAGACTCAAGAAAAAACAGAAACTCTGAAATTTTCCAGAATTTTGCAACATATAGGTGTAAGAAAATAAACTTAGGTAAGGAAGAATTTGCTGTTAGGTGAGAACATTTTATTCATTTTTTAAAATTTTAACATAGGGTATATTTGATGATGTTCTGTCTTTATTAGAAAGATCCAGATCAATAGGAGTAACTATGAAATTGCAAGTCCAGTTATTGAGATTCATATTTCATAGAGTCTTCTCTCACACTGAGTATTCACTTGGAAAAATTGCATTTACTATGCAAACAGGAAGATGATAAAGAGTTTTACTTTGCAATGATTTTATTACCTTGAAGACTAGATATATCTGAGGGTTTATTAGCCATTTACTTTCTGTACTGAAAATTGTCTATGGATGTTCTTTGCTTTACGTATTGGTATCTGAGTGCTTTTACTTTTTTTGCTTTATTTTTTTTTCTATATAATCTCCTTCATAACTTATTTCATTTCTATCTTTGAGATAAAAGGCCAGAAATTGTGCTCCAACATAAGGAAAAATGGAAGAGTGAGATGTATTTTAAATACCTTGACAAGTCTTCTTCCTGGAAATAGAGATACATGCTACTTCTGTCTTTTTTTTTTAATTAACTTATTTTTTTATTGAAGGATAATTGCTTTACAGAATTTTGCTGTTTTCTGTCAAACCTCAAAATGAATCAGCTATAGGGATACATATATCCCCTGTCTTTTGAAACTCTCTCCATCTCCCTCCCCATCTCACCCCTCTAGGTTGATACAGAGCCCCTGTTTGAGTTTCCTGAGCCATACAGCAAGTTCCCACTGGCCATCTATTTTACATATGGTAATATAAGTTTCCATGTTACTCTTTCATACATCTCACCCTCTCTTCACTCTTCCCTTCCCCCACGCAGGTGTGTCAGGCACCATTTCTGTGACTCTATTTCACCCAAAGCTGCTATAAGCTGCAACTCCTTCCATTACTCAGGATTATCAATCCCTAGTCTCCTTTATTCTTATTTTTTTTATTTCAGTCCTTCAATTTTTAAAACAAGTTTGCTATTTGACATTTAAATCTTATTTGTATATACAATGTGTGTGTTGGGTTGTGTGAAACTTTATGAATTTTGAGTAGTCAAATCTATCTAAATTTTGTCCTCCCTTCCATGGGTTTTCAAGCATAGAAAGTTCTTCTACATGCATAGATGTAATAAGCCACCTTTTAGATGCATTGCCATCTTACTTCACATATCCTTTATTATTGTTACCTTTGCCTTTAGTGATTAGATCTATTTTTTAAATATCAATCATTTGCAGCCATCTTGTGGAACCCATTCTTTTGAATTCAATCAAAGATTTCATGTGGGCTTCCCAGGTGGTTCAGTGGAAAAGAATCTGCCTGCCAATACAGGAGACATGGGTTCAATCCCTGGGTTGAGAAGATCCCCTGGAGAAGGAAATGGCAACCCACTCCAGTATTCTTGCTTGAAAAACCTCATGGATAGAGGAGCCTGGCAGGCTACAGTCCATCGAATCACAAAGAGTCAGACATGACTGAAGTGACTTAGCAAGCATGCATGTATGATGCAGCCTGATATTTTGTGTTCTATTTATTCAATTCTACTTTATTCTTTTTTATTGAAGTATAGTTGATTTACAATATCATGTAGTTGCAGGTGTACAGCACAGTCATTCAATTTTACACACACACACATATATACATATGTGTATACACACACACACATTCTTTTTCAGATTCTTTTCCTAATAGGTTATTACAAAATATTGAGTATGGTTCTGTGCTATAGTGTAGGTCTTTTTTGTTATCTATTTTATATACAGTAGTGTGTATATGTTAATCCCAACCTCCTAATTTACCCCTTCCTCATTCCAGTTTGGTAATCATAAGATTGTTTTCTGTATCTTTGACTCTATATTCATTTTGTAAATACATTCATTTGTATTTTTTATAAGATTACATGTATGAATAATATCATATGATATGTTTCCTTCTCTATCTGGTTTACTTCCTTTATAATGATAATCTCCAGATTCATCCATGTTGCTGCAAATGGTATTATTTATGGCTGAGTAATAGTGCATTGCATATATGGTCCACATCTTTATCGATTTAACTGTCGATGTATATCTAGGTTGCTTCCACGTCTTGGTTTTTGTAAATAGTGCTGCAATGAACATTAAAATGTGTGTATCTTTTCTGTTTATAGTTTTCTCCATACATATCCCCAGGAGTGGAGCTATGGTGTTATATGTTAGCTCTATTTTAGTTGTTGTTGTTATATTTTTTGTTTGTTTGTTTGTTTTAAAAAACCTGCATACTGTTCTCCACAGTGACTGCACCAATTTACATCCCCACTAACACTGTAGAGGAATTCCTTTTTCTATACTCTATCCAATATGTATTATTTTGGGGCTTTTTGATGATGGTCATTCTGATTGTGAAGAAAGCTGAGCACCAAAGAATTGATGCTTTTGAACTGTGGTATTGGAGAAGACTCTTGAGAGTCCCTTGGACTGCAAGGACCAGTCCATTCTGAAGGAGATCAGCCCTGGGATTTCTTTGGAAGGAATGATGCGAAAGCTGAAACTCCAGTACTTTGGCCACTTCATGAAAAGAGTTGATTCATTGGAAAAGACTCTGATGCTGGGAGGGATTGGGGGCAGGAGAAGGGGACGACAGAGGATGAGATGGCTGGATGGCATCACAGATTCGATGGACGTGAGTCTGGGTGAACTCCGGGAGTTGGTGATGGACAGGGAGGCCTGGCATGCTGCAATTCATGGGGTCACAAAGAGTCAGACACGACTGAGTGACTGAACTGAACTGAACTGATTCTGACTGAAGTGAGGTGATACCTCATTATAGTACTGATTTTCATTTCTATGTAATTAGTGATGTTGAGCATCTTTTCATGTGATGTTTGGCTATCTACATGTCTTCTTTGGAGAAATGTCTATTTAGATTTTCTTCCCATTTTTAATTTGGTTTATTTTATTCTTTTTTTTTTTAATTTTATTTTGTTCTTGTTGTTGTCATTCAGTCATCTAGTCAAATTCAACTCTTTGAGACCCATGTACTGTCATGCCAGGCCTCTCTGTCCCTCACCATCTCCCAAAGTTTGCCCGAGTTCTTGTCCATTGCATCGGTGATGGCATCCAGAAATTTCATCCTCTGATACCCTCTTTTCCTCTGCCCTCAATCTTTCCCAGCATCAGGGACTTTTCCAGTGAGTCAGCTGTTCACATCAGATGACCAAAATACTGGAGTTTCAGCTTCAGCATCAGTCCTTCAAATGAGTATTCAGGGTTGATTTTCCTTAACATTGACTGGTTTGATCTCCTTACTCTCCAAGGGATATTGTTTTACTATTCTGGGCATCATGGGGTTATAACTGGTGTTTAAATGTTGCCAGAATCAAGGAAACTTTATCATAAACTATAGGGACCACCTGAGCTTATTTGATCCTTTTCCCTCACATTTTTTTTTTTTCTGTTTTACTTTTTTCACATGGGTTTTTATTGTTCTTTAAATGCTGCACACAAAATGGCCATATTAAAATGGAGCCCCATATTTAAATGTCCATGGGTGACTTAACAACAGAAATTTAGGTATTGTTTCTACAGTTTTAGGGGAAAGATAATCTAATATTGAGAGCCTGTCTTGTATCACTGTTCCTAATTATTGTGGCTGAGGGTAAGAATAGCTGGTAGTAGCATTGCCCTTGGAGGACTCTGTGTGTGTGTGTATGTGTGTGTGTGTGTGTGTCGTGGGGAATGAGCAGTTCTCAAGACAGAGAAGAGTACCTGAGCACAGAGCTTCCAGTATGGGTCTCTTATAACACAGGTGCCAGAATATTAATCAACATTAAAAATAAGGGAGGGACTCATTTTTATTCATAGGATTTCTTAGAAACAAAATTAATAAAGTGAAAGTGTACAACATGTATTAAGAAAGACCCTGATGCTGAGAAATGTTGATAGCAAAAGGAGAAGGTGGCAGCAGAGGATAGCTCTTCACTCCAAGTTCTGACACCATCTCTCATCACTTGCCTTCTTCTACATTCCCCTGCACATGCAACTGCTTCATTTTGAGCCTCAGTATTCTGAAAAAAGTGCCTTTTCAAGACCTTTCTTCTGGACATTGTCTCTGTCCAGCTCACAGTTCCCTAGAAGAAATCACATCTCTAGCCCTCTCTTCTGTGAGATCTATGTTCAAATAGTTGCAAATCTATCTCAGTTCAGTTCATTCACTCAGTCGTGTCGGACTCTTTGCGATCCCATGAATTGCAGCACGCCAGGCCTCCCTATGCATCACCAGCTCCCAGAGTTCACCCAGACTCACGTCCATCAAGTCCGTGATGCCATCCAGCCATCTCATCCTCTGTCGTCCCCTTCTCCTCCCGCCCCCAATCCCTCCCAACATCACAGTCTTTTCCAATCAGTCAACTCTTCACATCAGGTGGCCAAAGTACTGGAGTTTCAGCTTTAGCATCATTCCTTCCAAAGAAATCCCAAGGCTGATCTCCTTGCAATCCAAGGGACTCTCAAGAGTCTTCTCCAACACCACAGTTCAAAAGCATAAATTCTTCAGCGTTCAGCCTTCTTCACAGTCCAACTATCACTTCCATATATGACCACAGGAAAAACCATAGCATTGACTAGATGGACCTTTGTTGGCAAAGTAAGGTCTCTGCTTTTGAATATGCTATCTAGGTTGGTCATAACTTTCCTTCCAAGGAGTAAGCATCTTTTAATTTCACGGCTGCAGTCACAATCTGCAGTGATTTTGGAGCCCCCAAAAATAAAGTCTGACATTGTTTTCCCATCTATTTCCCATGAAGTGATGGGACTGGATGCCATGATCTTCGTTTTCTGAATGTTGACCTTCAAGCCAACTTTTTCGCTCTCCATTTTCACTTTCATCAAGAGGCTTTTGAGTTCCTCTTCACTTTCTGCCATAAGGGTGGTGTCATCTGCATATCTTAGGTTATTGATAATTCTCCTGGCAATCCTGATTCCAGCTTGTGCTTCTTCCAGCCCAGCGTTTCTCATGATGTACTCTGCATTGAAGTTAAATAAGCAGGGTGACAATATACAGCCTTGACATACTCCTTTTCCTATTTGAAAGCAGTCTGTTGTTCCATGTCCAGTTCTAACTGTTGCTTCCTGACCTGCATACAAATTTCTCAAGAGGCAGATCAGGTGGTCTGGTATTCCCATCTCTTGGAGAATTTCCCACAGTTTATTGTGATCCACACAGTCAAAGGCTTTGGCATAGTCAATAAAACATAAATAGATGTTTTCTGGAACTGTCTTGCTTTTTCCATGATCCAGCGGATGTTGGCAATTTGATCTCTGGTTCCTCTGCCTTTTCTAAAACCAGCTTGAACATCTGGAAGTTCATGGTTCACGTATTGCTGAAGCCTGGCTTGGAGAATTTTGAGCATTACTTTACTAGCGTGTGAGATGAGTACAATTGTGCGGTATTTTGAGCATTCTTTCGCATTGCCTTTCTTTGGGATTGGAATGAAAACTGACTTTTCCAGTCCTGTGGCCACTGCTGAGTTTTCCAAATTAGCTGGCATATTGAGTGCAGCACTTTCACAGCATCATCTTTCAGGATTTGGAATAGCTCAACTGGAATTCCATCACCTCCACTAGCTTTGTTCGTTGTGATGCTTTCTAAGGCCCACTTGACCTCACATTCCAGGGTGTCTGGCTCTAGGTCAGACACACCATCGTGATTATCTGGGTCATGAAGATCTTTTTTATACAGTTCTTCTGTGTATTCTTGCCACCTCTTCTTAATATCTTCTGCTTCTGTTAGGTCCATACCATTTCTGTCCTTTATTGAGCCCATCTTTGCATGAAATGTTCCCTTGGTATCTCTAATTTTCTTGAAGAGATCTCTAGTCTTTCCCATTCTGTTGTTTTCCTCTATTTCTTTGCATTGATCACTGAAGAAGGCTTTCTTATCTCTTCTTGCTATTTTTTGGAACTCTGTATTCAAATGCTTATATCTTTCCTTTTCTCCTTTGCTTTTCACTTCCCTTCTCTTCACAGCTATTTGTAAGACCTCCCCAGACAGCCATTTTGCTGTTTTGCATGTCTTTTCCATGGGGATGGTCTTGATCCCTGTCTCCTGTACAATCTCACGAACCTCATTCCATAGTTCATCAGGCACTCTGTGTATCAGATCTAAGCCCTTAAATCTATTTCTCACTTCCACTGTATAATCATAAGGGATTTGATTTAGGTCATACCTGAATGATCTAGTGTTTTTCCCTACTTTCTTCAATTTAAGTGAATTTGGCAATAAGGAGTTCATGATCTGAGCCACAGTCAGCTCCTGGTCTTGTTTTTGCTGACTGTATAAAGTTTCTCCATCTTTGGCTACAAAGAATATAATCAATCTGATTTCGATTTTGACCATCTGGTGATGTTCATGTATAGAGTCTTCTCTTGTGTTGTTGGAAGAGGGTGTTTGTTATGACCAGTGCATTTTCTGCTTCATTCCATATTCCAAGGCCAAATTTGCCTGGTACCCCAGGTGTTTCTTGACTTCCTACTTTTGCATTCCAGTCCCCTATAATGAAAAGGACATCTTTTTGGGGGTGTTAGTTCTAAAAGATCTTGTAGATCTTCATAGAACCATTCAACTTCAGCTTCTTCAGTGTTACTGGTTGGGGCATAGACTTGGATAACTGTGATATTGAATGGTTTGCCTTGGACATGAACAGAGATCATTCTGTCGTTTTTGAGATTGCATCCAAGTACTGCATTTCGGACTCTTTTGTTGACCATGATGGCTACTCCATTTCTTCTGAGGGATTCCTGCCCACAATAGTAGATATAATGGTCATCTGAGTTAAATTCACCCATTCCAGTTCATTTCAGTTCGCTGATTCCTAGAATATTGACATTCACTCTTGCCATCTCTTGTTTGACCACTTCCAATTTGCCTTGATTCATGGACCTGACATTCCAGGTTCCTATGCAATATTGCTCTTTACAGCATCGGACCTTGCTTCTATCACCAGTCACATCCACAGCTGGGTATTCTTTTTGCTTTGGCTCCATCCCTTCATTCTTTCTGGAATTATTTCTCCACTGATCTCCAGTAGCATATTGGTTATTTACTGACCTGGGGAAGTTTCTCTTTCAGTATCCTATCATTTTGCCTTTTCATACTGTTCATGGGGTTCTCAAGGCAAGAATACTGAAGTGGTTTGCCATTCCCTTCTCCAGTGGACCACATTCTGTCAGACCTCTCCACCTTGACCCGCCCATCTTGGGTGGCCCCACATGGCATCGCTTAGTTTCATGGAGTTAGACAAGGCTGTGGTCTTAGTGTGATTAGATTGAGTAGTTTTCTGTGAGTATGGTTTCAGTGTGTCTGCCCTCTGATGCCCTCTTGCAACACTTACTGTTTTACTCGGGTTTCTCTT
Organism: Bubalus kerabau; assembly: GCF_029407905.1. NCBI lineage: Eukaryota > Metazoa > Chordata > Mammalia > Artiodactyla > Bovidae > Bubalus > Bubalus kerabau. The sequence goes on from NC_073624.1 coordinate 178,680,544, forward strand.
ACCTTGGGCATGGGGTATCTCTTCACAGCTGCTCCAGCAAAGTGCAGCTGCTGTTCCTTACCTTGGACAAGGGGTAGCTCCTCACCGCCACCCTTCCTGACCTTCAACATAGGATAGTTCTTCTAGGCCCTCCTGTGCCCACGCAGCCACGGCTCCTTGGACGTGGGGTTGGTCCTCCCGGCCGCCGCCCCTGGCCTCCAGCATGGGGTAGCTCCTCCCGGCCGCCGTCCCTACCTCAGACGCAGGGTAACTCCTCTCATCACCACCCCTGACCTTGGACACGGGGTAGCTCCTCTTGGCTATTCCTGGGCTGTCGGAGCCTGGCACTCTCGGCCGCTGCCCCTGAAATCACATCATGTAAAAGTAAATGCTCTTCTTTATATCTGATTTCTTTTTCCTCACAGCACCTGACTTCATCTCATTAAAAAAAAAAAAAAAAAAGAAACATGAATTTTTATTTGCTTGTATTCTTTCTCCATCACTGAACTATAGGGACTATTGTGTCTCAGCACTGTATACTCTTTGTTCAAAAGTCGGTCAATTCTCAGCTTGTGCTTAGCAAATGCTTGACAAAATTACTCATTAAAAATGTAAATGGTTAGTATGAATGTGGGATGGGAATTGTTAGTTAGGGATGGCATAGTAAATCACTTGAAGGGGAAACTTCCATACCAAAATTATGGATGTAAGTTTTTGAATGCAAAACATAAATAGTAGAATTTCAACAGTATTTGCAATGCAAAATTTGAGATAATTAGTCATATCATTTGTTGTTTCCTGACAGTCAACTCCACAACATGGAACCAGGAAATGATACTCGAATTTCTGAATTTCTTCTTCTGGGATTATCAAAGGAACCAGAACTGCAGCGCCTCATATTTAGACCTTTCCTCTCCATGTACCTGATCACTGTGTTTGGAAACCTGCTCATCATCCTGGCAGTCAGCTCAGATCCCCACCTCCACACTCCCAAGTACTTCTTCCTCTCCAACCTGTCCTCTGTAGACATCTGCTTCACCTCCACCACCATCCCAAAGATGCTGTGGACCATCTAGACACAGAGCAAAGGCATAACCTATGAAGGCTGCATCACCCAGATGCATGTTTTCACACTCTTTGCAGTATTGGACATGTTTCTCCTGACCGTGATGGCCTATGACCACTTTGTGGCCATCTGTCACCCCCTGCACTACACAGTCAACATGAATCCCTGGCTCTGTGGATTGATGGTGTTGATGTCCTGGATAATCAGTGTCTTGAATTCTTTGACTCAAAGCCTAATAGTGTTGTGGCTCTCCTTATGTACAGACTTGGAAATCCCCACTTTTTCTGATAAATTAATCAGGTGGTCCACCTTGCCTGTTATGACACATTCCTTAATGACATGGTGATGTATTTTGCAGCTGTGATGTGTGGTGGTTCCCTCAGTGAAATTCTTTACTCTTATTCTAAGGTAATTTCCTCCATACGAGGAATGTCATCACCTTGGGGGAAATATAAAGCATTTTCCACCTATGCACCTCACCTCTCAGTTGTCTCCCTATTTTATTGTACAGCCTTAGGAGTATATCTTAGCTCTGCTGCTTCCCACAGCTCACACTCAAGTACAGTTATCTCTGTGATATACACAGTGGTCACACCCATGTTAAACCCCTTCATCTACAGCCTGAGGAACAAAGACATAGAGAAGGCTCTAAAAAGAATCACTGGAGTGGCAGTTAGATAAGGGCCAATTGTCCTGGAGCTGAAGAAGTGCCTGTGGTTATAGGGCTCAAATAAAGAGAGCCAGAAATTGATACTGTTTGATCTGACTATGGATGCAGAACTTGCTCCTTCTATTTATTTCCTAGAATTTCCATTTATCTGAATTCAACTCCTCTGTACAAATTAAGTAGCTCAGCTTACTGAGCTTTATTGTGAATAATGCATATAAAATTTTGATATGGGCTGCATTGAGTCTCTAGAATGCTTTGGGTAGTATGAGCATTTTAATAATATAAAGTTTCACAAACCATGAACACTTTATACTTCTTCATTTATTGATCTTCTTTAATTTCTCAGCAGCATCTTACAGTTTGTAGCATAGATGTCTTTCACTTCCTTGGTAAAATTTATTTATAAATATTTTATACTTTTGGATGCTATTATAAATAAAATTGCTTTTCTTATTTATTTATTTATTTATTGCTCTGATAGTTTGGCATTACTGTATAGAAATACAGCTTATGTTTTATGGTCATTTTTTACCCTACAACTTTATTCAAGTATTAGTTATGTCTTTTTTAATGGATTCTTTAGTATTTTCTATGTATGTGATAATGTCATTTACTAATACAGCTTGCATTGCTATTTCTTTATTGAACTGGATGCTTTTTGTTCATTTATTGCCTAATTCCTCTGCAGAAATGTTGTATGTTGTATAGAACTAGCAAGAATGGGCATTTTTGTCTTTCAACTTAGGAGGAAAGCTTTCACTTTTCATATTTGAGTTTGCTGTTACCTGTGAGGTTGTCATATAATGCCTTTATTATCAAAAACCTTAGAGGTACATTTATTCTAAACCTATTTTGTTGAAGGCTATTACCATAATAGGGCTTCCTTGGTAGCTCAGCGTTAAGAATCTGCCTGCAATGCAGGAGATGCAGGATATGCATCTTTGATCCCTGAATTGGGAAGATCCCCTAGGAGGGTATGGCAAGCCACTCAGTATTCTTGTCTGGAAAATCCCACGGACTGAGATCCCTGGAAGGTTACAGTGCCTAGGGTCGCAAAGATTCGGGCATGACTGAAGCTACTGAGCATGCACACATCATCATAAAGGATGTTTAATTTTGTCAAAAAAATTTTCTCAATCTTTAGTGATTATATTTTTTATTCTTCATTCTGTTAATTGGAGTATTACATTTATGGATTTATATATGTTGAGACATCCTTGAATCTCAAGGGAAACTCTCATTTGAATTCAGTGTATAATATTTATCATGTGCTATGGAATTTTTTTTAAACTGGCATTTTGTGGGGAGGGAATACTTTGCATCTATGTTTCTCAGGAATATTGTTCTGTAATTTTCTTTCCTTGTAGTGTTTTTATTTGGTTTAGATGTCAGAGTAATGTTGACTTTGCCAAATGACTTAGAAAGTGCTACCTCCTTATCAACATTTTAGATTTTGAGGATTGGTATAATTCAACAGTGAAGCCATCTTACATGGGGCTTTTCTTTAATACTGATTCAAGCACCTTTCTAGTCATTGGTCTGTTCAGATATTCTGTTTCTTCATGAATCAGTCTTAGTAACTTGAGTGTTTCTAGGTATTTATTCACTACTTCTCAGTTACTTAACTTGTCGATATGTAATTGTTTATGATGGTCTCATGATTCTTTGTCTTTGTGTGGTATCAGCAGTTATGTCTCCTCTTTCATGTAAACTCTTCTTAGTCATTCCTCTTTTTTCTTAGTGTAGCCAAAAGATCACCAACATTGTTTGTCTTCTCAAAAACCACTTCTTAGTTTCATTAATTTTTAAATTGTCTTTATCGCCTGTGTCTTATTTCACTCTACTCCAATACTTATTTCCTTCCTTCTGTTGACTTTGGGCTTAGTTTGCTGTTCTTTTTGTAGTTCCTTGATGTATAAATTTAGGTTGTCTATTTGGTATCTTTCTTTTATCTTAATTTGGCATTTAGCATGCATGTTAAGTCCCTTCAGTTGTGTCTGACTCTTTGTGACCCTACAGACCATGTAGCCTGCCAGGCTTCTCTGTCCATGGGATTCACCAGATAAGAATACTGGAGTGGGTTTCCATGCCCTCTTCCAGAGGATCTTCCTGACCCAGAGATCCAAAAGGGTCTCTTACATCTCCTGCATTGGAGGCGGGTTCTTTACCACTAACACCACCTGGCAAAGTCCTTGGTGTTTAGAGGGCAAGTTTAGTCCTTTTCCATCATATGAGGATACAGGAAAATTTTTAATTTACAATCCAGAAGACAACCTTCTTTGGACTTTGATCATGCCTGCACCTGATCTTACATTTCCAGAACCATAAAAAATAAATGTGTGTTGTTGGTAGACTACCAGTTTATGGAATTTTGTACAGCCCCCTGAACTGATGGCAACCCACTCCAGTAGGTAGCCAGGAGAATTCCATGGAAAAAGGAGCCTGGTAGGCTATAATTCATCACAAAGAGTCAGCCATGACTGAACAACTGAGTACACCTGCCCTGACTTTTAGCCATTTCACAAGACAGCAGCTCACTACTTAAAAGCCAGCCACAGAATCATTCCTCTGCTCCCAAACTTTTACTTTAGGAAGGGCCCAGTCTCTTTTAAGGGCTACCTTGATTGCATCAGGCCAAACCAGGGTAACCTCACTCTTGATTAGCACAAAGAAAACTGAATTGAGACTTTATTAAACTTGGAAAATATTTTCATTTTTTTCCATAAAGTATATCGTAATATTGAGTGTTAAATTCACTTATCCACACTCAAGGGGAGATGCATCTAGAGTACATAAAGCAGAAACAGGGATCTTGAAGCTGTCTCAAAATTCTGATTGCTACACTAGGTTAAAGAATTGGAAGATTCAGTATTGCTATGATGTCAGTTCTACCTAATCTGTGCTACAGATGGAAATTCAACTAAATTTTTTTACGAATTTTATTTCGTGTAGTAATTGCCAATTATTTCTGATATTTATATGGAAAATTCAAAGAACCGCCAATGGCAAAAAAAAAATTCTTTTGAAAGTTTCACACTAGCAGGTGCTCTAAAAATATAATAACGAAGATACTGTGATTTGGGGCTTCCCAGGTGGCACTAGTGGTAAAGAACCCACCTGCCCCTGCAGATCACATAAGAGATGAGGGTTCAATCCCTGAGTCTGGAAGATACTCTGGAAGAGGGCATGCAACCCACTCCAGTATTCTTGCCTGGAGAATCCCCATGGACAAGGAGACTGGCAGGCTACAGTTCATGGGGTCGCAAAGAGTCAGACACGACAGAAGGGACTTACCACACATGCACACAGAAACTTATGGAGGAGTGGAACAGAGTCATGAATAGACATATCTGCTGGATTGATTTTTGACAAAAGCACTAAAACAATGAAGAAAATAATGTTTTGACAAAATTGGGTGGGAAGTGGATATCTGTAGAGAAAAATATGTAAATATCTATACATCGATATCAGTAACTATATTAAATATTAAATGGTGCATATGTCCCACCCATATCATCTTTATTCCTATCATTTCTGACATTTCAAAGCTCACTTTTCAACTACCATATCTTGATCTCTGTATCTAAGGGCTTTATTTGGACAATGAAACGTTCTCTCACCATCTGCACAGTTATCTGAGAATTGCAAGGAAATATTATAACCTTTCCTGGAATTCTATATTCTCATGATAGTCAATCCACACTTGATCTTTAAATAGTCTCTAAGATTTTTACTTATTTTCTTGGGCTCAAAAATCACCCCAGATGGTGACTGCAGCCATGAAATTAAAAGGCACTTGGTTCTTGGAAGGAAAGCTCTGACAAACCTAGACAACATATTAAAAAGCAGAAACATCACTTTGGAAACAAAGGTCCCTACACTCAAAGCTATAGTATTTCCAGTAATAACATACAGATGTGAGAGTATGACCATAAAGGAGGCTGAGCATTAAAGAATTGATGTTTTTGACTCGTGGTGCTGAAGACTTTTGGGAGTCCTTTGGGGACAAGGAAATCAAACCAGTCAATCCTGAAGGAAATCAACCCTCAATATTCATTGAAAGAACTGATGCTGAAGCTGAGGCACCAATTCTTTGGCCACCTAATGAGAAAAGCCAACTTCTTGGACAAGACCCTGATGCTGAAAGATTGAGTGCAGGAGAAGGGGGTGACAAAGGATGAGATGGTTGAATGGCATCACTGACTCAAGGGATGTGAGTTTTTGAGCAAACTCGCGGAGATAGTGAAGGACAGGGAAGCTTGGCATGCTGCAGTTATTGGGGTCACAAAGAGTCAGACATGACTTAGCACTTGAGCAACAGCAAGATTTTACCTGAAACCTTGCCTGATGAATGTTGACATGACCTTTCTCCCATGATAGTCCCCCAAGAAAACACTTCCTTAAGTCCCTGACTCTTATTGAATGCACCTGACTCACCTTAGATTTCAGAATAGATGGTTGCTCTGAGATTTCCACTCTTAAATAGGTTCAAGAAAAGATACAATTTTATAGTTTATCTGCCTCTTTCTTGTTAAAGTGAAGTGCTTTCCATATTTCCACAATCTAGACAGGAACTGAATTTTACAACTCTCTTTAACGTTGTTTGGAGAGACACAGAGAGAGGGAGAGAGGAGAAAGAATGAATATTTCTTTAATATCTAATAAAAGGTGTAGTAGTGCAAGTATGTGTGGATTAGTCACTCAGTTGTGTCCAACTCTTTGTGACCCCATGGCTCCTCTGTCCATAGGATTCTCAAGGCAAGAATACTGGAGTGAGTTGCCAGTTCTCTCCCCAAATAGTACAAGTAGCAATTTGGTATGTAACTCTATTTGCTTCCTGAGTTTGGGAAGGAAACAGAATAATTTGAGTTCAGAAAATAAGGTATTCATGTAATTGTTTTATTATCATTCCATAAATCAGTAATTAAACCAGTGGGGACTGGATGAAAGTACTCAGGATTAAATTTTTAAATATTTGAAATGTTTCAGGCTGTGGTTTTTCTTTTAGAGACTTTATTCCCATGTGCACATCACATGAGAATACATACTTGAACAGGTCTGTATCCTGTAGCATCCATTTAGTTAGTAGATAAATATTAATTATCATTAAACATTATGTATAGGGACATAGGGCTTCCCAGGTGGCACTGGAGGTAAAGAACCCACCTACAAATTCAGTAGACACAAGAGATGTGGGTTCAATCCCCGGAACAGGAAGATCCCTTAGAGGAGAGCATGACAACTCACTCTAGTATTCTTGTCTGGAGGATCCCATGGACAAAGGAACTTGGTGGGCTATGGTCCTTTGCATTGCAAAGAGTCAGACATGACTGAAGGGACTTAGTATGTATGCAAAGTAGTATAGTAGTCAATTTTGCTGTGGCAACAAGCAACTCTCTAAACATGGTGGCTTAAAATAACAATTGTTTACCTATTATCATATTAAATGCATGGTGAAAAATGTCTATGGCTCTGTCCATATTGTGCTAGGCTACCTGCATGTCTGGGAGCCATACCAGTGGACCAGCTCCTAGGTGGAAAATGCCCATTCTCATGATAGAGGGGAACAGTAACAGTAATAGAAAGGGTGGCCTCTTCCAAAGCCTCTTACAGCTTCTCCTTAGGCTCTGAGCATGTCATGTCAAGACTCACAAATGGGGACATGTATTCCTCCCACTTGTACCTTCAAGGCACAAAGTAATAGATGAGAGGTACATTCCTTTTAAGAGAATAAGGGGGTAATGCAGTAATTTTGAAAAATAAAAATTCTACTCAAGGCAGAAGCAAACACAAGTATTTCATACTACTACTGACATCAGTTGCTTATGAATTCTATGCTACAGACTTCCAACAAAGGAAAATAAAAAGAGTTGGAGAAATACGATGATTCACCAAGAAGTGGAAGCTTTGCACATATTCTGAGTAGACTGTATACACAGTAAAATAGCTTGAGAGAGTCTAAAAATTCTTCCTGAGATAATATGGAGCCATCATGAGGGGGTCAGAGTTTATGTCCCTGTGTAGAACAAGGCACAGAATGGTGGGCTCTCAAACACTCTCCTCCCTGTGTGGAATTCTGGGAGGAGATATGCCTTTAAAATCACAATTCAATCCATGATCAGAGTATTCCTGCACTCCCTTCTTATTTTAAGAGATTCTCTGGAATCCCAATGATTTTAGTCAATTCTGAACTCAGACATAGTCATAACAGCTGCGATGAATTGAGCATCTGTCTGTGCCAAGTAATTTTCTGTGATATCTAAAATATTATCAACTTAGACAATAACTGCTTAGGTGAAATCTACCCACTTAGGATGTGCAGGTCAAAATTATTTCATACCAAGAGTGAAATACCCAAGAGGCACATGTAAAATTGTATATGAAGTAGTAGAATGACTGAGTTCAACATTTGACCATTTTACATCAGACCAGAGGTGTAAAGGAAGATTCTTAATAGAGAAGACCTAAAAGACCTACACCTCACTCTGGACCACAGTACTAACATTCAGAGTGTGGTCCACAGAGTAAGACTTACAATATCAACAACATCTTGGAATTTATTATACATGTGGGGTCTCTGGGCAGCCCTGTTGTTGTTTTTCAGTTGCTAAGCCATGTCCTACTCTTTGCAACCTCGTGGACTGTAGCATGCCAGGCTCCTCTGTCCTCCACTATCTATGCAAGTTTGCTCAAATTCATGTCCATTGAGTCAATGATGCTATCTAGCCACCCTATCCTCTGCTGCCCACTTCTTCAGTTGCCTTCAATCTTTCCCATCATCAGAGTCTTCTGCAATGAACTGGCCCTTCACATCAAGGGGCCAAAGTAGTGGAGCTTCAGCAACGACTGTTGCTGAATGAATGAATATTCAGGGTTGATTTTCTTTAGGATTGACTGGTTTGATCTCTTTACAGTCCAAAGGACTCTCAAGAGTCTTCTCCAGCACCAAAACTTGAAAGTATCAATTCTTTGGTGCTCAGGTTTCTTTATGAAACAACTCTCATATCCATACATGACTACTGGAAAGACAATAGCTTTGACTATATGGACCCTTGTTGACAAAGTGATGTCAATGCTTTTTAATATGCTGTCCAGGTTTCCCATAGCTTTCCTTCCAAAGAGAAACCATCTTTTAATTTTATGGCTGAAGTCACCATCCACAGTGATTTTGGAACCCAAGAAAATAAAATCCATCACTGCTCCCACTTTTTCCATTTTATTTGCCATGAAGTTATGGGACTGGATGCCATGATCTTAGTTTTTTGAATATAGAATTTCAAGCCAGCTTTTTCACTTTCCTCTTTCACCCTCATCAAAAGGCTTTTTAGTTTCTCTTCAGTTTCTTCCATTAAGTGATATCATCTGCATATCTGAGGTTGTTGATATTTCTCCCACCAATCTTGATTGCAGATTGTGCTCCATCCAGCCCGGTGTTTCACATGATGTACTCAGCATAGAAGTTAAATAAGCAGGGTGACATTCTATAGCCTTGACATATTCTTTTTCCAATTCTGCACCAGTCAGTTGTTCCATGTCCAGTTCTGTTGCTTCTTGACCCACATTAAGGTTTCTCAGGAGACAGGTAAGGTGATCTGGTACTCCCATCCCTTTAAGAATTTTCCACAGTTTCTTGCTATCCACACAGTCAAAGCTTTCATTGTAGTCAATGAAGCAGGATTAGATTATTTCTAGAACTCTCTTGCTTTCTCCATGATCCAAAGAATGTTGACAGTTTGATCTCTGGTTCCTCTACTTCTTTGAAACCCAGCTTGCACATTTGGAAATTCTCAGGTCAGGAACTGCTGAATCCTAGCTTGAATGATTTTGAGCATAATCTTACTAGCATATGAAATGAGCACAACTGTATGGTAGTTAGAATATGGCATTGCCCTTCTTTGGGATTGTAATGAAAACTGACATTTTCCAGTCCTGTGACCACTGCTGAGTTTTCCACATTTACTGGCATATTGAGTGTAGCACTTTAAAAGTCCTGCCAAATTTGAATCTTCATTTAAACAAGATACCCTAGTGATTCATGTTTGCATCTATGTTGGAAGAAGTGCTTGCTCAGATTAGTGTTTCTGAACTTCACTACTGTTGACATTATGCTGGATAATTCTCTAGGGTGGGGTCAGTTTTTATTTTGCAGACTGTTGAACTGTATCCCTGGCCTGAACCACTGTCAGTGAGTAGCACTTCCCCTGATATGACAATCAACAATGTCTCCAGATATTGCCAAGTGTCTTCAGAAGATGAAATCATCTCTGATTGAGAAGCCTTAGCCTGGAATGAGAGAACTAGAAATATCTCATGTTCTAATCAAAACACACACCTTACTCAGTTCGTAAGTTTTGGGCCAATCACCCAAATTGCAATCGCTGCAAATTTAGAAGGAGGCTTATTATTGTACAATCCTCATAAGATGGACTATTGCAAAAAATAAATGAAATAATATGTAAGATTCTAAGCTCAGCCTATGGTGTATTAAAAGATCTAAGTGGATATCTTATTAATTAGCAAATGTTTTATAAATAAAAGACTAAATATCAACTTTTCATATGTATTTAAAGCATGTAAATCCTATTGATGTGTTAAAGGCATTATGAAGCCTAGGATTATTTTACCCATGGTTTTATAACAAAGGCACGCACTTCTCTCACTTATTGAAGAAGCAGCAGTAATTTTCTGGAGATATCAGGAGTTGTGTTCCCATCACAAGCCAGTGATTCCGAGGGCCAAGTGACATAGTCAAGACAGGTTCCTCAGACTTAGACATGGAAGAAAACTTTGACTGAGTGTTGTAAAAAGTTTCAATGTCAGACCTCTGGGAGAGAGGAGACTTCATGGTGTAACAATAAGAATCAGATACACCTGACTTCTAACCTGTTCACCTGGGAATGGCAAATCAGCACAGAAAATTTCCATTCTGTCTAGACAAGTTTCCCTGAGGAAATGATGTGTTCAAGGGTTGGAGTAACAATGGAAAACATGCTGAAAATAATGAGGAGATACAGAAAACATAGGAACTATAAATATCTCCTCTGCTGCAATGTCTGGGCAATTCTATCTTGAGCTGGAGAAGGCATGGTTTTTCAATTAGATTCCAAAGTCTGGTTTTGCTTCAATGCTTCCTAATCATCTCTTGTTTAAAAACAGAACTTCAATCAACATAATCAACCATTCAGGGAAGAATTTGGACTTGCACACAGAGACCTTCCTCTCAGACTTCCCACCCAGGTGAGTCCAAGCAAGAAATAACCACTGAGGGAGAAAGTCACAGAGAATGAAACTCAACACTATTTATCTGGGGTCACCTGAAAACCTAAGCAACTGACCCAGAGCCAAGAGATCTCCATGTTTGCTTGTTTGCTTGATTAATTTATAACAAATGTATTTAACAACTTAAAAGGAAAGTACCTATGTTTTCAGAAATATAAGAATTACAGTTGATAATTAAGTTATATGAATGCAAATCTAGTTGGAAGAGACTCAAGAAGAAATGGGAGGCATAGTGATCAGTAAAATTAGAATGTTTCCAAGGACTTTTGCAATTGATGGGAGTATGAAATAAATGATTTGGTTAAAAGTGATTTGTAGTGAAGTGACATTTTATTTAATTTTTAAATTTATTATAATTATTTATTTATTTTTTAATTTAATTTTATTTTTAAACTTTACAATATTGTATTAGTTTTGCCAAACATCGAAATGAATCTGCCACAGGTATACCCGTGCTCCCCATCCTGAACCCTCCTCCCTCCTCCCTCCCCATACCCTCCCTCTGGGTCGTCCCAGTGCACCAGCCCCAAGCATCCAGTATCGTGCATCAAACCTGGACTGGTGACTCATTTCATACATGATATTATACATGTTTCAATTATTAAATAATTTAAATAATTAATTTAATAAATTAAATAAATTTATTTAATTTATTAAATAAATTATTTTAATTAATTTATTTTTTCATTTTTTAATTTTTAAGATGCAATATATTGGAGCACATTCATAAGGAAGATCCAGATCAATGGCTGTGGTAACTACCTGGAAATACAGTTCTTGAGGCACACATGTCACAGAGTCTTTACTCAGATTTGAGTGTTCACTTGTTTAAAAATTGCATATACTATACAAACAGGCATATGGTAAAGAGGTTAACTTTGCAATTAGTTCACTACCTATGGGCTGAATATATTTGGGGACTTATTAGCTATTTACTTGCCCTACTGTAAACTGTCCATGCAAATTGTTTCACATACTGGCTTCTGAGTGTTCTATTAGTTTTCTTTTTTTTTGTCTACACCCCTTTTTTTATAATTTATTTCTCCTATGTCTAAGAAAAGGTCAGGAAACTCATTCCAACAGGTGAAAGAAAGGGAGCATGAAATGTATTTTAGATACCTTGACATGTCTTGTTGCTGAAACTAGAGATACAGGGAGCTTCTCTGTCCCCACTCTTCCCTTCCCAACACAAGTGTGTCAGGCACCATTTCCGTGGCTCCATTTCACGGTTGCTCTAAACTGCAACCGCTTCCCCTACTCCAGATTCCCTATATGAGTCTCTCTTGTTTTTATTGCGTTCTTTCAAACAAAGGGTTATCATTTTTAAAGGAAGTTAGCTATGCACCATTTAATTCTTTTTTTTTTATTTTATTTTTTAACTTTACGATATTGTATTGGTTTTGCCATATTTAATTCTTGTATGTGTGTTTACTGCATTTGTTGGGTTGTATGAGAGTGCATAAACTGGAAGTGGTCAAAACTATCAGTTGGTCATATTTTGGCATCCCTCCCAAAGCTTTTCAAACATAGAAATTCTTCTGCCTCCTTAGTAATAATAAACCGTCATTTATGTGAACTGCCATCTTATCCACACGTTTTTATTTAGGGCTACCTTTTGCCTTTTATGAGTAGATCTGTTTTTAAAATGGCAATAATTTGTTGCCCTTTTGTGGAACACATGCTTTTGCATTCAACTAATTTATTGCTTATTTCTTTTTCATAAACATGTTTGAATCCATTTAAATGTATTTAGGGCTTCCCTGGTGGCACAGATGGTAAAGAATGTGCCTGCAATGTGGGAGACCTGTGTTTGATCTCTAGGTCAGGAAGATCCCCTGGAGAAGGGAATGGCTACCCAGAGTGCCAGTATTTTTGCCTCTAGAATTCCATGGACAGAGAAGACTGGCAGGCTACAGTACATGGGGTCGCCAGAGTCAGACACAACTGAGCAACTTGGAGCCTATTATACAGAGTGAAGTAAGCCAGAAAGAAAAACACCAATACAGTGTATACAGTATATATACAGCATATATATGGAATTTAGAAATATGGTAATGACAACCCTGTATGTGAGACAGCAAAAGAGACACAGATGTGTAGAACAGTCTTTTGGACTCTGTGGGATAAGGAGTGGGGGATGATTTGGGAGAATGGCATTAAAACATGTATAATATCATATTAAAAAAAGAAGAATTTACCTTATTTTTAGAGATTCTTCATTTAGTTTTAAGAATTAAATTGTGTAATTCAGATAAATTCTGTTTTTATTTTTTGTATTTTAAGCACTTCATGTTTCTAAATCAATTTTATTAGAATTTGAATCGGAACTAAAAAGTGTTTCATGGATAACATAAAAATGAAAAATTCTTCATTAAAATATTACAATTAAAGTTTTTAAAATCCTCCATTTTTGTTGTAGTTTCAATACTTTCCTTTGTGAATTTTTAATTTATTCCTCTTGTCAATTTTTCTAGTAGGATGTTCTACATTGATCATATAAATATACCATTCCTTTCTTTTTGGTAAAATGCTTTTTGCTTCTTTACCCTTCTGGGTATCCAGGATTGAAAGGTTTCCAGGACCAAGAAAGCTTATCTTTATTACAAAAAATTAATACACCCTTTAAGTCTCTTTTTTACACCTTATTTTTTTTAGCTTTACAGTGCCTGTCATCTGATAATTATTATAATTTCTTATTTGCTTCCATTCTTCCTCCATCATTGAACTGTATGAACTATTGTATATCAGCACTGTATACTCTTTATCCAGAAGTTAGTCAGTCTTCAATTTATACTGCCAAATATATGACACAATTTCTCTTCAAAGTTTAGAATAAATGATTTTATGGGGAGAAGATTGAATGTGGGATGAAGTATTCAGAGATAGCACATGGGATCACTTGAGGGAAATTTTTCATATGAAAATTATAGATATTAGTATTAAATGCAAAATATGAATTATAGAATTTAAGCTATGTTTACAATGCTAATTTCTGAGAAAACTAGTCATGTTATTTTTGTTTCTTGATAGTCACATTCACCACATGGAACCAGGGAATGAGACAAAAATTTTGGAATTTCTTCTTCTGGGATTTTTAGAGGAACCAGAACTGCAGCCCCTCGTATTTGGTCTGTTCCTCTTCATGTACCTGATTACTGTGTTTGGAAACCTGCTCATTATCCTGGCTGTCAGCTCAGACTCCCACCTCCACACCCCCATGTATTTCTTCCTCTCCAACCTGTCTTTTGTAGACATCTGTTTCACCTCCACAACCATCCCAAAGATGCTGCAGAACATAAGGACACAGAGCAAAGTACTAACCTATGAAGGCTGCATCACCCAGATGTATTTTTTTGTACTCTTTGCAGTATTGGACGTGTTTCTCCTGACCGTGATGGCCTATGACCGATTTGTAGCCATCTGTCACCCCCTGCACTACATGGTCATCATGAACCCCCAGCTCTGTGGTCTGCTGGTTCTGGTGTCCTGGATGATGAGTGCCCTGAATTCCTTGTTACAAAGTGTAATGGTGTTGAGATTGTCCTTCTGTACATACTTGGAAATCCCCCACTTTTTCTGTGAAATTAATCAGTTGATTCAACTTGCCTGTTCTGACATGTTTCTTAATGAGATATTGATGTATTTTGTAGCTGCAATATTGGGTGGTGGTTCCCTCACTGGGATTCTTTATTCATATTCCAAAATAGTTTCTTCAATACAAAGAATCTCATCAGCTCAGGGAAAGTATAAGGCATTTTCCACCTGTGCATCTCACCTCTCAGTTGTCTCTTTATTTTATTGTACGTGTTTAGGAGTGTACCTTAGCTCTGCTGCTACCCACAGCTCACATTCAAGTGCAATCACCTCAGTGATGTACACAGTGGTCACACCCCTGCTGAACCCCTTCATCTATAGTCTGCGGAACAAAGACATAAAGAGGGCTCTGGAAAGAATCAATAGGAAGGCAGGTATAAAAGTGTTATCTGTTCTGGGGCTGAAGAACTACCCATGATTGCAGGATTTAAATAAATGGAGCCAGAAATTGCTATGTTTTAACCAGATTTTGGAAGGAGAACTTGTCCATTTATTTTCAGGAATTTCCTTTTATTTGAATTCAACTCATCTACACAATTTAAGGAACTCAATTTATTGAGCTTTATTATGAATAAAGTTTTGGAAATTTTGATAGAGCGTGCATGAATCTATAGAATGCTTTGGGTAGTATCAGCATTTCAATAATATTAAGTCTTCCAAGCCATGGACACCTTATATTTTTTCATCTTTTTGTCTTCTTCAATTTTTCTCATCAATATCTTACAGGTTTTAGTGTAAGATATTCAGTCTACAGATTTTACTGTAAGATATTTTAGTCTTTCCTCTCATGGATTTTTATATCTACATGATCTGTCTAACCCCTCTGAACAACAGTTCTGAAAATTTAGAATGAGAGTTCTGATTGTATAGTCCTCATTGGATGGACTTTTTTAAAGAACAAATGGGACAATCAGACTTAGCTTTGGAGAAATCTTTGTCTCAGGACTATAAAAAGGTTCAGTGTTATAACTTTGGGATCCAGAAGAGTTCATGGAGTAGTAATAAGCATTGGATACACTTGACATCTAACTGGTCTCTTGGGAACAAATCAGCCCAGAAAATTTCCATTCTGTCCAGATAAGTTCCCATGGGGGAAATGTGCTTGGGGTTGGAGTAACAGTGGAAAATGTGCTAATGAGAAAATAGAGTGGATATGCAGAGCTGTAAATATCTCCACTGCTGCTAGGTCTAAGCATGTTCCACTTTGAGCTGGAGAAGTCATGGTTTGTGCATTTGGATTCCTGAGTCTGGCTCAGCGACGCATACTTCGCTTCTTACTTCTTTCTTATCTGGGAACAGAGCTTCATTCTCCACCATCAACCACCTGGGGAAGTTTTGGACTTTCACCCAGAGACCTCCATCTCAACCTTTCCATCCAGGTAAGTCTTAGAGCCCAGTAGACACTTCAGGATAAAGCCACAGAAAATGAAATCTAAGAACATTAGCCTGCAGTCACTTAGAAACCCAAATACCTGGCAAATAGCCAACAGATCTCTCTGTTTACGTGCATGGTTGATTAACTGATTTATAATCAATTTATTTAATATGTTCAAAGAAAATTGCCTATCAGATTCAGCAGTACATGATTATTAGTGATAATTAAGTGATAAGAATGAAAATATACTTGGATGAAATTAAAAAAGAAATTGGAAGCACAGTGGTCTCAGTAAAATTTGAACATTTCCAGGGAGATTTAGGGTAGGAAAATAAACTATTACATAAAGAATTTGCAGTGAAATAATGACATTGTTTTAATTTTTAAAATTCTTAAGATGGTATATGAATTTGAGCAAATTCTAGGAGATAGTGAAAGTCAGGGAAGGCTGGTGTGCTGCAGTCCATGGAATCACAAAGAGTCAAATCAACAGCATAGCTATTACCTGGAAACTACAATTTTTGATACACATTTCACAAAATTTTCTCTTACATTGAGCATTCACTTGAAAACAATTAAATTTAATATGCAAACAGACAGATGGTAAAGAGCTTATCTTTGCAACTGTTTATTACCTCGAAGACTGGATATATTTGGAGGTTTATTAACCATTTGCTTTATCACAAACTGTTTATCATATTCTTTGCTTTATGCACTGGATTCAGATTGTTTTATTTTTTCCAGGTTTTTTTCTGTATCACTTCTTTTATAATATATTTCATCTCCAGCTCTAAGAGAAAATGCCTGGAATTACACTTCAATATGTGGATGAGGGGGAGAATGAGATGTATTTTAAATACCTTGACAAGCCTTCTATGCTGAAATAGATACATGCAACTTCTCTCTCCCCACTCTTTCCCTCACATATAGGTGTCTCAGGTATCATTTCACCCCAAACTGCTCTAAGCTCCAACCACTTCCCCATTCCCTATTTGTTCTTGGTTTTTTAATTGCATTTCTTTAAACAAAGATTTACAAATTCTTTTTAGAAATTTTTACTCTTTGCAATTTAAATCATGTATGTAAATGTAATATATCTGTTGTTGGGTTGCATGAGAGCTTAGAAGTTTGGGATCTTTAAATCTATCAATTGGTCGTATTTTATCCTCTCTCCCACTGACTTTTTTTGTTTAATTTTATTTTATTTTTAAACTTTACATAACTGTATTAGTTTTGCCAAATATCAAAATGAATCCGCCACAGGTATACATGTGTTCCCCATCCTGAACCCTCCTCCCTCCTCCCTCCCCATTCCATCCCTCTGGGTCGTCCCAGTGCACCAGCCCCAAGCATCCAGTATCGTGCTTCGAACCTGGACTGGCGACTCGTTTCATACATGATATTTCACATGTTTCAATGCCATTCTCCCAAACCACTGACTTTTTAAACATCGAAAGTTCTTATGCATCCATTAGTTCATTTCAGTTTAGTCGCTCAGTCATGTCCAACTCTTTGTGACCCCATGGACTGCAGCATGCCAGGCTTCCCTGTCCATCACCAACTCCCAGAGCTTGTTCAAACTCATGTCCATCGAGTCAGTGATATCATCTAACCATCTCATCCTCTTTGTCCCCTTCTCCTCCTGCCTTCAATCTTTCCCAGCATTGGGTCTTTTCCAATGAGTCAGCTCTTTGTATTAGGTGGCCAAAGTATTGGAGCTTCAGCTTCAGCATCAGTCCTTCCAATGAATATTCAGCACTGATTTCATTTATGATTGACCAGTTTGATTTTCTTGCAGTCCTTCTATGCATCCATAGAAGTAATAAACCACATGTTATATGCATTACCATATAATCTCACATGTTTTTTGTTTCTGCCACCTTTTGCCTTTTGTGAGTAGTCTATTTTAAAAAGAGCAATTATTTGCTGCCTTCTTGTGGAATATGTGCTTTTGCATACAATTAAAGATCACTTATATGTTTTTCATAAGCATATTTTAATCCATTTATGTTTGTGTAGGTTGAAATTAAAATTTTAGATACAACTTCCTGAACTATTTTTTAAATTGCATTTTCTATTCTCTTTTAAATTTTTACCCATATTATTATATTTAAAACCTGTGTTAATGTGACTAGTACTACTTTATATTTTTCTTTCAGAAGTTCATTTTATTATATCATTCTATTTTGCTTAATATCTTTGTTTTGAATCCAATATATTTAATCTGGTTTTGTTTCCCTTGGTGTTCTTTTTATTTTGAAAATTAAATTTTCGAAAATATTTGTTTATGTATAAATGCACACCATTATGAAACCATTAGAGTGAACAAAGAAAGTGAGGTCTCTGCTTTGGATCTCATATTTCCATGGAGAAAAAAGAGTATAGTAAAAAATGCATGTATGACAAAAATGTCCTTAGGTATAAATCAAATGAGAAAAGAGTAAGTAAATTTTGTGGCATGGGTAGGATTTTATAGAGTATATTGTAGGGAGATCTTTGCATTTGGGACAAGAATCAGAAACAGAAGTGAAATGGTGAAATGTGACCAATGGTTTTAGCAAAAAGAGATTGAAACTCAAAGTCCAAGAAAGACAATGATACCACATAAGAAAACTGAGAGATGTGACATCCTCATCCACTATCTTATTACCTCATTCTTTGAAATGTATGAAAATATGTGTAGTCAAATACACAGGAATAAATACAGAAAAAAAAATTCAGTCAAGGTTCTAATGTGAATGCCATAATGAGGCAAGTGGAGGAATAAAAGTGCAATCAGCATGTGGTCCCTGGAGTCTGACTTCCGCACCCATGGTGCTACCTGTTCTCTCTGCAACTGAACTCTTCCCTTGAGCTCTATTCACATTGCTTCTCACCCTTTTAAGGACTAGCCTCTCTTGTAAGTATTCTTGCATTACCTGCAGTGGATAAGAAGCTTTTCAGAATGTGTCCCAGAGTAAAACACACCTTTTACATGTGATCCAGCTTGTGTGCACAGGCAACCAGGGAATACACCTGTGCATGTGGCTTCCCAGGTGGCACTAGTGGTAAAGAACCTACCTGCCAATGCGGGAGACAGAAGAGATATGTGTTTGATCCCTGAGTTGGAAAGATCCCTTGGAAGAGGGCGTGGCAACTCACTCCAGTATTCTTGCCTGGAGAATTCCATGGACAGAGGAGCCTGGGGGGCTACAGTCCATAGGGTCCCAAAGAGTCAAACACAACTGAAGTGACTTAACACACATGCACCCATGTGTATGCACATACACACACAAGAACAGCTGGACAAAAAGAATAAACTCCTTACATGTATTAATACAATGCACTCTATCCTTCTGTGTTTAATTTGTTATATCCTATTTTATTTTTACAAACTATAGTCTGACACTCTAATAAATCTGAATCTAAGAATATGGAAAACATTCCTCCAGCATGCCTCCCATACGTACATTAGCATTTACCTGCTTCTTTTTCTTCCCTAATCATCCACAGTTTCTGAGAGAACATATTCTTTTATTGCTTTATGAAATATATAATTTATTTATTCAGCTACTTTTCCCAACTAAACTAAGTTTGGGGGGTTGTGGAGTATGTATGATAATGATACATGCCTCAAGGCACTCACAGTCTAGATGAAAATATTGAATTAATAAAAATCACACAATGATAACCTTTTATCTAAATTATCACTAGATAAACTGTCCTTTTTCTGTGGGAATAATTTTAAAGTTCATGTAGGAGAAGTCCAAAACTCCGTCTCTAAAACAGGAGATGGAGTTTTCAATACAGAGATAAGTGAAAAATTTCCCTATAGACCAGTGATTGACTCTCCAAGCAGAGGGAACAGGTGCATATATGCTCTGAGACTCAAGCCTGTGGCATCTAGTGAATCTGTGGCTCAAGTTCAATATTCACGAGATGAAGGTGAGTAAGGGCAGCACGAGTGTAAAGTTGGTGGTTCATTCAGGGAGAGTCAAGGCTGGGGTTTGAAGTTGTGGAATTTGCGGTCCATTCCTTATTGGGGAGTCACTAGTGAGAGTTAAGTCAGGGAGTTGGACAGTCAGCTTTGTAATATAGAAAGACTTCTTTAGCTTAATATGAATATTGGATAGAGGGCCCTGTACCAGCCTGTGATAGATGGGAAAGATGACCGGAAACTGAAATAAGGCTGGGGATTGGGGACTAAGATGTGGGAAAGCAATGGAAAGATTTGAGAGGAAAAAGAGAAAAATCATCCGAATCTCATCACCAGAGGTGATGTAAATCATTCATTTACTACCAGGAAGGAACTATTCTAAACGTTTTGCGTATATAGACTAAATCTGTCAACTATCTTATTGTGAGTACTGCTATCCCAATAATTTGAGTAATAATATTAACATTTAGAAGGTTCCAATGGCTCTCCATGTTCAAACAGCAAATATGTGCAGATCCAAAATGTAAATCTAGAATTTCAAACTACAAAAGTTTTACAGCTGATATCACTTAGAAATTCTTTTACCAAATCATTCTTTAAATCCTCCACTTTTGTTGAACTTTATTTCACTTTGTGAATTGTGGGTTTATTCGCTTTGCTCATTTTCCTGATGGGAAATCTGTCAGATATTTGATAACATAAAATGCTTTTTTGCTGCTTTGTTATTCTGGGTAACATGGGGAGAGAACAGGGGCTGGAATGTCACCAAAACTAAGGAAGCTTTATACTCACCACAAACTCTACGCATTACCTAAGTTTATTAGAACTTTTTTCCCCCTTACATGTCCTTTTCTCCCCCTTTCAGTTTTTTAAAGTGATATTTTTTTTTCTTTGAATACTGGACATAAAATGGTCATGTTAAAAAAGAGGCCCACCCATGTTCACAGGTCCATGGGAGACTTAGTGACTGGAATTTAGGTACTGTTGCTACAATTTTGCAGGAAAGATAATCATTGACATTGACAAAACATTGACAGCTTGCTTTGTGTCATTGTTTTCCTAATTATTGTGGCTCAGAGTGTACTGGGAGTAGCATTACTCCAGTAGGAGTGTGTGTGTGTGTGTGTGCGTGCACGCAAGTGTGCATGTTGTGGAGCATGAACAGTTCCCAAGGCAGAAAAGGGATACCTGAGCCCATGTACACATACGTGTGTATTAAGCCGCTCTAGTCATGTTCTACTCTTTGTAATCCTATGAGCTGTACCTTGCCAGGCTCCTCTGTCCATGGGATTCTCCAGGTAAGAATATTGGCATGGGTTGCCATTCCCTTCTCCAGAGGATCTTCCTGATCCAGGGATTGAACCCATGTCTCTTATGTCTCCTGCATTGACAGGTGGATTCTTTACCACTGGTGCCACTTGGGAAGCCTGAGTCCCCATATAAGGATCTTCGGTATGAGGTCCTTATAATATAAACCAATGTATAAAAATAAATTATAAAAAAAGAAAAGAAAAGAATGAGGAAGGGATTCATTTCTAATCACTGGATCTCTTGGAAACAAAATTAATAAAATTCAGGTAAAAATATGGCGAACTAAGTTCCCTGTGACTTGAAGTCTCAGCTGTTGCAGGAAGGACACCTCGTTCCTCCAAATTCTCTGACACTAGCATCACTCTCCATCTTGCACATCCCCCTGGACACAGTGGCTTACTTTTTAACCTTGACTTTCTGAAACAACTGTTTTTCAGGTCCTTTGCCCTGGCTTTTCACTCTGACCAGCACACACTTCAACCAGATAACCTAGTGTCTCCCACCCATTTTTCCATGAGGTCTCCAATCAAATATTTTCCAGTATAATTGAATGACTGAGTAAAAAATAATATACCTTTAACCATTTTGTTATATCTGATTCCTTTTTGTTCATTTCATCTGTCACCATCTGAAAATTTGTAGGATTTTTTTCTTTATATTTTTTCTCCATTACTGAAGAACTATAGAGACTATTGTACATTTTGCCTAGATATTGGTCAGACCTCAACTGACATTCCTCAAATGTGTCACAGTAACTTCTTATTAAAAGTGTAGAATACCTTACAAAAGGTAAAGAATACCTTACAAAAATACCAGACAAAAGGCTGGATGCACAATAAGAAGGCATAAGAGCATGCCTTGAAGGGGAAAGTTCCATACCAAATTATGGATACTGACTTCTAATGCAAAGTATATATTGCAGAATTCAATTAGGTTTCCAATCACAATTTTTGAGAAACTTAAGTCATGTTAATTTTTTTTCCTGGTAGCCATCTCCACCACATGGAACCAGTGAATGATACACAAATTTCAGAATTTCTTCTTCTGGGATTATCAAATGAACCAGAACTGCAACCTCTCATATATGGGCTTTTCCTCTCCACGTACCTGACCACTGTGTTCAGAAACCTGCTCATCATCCTGGCTGTCAGCTCAGATCCCCATCTCCACACCCCCATGTACTTCTTCCTCTCCAACCTGTCCTTTGTAGACATCTGTTTCATCTCCACCACCATCCCAAAGATGCTGAATAATATACAGACACAGAGCAAAGTTATAACTTATGAAGGCTGCATCACCCAGATATACTTCTTCCTATTCTTTGCTGCACTGGAAAACTTCCTCCTGACTGTGATGGCCTATGATCGCTTCATGGCCATCTGTCAGCCTCTCCACTACATGGTCATCATGAATCCCCGGCTCTGTGCACTGCTGGTGCTGGTGTCCTGGGTGATGAGTGCCCTGAATTCCTTAAGCCAAAGCTTAATGATGTTGTGGCTGTCCTTCTGTACAGACGTGGAAATCCCCCATTTTTTCTGTGAAATTAATCAAGTGGTTCGACTTGCCTGTTCTGACACATTTCTGAACGACATGGTGATGTATTTTGCAGCTGGGACGTTGGGTGGTGCTTCCCTCACTGGTATTCTTTACTCATACTCTAAGATAGTTTCCTCCATACGAGGAATGTCATCAGCCCATGGGAAGTATAAAGCATTTTCTACCTGTGCATCTCATCTCTCAATTGTTTCCTTATTTTATTGTACTATCTTAGGAGTGTACCTTAGCTCCACAGGTACCTACAGCTCACACTCAAGTGCAATCGCCTCAGTGATGTACACAGTGGTCACACCCATGCTGAACCCCTTCATCTACAGTCTCAGAAATAAAGACATAAAGAGGGCTTTGAAAAGAATCACTGGAATGTCAGTTATATAAGGTCCAATTGTCCTGGGGCTGAAGAAATACTCATGATTATAGGGCTCAAAACCTCAGAAGCAGAAGGTGCTATTCTTCCTTTTTTAAAATTTACTTGAGTGAAGTATAGTTGAGTTACAATGTAGTATCACTTTCTACTGTACAGCAAAGTGATTGTTTTATATATATATATATATATATATATATATATATATAATGTGCAGCAGCAGCACACATTATTTTTCATATTCTTTTGCATCATGGTTTTGTCACAGGTTATTGAATATATATATATATATATATATATATTCCATGTCTTGGCTATTGTAAATAGTGCTGCAATGACTGCTGGGGTGCATATATCTTTTCAAATTACACTATTCCCTGGATATATGCCTAGAAGTAGAATTGCTGGATTATATGTCAATTCTATTTTTACTGTTTCGAGGACCCTCCATACTGTTTTCCATAGTGACTCCAATAACTTACATGCCCATCGACAGTGCAGGAGGGTTCCCTTTTGTCCACAACCCCTCCAGTATTTTTTATTGGTAGACTTTTTAAAGATGCCCATTCTGACAGTGTGAAGTGGTACCTCACTGTTTTGATTGTTGAAGTAGAACTTTCTCCTTCTATTTATTTACTTGAATGCCCATTTCTTTGAATTCAACTCCTCGACACAATTTGTCATTCAGTTTATTAAGCTTCTACTCTGTATTTTATATAGACATTTTCCCCTTTGTCCATATTCACACATGCCCAAAGTTTTTCCCAAGTTTAAATCAGAAATGTTTGAAAATTTTCCATTATCTTACACGGGACAACTTTGATTTCTTAAAAATGATTTCTTCTCAAAGACCTGTTTCAGTGGACTTGTGGACACAGTGCAAGAAGAAGGGAGTGGGACGAATCAAGAAAGTAGCATCAACATATACACACTATTGTGTGTAAAATAGATAGTTGATGAGAAGTTGCTATATAACATAGGGAGTCCAGCCTGGCACTCTGTGATGACCTAGAGGAGTGGGATGGGGGGAGGGAGGGAGACTGCAGAGAGATGGGACACAATAACTGCAGATTTAAAGTGCACAATTCGATGAATTATAAGAGTTATAAAAAAACTAAGAGAATGTACTGCATGTTTCCATTTGTACATAATAATACAGTGCACATATATTTAAGTGCTTTGCATGTAATTGTGAAAACTTTAAGCTCCCTGGGGCTCAATTTCTTTATTTCTGAAGTTAATGTGGAATACTAAATACAACTTCATACGGATACTATAAGAAATAAATAAAATGGGTGGAAGTTCATATTTTGTGTATATAAAATATGTTTGTGTTTATGTGAGTGTGTTTCACACAGTTTTCCTTGAAACTGGCATAATCGTACACACATATATACACATACAAATACAATTAGGATTCCTTCTTTTATGGTAATAGGAAACTTGACAGAATGTTGGAAAGGATAGATATGAAAATAATGAATATCTGAATTACCAAGAAGCATAAAGATGTAGAAATATAAGCACAAAAATTTAAAGTCAAATGGGTAACTTTGTTTTCACAATAGATTACTTATCCTATCTTAAAGTTATGAAGACATCATAGTTAGGCAAAATTAATATTTATGCAATGAAGAATTCACTAATAGCACCAATATATTTAATTTTATTTCAATTTTTTTTCTACTTAATGTCGATTTTCAACATAAAATGCCCTTACCTAAGGTAAGCCAATGAAGAGGCTTAAAGTTAATTCTAGCAAGCAAATTTTATTGAAAAAAAAAAATGTCTATATTATGAGAAAGAAGATTGAAGCTGGAGGAATCAAGCTTCCTGACTTCAGGTTATTCTACAAAGCTACAGCCATCAAGACACTGTGGTATTGGCTCAAAAAAGAAATATAGACCAATGGAACAAGATAGAACGCCCAGAAATAAACCCAGGCACCTATGGGTACCTTATTTTTGACAAAGGAGGCAAGAATACACAATGGGGCAAAGACAGCCTCTTCAATAAATGGTGCTGGGAAAACTGGACAGCTACATGTAAAAGAATGAAATTAGAACAACTCCTAACACCATACACAAAAATAAACTCAAAATGGATTACATACCTAAATTTAAAACAAGAAACTATAAAACCCTTAGAGGAAAACATAGGCAGAACACTCAATGACATAAATCAAAGCAAGATCCTCTGTGACCCACCTCTTAGAGTAACAGAAATAAAAACAGAAGTAAACAAGTGGGATTAAACTTAAAAGCTTTTGCACAGCAAAGGAAACTATAAGCAAAGTGAAAAGGAAACCCTCAGAATGGGAGAAAATAACAGCAAATGAAACAACTGACAAAAGATTAATTTCAAAAATATACAAGCAGCTCATACAACTCAATATCAGAAAAACAAACAACCCAATCAAAAAGTGGGAAAAAGACATAAACAAACATTTCTCCAAAGACTTTCAGATGGCTAACAAACATATGAAAAGATGCTCAACATCACTCATTATTTAAAAAATGCAAATCAAAACTACAATGAGATATCACCTCACACTGGTCAGAAGGGCCCTCATCAAAAAGTCTACAAACAATAAATACTGGAGAGGGTGTAGAGAAAAGGGAACGCTCTTGCACTGTTGGTGGGAATGTAAATTGATACAGTCACTATGGAAGATGGTATGGAGATTCCTTAAAAATCCAGGAATAAAACCACCATGTGACCCAGCAATTCCACTCCTTGACATATACCCTGAGGAAACCAAAATTGAAAGAGACACGGGTTTCCCATTGCTCACTGCAGCACTATTTACAATAGCCAGAACATGGAAGCAATCTAGATGTCCATCGACAGATGAATGGATAAAGAAGTTGTGGTATATATACACAATATAATACCACTCAGCCATTAAAAAGGAACATATTTGAGTCCGTTCTAATGAGTTGGATGAACCTAGAACCTATTATGCAGAGTGAAGTGAGTCAGAAAGAGAAAGATAAATACTATATTCTAACACATATATACAGAATCTAGGGAAATGGCACTGAAGAATTTATTTACAAGGCAGCAGTGGAGAAACAGATATAGAGAATAGACTTATGGAAATGGGGCAAGGGGAGCAGAGGGTGAGATGTATGGAAAAAGTAACATGGAAACTTACATTACAATATTAAAAAAGTCTATATTATGTTCCTACTGCTATTATAAAATACTCCAACTTTAGTTGCTTAAAGTAAACAAATACATAATCTTACAATTCTAGATATCAGAAGCTTGAAATGAGTCTTATTGCGCTAACATTAAATGTTTGGGGAGATGGTTCAAGATGGTAGCATAGGTAGATTCTAAACTCACCACGACCCACAAACACACCAAATCGACAGCTGTATGTGGATCGATTTCTTCTGGAAAAGACCCAAAATCTAGGTGAATATTTCCTCCATAGCAAAGACTTATAAGGTCACATAAAAATGGCAGGAGAAGCAGAGATGCGGTCTCTGCAAATACCCAATTCCTGGTGTTGGTAACCCACCAGTGGGCAGGATCTCACATTTTCACTAAGGAAAATGGGTTTGTACCTTCCATCATGTACACGAGCCCTTGGGATCTACACCAGAGAGATAAGTCGCCAAAGTGCAAGGATCTAAACACCAATGGAGCTGCTGTGCAGGTGACCCCAAAGTCGGTAGGGAAGGGAAAGTCTGCTCTGAAAGAGCTTCTGCACATTCACTGATCCCAGGACCCAGCACAAAAGCGGCAGTTTGAAAAGCACCTGCTGCATGCATGCTAAGTAGCTTCAGTCACGTCCAACTCTTTGCTACCCTATGGACTGTAGCCCGCCAGACTCCTTTGTCCATGGAATTCTCCAGGCAACGATACTGGAATGGGTTGCCATGCCCTCCTCCAAGGGATCTTCCTGAACTGGGGATTGAATCTCTTATGTCTCCTGCACTGGCAGGTGGATTCTTTACTAGCACCACCTGAAAAGCACCCAGAAGGTGTATAAAGGAGACTCATTAGTTAATTAAGGCATCTGCTGGAGGTGCAGGGGCTTGAAATGTTCTCCGGGAACAGAGGCACTGGCACACATCATGTGTGCGCTCTCAATCCACCATGCTAGCTCATCACTGGCAGGTGCTGCTATTGCACTCCCTCTACCTTGCTAGCTAGTACCCATGGAATGCCCTATCTTCATGTTTTTCCTTCACCTTGTGAAGCCAGCAGGTTTTCCTGGAATTTGCACTTTCTTTGCCACACTAAAACCAGAGAGCTTGTCCCAACACTCTCCCGTGCCCATTCTATGGTCAGTGGGTTTGCCCCACCCATGTGTCTCCCACAGCCACACTGCCTTTGGAGGGCTCATTCGCCCATGGATACCCACATACCTGCTGCAACCAGTGGGCTTAACCTGGCTTCAGGCACTCCTGCAGCCCTGCTAAAGCCAGAAGTCTTGCCCTGCACCATGATCTTCCTAGGCCCTGATATAGGTAAGGCTTCCCCTGGTCCAGGCTCCTTTGAGAGCCTCACTGAAACCAGAGAGTTGGCTGCACTCACGTGCTCATCCATGACCCTGCTTCAGGTGAACTTGCCCTATGCTCCTGCCCTCCACCTACAGCTGGTGAGTTTCTGCCAGACCTAGTCACCCCTATAGTCCAACTGCACACTGCTGGCACACACACTACACACAGGAGATGCCATTTGAACACCTGGCATTATCCACAGGTGGCCTGTGTTTAGGGGTCCTAAATCCTCACTCAATCATGTCCTACTCTTTGCCACCCCATGGACGGTAGCCTGCCAGGCTGCTCTGTCCACGGGATTC
The DNA here is from genome assembly GCF_029407905.1 of Bubalus kerabau. Taxonomy (NCBI): domain Eukaryota; kingdom Metazoa; phylum Chordata; class Mammalia; order Artiodactyla; family Bovidae; genus Bubalus; species Bubalus kerabau. Next base: position 178,708,474 of record NC_073624.1, read on the forward strand.
TCCAGGCAAGAATACTGGAGTGGGTAGCCATTCCCGTCTCCAGGGGATCCTCCTGACCCAGGGATCGAATCCAGGTCTCCTGCATCAGCAGAAAGATTCTTTACCTTCTGAGCCATCAGAGAAGCTCAATAACAACTAAATTTTATCTTAAATTAACTGTTTAGCAGCCCTGGTAAATCTGAAATATGAATCTTACCTTGTGACAAAAAATATCATATTTAAAGTTAACTGGGATTGAGATGTGGAAATATTTTGGAGGTCCTTATTCTGCCTACTACAAAATCTTTTTCAAAGGCATATCATTTTGTGTCATTCAAGAACCCTTATATAAAAGAAACGAACAGAATTTACCACAGCCTCTGGAATGAGTGAATACATTATTCCTTCAAAATTACATGCGAAGTCAGTTTTTGGTGCAGAAGAACTAAAACTGTCTACAACTGACTGTATCACAGGCTTACAGTCTTTCTACTCAAAGAGTGATCCACAGACCAGGACCACCAGCATCAAACTCATCCAAGAACTTGCTAGATATTCAGAGTCTCTGGGCACACCAGGACCTGCTGAATCAGATTCTGCATTTATAGTAGGATTGTTGTTGACTCCCAGATAAATTGAAGTTAAAGAAGAACTTTCTGGAGTAAATTTTTCAACCTTTTACTGTTGACATTTGGGGCAGGATGATGCTATTCTAGGGGTTCTTTCCCATGGATTTTAGATATTTAGCAGCATCATTTCAGACATCATCATACATCCTAGGGGGACAGTCCTTTCTGGTTGAGAACCACTAGCCTATAGTTTGAAAGATAGAAGCATCCTGACATGTTTATAGTCAAGGCATATCACATACTCAGATATTAACTTTGGCCAGATCACTAAACCCCTCCAAGCCTCCTTTCTGCAGTTGATAATGGAATTCTTAATGTACTTCCTTATAGATAAAACATTTATAAATATTAAACATATATAAAACATTTATAAATATTAAATCAAAAAATATGTAAAGCTAAGGCTTTAGTAAAAAAAGAAAAAAAATATCTAAATATATTTCAGATCACTAGCAAGTATTTTATGAAACTGAAAATGTTAGTCACTCAGTCATGTCCAACTTTATGTGACTCCATGGACTGTAGCCCATGAAGCTCTCCTCCCCACGGAATTTTTCAGGCAAGAATACTGGACTGGGTTGTCATTCCCTTCTCCAGGGGATCTTCCCAACCCAGAGATAGAACCAGGGTCTCCCATATTGCAGGTGGATTTTTTACCATCTGAGCCACCAAATATTTTATAATGTAGAACTAAATGATAGCTCAAAACTAGAGATGTAAGTATGAAATTCCTAACTGATACAGCAAAAGTGTTACGAAGACAATATATGCAGAGCCCATGTTTTATTATCAAAATAATTCAGTATCTCCCCTCCACACACACACACACACAAACACACAACCCTTGCTGAAAGCGTGGAAATTTTCTGGAGATTCAGGAGTAAGTCCCTACCACAAGACAATGCTTTGAAGATACAAGAGACCTAATCCAGATGGATTCTTCAGTCTTACACGTGGAGAAAACTTGAGACAAGGAACTGGGAGATTTAGAAATCTCAAAAGGAGGCAATTTCATGGAGAAGGAGTGAAAAAAGGAAAACAAAATTGGATTCTCATGATTTCTACCATGGTCTCTTGTGAAAAGAGGATCATTAAGAAAAATTTCCTTCCTTCCAGAACAGTTTTCCACAAGGGAAATGTGTGTTTAAAGGTTGAAATACCTAGAGAGAAATGAGCAGATATAGGGCATAATAAATATCTCCACTCTATAGACTCGCGGTGTTTATAAACTTGGACTGGAAGGGACCTTTCTTTTCCTTTGTTTATTTGGAGTCCTAATTCTGGCTACAGGGCTGTAGCTTCACTCCTTCCTACTGTCTTGTATGGGGAGAGAAACTTGGTCTCCATTATCTACCATCCAGGGAAAAATTCAGACTCCCTGTTGGAGAATGACCTCTCAGAGTTAACATCCAGGTGAGTCCAACAGCCCAGGTTACAGTGCATGAGAAGGTCAGAGACAAAGGAAGCCAATTCAACTCAGCCCAGAGAAAAGCAAAAAGCTGTGTCTCTTTGCTTGATTAATTAATTAATGTATCTAGTTTGGTTGTTACATAATATTTCACAATGTGACTGTGATACTTATACTTCTGATGTCTTTCATATTCTTTACAATTAAATTGCTACTATGTCAATGCTAGAAAAAATATGTTGAGATTGTTAAATTTGAATCATGGTTCCTATAAAAGACACTCCCTCCACCCAGCTCAGGGGACACACTGAGCACTGTCCAGGGACATTTTTGTCATGCTGGAGAGAGGTGGGTGGACACCATGGATACTGTAAACATCCTTAAATGCACAGGACAGAGCACATAAAAGAGAATGATCTGGCCTAGAAAATTCACAGGCTGAGACTGAGAATCCCTGGGATAAGAATATATGTATTTGTAATATTTATTGCTGTCTTCAGGTTGTTTTTCAATCTTGTAATCCTTTGTGTTTCTGCCAGCAAAACTAGAGTACTGCTTTTGCCACCAGTTGAAAAGTTCCAACCTCAATCACCATGACAGTTCTTTTTACCAGGTTGATGTGTGTAAGACATTTCTTGTTTTCTTAAACTACTGCACAGTTTCAGCAAAATTTACATATATTGAATATCATTATTGTTTGCTTATTATTACTGTGTGCCCATATATTACTTGCCCATTTTTCTATTACTTTCAGCATTCCAAATGATCTCTACTGATAATTCTTGCTCAGTGGAATTTTGGAGGAAATATACCTCATCATTTTTTTTTTTTGATGATGCCTGAGATAGGAGACCAATTTCATATTCTTCCAGATAGACAGACATTTACTCCAGGTTTTATTTAACAACCCAACTTTTTTCTACTAAATTGAAATATAATCTGGCCATATGGTAAATGTCCATATACAATGAGGTCTAAAAAAAAAATTAAATACTGTTCCTCAGCTTTTCAAGAAGTATATTATCAGAATTTTCATTCTTAGATCTTTGCCATTTTACTCTTTAATGAGAGAATCATGTTGATGTGATTAAAATTTTACTCCTCAAGGTATTATTTCAGAAATCAATCATAATTTTTTGGTGTGGTTTTATTTTTTTTTCATTTTTTTTAATTGGAGGCTAATTACTCTACAATATTATATTATGTAATTAAATATAATTATTTTAATCCCCTAGACTTGATTTTGTTTTCCTTATTTTTTTATTTTATTTATGAATTTTCTTTTCTATACTTTTTTCTATACAAATGCACACATTTTGAATCAACGAAAATGAAGAAACTATGGGGTCTCTTTTCTGGATTGTAAACCATAATGGAAAGGCCTAATACAATAAAATAAATGTATGAATCATAAATAAATCATTTAAATATATGAATTTTCACAGCCTGGAGGACTTCATGGAATATAACTTGGTAGGACTTTATGGAATATGACCTGGGAGCACTTTGCATGCTAAACAAGGAGGGTGGTGGGAATTGCCTTTTATAGGAACCATAGTTTAAATTTAACAATCTCAACATATTTTTTTCTATCATTGACCTAGTAGCAATTTAATGATAAAGAATATGAAAGACAGTCAAAATTGTAAGTAGTACAGTCACATTGTAAAATATTATGTAACAACCAAAATAGATACATTAATTAATTACTCAAGCAAAGAAACATATGTCTAGAGAATATCCATTGGATGTGCCAAAAAAGAGATCAAAAACCAAAGCTCAATAATAGCAGAAAATAATATGACAAAGAAAAATGAGATAAGGACCAGCACACCCACTATTGCACTATATTAAACATTTGTGGTCAAATGAGCATGGATATGTACAGGAATAACAGATCAGGAGGATAAGGTAGATATCACTGTGAGGCAAGTGGAGCAATAAAGGTTCAGTCAGTGTGTGGTCCCTAGAGTCTGAGGTCACTTCAGAATCCACACTGCTGCTTATTCTCTCTGCAACCTTACTCTTCTATTGGGCTCCTCATTCATGTTGTTTACCTCACATTACCAAGATTTCCCTTTTTAAACTAGTCTTGCCTTTACTGAGATAGATTCTTGAGATTTGGACTATATATAAAATCTATGCCTTTATTTTATGGTCCAGCATGCTTGCACACAGAAACAAAGAAATACAAACATATGCACACTCTTGCATGACTGAACAAAGAGAACTATGCAACAACTTTGCATGTTACCCTTACTATGTATTTGTGATGGCCTCTGAGTTTTTCTTTTGTAACTTATTGGTACTACTCTATTTAATTCTTAATATCATAGTCTGAAACCCTAATAGGTCTCAATCTCAGAATATGGACATTTCTCTGACATATCCTCCTTACTTGCATTAGTACAATTGACCCTCTATATCTGCAGCTTCCACATCTGTTGGTTTGCCCATTTGCAAATCAAAGCTATCCAGAAAATTTCATCAAGTTCCGGAAAGGAAAATTTGAATATGCTATGCACCAGCAACTATTTACAGGACATTTCTCTGTTATTAAGTATTATAAGCAATCTAGAGATGATTTAAAATACAGTACACTCACCCGTGGTGGATTCATGTTGATGTGTGGCAGAACCAATACAATATTGTAAAGTAAAAAAAAAAATTAAAACATACCATTCTCCCAAATCATGCCACCCTCTCCCTCTTCCACAGAGTCCAAAAGACTGTTTTATACATCTGTGTCTCTTTTGCTGTCTCGCATACAGGGTTATCGTGATGAATGGCAAAACCAATACAATATTGTGAAGTAATTAACCTCCAATTAAATAAATTTATATTTTTTTAAAAATTAAAAAATAAATTTTAAAAAATAAAATAAAATACAGTACACCGAGGACATATGTAGGCTATGTGCAAGACTATACTACACCATTTTATATGAGACTTGCTCATCCTCAGATTTTGGTATATGCAGGAAGCCAATGCTCCATGGATACAGAGGGACATACTTCTGTGCTTTCTTTCATCATTGTCAATTTTTCTGAAAATAATTTCTCTCACTCTTTCTTGCAATATATGTATTTATTCAGTTACCTTTCCAATCTGATATGGAAGAATGGTGAGTAAGTATAGCATTCCTATGTGCCTCTGGGCACTCACAGTCTGGTGATGGATAAAAAACATGGACATATATAAAATTTTCGAAATGATAACCCTTCTATCAAAATTAAGTGCACAAAGTGTCTTTTTCTGTGAAAATATTAAGAGGAAAATAAAGCTTCATAAAATAGATAAGTCTTGGCGGTCATAAAGTGTAGATGAAGATTTGGATATGAAAAGGAGGTGAAAATTTCCAAATAGACCTGTGGTGAGACTCCAAGAAGAGAAAAACAGGTGTGTAAAGCACTGAGCATCAAAGCTGCAGGGTCAGGTGAAGCAGTCGGTCAGGTTCAGTGTCCGCGAGATCCATGTGGATGAGGGCAGGACAGTGTGAAGGTGAAGCTGGCCGACAGGTATCAGAGACTCAGGCTTCATGTTTGAGGCTAAGGGACTTTGTCTTCATTCTCCATTGAAATGTCACAAAGGGGAGAGGAAGATTGAGGATCAACTTTGCAATATAGAAAATTTATCTGGATCAAAGTGAATATAGGGCTAGAGGGGTGCCAGTCAGTGACAGATGGAAGAGACAACAATGAACAGGAAAAAAAAAAAAAAAAAAAAACCTGAAATTGAGGACCAAGAAGTGAAGAAACAGAAACATTGGAGGAGTAGAAAAAATCCACCTCATTTTAGCCTAAGTGTTAACCATTCCTTTACCAACAGGAAATATTAATCTGTCAGCTACCTTAGGATGATTGATACTGTTCTCCCCACTATTTGAATGATGATATTAACATTTTGAAAGGTTAGGTTGGCTCTCCAGCTTTAAAAAACTAAGGTGTGGTAGATTTGAAATTCAAGTCCAGATTTCCTAATTCAAAAGTTTTGCATTTTATATCATTAAGAAAAGTCTGCTCTTATGATCCTTTGTATTTCAGCAGTATCAGTTGTAATTTCTCCTTTTTCATTTTTAATATTATTTTTTTGAGTCCTTTCGCTTTTTTTTTGAGGAGTCCAGTAAAAGGTTTATCAATTTTATTTATCGTCTCAAACTTTTCGTTTTATTGATCTTTGCTATTGCTTGCATCAATTCTATTTTGTATTTTCTGCTCTGATCTTTATGGTTTCATTCCTTCTACCTAAGGATTTTGTTTGTTCTTCATTCTCTAGTTGCTTTAGGTGTAAGTTTAGATTGTTTATTTAAAACTTTTCTTGTTTCTTGATTTGTGATTGAATTACTATAAACTTTCCTCTTAGAACTGCTTTTGCTGCATCTTATAGGTTTTGGGTCTTTGTGTTTTTGTTGTCATTTGAATCTATGTATTTTTTTTTTAATTTCCTCTTTGATTTCTTCAGTGATCTCTAGGTTATTCAGTAGCATGTTGTTTAGGTGCCATGCATTTTTCTTACAGTTCTCTTTCCTCTGATTGATATCTGATCTCATAGAGTTGTGGTCAGAAAAAGTGTTTGATATAATTTTAATTTTCTTAAATTTTCCGAGGCTTGATAGATGTCATCTATCTTGGAGAATATTTCAGGTGCGCTTGAGAAGAAAGTGTATTCTGCTGCTTTGGAGTGGAAATCTCTAAATTTCTAATTTGTTGCCTATAACTGCTCACAGTAGTCTTTCATGATCCTTTGTATTTCTCTGGTATCAGTTGTAACAACACTGCTTTCATTTCTGATTTGTATTTATAAGTGTGCTGGCCATTCTGCTGCTGGTATACACTTCCACACACAACTTTGTGCATCTGTCCTATTCTTACTTGAAGTCACTGTTCAAATGTCAACTTGTTTGCCAGTCTTGCCACAACACTCATGAAAAATAGAATGCACTATTCCCTCTCACGTTCATATTTGTTTTCCATTTTGTCATATCATTCGTCCCCATTTGAAGTTGTATAGAATTTTATTATTTCCTTATATACTGTTTCTCTATCAATGAATTGCAAGGATTTGTGTGCTTCAGCATCCATTATTCATAGTCTAGTTAGTGCCTAAAATGTGGCCAGACTTGGCTGTACATTCCTTACATTCATGAAGAATTTCTCATTAAAAGTTTAAAATTCTTGTCCTGTTAGAGAAAAAGCTGATTGGGACAGAAATTCCATATCATAAGTGACACAGAATATCCCAAACCAGGACTGTGTCACAACCTAGAGTTGTGGGATGGGGAGGGAGGTGGAAGAGAGGTTCAAGAGGGAGAGGACATAGGTATACCATGGTGATGTTTGGCAGAAATCAACACAATATTGTAAAGCAATTATCATTCAATCAAACATAAATAAATTTAATTATAAAAAACAAAGCCAGATCCATACAATGAATATCAAAATTAATGTATTGACTGAAAAGTATATACAGTAGCATTTAGAATATGTGACTAATGTAAGTTCATGTGAATATTAATCATATTATTTGCTTCTCTCCTCAGAGTCACAGCCAGCATATGGAATCAATAAATAAAACAAGAGTTTCAGAATTTTTACTTCTGGGATTTTCAGAGGAACCAGAAATACAGCCCCTCATATTTGGACTTTTTCTCTCCATGTACCTGATCACTGTGTTTGGAAACCTGCTCATCATCCTGGCTGTCAGCTCAGACCCCAACCTCCACACCCCCATGTACTTCTTCCTCTCCAACCTGTCCTTTGTAGACATATGCTTCACCTCCACCACCATGCCAAAGATGCTGTGGAACATCCAGGCACAGAACAAAGCCATAACCTATGAAGGCTGCATTATCCAGATGTATTTTTTCATACTCTTTGTATGTTTGGATGACTTCCTCCTGACTGTGATGGCCTATGACCGCTTTGTGGCCATCTGCCATCCCCTGCACTACACGGTCATCATGCACTCCCAGCTCTGTGGGCTGCTCATGCTGGTGTCCTGGGTGATGAGTGCTCTGAATTCCTTGATACAAAGTTTAATGGTATTGCAGCTGTCCTTCTGTACAGACTTAGAAATTCCCCACTTTTTCTGTGAAATTAATCAGATGGTCCAACTTGCCTGTTCTGACACATTTTTTAATGACATGTTCTTTTATTTTGCAGCCGGGATGTTTGGTTTTTTAACCCTCACTGGAATTCTTTATTCATATTCTAAGATAGTTTCCTCCATAAGAGGAATCTCATCAGCTCAAGGGAAATATAAAGCATTTTCCACCTGTGCATCTCATCTTTCAATGGTCTGCTTATTTTATTGTACAAGCTTAGGAGTGTACCTTAGCTCTGCTGCTACCCAAAGCTCACACTCAAGTGCAACAGCCTCAGTGATGTACACTGTGGTCACACCCATGCTGAACCCCTTCATCTATAGTCTGAGGAACAAAGATATAAAGAAAGCTCTGGAAAGAATCATTGAAATGGCAGCTACAAAAGGTCCAACTGTTTTGGGGCTGAAGTAGTATTGTGATTTCAGAACTGAAATAAAGGGAGCCAGAAATTGATATTTTTTATCAGATTGTAGAAGGAGAATTTCCTCTTTTTCTCTGTTTCTTGGAATTTCCATTTGTATGAATTCAACTCCTCTACACAATTTATGTAACTCACTTTATTGAGCTTTATTGTGAATAATACCTTTAATTTTGATAGGGATTGCAATGGATCTGTAGAATGCTTCAGGTAGTATGAATATTTTAATAATATTAAGTCTTCTAAATCATGGACACTTGATAATCTTTTCATTTATTTGTCTTCTTCAATTTCTCTCATCAGTCTCTAACAGTTTTTAGTGTATATGTCTTTCAACTGCTTGATCAAATGTATTCCTAAATATTTATTTCTTTTGAATGTTATTAGATAACTCCTGGGAGCTTATCTAGTATCTGTGTCATACTGCAGCTAGCAGTATGCTTATCTGACATGATTGCCTTTGAAATGAATGACTCAAAAATCAAAAACTTAATTTTAAGCACTTTTATTACAATCAAAAAAGGTTAATGGTAATGCACTTATATTGCAAATATGCTACTGTCACTTAAAATGCTTTCTTGGTTTTATGTTATGTCTAAAATGTTGTTGCTGTTGTTCAATTGCTAAGTTGTGTCCAACTCTGTGACCCCATGGACTGCAGCATGCCAGGCTTACCTGTCCTTCACTATCTTCTGGAGTTTGCTCAAACTCATGTCCATTGAGTCAGTGATGCTATCTAACCATTTCATCCTCTGTCATCCTCTTCTCCTCTGGCCAGTATCAGGGTCTTTTCCAATGAGTCAGCTCTTCATGTCAGGTGGCCAAAGTACTGGAGCTTTAACTTCAGCACAAGTCCTTCCAAAGAATATTCAGGGTTGATTTCCTTTAGGGTTGACTGGTTTGATCTTCTTACTGTCCAAGGAACTCTCAAAAGTCTTCTCCAGCACCATGGTTCAAAAGCATCAATCCTTCGGCATCCAGCCTTCTTTATGGTCCAACTCTCACATCTGTACATGACTACTGGAAAAACCATAGCTTTGACTGTACCAACATAGTCACTGTAAAAATTATCAAATATATATCTCCCAGTTGTGACTACATGGAAAGATAAGTGGGATTAAATTGACCTAATAATGAAAGGTTGCTGCTACCAGACGTGAACAATGCCAGGATCCATGGCCTCCAGAGGAGTTGAATTCAGTCTGGGGCCAGAGACAAGGCTTAATTACTCAGAGGTGTTTTGTTTGTTTGTTTGTTTTTTTGTTTTGTTTGTTTTTCTGTAATAAAGTTTTATTAAAGTATAAAAGAGATGGAGAAAGTTTCTGACATAGACATCAGAAGGGGACAGAAAGTGCCCTGTTGCTAGTTTTTAGCAAGGAGTTATATACCTATAAGCAAGCTACTAACTAGAGAAAGGAAAGCCTCAAAACTGAGAGAGTTGCACTAGGCCCCTCATTTAAAACATGCATTTTGAGATAGCATTCACACAAGGTGAGTCATCCTTGTGCATCATCCTGGTCTCACCCAGAATTTTTATTTTATTTTATTCATATCAATGAAACAATTCACATGAATCTTGAAGAAGGGCAGATTTCCAAGCAAATACTTAGTTTATTAACATAGCTTAAGAAATACATTTCCATGAGAAAAACACATTGGTCAGCTCAAGGTTTGAGATGAAGTTAAGTTCTGGTGGAAACAGGTGTCTCCATGGCAGCACAGGATTAGAAGAGAAAAGGAAAAAAAAAAAAAAAAATTCCACTTGCAGTTTATTTCCTCTTGCAGCTTGGGGGTCTAGGACCTCTCTACTGAGACTACTTTCAATAAAAGCTTAGTGTCAGAGAAAACCATAAAAATGAGGAACTAAAATGTCAAACCAAGTATTTTGTTAATATGCATAATATTTCTTTATCATGCTCTACATCTATTTATTAAAGCATGAAACATGGATGACCACATTTATTGAGATGAAGGATTGGCTTCTGTATTTTATGTTTTATTACTGAATTATCTTCCTGTTTCTGCTTGAACTGTTAATGCTACCTACAAATATAATATCTCCTATTGTTCTACAAAAATCTCCCATTTCCTGAGATTTGTCATAAATACAAAATGGATGGTGGATGAACAATATCAGTTCATCCATTTCCCATCTTCTTCATGCTCAGGAGTCTCTTCATTCTTCATGATCAGAGGATGATCTGCAAGACAGCTTGATATCTTGTGCAGTCATGTGATTCAGGGCCACCAGTGTTTCTGCACAAACATGCATATCTGTCCCCCTCTCCTTGTGACCTAGAAGGTAATCTCAAGGTAGTCACTTGTTACTACAGTTGTCTGAAATAAATTGAATAACATATTTGGCAAATCTAATACAGTTATGTAAAGTTTAAAAATAAAATAAAATTAAAAAAAAATAAAAAAAAAAAATAAAAAGGCAACCTGACAGGAAATAAAAAAAAAAAAAAAGAATGACCATGGATGTTCTCTTCAAATGACAGAACATATGCCAAAAATTAAACGCTTCAAGTTATAATTGCCCTCAGCTCTGTTTATTTGAATTATTTTATCAGTTAATAATCCTGCATAACAAGCTATTTTATGTCAAATTGGATACCTTATTACCTATACTGTTAGATGAATTTATTTGCTAGGGAGTTGTACTGACTTATTTGTGCTCCTTATAAAGGTGTAGTCAGTTGTCAGTATCTATATTACATTTCTAAGCCTCATCCATGATGTTAGTAAGTCTGTGGTGCTTTTCTGTCTTCAATCAATATATGATGAGCTTTCTGTGTTTCTGTATCTAGGATAAACTTCTATTTGCAAAAAAAAAAAAGAGAGAGAGTTTATCATGTGAATTCTTACATTTAATAACTGTTTCTACATCCCTAAATGAGGCTTGGCTTTATTCCCATTTAGAAGACATTTCTTCCTCCCTGTTAAGGGAGAAACTACTGCCTATGTTCTAGACCAGCCCCTAGCCACGCACCACTAGAGTTTTTTCCATTTAATTAAATTATCAGAGTATAATTACACCCCATAAAATGTATATTTAAAGTGTACAATTTGGTGAATTAAAGGACTTACACAAAAACTAAGAGAACACATTGCATATTTCCATTTATGTGTAATTCGACAGTGCACATAGCTTTAAATGCTTTGTTATATAATCGTGAAAATTTTAAGCTTCCTGAGGCTCAATTCCTTATTTATAAATTCAATTTGGAATATTAAATATAACTTCATATGGATGCTCTGAGAAATAAATGAAACGTGGAAATTCATTTTTATGCAAAGAAAACGTTTCAAAGGTAATGTGACAGTGTGTGTGTTTGCATACATCTTTCTTTAAAATAAGCACAATCATACAAATACATATAAACACAAAAACACAATTATGATTCCATCTTTTATGTTGAAAAGAAGCTTGAGAGAAAGTTGGAGAGAACAGAAATGAAAGTAATGAATATTTAAATTAACATGATTTTAAAAATATTGATATATAGGCAAAAAAATTTAAAGTAAAATGGGTGATTCCATTTTCATAATGAATTACTTTTCCTTTCTTAAGTTCACATGTCATCATAGACAACATTTAGATTTATGCAATGAGGAATTCACTAATAGGCCAGAATATCTTCATATTTGTTTCTCCTTGGTGTGAGTTTTTATCATAAAATGTTCTTATTACTCACAGTAGGCCAAGTAATGAATGGAAAGTCAATAGGGAACACATGTACACCCATGGCTGGTTCACATGAATGTATGGCAAAAACCACACAGTGTTGTAAAGTAATTAGCCTCTGATTAAAATAAATTTTAAAAAAAATTGGAGTCTTCCCAAATAGCCCTAGTGGCAAAGAATCTGCCTGTCAATGTAGGAGGTACAAGAGACTTGAGTATGATCCCTGGGTTGGGAAGATACTCTGGAGGAGGAAATGGCAATCTTGCCTGGAGAGTTCCATGGACAGAGGAACCTGGCAGGCTACAGCCCATGGGTCGCAGAATCAGACACAACTGAGCATACATACATTGCAACTACATTATATAGAATAAATGTTTATAACAGTTTCCTATTGCTATCATATAAAAAAAAAATCCAACTTCAGTTTCCCAGAAAAAACAAACAAACAAACGAAATAAATAAATATATGCTTTTACAGTTCTAGATGTCAGAAGTTCCATTACTCCCAGGGACTAATGTCAAATTCTGGGGTTGTGGTTCAAGGTGGCAGAATAGGAAGATCCTACACTCACTCACCTCAATCCACAGATGCACCAAATCTCCAATTATGTATGAGTCATTTTTTTCTGAAGTAAACCTGAAAACTATGTGAACATCTTCTCCATAACAAAGCTAATAAGGCTTCATCAAGATCGTAGGAGAAGCAGAGAAGTCGTCTCTTCAAAAACCCCACCCCTGCCACTGGTGACCTACAGGTGGGCAGGATCTCATGTTTACAGATATTTTCCTTGATGGACAATGGGTTTATACCTGACATCGAGCATGCCCATTCTTGGGACCTACACCAAAAGATCTCAAGTCACCAAAAAGCATGGCATTGGAAATCAGTGGTGCTTCTTTCCAGGAACCCCCAAAGTCAGTATGGAAGGGAAAGTCTGTTCTTACACAGCTCATGTGCAGATTCACTTACCCCAGGAACAGCATAAAAGCAGCAGTTTTAAAAAGCACCTAGAACATATATAAAGAAGATCCATTAGTTAATTAAGGCTTCTGCTTAGGGTCCAGGGGCTTATTGATATTTTCTCTGAGAACAGGGACATTGGAAGTGATCATTTTTTGCTCTCAATCCACCTTGTTAGTGTTGTCATTAGTGTGTGTGCCACTATTACACGAGCTCAATCTTCCAAGTGTCCACAAGATGCCAAACAACCATGTGTTCCCTTCCCCTCTTGAGGCCAACAAGCTTACTGGGAACTTGCGTTCTCCTTGCCACATGGAAGTGGAGGGTTTGCCTCACACCCACACTATTCCATGCCCCTGCTATGTCCAGCGGGCTTTTCTCAACTATGGGCTCTCCCATGACCCTGTACCCTTATAAGGATTACTCACCAAGGCTACTCACATCCCCACTGCAGCCAGTGGGCTTAACCTGATTCTCCTGCAGCCCAAATGAAGCCAGAATGCTTCTCCTGCACTTTTGGCCTTTCTAGACCCTAATGCAGCTAAACTCTTGCCCTGATCTAGAGTCCCTGGCAGCCTAACTGACACCAGAGAATTTGCCCCTCTCATGTGCTCATCTGCCTGCAATACAGGAGACCCCGGTTCGATTCCTGGGCCAGGAAGATTCCCTGGAGAAGGGATAGGCTACCCACTCCAGTATTCTTGGGCTTCCCTTGTGGCTCATCTGGTAAAGAATCCGCTTGCAATGTGGGAGACCTGGGTTTGATACCTGGGTTGGGAAGATTCCCTGGAGAAGGGAAAGGCTACCCACTCCAGTATTCTGGCCTGGAGAATTCCATGGACTGTACAGTCTAGGGGGTTGCAAAGAGTCAGACATGATTGAGCAACTTTCACTCACTCATGTGCTCATCCAGGCTTCCCTGGTGGCTCAGATGGTAAAGAATTTTCCTGCAATGCAGGAGACTTATGTTTGATCCTGAGTGGGGAAGATCCCCTGGAGAAGGGAATGGCAACCCACTCCAGTATTTCTTGCCTGGGGCATCCCATGGACAGAGGAGCCTGGCAGACTACAGTCTATGGGTTTGTAAAGAGTTGGGCATGATTGAATGACTAACACTACTACTACTATGCACTTATCCATGGCCCTGATTCATGTGAGCTTGCCCTATGTTCCTACCCCCTCCCCCATATAGCTGGTTCACTCACACCAGACCTAGACTCCCCTACAGCCCATTGTGTCCATCAGGCAAACACAATACACACAGGAGATGCCCCTCGAGCACCCAGCACTTGTGGCCAGGCAACCACTGTTTGGAGGGCCACAGGACTGAAATAGTCAGAGAAACAGTTCTGAGCAGTCTACCACCCTCAAGGCACAACATACAAAGTTGCCTGAAACACTTTTCCAAGTCTTCCTTGAAAAAGGCCTATTCACTTGTGCTGGAGCTTTAGCCTGAGTTGCGTGTTTCGTATCTAAAGGCTATAGAGGAGCTCATGGGAGACAAAGCTGGGGATTGGCATCTCAGTGCTCTTCTTTGGCCTCAATGTATCTCACAGGTACCCCTCAGAAGGAGTTTATGCACTCATCTGGATCTCCAATTTTTGCAACTAGTCAAGAGGACACCTACTGTGTTTCATCAGTAGGCCAGCAGGGGTTTTCATCATGTACCCACAGAACTGTAAATAATTGTAATATTTAAATAACTGCTGCCTGACAATCTATCTTCCAACTAGTCTGAAACCATGTATTGACAGTGGTCCCTCCCTTTGGCACACTGATAGGGCTTGCTTGGAACCACCTCCAACACTGGCACCAAATAGAAGTCACAGAACTGAAGGACACAATAACTGAACTAAAAAACACACTAGAGAGGTTTAACAGCAGACCAGATGATGCATAAGAACAGATCAGCAACTTGGAAGACACGGTAGTGGAACTCAGCCAAACAGGACAGCTAAAAAGGACGAGAAAAAATAAAATGAAGACAGTTTAGGACATACCTGAAGCAACATCAATTGGAATGATATTTGCGTTACAGGGATCCCAGAACAAGAAGAGAGAGAGAGAGAGAGAGGGACAGAAAACTTATTTAAAGGAATAATTGCTGAAAATTATTCTAACCTAGAGATGCTGAGAGACTGTGAAACAAAACCTCAAATAGATCAAGAGCAAGACACATTATGATTAAAACAACAAAACTTAGCAAAGAGTTTTAAAAGCACCAAGGGAAAACAACTTATTACATACAAGGGCACTCCTAGTGTATTAACAGATTTCTCAAAAGAAATTTTGCAGGCCATAAGGGAGTCACAACCAAGATAATCACGATGGTGTGATCACTCACCTAGAGCCAGAAATCCTGGAATGTGAAGTCAAGTGGGCCTTAGAAAGCATCACTATGAACAAAGCTAGTGGAGGTGATGGAATTCCAGTGGAGCTATTTCAAATCCTGAAATATGATGCTGTGAAACTGCTGCACTCAATATGCCCGCAAAGTTGGAAAACTCAGCAGTGGCCACAGGACTGGAAAAGGTCAGTATTCATTCCAATCCCAAAGAAAGGCAATGCCAAAGAATGTTCAAACTACCACACAATTGCACTCATCTCACACAGTAGTAAAATAATGCTCAAAATTCTCCAAGCCAGGCTTCAGCAATACATGAACCATGAACTTTCAGATGTTCAAGCTGGTTTTAGAAAAGGCAGAAGAACCAGAGATCAAATTGCCAACATCCAATGGATCATCGAAAAAGCAAGAGAGTTCCAGAAAAACATCTATTTCTGCTTTATTGACTATGCCAAAGCCTTTGACTGCGTGGATCACAATAAACTGTGGAAAATTCTTCAAGAGATGGGAAAACCAGACCAGCTGACCTGCCTCTTGAGAAACCTATATGCAGGTCAGGAAGCAACAGTTAGAACTGGACATGGAACAACAGACTGGTTCCAAATAGGAAAAGGAGTATGTCAAGGCTGTATACTGCCACCCTGCTTATTTAACTTCTATGCAGAGTATATCTAGAGAAATGCTGGGCCGAAGGAAGCACAAGATGGAATCAAGATTGCCTGAGGGAAATATCACTAACCTCAGATATGCAGATGGCCTCACCCTTATGGCCAAAAGTGAAGAGGAACTAAAAAACCTTTTGAGGAAAGTGAAAGAGGAGAGTGAAAAAGTTGGCTTAAAGCTCAACATTCAGAAAACGAAGATCATGGTATCTGGTGCCATCACTTCATGGGAAATAGATGGGGAAACAGTGGAAACAGTGTCAGACTTTATTTTTGGGGGCTCCAAAATCACTGCAGATGGTGACTGCAGCCATGAAATTAAAAGACGCTTACTCCTTGGAAGGAAAGTTATGACCAACCTAGACAGCATATTAAAAAGCAGGGATATTACTTTGCCAACAAAGGTCCGACTAGTCAAGGCTATGGTTTCTCCAGCGGTCATGTATGGATGTGAGAGTTGGACTGTGAAGAAAGCTGAGGGCCAAAGAATTGATGCTTTTGAACTGTCGTGTTTGAGAAGACTCTTGAGAGTCCCTTGGAATAAAGGAGATCCAACTACTCCATTCTAAAGATCAGTCCTGGGATTTCTTTGGAAGGAATGATGCTAAAGTTGAAACCCTAGTACTTTGGCCACCTCATGTGAAGAGTTGATTCATTGGAAACGTCTCTGATCCTGGGAGGGATTGGAGGCAGGAGGAAAAGGGGATGACAGAGGATGAGATGGATGGATGGCATCACCGACTCGATGGACATGAGTTTGAGTGAACTCCAGGAGTTGGTGATGGACAGGGAGGCTTGGCGTGCTGCGATTCATGGGTTCGCAAAGAGTCGGACACGACTGAGCGACTGAATGGAAATAAACTGAAGGGAGTCACATGATATACTCAAAGAGGTGAAAAAGAGAGAAAAAAAATGAAAGAAACATCAAACTAAAAATACTCTACCCAGCAATGTTTAAAAAAAAAAAAATAGAAAGAAAGAAAGAAACATCAAACTAAAAATACTCTACCCAGCAATGTTTTTATTCAGAATTGGAGAGTCAAAAGAATTTTAGAGATAAGTAAAAACTTAAAGAGTTCATCATCCCTAGGCAGTCCTAACAAGAAATGGTAAAGGGACTTCTTTAAGCTGAAAAGAAAGATCAATATTAAGAACAACAATGGCAACAAACATATGAAAGTATAGATCTCAATGGTAAAAGTAAATACGTAACAAAAGTAATGGATTAATTACCAATAAGCTAGTATGAAAGTTAAAAGATAAGTAGTAGAAATAACTGCAACTAAAACAATTAGTTAGAAAACATACAAAATAAGACATGTAAAATGCAACATTGAAAACATACAACATGGGAGCAAATGAAAATATACAGTTTTAGGAAAACATTCAAACTTAGACTGTTAGCAACATAAAATAAACTATTATAATTATAGGTTGATTTAAGTAAGCCTGATATAAGGAGGGCACATGATTCAAACAGTTTTCTAAAAGAATACACAGAAGGAAACAGTGATAGAAAATGATGTTTGAACATCTCTATTTATTGGAGAAATACAAATCAAAATCGCAATGAGATACCACCTCAGATGTGTTAGCATCTACCACTACTGCTACTACTACTGCTACTAGAGTGGGTAGCCTTTCCCTTCTCTAGAAGACCTTCCCAACCCAGGAATCAAACCCAGCTCCCCAGCATTGCAGGCAGATTCGTTACCAGCTGAGCCACCAGGGAAGCCCTGTGTTAGAATAGCTACTATCAAAAAGACAAGAAACAACATGTACTGATGAGGATGTGGAGCAAAGGAGACCCTCATACTCTGTTTTGGGGAATTCATCATATATAAGTGCAGCCACTATAAAAATTATGGATATCACTCAAAAAAAAAAATGTAAGTAGACCCACATAGTTCACTTTGAGTATTTTATCAGAAGAAAATAAAAATGTATTTGAAAAGATGTATACATCCCTATGTTCATTGCAACTTTATTTACCATAGACAAGATGTGGAAGCTACTTATCTATCAATACATTAATGGATAAAAATATATATGAGATACACACAGTGGAATACTACATGCACTCACACAAGGAAATACTACTCAGCTATTAAAAAGGAGCCATTGCCATTTGAGACAACATGGATGGACCTCGTGACTATTATGCCATATGAAATAAGTCAGGCAGAGAAAGACAAATACTGTATGGTTTCATTTATATGATTGCACTTATATATGGAATTTAAAAAAACAAACAAACAAAAAACTCATAGATACAGAGAAAATCTTGTTGGTTATCAGAGAATGAGTGAACTGGAGTGGGTGAACAAAATGGGTGAAGGGGGTCAACTGTAATGTGACAGATGTTATTCTGGGGGTTCTTTACCATGGGTTTTAGATGTTTAGCAGCATCATTTCAGACATTATCTAACATTCAAGGGGAAAACATTTCTAGTTGAGAACCACTGGTCTAGTTTGAAAACTAGAAGTATCCTGATGGATTTACAATCAAGAGCCATCACATACTCAGATGATAACATTGTGCAGTTCACTAAAGACCTTCAAGCCCCATTTCTGCAGGGGAGAATAAAGTTCTTAAAATGTACTTCCTCATAGATGAGATGATTGTAAATACTCAATCAAATAATCCATATTCAGTACTAAGCTCAGGTTTTAGTAAAAAAATAAAAAAATAAATAAATGTATCTCTTATCATTAACAAATGTTTTATAATGAACTAAAATGACATCTCTGAACTACAGATGTAAGTATAAAATCCCTCTGAACTACAGATGTAAGTATAAAAATCCCATGTGTAATGAAGACAATGTACTTCATGCCCAACCTTTATTACCAAAAGAGCTCAGTTCCCCCCCAACACACACTCTTTGTTGAAAGGAGAATAGAAATATTCATAGGATTCAGGGCCTGTGCCTCCACCATAGGTCAGTGATTTGAAGATGCAAGAGACCTGATCCAGACAGGTTCCTCAGTCTTAGTTTGGAGAAAACTCTAACTCAGAGTTGAGATAAGGTGCTAGGAGATTTAGAGATCTGAAAGGGAGGCTGCTTCATGGAGGAGTGAAAAACAGAGAACAGAAATGGATTCACTTGACTTCTACCCTGCTCTCTTGTGAATTGAGAATCATTAAGGAAATTTTCCTTCCTTCCTTAACAGTTTTCCACAGGGGAATTATGAGGTTTAGAGCTTGAAATAACAGAGAGAAACATGCCTAATGAGCAGATATAGGGAGTTAAAAATATATCCACATTCGCAGTCTCTCAGCATGTGTAAACTTGGGCTAGAAGGGCCTTTTTTCCCCTTTGTTTGGAGTCCTAATTCTGGTTGGGGGCTGTAGCTTCACTCATTCCTGCTGTTTTGTCTCCGTCACCAGCCATCCAAGGGAGAATTCAGATGTCCCTGTTGGAGACCATCCTCTCAGAGTTCCCATCCAGGTGAGTCAAGCAACCCAGCTGTCTATGCATAAGAAGGTCAGAGAGAATGAAAGCCAATTCAACTCAAGCCAGAGGCAATAGATTACTGTATCTATTTATTTGCTTGATAAATTAATTACTGTATCTATTACAGTAGTCACATAATACTTACAGTGCAGCAATGCTATTTACACCTTTGACCATATTTCACATTCTTTATCATGAAATTACTATTATGACAATGCTAGAAAAAGATGTTGAGATTGTTAAATTCACACTGGTTCCTATCAGGGGTGATTTTCCCCCAGGGGACACACTGAACAATGTTCTGGGACATTTTTGGCTGCCAACCTGGAGGAGGGTAGATGGAGACCATGGATGCTGTAAACATCTTTCAATGTACAAGACAGAGCATAAAAGAGAATGATCTGGTCCAGAAAATTAATAGCCCTGAGACTGAGTATCCCTGGGGTAAAGCATATCAGTCAGGCAGTGTGTGTGTGTTCAGTTGTCTGACTCTTTTGCGACTTCATGGACTGTAGCCCGCCAAGCTCCTCTGTCCATGTTGTCATTTTCTTCTCCAGGGGATCGACCCAGCGATCAAAGTCACATCTCTGGCACCTTCTGCTTTGGCCAGTGGATTCTTTACAATCTAGCACCACCTGGGAAGCCCAAAGAATATCTGTACTTGTGATATTTATAGCTGTCTTTGGGTTGTTTTTTAATCTTGTAATACTTTATGTTTATGCTAGCAAAATTAGAGTACTGCCTTTGCTACCAGTTTAAAAGTTCCAACCTCAACCATCATAACAGTTCTTAATCCCAGTCTTTTTCCCAGGCTGATGGATAAAGACGTTTCATGTTTTCTTAAAATATTGCTCAGTTGCAGTAAGTTTTACATATATCTATCACCATTTGGTTTTATTATTATCATTATATGCCCATATAGTATTTACCTATTTCTCTATAGTTTTCAATGTTTCAAAATATATTCACATCATTGTTTCTCAATGGAATTTTGGAGGTTGTATGCAATACTCATGTGTTTTTCCATGATGTCTGAGAGCAGGCCAATTTTACATTCTTCCAGACAGAGAGCCATTTATGCCAGATTTTATTTAATGACACAATCATTTCCTACTAAACTGAAATATAATCTAGCCATATACATTGAGACCTAATTTTGTATGATCTCTTCTATCAGTTGATCACATTAAATGATAGAAAGATTTTTTTGCATCCTTACTAGTAATAACATCCTTTTATATTTATTGTTAAACATTTACCTTTCCTTGTTGCTACCTTTTATCTTTTTGTGGTTAGATATATTTTGTTAAATAGCAATCATAGTACCCTATCTTGTGAGAGACATTCTTTTGCATTCAACTATTGCCTCTTCCTCATTGAAATTCATTTATGTTTATATAGATGAAAAGTATAACATTTGATACTGCCTCTTCAGCTTTTCAAAACGTATGTTTTTATATTTTTCATCCCCACATCTTTGCCATTTTACACTTTAATGAGTGACCCATGTTGATGTGGTTAAATATTTTATTCTATATGTTTTATTTCAGAGGTCATACATTTTAATTAGATGTCATTTAATGTAATTGTTTGGAGAAGGCAATGGCACCCAACTCCAGTACTCTTGCCTGGGAAATCCCATAGAAGGAGGAGCCTGGTGGGCTACAGTCCATGAGGTCACTAAGAGTCAGACAGGACTGAGCGACTTCACTTTCACTTTACACTTCCATGCATTGGAGAAGGAAATGGCAACCCATTCGAGTGTTCTTGCCTGGAGAATCCCAGGGACAGGTGGGCTGCCATCTATGGGGTCGCACAGAGTCAGACACGACTGATGTGACTTAGCAGCAGCAGCAATGTAATTGTTTGACTCCATTATAATTTAGTCGTTGTAGATTGTATGTCTCTATAAAGAGTTGGACATGACTGAGCGACTGATCTGATCTGATACAATTTTTATTCCTTCTAAGTTAGCCAATTTGTTGGCATATAACCATTTATAATAGTCTTTTGTGATCCTTTATATTTCTTGGGTACTGTTACTAAAAGTGGGGACGGTCTGGCTGCTCACTACTTAAAACCTGATTAAGAAGTCAGGTTGGTGGAAAGGAAATTTTGCTTTGTTTCAGATGCTGGAAACTGTGGTGCAGGGAGGAGTGCAGACTTCTGTCCAAAGGCAGATTCCCCCTCACTGAGAATCAGTGGGCAAGAGCTTTTATAGGCAGAGGGAGGGGACTGCATGTAGAAAAAGCACAGCTATCTCTGACAGTTAACTTGAATGTATGCAGGGGTCTGACCAGTGTCATCTTGATTATTTTTAAGTACAGTTAATCTTCATTTCCAGGGTCAGTCTGTTCCCGTGTCCTTGAGGCCAGTTCTTGGAATTGCAGCAGCTTTTATGTCATGGCTACAGTCTGGTCCTCATGTAGTTAACTTCTTTTACCTGATGAGGGTTTCAGTATCTATATGACAACTCACAGGATACAGCCCAGAATATTCTCTATAAATCTTGAGAAGGAACTAGAGGTACTTGACTGATTATGCTTAATGACTAAACTACTATTATTTAGCCTGTTGGACTGGTTTCCTTTGTTTCTGTGTTTTCTCACTGCTCTAAGTTCTTCTCCAGCTGAAGTTTTTCTACACACAGAAGACAGGTGGAACACAAGGTGAAGGTGAAGACCATAAGGTTCTCCTCCATTTCAGTATCACTTGTAACATCTCCTCTTTTAGTTCTGATGTCATTTATTTGAGTCCTTGCCATTCTGTCTGCTGGGTACACACTTACACACATACCTTTGCATCTCCCTCCCATTCTTGCTAGAGGTTATGATTCACATGTCACCATGTTTGCCAGTCTTACCCAAAGCACATGAAAAACAGAATGCTGTACTCTTTCCTTTATGCTTGCTTTCTTTCTCATCATACCACTTGTCCCCATCAGAAGTGATAGATAATCTTATGTTTGCATATATATTTTTTGATCATTGAATTGTAGGGAGTGTTGCTTTTCAACATCTTATATTCATAGCCTAGGCAGTGGTGAAAATATGGTCATACTATAATTTACATTCCTGAAATAGATGGGTTTCTCATTAAAACTGTAAAATTCATCCTGCCCTCCTAGGGAAAAAGCTGATTGAGAAAGCAATTTCATATCAGAAATGGTACACGGGGATTCATTAAAGAAAATCAGATCCATACAACAAATATAAAAATCAATCTATTGACTGCAAAGTATACATTATATAATTTCGAATATGTAAATAATGCAAATTTGTATGAATATTGGGGCTTCCCTGGTGACTCAGCAGTAAAGAATCTGCCTGAAATGCAGGAATCGCAGGAATCACAGGTTCGATCCATGGGTTGGGAAGATCCCCTGGAGAAGGGCATGGAACCCACTTGAGTATCCTTGCATGGAGAATTCCATGGACAGAGGAGCGTGGCAGGCTATAGTCCATAGTGTTACAAAGAGTCAGACACAACTGAAGCAACTTAGCACACACACCTGCACATATTTGTATTAGTCACATTATTTCCTTCTTTCCTAGAAGTTACTTCCATCATATGCAACCAGGCAATGATACATGGATTTCAGGATTTCTTCTTCTGAGATTTTCAGAGGAACCAGAAGTGCAGCCTCTCATATTTGGGCTTTTCTTATCCATGTACCTGATCACTGTGTTTGGAAACCTGCTCATTATCTTAGCCGTCAGTTCAGACTCCAACCTCCACACACCTATGTACTTCTTCCTCTCCAACCTGTCCTTTGTAGACATCTGTTTCACCTCTACCACCATCCCAAAGATGCTGTGGAATATCCAAACCAAAAATAAAGCTATAACCTATGAAGGCTGCATCACACAGATTTATTTTTTCACACTCTCTGCAGTGTTGGACATTTTTCTCCTGACCGTGATGGCCTATGACCGCTTTGTGGCCATCTGCCACCCCCTGCACTACACAGTCATCATGAACCCCCGGCTCTGTGCACTTCTGGTTCTAATGTCCTGTATCATATGTCTCCCGAATTCCTTGTTACAAAGCTTAATGGTATTGCGACTATCCTTCTGCAGAAACTTGAAAATCCCCCACTTTTTTTGTGAACTCAATCAAATGATCCAACTTGCCTGCTCTGACACCTTTCTTAATAACATGGTGATGTATTTTGCAGCTGTGCTGATGGGTGGCGGTCCTTTCACTGGTGTCCTTTACTCTTACTCTAAGATAGTTTCTTGCATACGTGGAATCTCATCACTTCAGGGGAAGTATAAAGCATTCTCTACCTGTGTGTCTCACCTCTCAGTTGTTTCCTTATTTTATTGTACAATGCTAGGGGTGTACCTTAGCTCTGCTGGTACCCATAGCTCACGATCAAGTGCAACTGCCTCAGTGATGTACACTGTGGTCACACCCATGCTGAACCCCTTCATCTACAGTCTCAGAAATAAAGATATAAAGAGGGCTCTGAAAGCATTCTTTGTGAAGCAAACTACAAAATGATCAATTGTCAGAATACTGAGGAAATGCACATGATAGCAGAAGACAAAGCCCCAGAGTCAGAAATTTTGACTATTTAATCATTTATTAATCACTATTTCTCTATTTATTTCCTATGTTTTTTATTTCTTTGACCTCAACTTCTTTATAAAGTTTAAATAACTGACTTTATCAACATTTCTGCTCTCTGATATCTAACAGATTTGCTTGTTGTTGTTTTCATGTTTTCCCAAATTTATTTCCAACCATGGCTCAGAAATATTTGGAAATCCCCATTTACCTAATGAAACATTTTAGAATATTTCAAATTATATGCATCATATTTTTTGTCTTTGTTTTTTTTTTTTTTTTTACTTTACAATATTGTATTGGTTTTGCCATACATCAACATGCATCCACCACGGGTGTACATGTGTTCCCAATCCTGAACCCCCCTCCCACCTCCCTCCCCATACCATCCTTCTGGGTCATCCCAGTGCACCAGCCCCAAGCTTCCTGTATCCTGCATCGAATCTGGACGGGCGATTCATTTCTTACATCATATTATACCTGTTTTAATGCAATTCTCCCAAATCATTCCCCCCCACAGAGTCCAGAAGACTTTTCTATACATCTGTGTCTCTTTTGCTGTCTCACATACAGGGTTGTCATTACCATCTTTCTAAATTCCATATATATGCGTTAGTATACTGTATTGGTGTTTTTCTTTCTGGCTTACTTCACTCTGTATAATAGGCTCCAGTTTCATCCACCTCATTAGAACTGATTCAAATGTATTCTTTTTAATGGCTGAGTAATACTCCATTATGTATATGTACCACAGCTTTCTTATCCATTCATCTGTTGATGGACATCTAGGTTGCTTCCATGTCCTGGCTATTATAAACAGTGCTGCGATGAACATTGGGGTACACATGTCTCTTTCAGTTCTGGTTTCCTTGGTGTGTATGCCCAGCAGTAGGATTGCTGGGTTGTATGGCAGTTCTATTTCCAGTTTTTTAAGGAATCTCCACACTGTTCTCCATAGTAGCTGTACTAGTTTGCATTCCCACCAACAGTGTAAGAGGATTCCCTTTTCTCCACATCCTCTCCAGCATTTATTGCTTGTAGACTTTTGGATCGCAGCCATTCTGACTGGCATGAAATGGTACCTCATTTATTAAATACTTTTTCTTTTGTTTTACTACTGGAATTGTCATACATTATAATACTCTGATGGAAAAAGGTACAACAGATGATGAAAGCAATTTATATAACTTAATAATAGAGGAAAATCTGAGACCACTCTTTGCCTTTTTATCTAACATTTCTTTCTATAGCTCTACCTTAACTGCTCCTACTTACAATGCCGATTTTAACAGAGTAACGTGTTAAAGCTGGTCACTTGGTATTATTCTCCTCATTAGAATTCTGATACTCTTTTCTTTTTTCTTAATTCAGTGTCCAAAATGCTAACTTTAGTCACTGGCAAAATTATTATCAAATACATTTCTTCAAGAGGAGTCTTTATTATAAGATAAACTTTAATAAATATACTGACCTAATATGACCTTAGATTCATAGATGACCTTAAAAAAGATGAAGAAGATTTTTAAATCATATACTGAGCTATTTTGTAAAATATTTATTTTTCATACTGTACATTTATTCCTTGGAATATGGACGTTTTGTGTGTTTGTTGGTTTTTAGTTGTGTCCAGCTCTTTTCTGACCCCCATGGACTGTAGCCTGCCAGGTTCCACTATCCGCGAGATTTCCCAGGCAAGAATGCTGGAGTGGGTTGCCATTTCCTTCTCCAGGGGATCTTCCTAATCTACGTCTCCTGCTTGGCAGGTACATTCTTCACCACTGAGCCACTTGGGAAGCCCAGAATATGGAGAACTGTTGTTCATAGAATAGGGCTTTTATATATGGGTGAAAATTTGATTTGCACTTTTTATAGTTTTATTGATGTATCATCTTTTTACCACTTCAAAACGTTTAATGCTGCCTATAGTATGACTCCTTCTATTGCTATAAAGGAAATATGTCCCCTCTCCTACACTTTTTCATGAACACTAAAGTGATGGTGGATGAACATTATCAATGTCACCAATTATATGTTTCCCTTATGCACAAGAATCTTTTCATGTTTATTTCCAAAAAGTGACTCAGGAGAGCATGGGTTCCTATCAATTCACATGAATGAAGAGCACTAGTATTCCCACACACATGCATGTCCTTTCAACTGCTTCTGGTGACCATAAGCGCTTTATAATAGAGTCATCTGAAATAACAGAATAATCAAGAGTACTGTCTTCAAATATAACAAAAATGCCAAGAATAATTAGCAGATTATTGTATTCATTCTTACTTCTGTTCACTTTGCTCATTGTATCAGTTAGCTATTGCTGCATAACCAGCTATCCTAAGAGCAAATGATATAATTCCTTTCTTACCAAATGATAATATATGATGTGATATGTATTACACATATATAATCGGAGCTCCACTGCTCTCTTCTTGAGTATAATAGTGAGCTAGGAGAGCTTACATCTGTTTCTAAGGTTTGTTAATAATACGTGTGGTCAGGTTGCACTTCTTTCTGCAATCAGTTTATCATATTTTTATACCTAGGTCCATATTTTATTTTAGAAAAGAAAAAGTATCAAATGAGAATTTAATTTACATATATCATTCCTGTATCTGTATGGATACTATTTGTTTCTTCCCAGGTAGAAGAGATACCTCCTATCACTGCCCAGTCTGAATCACTTACTAGTCCTCTAGACACTACTCTGGTGCATTCATTGTTACATTTTCCCTTCTGTAAAATGTATTGGACTTTAATTTAAGTATGACACAATATACACTGTACATAACTAAAATTTACAATTCAATAAATAAAAAGAGCCATACCCAAATTACAGTACCTACTTCATGTTTCCATTTGTATATAATTCAAGAAAGCCCCAATAAATTTCAGTCTTTTTATGTGATTCTTAAAAATATAACATTTCTGAGCCTAAATTTTTTCATTTCTAAATGTCATGTAGTATTGTAAACATAATATCAGGCAAATATTACATGAAATAAATTAAATGTGCATACATGTTTTCTCAGGCCCAAAGAAAATATTCAAAAGAAAGTTGTGTGCATGTATATGTAAATTCATTTATATAAATTTTTATTGCAAATAAACATACTCACACATATTTGTACACAAAAACAGACTCCTGATCTCATATTTTGTCTTTAAGGAAACTTGGAGAGGACTAAAATGTAAAAAAATGAATCTAAAAATTAACATGAAATTGAAGTGTAGAAATTTACACAAAGATTTAAAGTAAATGGTATAAACAAATTTAAATGATTAATGACTTTCTTTACTTAATGTCTCAAAAATGAGAAATCCAAATCACATTTACATTTGTACATGAGAAATATTCTACTGATTAAAGAGACTGAATATCTCCAAATTTTTAATTTCTTCTGCTTAAGATGGGGGTCACAACATTAAATGCCTTTACAGGGGAAGCTAAATGAATGAACTGAGAGACTTAATATCAATTTCCTCAGCAAACTTTTATTAAGTTAAATGTTTATATTCAATTCCAAATGCTAATTTTAAATACCATACTAGTGATAGAAAGCAAACACATGTATATATCTTTTCTTATTTTTGGTAAATGTCTTTATTTTTTAAATTTATATTGGGTCAGAGTCACTCCACAATGTTGAGTTAATTTCTGCTGTACAATGAACACCAACCCTAACCCTATACAGTGAAGTGAATCAACCATATGCATATGTACACCCAAGGAACTCTACTCAATGCTCTGTGGTGACTTAAATGGGAAGGAAACACATATATGCTCTTACAATTCCAGGGTCAGAAGCCTGAAATGGGTCTCACTGGGCTGAAATCAAGAACGTTTGAGGGGTGTGGCTAAAATGGCAGAAAAGAATGACCCTGAGTTCATCTCCTCCCATGGTAAAACCAAAACTATAATTCACAGAGCAGCTATTGATGAGAACTATCCATGAGAAGACTAGGCAAAATGATTTTTATGACTAAAGATATAAAGACGGAAACACAGCACAATGAGTAAGAAGGGAGGAATGAAATATATACCCAAGATTTCATTTCCAAGGAGGTGACTCACACAGGAAGATAATCACAACTTCAGAGGTTCTACCCAAAAGTGCTGGGTCTGAGCCCCACAACAGGCTCTCCAGACCGAGTCCTACACTGGGAAGACAAGTCTTCAAACCATCTGGCATTGGAGTTCAATGGGGCTTGCATATTGGAGAGTCAGAGGGCTACCGAACAAAGATTTCCCCCTTAAAGGGTGCATGAAAAATCTCAGTTGCTCTGAGACAGCACAGTTCAGTTCAGTTCAGTCGCTCAGTCGTGTCCGATTCTTTGCGACCCCATGAATCACAGCACACCAGGCCTCCCTGTCCATCACCAACTCCTGGAGTTCACTCAAACTCATGTCCATCAAGTTGGTGATGCCATCCATAGATCTCATCCTCTGTCATCCCCTTCTCCTGGACCTGCCCCAAATCCCTCCCAGCATCAGAGTCTTTTCCAATGACTCTGTGAGACAGCACAGAGACAGTTATTTGAAAAAAGACTGGGTCAGAAGGGAAAGAGACACATGTACCCCAATGTTCATGGCAGCACTGTTTATAATAGCCAGGACATGGAAGCAACCTAGATGTCCATCTGCAGATGAATGGATAAGAAAGCTATGGTACATATACACAATGGAGTATTACTCAGCCATTAAAAAGAATACATTTGAATCAGTTCTAATGAGGTGGATGAAACTGGAGCCTATTATACAGAGTGAAGTAAGCCAGAAAGAAAAACACCAATACAGTATACTAACGCATATATATGGAATTTAGAAAGATGGTAATGACAACCCTGTATGTGAGACAGCAAAAGAGACACAGATGTATAGAAAAGTCTTATGGACTCTGTGGGAGAGGGAGAGGGTGGGAAGATTTGGGAGAATGGCATTGAAACATGTATGATATCATGTATGAAACGAGTTGCCAGTCCAGGTTCGACGCATGATACTGGATGCTTGGGGCTAGTGCACTGGGACGACCCAGAGGGATGGTATGGGGAGGGAGGAGGGAGGAGGGTTCAGGATGGGCAACACGTGTATACCTGTGGAGGATTCATTTTGATATTTGGCAAAACTAATACAAAATGTAAAGTTTAAAAATAAAATAAAATTAAAAAAAAAAAAAAAGACTGGGTCAGATCCACATGCTTAACTTGATGAGCTTCTCGGATAGTCAAGAAACTCCATGTACACCCGTGGTGGTTTCATGTTGATGTATGGCAAAACCAATACAACATTGTAAAGTAATTAGCCTCTAATTAAAATAAATAAATTAAAAAGAAAAAAGAAAGAAACTCCTGGGACTGCCCCTGAGGATAGACACCAGCAACAGTCATATTGGGAACCTCATTCTAACATGAGGACACTGCTGCTGGCAAACACCATTTTGGAGCCCTCCCTCTAGCTTTCTAGCACAATAGTCTTACCTATCCACCAGTGGACCATACCAGTCAGCTTCAGCCTCAGATCCAGCCACCCCAGGATTTGGTTCTGCTATCTAGTAGGCCTCACCAACCCCAATAATCCCTGGGTTTTAAAGCCAACAGAACTGTTCCTGTGATGTTTCCCTGGGAACTCTGTACAACCATATGTGCCAGGATCCAGACCTCCACATCAGCAGCCTGGTATTAGCCCTGGAACCACACAATCAGTCATGCTGGAACCAGACTATACAATTCTAAAATTTGTGTGTAAACACAAAAGACCCTACATAGCTAAGGCAATCTTGAGAAAGAAGAAGAAATTTGGAGGTAACACGCACTTTGATTTCAAACTACACTACAAAGTCACATAATCAAAACAGTATGGTTCTGGCTCAAAACAGACATATTGATCAATGGAACAGAATACAGGGTCCAGAAATTAACTCACACTGGTATGGACAGCTAGTCTATGGCAAAGGAGACAAAATGTACAATAAGGAAAAGAAAGCATTGTCAGTAAATGGTGTTGGAAAGTTAGACAAATGCAAAAGAATGAAATTGGACTACTGAGAAATCAGACCATATATGAAAATGAACTCAAAATGGATTAAAGACATATGTAAGAGCTGAAAGTATAAAACTTCTAGAAGACATGGGCTGTATGCTCTTTGAATCTTGTCTGAGCAATATTTTTTTGACAAGGCAAATGAAATAAAAAATAAACAAATTTGCAGAGTGAAGAAAACTTTCAAGAAAATGAAGAGGTGTCCTACTCTGTGTGTGTGTGTGTTTCTGATTAGTTGTGTTTGACTCTGCGACCCTATGGATTGTAGCCCACAAGGCTCCTCTGTCCATGGGATTTCCTGGCAAGAACAATGGAGTGGGTTGCCATTTCCTCCTGCAGGAGATCTTCTCAACACAGGGATTGAACCTGCATCTCCTGTGTCTCCTGCATTGCAAGTGTGTTCTTTACTGCTGAGCCACTAGGTGAGAGAATATAATTGCAAATGATATATCTGAAGAAGGGTGGATAGCCAAAATATAGAAAGATCTTATTTAACTTAACATTAAAAAAAAACAATTAAAAATGGGCAGAAAGCCTGAATTGGCAGTTTTCCAAAAACACACACTGAGGCCAACAGGCATATGAGAATATATTCAATATCAGTGCAAGTGTGCTAAGTCGTTTCAGTCGTATTTGACTCTTTGTGACCCCATGGGCTGTGGCCCACCAGGCTTCTCTGTCCATGGGATTCTCAGGCGAAAATACTGGAGTGGGTTGCCATGCCCTCCTCCAGGGGATCTTCCCAACCCAGAGATCAAACCTAGGTCTCTTACATCTCCTGCCTTCGCAGGCAGATTCTTTATACCTAGTGCAACCTGGGAAGTCAATATCAGTAATTACCAGGAAAATACAGATCAAAACCACAATCAGATACCACTTGACTCCTATGAGAATGGCCACCTCCAAAGAGACAAGAAATAATAAGTATTTTGAGGATGTGGAGAAAAGGGAATCTTTGTGCCCTGTTGGTGGGATTGTATATTGGTACAGCCATTATAAACAACAGTATGAAGTTTTCTAAAAATAATTAAAAATAGAGCTTCTAGGGAGAACAAGATGGCAGAGGAGTAGGTGGATGTGGAGTACATCTCTCTCCAAGGATATATCAGGAATACACTTTCAGACACAGAAGCGCACACATAACACCAGTTGAGAGCAGACAGGAGTACATGACCAGTGGAAAAGAATATATAAAACCAAACAAAACTAGGTAGGATGAAGGAACTAGGGGGGGAAATAGGAGTGTCAGTGGGACTGGACCTGCCCTTGGCTAATTGGGGAACAGAAGTAGGGGTCCAATCCCCAAATCAGGACAATTGTCTGAGTCAGAGGAGAAACATTTAAGGCTGCAAGTGAAATAGCTGATCTGTTGCAGCCTAAATGGAATGAGAATCAGATAGTTCTTGCCACAGCCATACATATCCTGCAGAGGGATGCAGGTCCCCTGGAAGGCACAGCAGCTGGGAGCTGGAGTTTAGGGGTTGTGGAGCAATCCTAGGGCGAGGGCTGCTATTGACTGCAGAGAGTGGATCGAGCAGATGTGAGAGAAGAGATTGTGGAGGGAAATGCCTGTGGAGGAGAGCCAGGCAGCCATGGAAGCAAGGTGATACTGCTAGTCAAGCGTAGGGGGTGGAGCCATCACCATAGCCTCTCTCTCCCCACATGCCAGCATCAGAGCTGAACAATAGAGAGGCTGGCCCATCAAAAGCCTGACCCACTGAACTACAGAGTAGGACCCCATCCAGGGTGCTCTTTTAAGTGACTGATGCACAGAACTACAGAGTAAGACCCCACCCAAGGTGGTCCTTTAAGTGCCTGATGTGCCAATCTACAGAGTAGGACCCCATCCAGGGGAGCCCTCTAATTGCTTAAAGAGTTGATGCTAAGGAGAAAGACTGGCCAAAGAGGCCTTCTGATTGCCAGCTACAAGAGGCTCAAAAAGACTATGATAGGGCCTTAATTCCTGCAGTGGAGGCAGTCCATGTCGCTGCACACTTGGTGCTGCCAGGGTCCCCGCAAGCCAAGTAGCTGTGCTACCTTCATGCTCAACACTCACTGGGGCAGAGCTGTCACGGCCAAAAAAAATCTTGCATCTACACATGCAGGGTGGTTTTGATCATGTCAGAAACTTTGCAACCCTGTGGACTGTGGCCTGCCAGGCTTCTCTGTTGGGGAGGTCTCAAGGCAAGAACACTGGAGTGTATTAGCTAATATCAGTTGCCATACCCTTCTAGAGCACTATATTTCCTGCTTCCCTAGCCACCAACTCCTCTGAGTACCTGGTGCTGCCAGAACCCCTGCTACACAAGCATCTACACCACCTCCACTCCTGGCTCTTACTGGGGTAGACCCAAGTCCTCCAGGGCAGCCTCAGGGGCAAACCCCAGTGGACAACCCACATGCAGAGGTGGAAATAAAATCATAATTGAAACCCAGGGGCAATGTGTATAAGGAAGAAGACCCCAAACCTTCCCACCAGCTGTACAAGCTGCAGATTAAATCCACATGACAACTAGGCAGACTCTGTGTCTATGGAATATATAAAAGGACCTTGAGAGCTCCCACAAAAGAAAATGCACTAGTTCTGATAGCTGTGGACATTGGAGGCAAGAACACACAGGAGTAGAACAAGATTCGAATCTGAACTGCCCCCCACAGCAGTTCCAGAGACCAGCACAGTGTTGGAGGGCATTCTAGGGAACTGAGGTGGACTCTGACTCCCAGAGAGGAAAGGACACTGACAGCAATGACTCAAGAAAAACATTTATTATTCTTATGTTTTCACTTGTTCTGTAGAGTATTTTGGATTTTTTTTCTTTTTTTCTTTTTATCCCCCTCTGTTGTAGATACCAATTTTATTGGCACTATGAAATCTAATCTTTGCCTCGGTCACATTTTTTATTGTTGTTATCTACCTCTGCCTCTAAGTTGGGTTTTCACAGTTCTGTAAAGTTTTCCTTTTTAAAAAATTTTCTTTCTTCTTCCTTTTTTCCTTAATTTTAATTTTTTAGACCTATTATGTTTTTCTACAATTATTCCTTTGTTTGCTTTTCCTACTGTTCTTTTCCCCTTGCAGTTAATCTTGAATGTATATAAATTTTCTTCATCTACCTCTATTTATCTTTGCATATCTATTCTCTCTTTCTTTTTTTTCTGTCCTTTCATTTCAATATATTTGTTAATTTTGCTTCATTGCTTTATTCCCAACTTAGCACCTTGATTTAGTTTAGTTCTCCAGCTTGTGCTTTACTTAATTTTTACTTTAACTGATAAATATAATTTTAGATTTCCCTTGATCACCAGGTCAAGCTACTGTACTTTATTTTTGTTGGACAGTTTTTATTTTGCTTATGGGTTTTTATGTATATGTGTATATTCCATTATTTTAATTATTCTTTGCCTGATTTTGTAACTGCCCTTTGTCTGGGGTTCATCTTTGGTTTCTCATTTTGGGGCATTTATTTTAATCTCACATAATGCCATAACAAACCAATTGTGGAATCTTTGTTTCTGACCAGAGATCAAGCCCTGAGCCTTTGAGGTTGGAGCACTGTCTCCAAGATCGTAGACTATCAGAGAATTAGCCCTAAGGAATATCAAATAGTGACAACTACCTGGAAAAGAGTTCAGAATAATGATGAAAGATGATAAAAAAAAAAAGATATAAAAAAAAAACCTTGAAAACAGAATGGAGAAAATTCAAGAATCAATTAACAAAGACCTAGAAGAATAAAGAATAAACATGCAGAGGCAAACAACACAATTACTGAAATTAAAAATACTCTAGAAGGAAAAATAGCAGAATATCTAAAGCAGAAGAGAATCAGTGAGCGGGAAGATAAAATGGTGGAAATAACCTCTGAAGAGCAGAATAAAGTAAAACGAATGAAAAGAAGTGAGGATAGTCTCAGAGACCTTTGGGATAATATCAAATGCACAAAGGTTTGAATTATGGGGGGTCCCAGGGGGTGGTCCTAAGATGCCAGAGGAATAGGACGGGGAGACCACTTTCTCCCCAACAAATTCATCAAAAGAACATTCAAACGCCAAGTAAATTCCACAAAACAACTTCTGAATGCAGGCAGAGGACATCAGGCACCCAGAAGAGCAGCCTATTGTCTTCAAAAGGAGGTAGGAAAAATATAAAAGACAAAAAAAGAGACAAAAGAGATAGGGATGGAGCTCCATCCCAGGAAGGGAGTCTTAAAAAGAGAGAAGTTTCCAAACACCAGGAAACACTCTCACTGCCGAGTCTGTGGCGGGTCTTGGAAGCATAGAGGGCAACATAATAGGGAGGAAAAATAAGTAAATAAATAAAACCCACAGATTATGAGCCCAACAGTAACTCCGCCAGTGGAGAAGCAGCGCAGACTCCTGCACCCACCTCTAGTAAGCGGGGGCTGGGCAGGAAGTCGTGGGCTGCACTGCTTAGAGTAGGGATTGGGCCTGAATGCCCCAAGGGTAATCAGAGCGAATTAATTTGGGCTAGCAAACCAGACTGTGGGATAGCTACCACGTGAAAAGCCCTAAGACACCACCAGGCCCGCACACAGAACAAAGGGCTGAACAGAACTAGCCGGCTGCAGACCATCCCCCTCTGGTGACAGGCAACCAGAGCTGGAAGGGGGCCATTGCAGCCCCAGAGAGACATTATCTACCTAACTGCAACCAGGCTTCTTTGCTATCTAAGACTTCTTGGGGTTCTGGACAGTCATCATCTGTCTGAGAAGGTGTGCTGGTGGTACACCCAGAAAACCGAGCAGCAGGGATGGGAGAGGTGATAAGTCGCAGTGACCATGCTCGCCAAACACCTCATCACCCAAGCTGCTCAGAGCTGGGAGGGCACAAAACGCAGGCCCAATGGAGTCTGCGCCTCTGAGGACTACCCGAGTGCCTGAACCTCAGTAGCTTAGACCTGGGAGGTGCATGCAGCCCAGGGCCGGCCTCAGACTGTTCCTGGCAGAGCAACCTAGAGCCTGAGCTGTGTGGGCAGGGAGGGTGTAAGAGCCATGAGTGGGGGCAGGCCAAGTGTGGCTTAGACACTGGGAGCACACACCAGTGTTATTTGTTTGCAGCATCCCTCCCTCCCCACAGCGCGACTGAACAAGTGAGCCAAAAAAAAAAGTGTCCTCCACTGCACCCCTTGTGTCAGGGTGGAAATCAGGCACTGAAGAGACCAGCAAACAGAAGAAGCTAAAACCAAGGGAACCACCTTGGAAGTGACAGCTGCAATAGATTAAAACCCAGTAGTTAGTACAGTCTACATAGGAAGGGGCCTGTAGATCTTGAGAAATATAAGTCGGACCAAGGAACTATTCTAGTGGAGGTGATGGAATTCCAGTTGAGCTATTTCAAATCCTGAAAGATGATGCTGTGAAAGTGTTGCATGCAATATGCCAGCAAATTTGGAAAACTCAGCACTGGCCACAGGACTCGAAAAAGTCAGTTTTCATTCCAATCCCGAAGAAAAGCAATGCCAAAGAATGCTCAAACTACTACACAACTGCACTTATCTCACACACTAGTAAAGTAATGCTCAAAATTCTCAAAGCCAGATTTCAGCAATACATGAACTGTGAACTTCCAGATGTTCAAGCTGGTTTTAGAAAAGGCAGAGGAACCAGAGATCAAATTGCCAACATCCGCTGGATCATAGAAAAAGCAAGAGAGTTCCAGAAAAACATCTATTTCTGCTTTATTGACTATGCCAAAGCCTTTGACTGTGTGGATCACACAATAAACTGAGGAAAATTCTGAAAGAGATGGGAATACTAGACCACCTGACCTGCCTCTTGATAAATTTTTATGCAGGTCAGGAAGCAACAGTTAGAAAGGACATGGAAGAACAGACTGGATCCAGATAGGAAAAGGAGTACATCAAGGCTGTATATTGTCACCCTGCTTATTTAACTTCTATGCAGAGTACATCATGAGAAATGCTGGACTGGAAGAAACACAAACTGGAATCAAGATTGCTGGGAGAAATATCAATAACCTCAGATATGCAGATGACACCAGCCTTACGGCAGAAAGTAAGAGGAACTAAAAAGCCTCTTAATGGAGGTGAAAGAGGAGAGCGAAAAAGTGGCCTTAAATCTCAACATTCAGAAAAGAAAGATCATGGCATTTGGTCCCATCACTTCATGTGAAATAGATGGGGAAACAGTGGAAACAGTGACAGACTTTATTTTTGGGGGCTCCAAAATCACTGCAGATGGTGACTGCAGCCATGAAATTAAAAGACTTACTCCTTGGAAGAAAATTTATGACCAACCTAGATAGCATATTGAAAAGCAGAGACCTTACTTTGCCAACAAAGGTCCATCTAGTCAAGGCTATGGTTTTTCCAGTGGTCATGTATGGATGTGAGAGTTGGACTGTGAAGAAAGCTGAGTGCTGAAGAATTGATGCTTTTGAACTGTGGTGTTGGAGAAGACTCTTGAGAGTCCCTTGGACTGCAAGGAGATCCAACCAGTCCATTCTGAAGGAGATCAGCCCTGGGATTTCTTTGGAAGGAATGATGCTAAAGCTGAAACTCCAGTACTTTGGCCACCTCATGTGAAGAGTTGACTCATTGGAAAAGACTCTGATGCTGGGAGGGATTGGGGGCAGGAGGAGTAGGGGACGACAGAGGATG
This sequence comes from Bubalus kerabau, assembly GCF_029407905.1. NCBI lineage: Eukaryota > Metazoa > Chordata > Mammalia > Artiodactyla > Bovidae > Bubalus > Bubalus kerabau. The sequence goes on from NC_073624.1 coordinate 178,745,376, forward strand.
AGATGGCTGGATGGCATCACTGACTCGATGGACATGAGTCTGAGTGAACTCTGATAGATGGTGATGCACAGGGAGGCCTGGCGTGCTGCGATTCATGGTGTGGCAAAGAGTCGGACACCCCGAGTGACTGATCCGAACTGAACTGAACTGACTGAAGGAACTATCCGAAAATGAACTGACCCCATACTGCCCACAACAACACCACAGAAAGTCCTAGATATTTTTTTTTACTATTTTTAATATCATTTTTTTACCTTTTTTATATTTTTGAGTCCTATATTGCTCCTTTAATTTTCATTTTTATAACCTACTGCTACTGCTAAGTCACTTCAGTCGTGTCCGACTCTGTGCGACCCCATGGACTGCAGCCTGCCAGGATTCTCTGTCCATCAGATTTTCCAGGCAAGAGTACTGGAGTGGGGTGCCATTGCCTTCTACAATAACCTACTATTACTTTTCAAAAATAAAAAAAAAAGACTATTTTTTAAAGCAAGCCTCATATATATTTTTTTATTAATTTTGGGACTTTTTTTCTTCTTCTTTTATATAATATTGTATTTTTGAAAATCCATCCTCTAGAATTTTAATCTTTGCTTTTTGTTATTTGTTATCAATTTTGTACATTCAAGAACCCAAACTTCAGTACCAATTTTTACTTAGGAGCAAGATTACCGGCTTGACTGTTCTCTCCCCCTTTGGACTCTCCATTTTCTCCACCAGGACGCCTCTGCCTGCTCCCTGCCCCTTCTCTTCTCTACCCAACTCTCAAAATCTCTGTCTGTTCCAGACTGTGGAGAACACTTAGGGAACTGATTACTGGCTGGATCTGTCTCTCTCCTTTTCATTCCCCCCTTTTATTTTCCTGGCCACCTCTGTCTCCTTCCTCCCTCTTCTCTTCTCTGTATAACTCCTTGAACATCTGTGAGCATCCAGACTGTGTAGCGCACATAAGAAACTTATTACTGGCTAGCTTGCTTTCTCCTCTTTTGATTCCACCTGATCTCATTCGGGTCACCTCTAACTCCCTCCTCCCTCTTCTCTTCTCCATGTAACTCTGTGAAACTTTCTGGGTGTCTCTCACTGTGGAGAAACTTTTCGTATTTAACCTAGATGTTTTATCAACAGTGCTGTACAGAAGGAGAAGTCTTGAGATTACTGTAAAAATAAGATTGAAAACAGAAAGCAGGAGGCTTAAGTCCAAACCCTGACTCCAGAGAACTCCTGACTCCAGGGCACATTAATTGACAGGAGCTCATCAAATGCCTCCATACCTACACTGAAACCTAGCACCAACAAAGGGCCAACAAGTTCGAGAGTAAGACATACCACACAAATTCTCCAGCAACACAGGAACACAGTCCTTAGCTTCAATATACAGGCTGCCCAAAGTTACTCCAAAACCATTGACATCTCATAACTCATTACTAGACACTTCATTCCACTCCACAGAGAAGAAATCCAGCTCCATCCACCAGAACACTGACACAAGTTTCCCTAACCAAGAGACCTTGACAAGCCACCGATATAACACCACCCAGAGCAAGGAGACTCCATAATAAAGAGAACTCCACAAACTGCCAGAATACAGAAAGGTCACCCCAAACTCAAAAATATAAACAAGATGATGAGACAAAGGAATACCCAGCAGGTAAAGGAACAGGATAAATGCCCACCAAACCAAACAAAAGGGGAAGAGATAGGGAATCTACCTCATGAAGAATTCCGAATAATGATAGTGAAATTGATCCAAAATCTTGAAATCAAAATGGAATTACAAATAAATAGCCTGGAGACAAGGATTGAGAAAATACAAGAAAGGATGAACAAGGATCTAGAAGAAATAAAAAAGAGTCAATGTATAATGAATAATGCAAGAAATGAGATCAAAAACACTCTGGAGGGAACAAATAGTAGAATAACGGAGGCAGAAGATAGGATTAGTGAAGAAGAAGATAGAATGGTAGAAATAAATGAATCAGAGAGGAAAAAAGAAAAACGAATTAAAAGAAATGGGGACAATCTCAGAGACCTCCAGGACAATATTAAACACTCCAACATTCGAATAATAGGAGTCCCAGAAGAAGAAGACAAAAAGAGAGACCATGAGAAAATACTTGATGAGATAATAGTTGAAAGCTTCCCTAAAATGGGGAAGGAAAGAATTACCCAAGTCCAAGAAACCCAGAGAGTCCCAAACAGGATAAACCCAAGGCAAAACACCCCAAGACACATATTAATCAAATTAACAAAGATTAAACACAAAGAACAAATACTAAAAGCAACAAGGGAAAAACAACAAATAACACACAAGGGGATTCCCATAAGGATAACATCTAACCTTTCAATAGAAACTCCTCAGGCCAGGAGGGAATGACAGGACATACTTAACATGATGAAAGAAAATAACCTACAGCCCAGATTACTGTACCCAGCCAGGATCTCATTCAAATATGAAGGAGAAATCAAAAGCTTTACAGACAAGCAAAAGCTGAGAGAATTCAGCACCACCAAAACAGCTCTCCAACAAATGCTAAAAGATCTTCTCTAGACAGGAAACACAAAAAGGGTGTATAAACTCAAACCCCAAACTTTACTTTATTAAGTAAATGGGGTCATACTTACCAATAATTACCTTAAATGTAAATGGGGTGAATGCTCCAACCAAAAGACAAAGACTGGCTGAATGGATACAAAAACAAGACCCCTATATATGTTGTCTACAAGAGACCCACCTCAAAACAGGGGACACATACAGACTGAAAGCGAAGGGCTGGGAAAAGTTATTCCACGCAAATAGAGACCAAAGGAAAGCAGGAGTAGCAATACTCATATCAGATAAAATAGAGTTTAAAACAAAGGCTGTGAAAAGAGACAAAGAAGGACACTACATGATGGTCAAAGAATGAATCCAAGAAAAAGATATCACAATTATAAATATATATGCACCCAACATAGGAGCACCACAATATGTAAGACAAATGCAAACAAGTATGAAAGGGGAAATTAACAATAACACATTAATAGTGGGAGACGTGGAGAAGGCAATGGCACCCCACTCCAGTACTCTTGCCTGGAAAATCCCATGGGCGGAGGAGCCTGTTAGGCTGCAGTCCATGGGGTCGCTAAGAGGCGGACACGACTGAGCGACTTCACTTTCACTTTTCACTTTCATGCATTGGAGAAGGAAATGGCAACCCACTCCAGTGTTCTTGCCTGGAGAATCCCAGGGAGGGGGGAGCCTGGTGGGCTGCCATCTATGGGGTTGCACAGAGTCGGACATGACTGAAGCGACTTAGCAGCAGCAGTGGGAGACTTTAATACTGCACTCACATCTATGGATAGAACAACTAAACAGAAAATTAACAAGGAAACACAAACTTTAAATGATACAATAGACCAGTTAGACCTAATTGATATCTATAGGACATTTCACCCCAAAACAATGAATTTCACCTTTTTCTCAAGCCCACATGGAACCTTCTCCAGGATAGATCACATCCTGTGTCATAAATCTAGCCTTGAGCCATAAATTTTAAAAAAAATTGAAATCATTCCAAGCATCTTTTCTGACCACAATGCAGTAAGATTAGATCTCAATTACAGGAGAAAAACTATTAAAAATTCCAACATATGGAGGCTGAACAACACACTGCTGAATAACCAACAAATCACAGAAGAAATCAAAAAAGAAATCAAAATTTGCATAGAAACAAATGAAAATGAAAACACAACAACCCAAAACCTATGGGACACTGTAAAAGCCGTCCTAAGGGGAAAGTTCATAGCAATACAGGCATACCTCAAGATAGAAGAAAAAAGTCAAATAACCTGTGGCGGATACATTTTTATATTTGGCAAAACTAATACAATTAAGTAAAGTTTAAAAATAAAATAAAATTTAAAAAAATGAAATTATAAAAAAAAAAGACAAAAGTCAAATAAATAACCCAACTCTACACCTAAAGCAACTAGAAAAGGAAGAAATGAAGGATCCCAGGGTTACTAAAAGGAAAGAAATCTTAACAATTAGGGCAGAAACAAATGCAAAAGAAACAAAGGAGACCATAGCAAAAATCAACAAAGCCAAAAGCTGGTTCTTGAAAGGATAAATAAAGTTGGCAAACCATTAGCCGGACTCTTCAAGAAACAATGGCAAAAAATCAAATCAATAAAATTAGAAATGAAAATGGAGCGATCAAAACAGACAACACAGAAATACAAAGGATCATAAGAGACTACTATCAGCAATTATATGCCAGTAAAATGGACAACGTGGAAGAAATGGACAAATTCTTAGAAAAGTACAACTTTCCAAAACTGAACCAGGAAGAAATAGAAAATTTTAACAGACACATCACAAGCACGGAAATGGAAACTGTAATCAGAAATTTTCTAGCAAACAAAAGCCCAGGTCTAGACGGCTTCACAGCTGAATTCTACCAAAAATTTAGAGAAGAGCTAACACCTATCCTACTCAAACTCTTCCAGAAAATTGCAGAGGAAGGTCAACTTCCAAACTCATTCTATGAGGCCACCATCACCCTAATACCAAAACCTGATGAAGATGCCACAAAAAAAGAAAACTACAGGCCAATATCACTGATGAATATAGATGCTAAAATCCTTAACAAAATTCTAGCAATCATTAAAAAGATCATACACCATGACCAAGTGGGCTTTATCCCAAGGAAGCAAGGATTCTTCAATATCTGCAAATCAACCAATGTAATAGACCACATTAACAAATAGAAAAATAAACACCATATGATTATCTCAATAGATGCAGAGAAAGCCTTTGACAAAATTCAACATCCATTTATGATAAAAACTCTCCAGAAAGCAGGAATAGAAGGAACATACCTCAACATAATAGAAGCTATATATGACAAACCCACAGTAAACATTATCCTCAATGGTGAAAAAATGAAAGCTTTTCCCCTAAAGTCAGGAACAAGACAAGGGTGACCACTTTCACCATTACTATTCAACATAGTTTTGGAAGTTTTGGCCACAGCATTCAGAGCAGAAAAATAAATAAAGGAATCAAAATTGGAAAAGAAGAAGTAAAACTCTAACTGTTTGCAGATGACATGATCCTCTACACAGAAAACCCTAAAGACTCCACCAGAAAATTACTAGAGCTAATCAATGAATATAGTACAGTTGCAGGATATAAAATCAACACACAGAAATCCCTTGCATTCCTATACACTAATAATGAGAAAATAGAAAGAGAAATTAAGGAAACAATCCCATTCACCATTGCCACGAAAAGAATAAAATACTTAAGAATATATCTACCTAAAGAAACTAAAGACCTATATGTAGAAAACTATAAAACACTAGTGAAAGTAATCAAAGAGGACACAAATATATGGAGAAATATACCATGTTCATGGATCGGAAGACTCAATATAGTGAAAATGAGTATACTACCCAAAGCAATCTATAGATTCAATGCAATCCCTATCAAGCTACCAACGGTATTTTTCACAGAGCTAGAACAAATAATTTCACAATTTGTATGGAAATACAAAAAACCTCAAATAGCCAAAGCAATCTTGAGAAAGAAGAATGGAACTGGAGGAATCAACCTGCTGATTTCAGGCTCTACTACAAAGCCACAGTCATCAAGACAGTATGGTACTGGCACAAACAGAAATATAGATCAATGAAACAAAATAGAAAGCCCAGAGATAAATCCATGCACCTATGGATACCTTATCTTTGACAAAGGAGGCAAGAATATGCAATGGAGAAAAGACAATGTCTTTAACAAGTGGTGCTGGGAAAACTTGTCAACCACTTGTAAAAGAATGAAACTAGAACACTTTCTAACACCATACACAAAAAAAAAAACTCAAAATGGATTAAAAATCTAAAGGTAAGACCAGAAACTATAAAACTCTTAGAGGAGAACGTAGGCAAAACACTCTCCGACATACATCACAGCAGGATCCTCTATGACCCACCTCCCAGGATATTGGAAATAAAAGCAAAAATAAATGAATGGAATCTACTTAAACTTAAAAGCTTCTGCACAACAAAGGAAACTAAAAGCAAGGTGAAAAGACAGCCTTCAGAATGGGAGAAAACAATAGCAAATGCAACAACTGACAAACAACTAATCTCAAAAGTATACAAGCAACTCCTTCAGTTCAATTCCAGAAAAATAAACGATCCGATCAAAAAATGGGCCAAAGAACTAAATAGGCATTTCTGCAAACAAGACATACAGATAGCTAACAAACACATGAAAAGATGCTCAACATCACTCATTATCAGAGAAAGGCAAATCAAAACCACAATGAGGTACAATTTCACGCCAGTCAGAATGGCTGCGATCTAAAAGTCTACAAGCAATAAATGCTTGAGAGGATGTGGAGAAAAGGGAATGCTCTTACACTGTTGGTGGGAACAAAAACTAGTATAACCACTATGGAGAACAGCATGGAGAGTCCTTAAAAAAAACTGGAAATAGAACTGCCTTATGATCCAGCAATCCCACTGCTGGGCATACACACTGAGGAAACCAGAAGGGAAAGAGCCACGTGTACCCCAATGTTCATCGCAGCACTGTTTATAATAGCCAGGACATGGAAGCAACCTCGATGTCCATCAGCAGATGAATGGATAAGAAAGCTGTGGTACATATACACAATGGAGTATTACTCAGCCATTAAAAAGAATACATTTGAATCAGTTCTAATGAGGTGGATGAAACTGGAGCCGATTATGGAGTGAAGTAAGCCAGAAAGAAAAACACCAATACAGTATACTAACGCATATATATGGAATTTAGAAAGATGGTAAAGACAACCCTGTATGTGCGACAGCAAAAGAGACACAGATGTATAGAACAGTCTTTTGGGCTCTGTGGAAGAATGGGGGGGTGTGGTTATTTGGGGGGAATGGCATTGAAACATGTATAATATCATAGGTGAAATGAATTGCCAGTCCAGGTTCGATGCAGGATACAAGAAGCTTGGGGCTGGTGCACTGGGATGACCCAGAGGGATGGTATGGGGAGGGAGGTGGGAGTGGGGTTCAGGATTGGGAACATGTGTACACCCGTGGTGGATTCATGTTGTTGTATGGCAAAACCAATACTGTGTCGTAAAGTTATCATGGTTTTTAAACTAGCTTTAGATTCTCATTTGTTTCTATTTCATAAAGTTTTTTGGACCTCTATGTTGTTGTTGTTCTGTTGCTAAGTCATGTCTGACTCTTTATGACCTCATGGACTGCAGCACACCAAGCTTCCCTGTCCTTCACTATCTCCTGGAGTTTGCTCAAACTCAGGTCCATTGAGTCAGTGATGTCATCCAACCATCTCATCCTTTGCCATAACTCTGTGTAACTCAATGAAAGTATGAACCATGCCATGCATGGCCAACCAAGATGGACAGGTCATGGTGGAGAGTTCTGATAAAACATGGTGCACTGGAGAAGGGAATGGCAAACCACTTCAGTATTCTTTAAGAACCCCATGAACTGTGTGAATCCTCTGTACTTAACCTAATTTCATTCCTACTAATGGTCTTTATTTCATAAATTCTTAGCTTCTTTTAACACTCTCTTTTTTGTGTTATGTATATTCATAGGTATGCTGCTGCTGCTGCTGCTAAGTCGCTTCAGTTGTGTCCGACTCTGCGCAATCTCATAGACGGCAGCCCACCAGGCTGCCCCGTCCCTGGGATTCATAGGCATACAAACACACAAATAGCATTCTGTGGCATCACAATTGTTCTTCATGTCTTAGTGCAGTCCTTTTTTCTACATGTCCAGTCTTTCTTTTACTCAATAATACCTCAAAGACTAAACCTCCATTCAACTAGTGTAATGCTAATTCATTATTTCAGTGGCTCCATAACATTTCATGGTGTGACTCTGCTATTCACCTGTGTAAAGCTTGTTCTGCCGAAAGTTTTCACTTTCATCTCAGGTTCAAAGGATTTGTTAACAAAATGAGTCACTCGTTATATGCAAACAAATAATACAAATATTTACTAGAGAATTATCTTGCTTACTTTCAATATACTAACATTAAAAGAAAAGAGAAATAGAAAGAGCAGAGGATACAACACCAAATTGGGTTCTTAACAACATCCAGACTTAAACAGTGCTGGGAAGTCTCATTACAGAGCACTTCTGGAATCCCAACTGGGAAAGGGTCCCAGGCAGCAGTGTGTCCAATTTGTGGGTGAAACTTCGAAGATTGCAGTTCCAGTTCATTTCAAATTCCAGGAAGCAAACTGATATCATCATCAATCTGTGAGCAAATTTCAGCTCTGGTTTCATGTTATTGCTGTTTGCCTTGTTGTGTAAAACTTGGAGTGTAGTCAAGCCTGGGGCTTGGTTGACCAGGTCTCCTCCAGGGGCTCAAAAATCTCAAGATTTTTCACCCATTTTATCTATGGTGTTTTAGTCTTGCACTTACAGCAGGCAGTCACTCCCAGTCAGGTCAGTGTCCAGGCAGGTTATAAGAAAGGTCAGTGATCTGCTCTGCTTTGTCTCTGAAGCCTAAATAAGACTATCTATCTAATTTCCCTAACAAAGCTTTACATAATTTTTCTCAATTGTTGCTGTTATTCACTCACTAAGTCATATCCAATCCCATGGATATTGCCATTATGACAATCATACAAAAATATTTTAAGATTGCTATGTTAAAACTCTGATTCCCCACCAAATGCAATATCATTCCTTCAAGGGACATTGAGCACTGTCCAGAGACATCTTGAACTAACATCCTACAATGCACAGGATAGACCCCACCACAAAGAATAATCAACTGGCCCAGGATCCCAATAGTGCAAAGATTGAGAAATCACAATTAAAATATCTGTATTTTAATATTAACAGTCTCTTCAGGTTACTTCCCCCATGTGTAACATGTCACCTTTCTGCAGAAAAAGTAAAGAATCCTTGTTTACTACCTGTTTAAAAACTCCAACCCCAATCAATGTGAGAGATCTTTAAGTTGTCTCACAGACTGACGGATGTGAAAGAGATTTTTGTTTGTTTGTTTGTTTCTTTAAACTATTAATCAACTTGAATAAATATTCATGTAGTTGATCAGCATGTTCATTATTACATGTCCATTGTTATTACATGTCCATAAATTACATGCCTTCTATTCTTAGCAGCATTTTTAATGATTTTTACAGATCTTTCTTCATTAACTCTTAGTTGAATATATTGTCCATAAAAAGTTTTAAATTTTATGTAGTCAAATACATCCATCTTCTTACATATGATTTTCTTGTTTTAATTATGATGATTTTTCCCACATGTAGCTTTATGTGTATTGTTCAGTCACTCAGTCATGTCTGGCACTTTGTGATCCCACTGAATACAGCGCGCCAGGCTTCCCTGTCCTTCACCATCTCCTGGAGCTTGCTCAAACTCATGCCCATTGAGTTGCTGATGCCATCCAACTATCTCATCTCCTGTTGTCCCCTTCTTCTCCATATATTTTTATCTGCAGATCTTTACATATTCACCTAAGAGGTCTTCTGTCTGTTTACACTGAGGTCTATAATCCTTCAGAAATTTTTAAGATGTGTGAAGTAGAAACCCACATAATTTCCTTCTAGATGGATAACTACTTGTGCCAACTTCTTTAAAACAATCACGCTTTATCACTTTATCATATATTAAAGGCCCAAATGCACGGAAACCTAATCCCTGATTCATTCAACAAATAGTAATAGAACATCTGTTTCAAGTCAAAGAGGTATAAGTTCAGTTCAGTCACTCAGTTGTGTCAGACTCTTTATGACCCCATGAATTGCAGCACACCAAGCCTCCCTGTCCATCACCAACTCCAGGAGTTCACTCAGACTCAAGTCCATCGAGTCAGTGATGCCATCCAGCCATCTCATCCTCTGTCGTCCCCTTATCCTCCTGCCCACAATCCCTCCCAAAGGGCCAAAGTACTGGAGTTTCAGCTTTAGCATCATTCCTTCCAAAGAAATCCCAGGGCTGATCTCCTTCAGAATGGACTGGTTGGATCTCCTTGCAGTCCAAGGGACCCTCAAGAGTCTACTCCAACACAACAGCTCAAAAGCATCAATTCTTCAGGGCTCAGCTTTCTTCACAGTCCAACTCTCACATCCATACATGACCACAGGAAAAACCATAGCCTTGACTAGACGGACCTTTGTTGGCAAAGTAATGTCTCTGCTTTTCAATATGCTATCTAGGTTGGTCATAACTTTTCTTCCAAGGAGTAAGCGTCTTTTAATTTTGTGGCTGCAGTCACCATCTGCAGTGATTTTGGAGCCCCAAAAAATAAAGTCTGACACTGTTTCCACTGTTTCCCCATCTATTTGCCATGAAGTGATGGGACCAGATTCCATGCTCTTTGTTTTCTAAATATTGAGTTTTAAGCTAACTTTTTCACTCTCCTCTTTCACTGTCATCAAGAGGCTTTTTAGTTCCTCTTCACTTTCTGCCATAAGGGTGGTGTCATCTGCATATCTGAGGTTATTGATATTTTTCTCAGCAATCTTGATTCCAGCTTGTGCTTCTTCCAGCCCAGCATTTATCATGATATACTCTGCATAGAAGTTAAATAAGCAGGGTGACAATATACAGCCTTGATGTACTCCTTTTCCTATTTGGAACCAGTCTGTTGTTCCATGTCCAGTTCTAACTGTTGCTTCCTGACCTACACACAAATTTCTGAAGAGGCAAGTCAGGTGGACTGCTAGTCCCATCTCTTGAAGAATTTTCCACAGTTTATTGTGATCCACACAGTCAAAGGCTTTGGCATAGTCAATAAAGCAGAAATAGATGTTTTTATGGAACTCTCTTGTTTTTTTCTGATCCAGCAGATGTTGGCAATTTGGTCTCTGGTTCCTCTGCCTTTTCTAAAACCAGCTTGAACATCTGGAAGTTCACAGTTCACGTATTGTTGAAGCCTGACTTGGAGAATTTTGAGCATTACTTTACTAGCGTGTGAGATGAGTGCAATTGTGTGGTAGTTTGAGCATTCTTTGGCATTGCCTTTCTTTGGGATTGGAATAAAAACTGACCTTTTCCTGTCCTGTGGCCACTGCTGAGTTTTCCAAATTTTCTGGCATATTGAGTGTAGCACTTTCACAGCATCATCTTTCAGGATTTGAAATAGCTCAACTGAAATGCCATCACCTCCTCTAGCTTTGCTCGTAGTGATGCTCCCTAAAGCCCACTTGACTTCACATTCCAGGATGTCTGACTCTAGGTCAGTGATCACACCGTTGTGATTATCTGGGTCGTGAAGATCTTTTTTGTAGTTCTTCTGTGTATTCTTGCCACCTCCTCTTAACATCTTCTGCTTCTGTTAGGCCATTACAATTTCTGTGCTTTATCGAGCCCATCTTTGCATGAAATGTCCCCTTGGTATCTCTAATGTTCTTGAAGAGATCTCTAGTCTTTCCCATTCTGTTGTTTTCCTCTATTTCTTTGCACTGATCACTGAGGAAGCTTTCTTATCTCTTCTTGCTATTCTTTGCAACTCTGCATTCAGATGCTTATATCTTTCCTTTTCTCCTTTGCTTTTCACTTCTCTTCTTTTCACAGCTATTTGTAAGGCCTCCCCAGACAGCCATTTTGCTTTTTTGCATTTCTTTTCCATGGGGATGGTCTTGATCCCCGTCTCCTGTATAATGTCACGAACCTCCATCCATAGTTCATCGGGCACTCTATCTATCAGATCTAGTCCCTTAAATCTATTTCTCACTTCCACGGTATAATCATAATGGATTTGATTTAGGTCATACCTGAATGGTCTAGTGGTTTTCCCTACTTTCTTCAATTTAAGTCTGAATTTGGCAATAAGGAGTTCATGATCTGAGCCACAGTCAGCTCCCAGTCTTGTTTTTGGTGACTGTATAGAGCTTCTCCATCTTTGGCTGCAATTAATATAATCAGTCTGACTTCAGTGTTGACCATCTGGTGATGTCCATGTGTAGTCTTCTCTTGTGTTGTTGGAAGAGGGTGTTTGCTATGACCAGTGCACTTTCTTGGCAAAACTCTATTAGTCTTTTCCCTGCTTCATTCCATAATCCAAGGCCAAATTTGGCTGTTACTCCAGGGGTTTCTTGACTTCCTACTTTTGTATTCCAGCCCCTATAATGAAAAGAACATCTTTTTGGGGTGTTAGTTCTAAAAGGTCTTGTAGGTCTTTATAGAACCATTCAACTTCAACTTCTTCAGCATTACTGGTTGGGGTATCGACTTGGATTACTGTGATACTGAATGGTTTGCCTTGGAAATGAACAGAGATCATTCTGTTGTTTTTGAGATTGCATCAAAGCACTGCATTTCAGACTCTTTTGTTGACCATGATGGCTACTCCATTTCTTCTGAGGGATTCCTGCCCGCAGTAGTAGATATAATGGTTAAAGATGACCAAAGAGGTATAGATACACTTTATGTTATATTCTTTTATATCAAAATCTTTGCTTACTTAATTATTGATCATGTTGATATTGTTCAATAACTGCTATTGTACATCATATTTCAATAAGTTTTCAATGCTCCATTCATTTGCTGAAGACAGTTGTATAACCATAACTCTACTTAACTGGTTTTATTATCTCTGCAAATCATTTTATTTCATAGTTTTTCAGTTTCATAGATTTGTTTCTATATAAGCACACTTCCCAAAAGATGATGCTGTGAAAGTGCTACACTCAATATGCCAGCAAATTTGGAAAACTCAGCAGTGGCCACAGGACTGGAAAGGGTCAGTTTTCATTCCAATTCCATACAATGGCAATGCCAAAAAATGTTCAAACTGCCACACAATTTCACTAATCTCACTCATCTAGAAAAACAATGCTCAAAATTCTCCAAGCCAGGCTTCAACAGTACATGAGCCATAAACTTACAGATGTTCAAGCTGGATTTAGAAAGGGAAAAGGAACCAGAGATCAAGTTTCCAATGTCCATTGGCTCTTTGAAAGAGCAAGAGAGTTCCAGAAAAACATCTACTTCTGCTTTATTGATTATACCAAAGACTTTGACTTTGGATCACAACAAAATGTGGAAAAATCTTCAAGAGTTGGGAGTACCAGACCACTTGACCTGCCTCCTGAGAAATCTATATGCAGGTCAAGAAGCAACAGTTAGAACTGACATAGAACAACAGAATGGTTCCAAATCAGGAAAGGAAGACGTCAATGTTGTATATTGTCACCCTGCCTATTTAACTTCTATGCAGAGTGCATCATGTGAAATGTCAGGCTGGATGAAGCACAAGCTGGAATAAAAATTTCTGGGAGAAGTATCAGTAACCTCAGATATGCAGATGGCACCATGCTTATAGCAGAAAGTGAAGAAGGACTAAATACCCTTTTGATGACAGTGAAAGAGGAGAATGAAAACCCTGGCTTAAAACTCAATATTCAGAAAACTAAGATCATGGCATCTGGTCCCATCACTTCATGGCAAGTAGATGTGGAAACAATGGAAACGGTGACAGACTTTATTTTGGGGGGCTCCAAAATCATTGTGGATGGTGACTGTGGCCATTAAATTAAAAGATGCTTCCTTCTTGGAGGAAAAGTTATGCCCAAACCAGACAGCCTATTAAAAAAGCAGAGACATTACTTTGCCAACAAAGATCTGTCAAGTCAAGGCTATGGTTTTCCCAGTTGTCATGTACGGATGTGAGTTGGATTATAAAGAAAGCTGAGCACTGAACAATTGATGCTTTTGGACTGTGGTGTTGGAGAACACTCTTGAGAGTCCCTTGGAAAGAAAGGAAATCCAACCAGTCCATCTTCAAGGAAATCAGCCCTGAATATTCATTGGAAGGATTGATACTGAAGCTGTAATACTTGGACCACCTGATGTGAAAAATTGACTCGTTGGAAAAGACCCTGACGCTGGGAAAGGTTGAAGGCATAAGGAGAAGGGGATGACAGGATGAGGTGGTTGGATGATGTCACTGACTCAATGCACATGAGTTTGAACAAGCTCCAAGAGTTGGTGATGGTCAGGAAGCCTGGTGTGTTGCAATCCATGGCGTCACAGAGTTGGACAAGACTAAGTAACTGAGGTGAACTAGTGTACAAGTATTTATATGAGTATATTTATCTACAGTAAAAATATATATACATTTGAGCACACACATACATGCACATGACTTTTGCCTTGAATATTTTCTTTGGACTCAGCAAAATATATCCCACATTTCATTTATTTCATGCAATATTCATCTGAAATCATGTATGCTATCCCACATAATGTTCATAAATAAGAAAATTGAGGTTCATAAAGAGTATGTTTTAATAATTACATAAAAGACATGAAATATATTGTGCACTTTCTTGAATTTTACACAAATTGAAGCATTAGATAAGTACTATAATATTAGTATGGCTCGTGTTACTTATCAAATTAAAATTTTTAGTTCTGTGTTCTTTATACAGAGATATGCTCCAATTATAGTACAACAAACTTCTTAGAAGGAAAAAATGTAACATCATAGAATCTAGAGCACTGGTAAGTGATTCATACTACTGGTATGTGATAGGAGATACCTCTTCTGCCTGGGAAGAAAGAAAATTGATATATAGGTATAAGAACATTAGAAGTAAGTTAAGGACTTCATTAAATATGCCAAAGCCTTTGACTGTGTGGATCACAATAAACTGTGGAAAATTCTGAAAGAGATGGGAATACCAGAAAACCTGACCTGCCTCTTGAGAAACCTATATGCAGGTCAGGAAGCAACAGTTAGAACTGGACATGGAACAACAGACTGGTTCCAAATAGGAAAAGGAGTACATCAAGGCTGTATATTGTCACCCTGCTTATTTAACTTCTATGCAGAGTACATCATGAGAAATGCTGGACTGGAGGAAGCACAAGCTGGAATCAAGATTGCCGAGAGAAATATCAATAACCTCAGATATGCAGGTGGCCCCAACCTTATGGCAGAAAGGGAAGAGGAACTAAAAAGCCTCTTGAGGAAAGTTAAAGAGGACAGTGGAAAAGTTGGCTTAAAGCTCAACATTCAGAAAACGAAGATCATGGCATCTGGTCCTATCACTTCATGGCAAATAGATGGGGAAACAGTGGAAACAGTGTCAGACTTTATTTTGGGGGGCTCCAAAATCACAGCAGATGGTGACTGCAGCCATGAAATTAAAAGATGCTTACTCCTTGGAAGGAAAGTTATGACCAACCTAGATAGCATATTCAAAGGCAGAGACATTGCCAACAAAGGTCCATCTAGTCAAGATTATGGTTTTTCCAGTGGTCATATATGGATGTGAGAGTTGGACTGTGAAGAAAGCTGAGGGCCAAAGAATTGATGCTTTTGAACTGTGGTGCTGGAGAAGACTCTTGAAAGTCCCTTGGACTGCAAGGACATCCAAGCAGTCTATCCTAAAGGATACCAGTCCTGCCTGTTCATTCGAAGGACTGATGCTGAGGCTGAAACTCCAATACTTAGGCCACCTGATGCAAAGAGTTGACTCATTGGAAAAGACCCTGCTGCTGGGAGTGATTGGGGGCAGGAGAAGGAGACGACAGAGGATGAGATGGCTGGATGGCATCACCAACTCAAAGCACATGAGTTTGGGTGAATTCTTGGAGTTGGTGATGGACAGTAAGGCCAGGTATGCTTCGATTCATGGGGTTTCAAAGAGTCAGACACAACTGAGCAACTGAACTGAACTGAACTGAAGGAATTCACACTTGCTATTCTTTCTTTCCTGTAAAATATAAGATGAACATAATCATAAAATAAACTGATTGTATACTGATCCTAAGGAGAAGTGCAACCTGGTCACAAATTTGTTGTTGTTGTTGTTTTGCTGTTCTTGTTTTTAGTATTTTTTAATTTATTTATTTTAATTGGAAGCTAATTATTTTACAATATTGTAGTGGGTTTTGCCATACATTGACATAAATCAGCCATGGATGTACACGTGTTCCCCATCCTGAACCCCCCTCCCACCTGCCTCCCCATCCCATCCCTCGGGGTCACCCCAGTGAAACAGCCCTGAGCACCCTGTCTCATGCATTGAACCTGAACTGGCAATCTGTTTCACATATGTTAATATACATGTTTCGATGCTATTCTCTCGAATCACATCCTCGCCTTCTTTGACAGAGATCAAAAGGCTGTTCTATACAACTGTGTCTCTTCTTGTCTGGCATATAGGGTCATCTTTCAGGTCAGTTCAGTAGCTCAGTCGTGTCCGACTCTTTGCGACCTCATGAATCGCAGTACGCCAGGCCTCCCTGTCCATCACAACTCCAGGAGTTCAGTCAAACTCTTCTCCATGGAGTCGGTGATGCCATCCAGCCATCTCATCCTCTGTCGTCCCCTTCTCCTCTGGCCCCTAATCCCTCCCAGCATCAGAGTCTTTTCCAATGAGTCAACTCTTCACATGAGGTGGCCAAAGTACTGGAGTTTCAGCTTTAGCATCATTCCTTCCAAAGAACACCCAGGACTGATCTCCTTCAGAATGGACTGGTTGGATCTCCTTGCAGTCCAAGGGACTCTCAAGAGTCTTCTCAAACACCACGGCTCAAAAGCATCAATTCTTCAGTGCTCAGTTTTCTTCACAGTCCAAATTTAACATCCATACATGATCACTGGAAAAACCATAACCTTGACTAGACGGACCTTTGTTGGCAAAGTAATGTCTCTGCTTTTTAATAAGCTATCTAGCTTAGTCATAACTTTCCTTCAAAGGAGTAAACATCTTTTAATTTCATGGCTGCAGTCACCATCTGCAGTGATTCTGGAGCCCAAAAAAAATAAAGTCTGACACTGTTTCCACTGTTTACCCATCTATTTCCCATGAAGTGATGGGACCAGATATCATGATCTTAGTCTTCTGAATGTTGAGCTTTAAGCCAACTTTTTCACTCTTCTCTTTCACTTTCATCAAGATGCTTTTCAGTTCCTCTTCCCTTTCTGACATAAGGGTGGGGCCAGTTGCATATCTGAGGTTATTGATATTTCTCTCGGCAATCTTGATTCCAGCTTGTGCTTCCTCCAGCCCAGCATTTCTCATGATGTACTCTGCATAGAAGTTAAATAAGCAGGGTGACAATATACAACCTTGACGTACTCCTTTTCCTATTTGGAACCAGTCTGTTGTTCCATGTCCAGTTCTAACTGTTGCTTCCTGACCTGCACACAAATTTCTGAAGAGGCAGGTCAGGTGGTCTGGTATTCCCATCTCTTGAAGAATTTTCCACAGTTTATTGTGATCCACACAGTCAAAGGCTTTGGCATAGTCAATAAAGCAGAAATAGATGTTTTTCTGGAATTCTTTTGCTTTTTCCTTTTCCAGTGGATGTTGGCAATTTGATCTCTGGTTCCTCTGCCTTTTCTAAAACCAGCTTGAACATCTGGAAGTTCACAGTTCACGTATTGCTGAAGCCTGGCTTGGAGAATTTGGAGCATTACTTTACTAGCGTGTGAGATGAGTGCAATTGTGTGGTAGTTTGAGCATTCTTTGGCATTGCCTTTCTTTGGGATTGGAATAAAAACTGACCTTTTCCAGTCCTGTGGCTACTGTTGTGTTTTCCAATTTGCTGGCATATTGAGTGTAGCACTTTCACAGCATCATCTTTCAGGATTTGAAATAGCTCCACTGGAATTCCATCACCTCCACTAGCTTTGTTCATAGTGATGCTTTTTAAGGCCCACTTGACATCCCATTCCAGAATGTCTGGCTCTAGGTGAGTGATCACACCATCGTGATTATCTGGATCATGATGATCTTTTTTTGTACAGTTCTTCTGTGTATTCTTGCCACCTCTTCTTAATATCTTCTGCCTGTGTTAGGTCCTTACCATTTCTGTCCTTTATCGAGCCCATCTTTGCATGAAATGTTCCCTTGCTGCTGCTACTGCTAAGTCACTTCAGTCATATCCGACTCTGTGTGACCCCATAGATGGCAGCCCACCAGGCTCTGCCATCCCTGGGATTCTCCAGTCAAGAACACTGGAGTGGGTTGCCATTTCCTTCTCCAGTGCATGAAAATGAAAAGTAAAAGTAAAGTCACTCAGTCATGTCTGACTCTTCGCGACCCCATGGACTGAAGCCTACCAGGCTCCTCTGTCCATGGGATTCCAGGCAAGAGTACTGGAGTGGGGTGCTATTGCCTTCTCCCGAAATGTTCCCTTGGTATCTCTAATTTTCTTAAAGAGATCTCTAGTCTTTCCCATTCTGTGATTTTCCTCTATTTCTTTGCATTGATCACTGAGGAAGGCTTTCTTATCTCTCCTTGCTATTTTTGGAACTCTGCTTTCAGATGCATATGTCTTTCCTTTTCTCCTTTGCTTTTCACTTCTCTTCTCTTCACATCTGTTTGTAAGGCCTCCCCAGACAGCCATTTTGCTTTTTTGCATTTCTTTTCCATGGGGATGGTCTGATCCCTGTCTCTTGTACAATGTCACGAATCTCATTCCATAGTTCATCAGGCACTCTGTCTATCAGATCTAGGCCCTTAAATCTATTTCTCACTTCCACTGTATAATCATAAGGAATTTGATTTAGGTCATACCTGAATGGTCTAGTGGTTTTCCCTACTTTCTTCAATTTAAATCGAATTTGGCAAGAAGGTGTTCATGATCTGAGCCACAGTCAGCTCCTGGTCTTGTTTTTGCTGACTGTATAGAGCTTCTCCATCTTTGGCTGCAAAGAATATAATCAATCTGATTTTGGTGTTGACCATCTGGTGATGTCCATGTATAGAGTCTTCTCTTGTGTTGTTGGAAGAGGGTGTTTGCTATGACCAGTGTGTTCTCTTGGCAAAACTATTAGCCTTTGCCGTTTCATTTCGTATTCCAAGGCCAAATTTGCCTGGTACCCCGGGTGTTTCTTGACTTCCTACTTTTGCATTTCAGTCCCCTATAATGAAAAGAACATCTTTTTGGGGTGTTAGTTCTAAAAGGTCTTGTAGGTCTTCATAGAACCATTCAACTTCAGCTTCTTCAGCATTACTGGTTGCGGCATAGACTTGGATTACTGTGATATTGAATGGTTTGCCTTGGAAACGAACAGAGATCATTCTGTCGTTTTTGAGATTGTATCCAAGTACTGCATTTCGGACTCTTTTGTTGACCATGATGGCTACTCCATTTCTTCTAAGGGATTCCTGCCCGCAGTAGTAGATATAATGGTCATCTGAGTTAAATTCACCCATTCCAGTCCATTTTATTTCGCTGATTCCTAGAATGTCAACATTCACTCTTGCCATCTCCTGTTTGACTACTTCCAATTTTCCTTGATTCATGGACCGAACATTCCAGGTTCCTATGCAATATTGCTCTTTACAACATCAGAACTTGCTTCTATCACCAGTCACATCCACAACTGGGTATTGTTTTTGCTTTGGCTCCATCCCTTCATTATTTCTGGAATTATTTCTCCACTGATCTCCAGTAGCTTATTGGGCACCTACCTACCTGGGGAGTTCCTCTTTCAGTATCCTATTCGTTTGCCTTTTCATACTGTTCATGGGGTTCTCAAGGCAAGAATACTGAAGTGGTTTGCTATTCCCTTCTCCAGTGGACCACATTCTGTCAGACTGCTCCACCATGACCCTCCCATCTTGGGTGGCCCCACACAGCATGGTTTAGTTTCATTGAGTTAGACAAGACTCTGGGCGTGTGATTAGATTGACTAGTTTTCTGTGATTATGGTTTGTGTGTCTGCCCTCTGATGCCCTCTCACAACACCTACCATCTTACTTGGGTTTCTCTTACCTTGAACGTGGGGTATATCTTCACCGCTGCTCCAGCAAAGCAGAGCTGCTGCTCCTTAGCTTGAACGAGGGATGTCTCCTCACAGCACCCCTTCCTAACCTTGAATGTGAAGTAGATCTTCTCGGCCCTCCTGAGCCTGTGCAACCACCGCACTTTGGATGTGGGGTTGATCCTCTCGGCTGCTGCCCCTGACCTCGGCCGTGGGGTCATCATTACCATCATTCTGAATTCCATATATATGCGTCAGTATACTATATTGCTATTTTTCTTTCTGACTTACTTCACTATTTATGATAGGCTCCAGTTTCATCCACCTTATTAAAACTGATTCAAATGAATTATTTTATTTTTATTTTTTTAAATTTTATTTTATTTTTAAACTTTACATAACTATATTAGTTTTGCCAAATATCAAAATGAATCCGCCACAGGTATACATGTGTTCCCCATCCTGAACCCTCCTCCCTCCTCCCTCCCCATTCCATCCCTCTGGGTCGTCCCAGTGCACCAGCCCCAAGCATCCAGTACCGTGCATCGAACCTGGACTGGCAACTCGATTCATACATGATATTTTACATGTTTCAATGCCATTCTCCCAAATCTTCCCACCCTCTCCCTCTCCCACAGAGTCCATAAGACTGTTCTATACATCAGTGTCTCTGTTGCTGTCTCGCACACAGGGTTATTGTTACCATCTTTCTAAATTCCATATATATGCATTAGTATACTGTATTGGTGTTTTTCTTTCTGGCTTACTTCACTCTGTATAATAGGCTCCAGTTTCATCCACCTCATTAGAACTGATTCAAATGTATTCTTTTTAATGGCTGAATAATACTCCATTGTGTATATGTACCACACCTTGCTTATCCATTCATCTGCCGATGGACATCTAGGTTGCTTCCATGTCCTGGCTATTATAAACAGTGCTGCGATGAACATTGGGGTACACGTGTCTCTTTCCCTTCTGGTTTCCTCAGTGTGTATGCCCAGCAGTGGGATTGCTGGATCATAAGGCAGGTCTATTTCCAGTTTTTTAAGGAATCTCCACACTGTTCTCCATAGTGGCTGTACTAGTTTGCATTCCCACCAACAGTGTAAGAGGGTTCCCTTTTCTCCACACCCTCTCCAGCATTTATTACTTGTAGACTTTTGGATCGCAGCCATTCTGACTGGTGTGAAATGGTACCTCATAGTGGTTTTGATTTGCATTTCTCTGATAATGAGTGATGTTGAGCATCTTTTCATGTGTTTGTTAGCCATCTGTATGTCTTCTTTGGAGAAATGTCTATCTAGTTCTTTGGCCCATTTTTTGATTGGGTCATTTATTTTTCTGGAGTTGAGCTGTAGGAGTTGCTTGTATATTCTCGAGATTAGTTGTTTGTCAGTTGCTTCATTTGCTATTATCTTCTCCCATTCTGAAGGCTGTCTTTTCACCTTGCTAATAGTTTCCTTTGATGTGCAGAAGCTTTTAAGGTTAATTAGGTCCCATTTGTTTATTTTTGCTTTTATTTCCAATATTCTGGGAGGTGGGTCATAGAGGATCCTGCTGTGATGTATGTCAGAGAGT
Source organism: Bubalus kerabau (assembly GCF_029407905.1). Classification (NCBI taxonomy): domain Eukaryota; kingdom Metazoa; phylum Chordata; class Mammalia; order Artiodactyla; family Bovidae; genus Bubalus; species Bubalus kerabau. The sequence continues at coordinate 178,766,680 of NC_073624.1, forward strand.
GTTTTGCCTATGTTCTCCTCTAGGAGTTTTACAGTTTCTGGTCTTACGTTTAGATCTTTAATCCATTTTGAGTTTATTTTTGTGTGTGCTGTTAGAAAGTGTTCTAGTTTCATTCTTTTACAAGTGGTTGACCAGAGTTCCCAGCACAACTTGTTAAAGAGATTGTCTTTAATCCATTGTATATTCTTGCCTCCTTTGTCAAAGATAAGGTGTCCATATGTGCGTGGATTTATCTCTGGGCTTTCTATTTTGTTCCATTGATCTATATTTCTGTCTTTGTGCCAGTACCATACTGTCTTGATAACTGTGGCTTTGTAGTAGAGCCTGAAGTCAGGTAGGTTGATTCCTCCGGTTCCATTCTTCTTTCTCAAGATCGCTTTGGCTATTCGAGGTTTTTTGTTTTTCCATACAAATTGTGAAATTATTTGTTCTAGTTCTGTGAAGAATGCTGTTGGTAGCTTGATAGGGATTGCATTGAATCTATAGATTGCTTTGGGTAGTATACTCATTTTCACTATATTGATTCTTCCAATCCATGAACATGGTATATTTCTCTATCTGTTAGTGTCCTCTTTGATTTCTTTCACCAGTGTTTTATAGTTTTCTATATATAGGTCTTTAGATTCTTTAGGTAGATATATTCCTAAGTATTTTATTCTTTCCGTTGCAATGGTGAATGGAATTGTTTCCTTAATTTCTCTTTCTGTTTTCTCATTATTAGTGTATAGGAATGCAAGGGATTTCTGTGTGTTGATTTTATATCCTGCAACTTTACTATAGTCCTTGATTAGTTCTAGTACTTTTCTGGTGGAGTCTTTAGGGTTTTCTATGTAGAGGATCATGTCATCTGCAAACAGTGAGAGCTTTACTTCTTCTTTTCCAATTTGGATTCCTTTTATTTCTTTTTCTGCTCTGATTGCTGTGGCCAAAACTTCCAAAACTATGTTGAATAGTAATGGTGAAAGTGGGCACCCTTGTCTTGTTCCTGACTTTAGAGGAAATGCTTTCAATTTTTCACCATTGAGGATAATGTTTGCTGTGGGTTTGTCATATATAGCTTTGATTATGTTGAGGTATGTTCATTCTATTCCTGCTTTCTGGAGAGTTTTGATCATAAATGGATGTTGAATTTTGTCAAAGGCTTTCTCTGCATCTATTGAGATAATCATATGGTTTTTATTTTTCAATTTTTTAATGTGGTGTATTACATTGATTGATTTGCGGATATTGAAGAATCCTTGCATCCCTGGGATAAAGCCCACTTGGTCATGGTGTATGATCTTTTTAATGTGTTGTTGGATTCTGATTGCTAGAATTTTGTTAAGGATTTTTGCATCATGTTCACCAGTGATATTGGCCTGTAGTTTTCTTTTTTTGTGGGATCTTTGTCAGGTTTTGGTTTCAGGGTGATGGTGGCCTCATAGAATGAGTTTGGAAGTTTACCATCTTCTGCAATTTTCTGGAAGAGTTTGAGCAGGATAGGTGTTAGCTCTTCTCTAAATTTTTGGTAGAATTCAGCTGTGAAGCCGTCTGGACCTGGGCTTTTGTTTGCTGGAAGATTTTTGATTACAGTTTCAATTTCCGTGCTTGTGATGGGTCTGTTAAGATTTTCTATTTCTTCCTGATCGAGTTTTGGAAAGTTGTACTTTTCTAAGAATTTGTCCATTTCTTCCTCGTTGTCCATTTTATTGGCATATAATTGTTGATAGTAGTCTCTTATGATCCTTTGTATTTCTGTGTTGTCTGTTGTGATCTCTCCATTTTCATTTCTAATTGTATTGATTTGATTTTTCTCCCTTTGTTTCCTGATGAGTGTGGCTAATGGTTTGTCAATTTTATTTATCCTTTCAAAGAACCAGCTTTTGGTTTTGTTGATTTTTGCTATGGTCTCTTTTGTTTCTTTTGCATTTATTTCTGCTCTAATTTTTAAGATTTCTCTCCTTCTACTAACCCTGGGGTTCTTCATTTCTTCCTTTTCTAGTTGCTTGAGGTGTAGAGTTAGGTTATTTATTTGACTTTTTTCTTGTTTCTTGAGGTGTGCCTGTATTGCCATGAACTTTCCCCTTAGGACTGCTTTTACCGTGTCCCACAGGTTTTGGGTTGTTGTGTTTTCATTTTCATTCGTTTCTATGCAAATTTTGATTTCTTTTTTGATTTCTTCTCTGATTTGTTGGTTATTCAGCAGTGTGTTGTTCAGCCTCCATATGTTGGATTTTTTAATAGTTTTTCTCCTGTAATTGAGATCTAATCTTGCTGCATTGTGGTCAGAAAAGATGCTTGGAATGATTTCTATTTTTTTGAATTTACCAAGGCTAGCTTTATGGCCCAGGATGTGATCTATCCTGGAGAAGGTTCCATGTGCGCTTGAGAAGAAGGTGAAATTCATTGTTTTGGGATGAAATGTCCTATAGATATCAATTAGGTCTAACTGGTCTATTGTATCGTTTAAATTTGTGTTTCCTTGTTAATTTTCTGTTTAGTTGATCTATCCATAGGTGTGAGTGGGGTATTAAAGTCTCCCACTATTATTGTGTTATTGTTAATTTCTTCTTTCATACTTGTTAGCATTTGTCTTACATACTGCTGTGCTCCCGTGTTGGGTGCATATATATTTATAATTGTTATATCTTCTTCTTGGATTGATCCTTTGATCATTATGTAGTGACCATCTTTGTCTCTTTTCACAGTCTTTGTTTTAAAGTCTATTTTATCTGATATGAGTATTGCTACTTCTGCTTTCTTTTGGTCCCTATTTGCATGGAAAATCTTTTTCCAGCCCTTCACTTTCAGTCAGTATGTGTCCCCTGTTTTGAGGTGGGTCTCTTGTAGACAACATATGTAGGGATCTTGTTTTTGTATCCATTCAGCCAGTCTTTGTCTTTTGGTTAGGGCATTCAACCCATTTATGTTTAAGGTAATTACTGATAAGTATGACCCCGTTGCCATTTAGTTTATTGTTTTGGGTTTGAATTTATACACAATTTTTGTGTTTCCTGTCTAGAGAATATCCTTTAGTATTTGTTGGAGAGCTGGTTTGGTGGTGCAGAATTCTCTCAGCTTTTGCTTGTCTGAAAAGGTTTTGATTTCTCCTTCATACTTGAATGAGATCCTTGCTGGGTACAATAGTCTGGGCTGTAGGTTATTTTCTTTCATCATTTTAAGTATGTCTTGCCATTCCCTCCTGGCTTGAAGAGTTTCTATTGAAAGATCAGCTGTTATCCTTATGGGTATTCCCTTGTGTGTTATTTGTTGTTTTTCCCTTGCTGCTTTTAATATTTGTTCTTTGTGTTTGATCTTTGTTAATTTGATTAATATGTGTCTTGGGGTGTTTCGCCTTGGGTTTATCCTGTTTGGGACTCTCTGGGTTTCTTGGACTTGGGTGATTATTTCCTTCCCCATTTTAGGGAAGTTTTCAACTATTATCTCCTCAAGTATTTTCTCATGGTCTTTCTTTTTGTCTTCTTCTTCTAGGACCCCTATGATTCGAATGTTGTAGCATTTAATATTGTCCTGGAGGTCTCTGAGATTGTCCTCATTTCTTTTAATTCGTTTTTCTTTTGTCCTCTCTGATTCATTTATTTCTACCATTCTATCTTCTAATTCACTAATCCTATCTTCTGCCTCTGTTATTCTACTATTTGTTGCCTCCAGAGTGTTTTTAATTTCACTTATTGCATTATTCATTATATATTGACTCTTTTTTATTTCTTCTAAGTCCTTGTTAAACCTTTCTTGCATCTTCTCAATCCTTGCCTCCAGGCTATTTATCTGTGATTCCATTTTAATTTCAAGATTTTGGATCTATTTCACTATCATTATTCGGAATTCTTTATCAGGTATATTCCCTATCTCTTCCTCTTTTGTTTGGTTTGGTGGGCATTTATCCTGTTCCTTTATCTGCTGGCTATTCCTCTGTCTCTTCATCTTGTTTAAATTGCTGAGTTTGGGGTGTCCTTTCTGTATTCTGGCAGTTTGTGGAGTTCTCTTTATTGTGGCGTTTCCTCGCTGTGTGTGGGTTTGTACAGGTGGCTTGTCAAGGTTTCCTGGTTAGGGAAGCTTGTGTCGATGTTCTGGTGGATGGAGCTGTATTTCTTCTCTCTGGAGTGTAATGAAATGTCCAGTAATGAGTTATGAGATGTCTATGGTTTTGGGGTGACTTTGGGCAGCCTGTATCTTGAAGCTCAGGGCTGTGTTCCTTTGTTGCTGGAGAATTTGCTTGTTATGTCTTTCCCTGGAACGTGTTGGCCCTTGTGTGGTGCTTGGTTTCAGTGTCGGTATGGAGGCATTTGATGAGCTCCTGTCAATTAATGTTCCTTGGAGTCAGGAGTTCCCTGGAGTCAGGGTTTGGACTTAAGCCTCCTACTTCCAGTTATCGGTCTTAATTTTACAGTAGTTTCAAAACTTCTCCTTCTATACAGCACCATTGATAAAACATCTACGTTAAAGATGAAAAGTTTCTCTACTGTGAGGGTCACTCAGAGAGGTTCACAGCGTTACATGGAGAAGAGAAGAGGGAGGAGGGAGTTAGAGGTGACCCAAATGAGATGAGGTGGAATCAATAGTGGAGAGAGTGGGCTAGCAAGTAGTCACTTCCTTATGTGCACTCCACAACTGGACCACTCAGAGATGTTCACGGAGTTATACAGAGAAGAGAAGGAGGCAGGAGACAGAGGTGGCCAGAAGGATAAAAGGGGGAAATGAAAAGGAGGGAGACAGATCCAGCCAGTAATCAGTTCCTTATGTGTTCTCCACCGTCTGGAACACACAGAAATTCACAGAGTTGGGTAGAGTAGAGAGGGGTTAGGGAGGAGATACAGATGACCTGGTGGAGAAAATGGAGAGTCCAAAGGGAGAGAGAGCAGTCAAGCCAGTAATCTCGTACCCTAGTGAAAAATGGGTCCTGAAGATTGGGTTCTTAAAGGTACAAAATTGGTAACAAATACATAAAAGCAAAAATTAAAAATCTAGAGTAGAGTTTGGAATTTCAAAAATGCAATGTTAATGAAAAGAAGAAGGAAAAGAAAGAGAGAAAAAACGAACAAAGAAAAACAAACAAGGTCATGAAAATTATAAAGAAACTACAGGTACAAAATTGATAACTAATACCAAAAAGCAAAAATTAAAAATCTAGAGTAGAGTTTGGAATTTCAAAAATACAACGTTAAAAAAAAAAAGGAAGAAGAAAAATAAAGAGAGAAAGCAAACAAACCAACAAAAACAATGTCGCAAAAATTATAAAGAAAATACAGGTACAAAATTGATATCAAATACCAAAAAGCATAAATTAAAAATCTTGAGTAGAGTTTGGAATTGCAGATATACGATGTTATATAAAAGAAGAAGAGAAAGAAACAGAGGGAAAAAAAAGTCACAGAAATTATGAAAAAAACTATAGGTACAAAATTGATAACATATACCAAAAGGCTAAAATTAAAAATCTAGAGTAGAGTTTGGAATTTCAAAAATACAATGTTAAAGAAAAGAAGAAAAAGAAAAAAGAAAAAAAAAAAAAACACGGTCAAAAAATTATAAAATATATATATGAAGTTTGCTGAAGAAGAAAAAAAAAAACAGGGTCTTTTTTTTTTTTGCAAAGTAATAGTTATAAAAGTGAAAATTAAAGGACAATAGAGGACTTAAATTTTTTTTAATTAAAAAAAAAAAGAAAGAAAGATTGATTGTAAAAATAGTAAAAATATATCTAGGTCTTTCTCTGGTTTTGTTGTGAGTATTGTGGGTTCAGTTCATTTTTGGCAGTTCCTTAGTCCGACTTATATTTCTCAAGATCTATAGGCCCCTTCCTATGTAATCCGTAGTAACCACAGGGTTTTAGTCTATGGCCTGTAGCTTCCAAGGCGTTTCCCTCTGTTATAGCTTCTTCTGTTTGCTGGTCTCTTCAGTGTCTGGTTCCTGCCCTGACACAAAGTGGATGGTTGAGGACACTATATATATATATATTTTTTTTTTAATTTAGGCTCACTTGTTCAGCCGCGCTGTGGGGAGGGAGGGAGGGATGCTGCAAATAGATAACACTGGCATGCGCTCGCAGTGCCTCAGCCACACTGGGTCTGCCCCCGCTCACGGCGCATGTAGCCTCCCTGCCCACACTGCTCAGGCTCTAGGTTGTTCCGCCGGGAACAATCAGAGGCCGGCCCTGGGCTGAGCTCCCAGGTCCAAGCCGCTCAGGTTCAGGCGCTCGGGTAGTCCTCAGAGGCGCAGACTCGGTTGGGCCTGCGTTTTGTGTTCTTCCCAGATCCGAGCAGCTCAGGTGATGAGGTGTTTGGCGGGCGCCAATGCTGCGACTTATCGCCTCCCCGCCACTTGGTTATCTGGGTGTAAAACCGGCGCACCTTCTCAGGCAGCTGTTGACCGTCCAGACCCCCAAGAAGTTTTAGTTAGCAAAGAAGCCTGCTTACAGTTTTATAGATAGTGTCTCTCTGGGGCTGCGATTGCCCCCGTCCGGCTCTGGCTGCCTGTCACAGAAGGGGGAAGGTCTGCAGCCGGCTATCTCTGTTCAGTCCTTTGTTCTGTGCACGGGCCTGGCGGTGTCTTAGGTTAGGGCTGGCTTTTCGCGTGGTAGATATCCCACAGTCTGGTTTGCTAGACCAAATTATTTCGCTCAGATAGTGCTCAGGACATTCGGCCCGATTCTTACTCTAAGGGACACAGCCCACGCCGCACTTCCCTGCCCAGCCCCCGCTTGCTAATGCCGTGTGCAGGCGTCTGCGCTGCTTCTCCCCTGGGGGAGTTACCGTAGGGCTCACAATCAGCGATTTTTAATTGTTTATTTTTTTCCCCTCCTTTTTATGTTGCCCTCTGTGCTTCCAAAGCTCGGCACAGATTCGGCAGTGAGAAGGTTTCCTGGTGTTTGGAAACTTCTCTCTTTTTAAGACTCCCTTCCCGGGACGGAACTGCGTCCCTCCCTCTTTTGTCTCTTTTTTTGTCTTTTATATTTTTTCCTACCTCCTTTCGAAGAGTTAGGCTGCTTTTCTGGGTGCCTGATGTCCTCTGCCGGCATTCAGAAGTTGTTTTGTGGAATTTACTCGACGTTTAAATGCTCTTTTGATGAATTTGTGGGGGAGAAAGTGTTCTCCCCGTCCTACTCCTCTGCCATCTTGGCTCCTCCTCCTGATTCAAATGAATTATTTTAAATGGCTGAATAATACTCCATTGTGTATATGTACCACAGCTTTCTTATCTATTTGTCTGCTGATGGACATCAAGGTTGCTTCCGTGTCCTGGCTATTATAAACACTGCTGCAATGAACATTGGGGTACACGTGTCCCTTTCAATTCTGCTTTCCTTGGTGTGTATGCCCAGCACTGGGATTGCTGGGCGGCATGGCAGTTCTATTTTTGTGTTTTTTGTTTTTTTTTTTAAGAAATCTCTACACTGTTCTCCATAGTGGCTATACTACTTTGCATTCCAACCAACAGTGGAAGAGGGTTCCCTTTTCTCCATACCCTCTCCAGCATGTATTGCTTGTAGACTTTTGGATAGCACCCATTCTGACTGGCGTGAAATGGTACCTCATTGTGGTTTTAATTAGCATTTCCCTGATAATGAGTGATGTTGAGCATCTTTTCATGTGTTTGTTAGCCATCTGTATGTCTTCTCTGGAGAAATGCTGTTTAATTCTTTGGCCCATTTTTTGATTGGGTCATTTATTTTTCTGGAATTGAGCTTCAGGAGTTGCTTGTATATTTTTGAGATTAATTATTTGTCAGTTGCTTCATTTGCTATTATTTTCTCCAATTCTGAAGGCTATCTTTTTCACCTTGCTTATAGTTTCCTTTGTTGTACAAAAGCTTTTAATTTTAGTTAGGTCCCATTTGTTTATTTTTGCTTTTATTTCCAATATCCTGGGAGGTGGGTCATAGAGGATCCTGCTGTGATTTATGTCGGAGAGGATTTTTGCCTATATTCTCCTCTAGAAGTTTTATAGTTTCTGGTCTTATGTTTAGATTTTTAATCCGTTTTGACTTTATTTTTGTGTATGGTGTTAGAAAGTGTTCTAGTTTCACTCTTTTACAAGTGGTTGACCAGTTTTCCCAGCACCATTTGTGAAAGGGATTGTCTTTTCTCCATTGTATATTCTTGCCTCCTTTGTCAAAGTTATGGTGTCATAGGTACATGGATTTATCTCTGGGCTTTCTATTTTGTTCCATTGATCTATATTTCTGTCTTTGTGCCAGTACCATACTGTCTTGATGACTATGGCATTGTAGTAGAGCCTGAAGTCAGGCAGGTTGATTCTTCCAGTTCCATTCTTCTTTCTCTATTCTAGGTTTTTTGTATTTCCATACAAATTGTGAAATTATTTGTTCTAGCTTTGTGAAAAATACTGTTGATAGCCCGATAGGGATTGCACTGAATCTATAGATTGCTTTGGGTAGTATACTCATTTTCACTATATTGATTCTTCCAATCCATGAACACGGTATATTTCTCCATCTATTAGTGTCCTCTTTGATTTCTTTCACCAGTGTTTTATAGTTTTATATATATATATAGGTCTTTTGTTTCTTTAGGTAGATATATTCCTAAGTACTTTATTCTTTTTTTGCAATGGTGAATGGAATTTTTTCCTTAATTTCTCTTTCTATTTTCTCATTATTAGTGTATTGGAATCCAAGGGATTTCTGTGTTGATTTTATATCCTGCAACTTTACTATATTCATTGATTAGGTCTAGTAATTTTTTGGTGGAATCTTTAGGGTTTTCTATGTAGTGGTTGATGTCATCTGCAAACAGTGAGGGTTTTACTTGTTCACTTCCAATCTGCATGCCTTTTATTTCTTCTTCTGTTCTGATTGCTGTGGCCAAAACTTCCAAAACTATGTTGAATAGTAGTGGTGAAAGTGAGCACTCTTGTCTTCTTCCTGACTTTAGAGGAAATGCTTTCAATTTTTGACCTTTGAGGATAATGTTTGCTGTGGGTTTGTCATATAGAGCTTTTATTATGTTGAGGTATGTTCCTTCTATTCCTGCTTTCTGGAGAGTCTTTATCATAAATGGATGTTGAATATTGTCAAAGGCTTTCTCTGCATCTATTGAGATAACCATATAGCTTTTATTTTCCAATTTGTTAATGTGGTGTATTACATTGATTGATTTGCAGATATTGAAGAATCCTTGCTTCTCTGGGATAAAGCACAGTTGGTCATGGTGTATGATCTTTTTAAGTGTTGTATTCTGATTGCTATAATTTTGTTAAGGATTTTTGCATCTATGCCCATCAGTGATATTGGCTTATAGTTTTCTTTTTTGTGTGTGTGGCATCTTTGTCAGGTTTCACTACGAGGGTGATGGTGGCCTAATAGAATCAGTTTGGAAGTTTACCTTCCTCTGCAATTTTCTGGAAGAGTTTGAGTAGGATAGGTGTTAGCTCTTCTCTAAATTTTTGGTAGAATTCAGCTGTGAAGCCGTCTGGACCTGCACTTTGTTTGCTGGAAGATTTCTGTTTACAGTTTCAATTTCTGTGCTTGTAATGAGTCTGTTAAGATTTTCTATTTCTTCCTGGTTCAGTTTTGGAAAGTTGTACTTTTCTAAGAATTTATCCATTTCTTCCACATTGTCCATTTTACTGGCATATAATTGCTGATAACAGTCTCTTATGATCCTTTGTATTTCTGTGTTGTCTGTTGTGACCTCTCCATTTTCTTTTCTAATTTTATTGATTTGATTTTCCTTTCTTTGTTTCTTGATGAGTGTGGCTAATGGTTGTCAATTTTATTTATCCTTTCAAAGAACCAGCTTTTGGCTTTGTTGATTTTTGCTATGGTCTCTTTTGTTTCTTTTGCATTTTTTTCTGCCCTAATTTTTATGATTTCTTTCCTTCTACTAACCCTGGGGTTCTTCATTTCTTCCTTTTCTAGTTGCTTTAGGTGTAGAGTTAGGTTATTAATTTGACTTTTTCTTCTTTCTTGAGGTATGCCTGTATTGCTATGAACTTTCCCCTTAGCACTGCTTTTACAGTGTCCCATAGGTTTTGGGTTGTTATTTTTTCATTTTCATTCGTTTCTAGCATATTTTGATTTCTTCTGTGTTTTGTTGGTTATTCAGCAGTGTGTTGTTCAGCCTCCATATGTTGGAATTTTTAATAGTTTTTCTCCTGTATTTGAGATCTAATCTTACTGCATTGTGGTCAGAAAAGATGTTTGGAATGATTTCAATTTTTTTTTTAATTTATGGCCCAAGGCTAGATTTATGACCCAGGATGTGATCTATCCTGGAGAAGTTTCCACGTGGGCTTGAGAAAAAGGTGAAATTCATTGTTTTGGGGTGAAATGTCCTATAGATATCAATTAGGTCTAACTGGTCTACTGTATCATTCAAAGTTTGTGTTTCCTTGTTAATTTTCTGTTTAGTTGTTCTATCCATTGGTGTGAGTGGGGTAGTAAAGTCTTCCACTATTAATGTGTTATTGTTAATTTCTCCTTTCATACTTGTTAGCATTTGTCTTACATATTGTGGTGCTCCTATGTTGGGTGCATATAAATTTATAACTGTTATATCTTTTTCTTGGATTCATTCTTTGACCATCATGTAGTGTCCTTCTTTGTCTCTTTTCACAGCCTTTGTTTTAAACTCTATTTTATCTGATATGAGTATTGCTACTCCTGCTTTCCTTTGGTCTCTATTTGCGTGGAATACCTTTTCCCAGCCCTTCACTTTCAGTCTGTATGTGTCCCGTTTTGAGGTAGGTCTCTTGTAGACAACATATATAGGGGTCTTGTTTTTGTATCCATTCAGCCAGTCTTTGTCTTTTGGTTGGAGCATTCACCCCATTTACATTTAAGGTAATTATTGGTAAGTATGACCCCATTGCCATTTACTTAATAAAGTAAAGTTTGGGGTTAGAGTTTATACACCCTTTTTGTGTTTCCTGTCTAGAGAAGATCTTTTAGCATTTGTTGGAGAGCTGTTTTGGTGGTGCTGAATTCTCTCAGCTTTTGCTTGTCTGTAAAGCTTTTGATTTCTCCTTCATATTTGAATGAGATCCTGGCTGGGTACAGTAATCTGGGCTGTAGGTTATTTTCTTTCATCATGTTAAGTATGTCCTGCCATTCCCTCCTGGCCTGAGGAGTTTCTATTGAAAGATCAGCTGTTATCCTTATGGGAATCCCCTTGTGTGTTATTTGTTGTTTTTCCCTTGCTGCTTTTAGTATTTGTTCTTTGTGTTTAATCTTTGTTAATTTGATTAATATGTGTCTTGGGGTGTTTTGCCTTGGGTTTATCCTGTTTGGGACTCTCTGGGTTTCTTGGACTTGGGTGATTCTTTCCTTCCCCATTTTAGGGAAGCTTTCAACTATTATCTCCTCAAGTATTTTCTCATTGTCTTTCTTTCTGTCTTCTTCTTCTGGGACTCCTATTATTTGAGTGTTGGAGTGTTTAACATTGTCCCAGAGGTCTCTGAGATTGTCCTCATTTCTTTAATTCGTTTTTCTTTTTTCCTCTCTGATTCATTTATACCATTCTATCTTCTACCTCACTAATCCTATCTTCTGCCTCCGTTATTCTACTATTTGTTCTTTCCAGAGTGTTTTTGACCTCATGTCTTGCATAATTCATTATACATTGACTCTTTTTTATTTCTTCTAGGTCCTTGTTAATCCTTTCTTGCATTTTCTCAATCCTTGTCTCCAGGCTATTTATTTGTGATTCCATTTTTATTTCAAAATTTTGGATCATTTTCACTATCATTATTTGGAATTCTTTATGAGGTAGATTCCCTATCTCTTCCTCTTTTGTTTGATTTGGTGGGCATTTATCCTGTTCCTTTACCTGCTGGGTATTCCTTTTTCTCTTCATCTTGTTTATATTGCTGAGTTTGGGGTGGCCTTTCTGTATTCTGGCAGTTTGTGGAGTTCTCTTTATTATGGAGTTTCCTGACTGTGGGTTGGGTTGAACAGGTGGCTTGTCAAAGTTTCCTGGTTAGGGAAGCTTGTGTCAGTGTTCTGGTGGGTGGAGCTGGATTTCTTCTCTCTGGAGTGCAATGAAGTGCCCAGTAAATGAGTTATGAGATGTCAATGGGTTTGGAGAGAGTTTGGGCATCCTGTATATTGAAGCTCTGGGCTGTGTTCCCGTGTTGCTGGAGAATTTGTGTGGTATGTTTTGCTCTGGAATTTGTTGGCCCTTGGGTGATGCTTGGTTTCAGTATAGGTATGGAAGCGGTTGATGAGCTCCTGTCAATTAATGTTCCCTGGAGTTAGGAGTTCTCTGGTGTTCTCAGGATTTTGACTGAAGCCTCCTGCTTCTGGTTTTCAGTCTTATTTTTACAGTAGCCTCAATTCTTCTCCATCTATACAGCAAAATTGATAAAACATCTAGGTTAAATACGAAAACTGTCTCCACAGTGAGGGCCACCCAGAGAGGTTCACAGAGTTACATGGAGACGAGAAGAGGGAGGAGGGAGAGAGAGGTGACCAGGTGGAGAAGAGGGGGAATCAAAAGGGGAGAGAGCAAGCTAGACAATAATCACTTCCCTATGTGCTCCCCACAATCTGGACTGCTCAGAGATGTTCACAGAGTTATACAGAGAAGAGAAGAGGAAGAAAGGAGACAGAGGTGGCCAGGAGGATAAAGGGGGAATCAAAAGGAGAGAGACACACCCAGCCAGTAATCAGTTCCCTAAGTATTCTCCACAGTCCTGAACACACAAAGAGATTCACAGAGTTAGGTAGAGAAGAGAAGGGCGAGGGAGGAGGTAGAGTCGACCTGGTGGAGAAAAAGGAGAGTCCAAAGTGGGAGAGAGCAGTCAAGTCAGTAATCTTGGTGCCAAGTAAAAATGGATACTCAATATTAGGTTCTTAAAGGTACAAAATTGATAATAAATACCAAAAAGCAAAGATTAAAAATCTAGAGTAGAAGTTGGATTTTCAAAAATTTAATATTAAAAAAAGTCACAAAAATTATAATATATATATGAAATTTGCTTTAAAAAATAGGGTCTGTCTTTTTTTTTTTTAAGTAATAGTAGATTATAAAAATGAAAGTTGAAGGAGTAATAGAGAACTTAAAATTAAAAAAAAAATTTTAATTAAAGAATGGTAAATCCCATGGATGGAGGAGCCTGGTGGGCTGCAGTCCATGGGGTCACGAAGAGTTGGACATAACTGAGCGACTTCTCTTTCAATTTTCACTTTCATGCATTGGAGAAGGAAATGGCAATCCACTCCAGTGTTCTTGCCTGGAGAATCCCAGGGATGGGGGAGCCTGGTAGGCTGTCGTCTATGGGGTCACACAGAGTCAGACACGACTGAAGTGACTTAGCAATAGCAGTAGCAGCAGTAAAAATATATCTAGGATTTTCTCTGGTGGTGTTGTGGGCAGTGTGGGGTCAGTTCATTTTCAGATAGTCCCTGGATCTGGCTTACATTTCTCAAGATCTATAGGCCCCTTCCTATGTCATCAGTACTAACTACAGGGTTTTAATCTATTGCACCTGTCACTTCCAAGGAGGTTTCCTCTGTTTTAGTTTTTTCTGTTTGCTGGTCTCTTCAGTGTCTAATTTCCATCCTGACACAAGGGGAGAGTGGTGGACACTTTTTTAGGCTCACTTATGAGAAGTAACAGGCAGGAAGGCCAGGGGTCTCCAAACGGAGGAAGTAGCCTACAAGTGTCAGCCATTTTTATCTCTCTTAAGCGGCAGGAGGAAACCAACTAGCGATATTTTTTTCCTTCTCTATACAAATTTAAAAGGACGTTTCTCTTAAAATACTGTGTTGCCATAATGATACCTGGTTTCACCTGAAGTTAACTATTCTCAAACCTTGAGATAACCAATGCAGTTTTCTTACAGAAATGTCTGTCTTAAGCTATGCTAATGTGTCATGCATTTACCCCAAACTCTGTCTTCAAGTCAGTTCTGCCTCATGGCTCAGAACCTACTTGACAAACCAGTATGTTATACTCAGATAGTGTTCTCCTAATATATGTAAATGAAACTATTTTTATGGTAATCTGTCCTTCTACAAAATTCAAGTTAATCATTTTATGGCTTAGGATGAACCATTTGGTGCCAAGATTATCCCAAAATGCATCTTATTGGTGAAGGGCCTGGTGCCATTCTGAGTTTTAAGACATTCCTTTCTTTCATTAACAGACTGCTAGTGACTATATAAGATCCAGCTGAAAACTAGCAGGGGGGTACTTTTTCTGCCCCCTTCTGATGCCTATGTCAGAAGCTTTCACTATCTCCTTTATACTTTAATAAAACTATATTACATAAAAGCTCTGGGCGATTAAGCCTCATCTTCCAAGGAGTTTAATGAAATCCTATGACTCACAAGCTAAAACAACATTGCAAAATGTTTACATTAAAACCAGGGCTCCTTTTTGTGCACAAACCAATTATGGTATCAGTTTGCAGCCCAGAAATATAAATGGGAGCCCCCAAATTTGCAATTTTAAGATTCACTTATGGAGTGGACACACTGCCCAAGACCCTCTCCCAACTGGGACTCCAAGTTGCTTTTAATGAGGGAATTCTCAGTGCTGTTTAATTCTGATTGTTGGTTGGCCAAATGTGGTGATATATGTGCTGTTATTTCTCTCTATGGTTTCTATGTTTTTTTTTTCTTTTAATGACTGTACATTGAAATCAAATAGTCTTATTTAAAAATTGATATTGTTTATCTGTGTGTAATGAGTGGTTTCTTTTGTTAACAAATCCATTGAACGTGAAACAATGTAAAAACTTCAGCAAAACAGCCATGGTGTCAATAATTTCATAGGATTGGCAGCCTTATAAGAATAGAAAGAGCTTTCTCTCTCTCTCTCCCTCGCTCTCTCTCTGTGTTTCTATACTCATGAAAAGGCCGTTTGAAGATGCAGCAAGAAAGCAACCACATGCAAGCCAGGAAGAGTGTTCTCATCAGAATCCAACCATTTTGGTACCTGATCTCAGACTTCCATCCTCCAGAAATGTGAGAAATAAATTCTGTTGTTTAAGCTGTCCAGTCTCTTGTGTTTGTTACAGCATCCCAAGCTGACGAATGCAATGTGTAGTGACCACTTGAGGAATGGCTGAGCAATCTCTCTTAGACAAATTCCCGAAGTGTTCTTCAATTTCTCAGCAAAGTATGTTTCCATATTAGTCCCTGTCCTTTGATGAAGAGATATTATGGTGTAAGCAGTAAAGTCCTGTGTGCCCTGATTCTGGTTCTGACTCCTGGGAGAAGCTTTCTTTGTTTTCTCAGAGTTACACTTCAGGAAGAATTGTCTCCTATAGTAGAATGTCATCTATGTAAATAATCTCTCCCTGGCCAGTCAGTGGGTCTGAAGGCACGGGTACAATGTTGGTTTTACAGAGGGTCCAAGTTTAGATTTCCTCCAGGTTTTAAGCCAATTCTTTAAGGATGTGATTTCTTCCATCATGTCCTACTGAAATAGGTAACAAGAGGAAACAAATCTACTCTAGTGAAAATGCTTTAAGTCTGGCCAGCGCTCAGAGAAGACCTTTCAGGATACCTGTTGTTTTCACTTGTCACCCTTGACAGTCTTTCAAAAATATTTTTAAAACAATGTCTTCACAAATACATGCATAGACAATGTACAATATTTCCATCTCCTCTGAAAAGTTCCTCATGGTTTTGTAGTTAGTATGTCCTAAGCCCCCACTTTGGCACAGGCACCACTGATCTTCTTCCAATCACCTTAACATTGATTTTGATTATTGTATACCTTCATAGAAATTGCTTCTCTTGGTGAAGTTTGAGGCATTACTCATTCAAAATAGATTTTTTAAATTCATTTAAATCATTGTTTGTATTTTCCTGGTGGCTCAGATGGTAAAGTGTCTGCCTACAATGAGAGAGTCCCAGGTTCAATACCTGTATCGGGAAGATCCCTTGGAGAAGGAAATGGCAACCCAATCCAGTACCCTTGCCTGGAGAATCCCATGGATGGAGGAGCCTGGCGGGCTACAGTCCATGGGGTTGCACAGAGTCGGACACGACTGAGCGACTTCATTTTGTATATATAGTTGGGTTATTTTTATTGCTTAGTAGATGTCATCGTTTGAATATATAATTTTTTATAATTATGTATCAATGGCTATTTCAGTTTTTCTTCCATTTTATCTACTATGAATAAGCTTGATATAAACATTTGTGACCAAGTCTTTGTGTGGACATGTTTTCATTTACCTTAAATGAAAACCTAGAAGCAGAATTGCTGAGTCCTACATATAAATATGTGGCCTTCCCAGGTGGTGCAGCAGTAAATAATTCACCTGCCAATGCAGGAGATGCAAGAGATGTGGGTTCAATCCCTGGGTCAAGAAGATTCCCTGAAGAGAAAAATGGCAACCCACTCCAGTATTCTTGCCTGGAAAATTCCATGGAGAGAGGACCCTGGAGAACTAAAGTCCCTTGGGTTGCAAAGAGTTAGGCATGACTGAATGACTAAGCAGGCACACATACCCTGTAAATATGTATACTGGGGCTGGTGCACTGGGACGACCCAGAGGGATGGAATGGGGAGGGAGGAGGGAGGAGGGTTCAGGATGGGGAACACATGTATACCTGTGGTGGATTCATTTTGATATTTGGCAAATCTAATACAGTTATGTAAAGTTTAAAAATAAAATAAAATTAAAAAAAAATAAAAAAATAAATAAATAAATAAATTAAAAAAAACAAAAAAAAAAAAAAAAAGAAATTACTGATTTTTTTCAAAGGGTTGGTTCTTTTTGCCATCTTATGTAAATATATAAAACTTATACTAGTTTTCCATATCTCTGTATCATTTATTCATATTTTTGTGTAACAGATTCTCCCACAAAACTTAAAAAATGTACACACATCAATTATCTTAAAGTTTCTATGAGTCAAGAATCTGGACATAGCTTAGTTGGGTTCTCTGAGCCCTGGTCTCCCACAAAGCTGCAATCTACCTGTCAGTCATTGTAGGAAAGTACATACAGATTATTGTAAACTTCATCAGATGGTGACTCCAATTGTTCCTGTTGTGGATGTGATATAGTCACAAACTGGATTAACAGAAACCCTGGCCATTAGTGTACAGCCTCTGATATGTCAAATGATTTGTCATCAACAGAAGATCATATGAAGGACAGTTGCTTTCATCTGGTAGAGAAAGCGTTACACGATGATTCCTCCAGCGAGTTCTATACTATTTTAGCATTAAATTTTCTGTATTATATACTTCTGAAAACTTATTTGGTAGATTCTATTCCCCACACTGAATCCAGATAATATAATAAGAGATGAAATTTTTAGAGAAAGTACAGGAAGAAGCCGTTGCTTATAATATATGAAAAATGAAAGAAACTGAACTCTTTAAATAACTTAAGTTTCAGATTGTCTTTCTGGTCACTGATGATATTAATCATGATTTAGATCTTTTAGGGTTTCGAGAACTGTTACTCATGAAAAAGTCTCTATCTTCAGACAAATATTTCTCTTATACTGAGAATGTTTCTCTACTGAAGAGTGTTTTAAGGGCTTGCTTTATGTATTTGTTTTTAAGAATGTAGATAAAAGGGTTCAGCATGGGTGTGACCACAGTGTACATCACTGAGGCTATTGCAGTTGCCTCGGACTTTTGTGTGTCAGCAGAGCAAACATACACCCCATGGCTTGTACCGTAGAACAAGGAGACAGTTGAGAGGTGAGACACACATGTGGAAAATGCTTTATACTTACCTCTCATGGATGAAACTTTCAAAATGGAAGATACAATCTTAGAGTAAGAGAACAGGATACCAGGATACAATAACCAGAACTCCACTTGCAAAATACATCATCAGGTCATTAAGTAAAGTGTCAGAACAAACAAGCTGAACCACCTCATAAAGTTTGCCAAAAAAATGGTGAATTTCCAATTCTGTGAAAAAACAGAGTTACAAAATCATTAAGCCATGTAACAGAGAGTCGAGAAAACTCACTAGCCAGGATGTCAGAAGCAGGAGGTCACAAAACTTCAGGTTCATGATGATCATATACTGCAATGGGTGACATATAGCTACAAACTGGACATAAGCCATCACAGTCAAGAGGATGTTGTCTAATATCCCAAAAAGCATGAAAAAATGCATCTGTATGATGCAGCCTTCATATGTGATAACTTGACTCTGAGTCTGGATGTTCCACAGCATCTTTGGGATGGTGTTACAGATGAAACAGATGTCTGGAAAAGATAACATTGAAGAGAAAGAAGTACATGGGTGTGTGGAGGAGGACATCAGTGATAATGGCCAAGCTGATGAGAAGATTCCCAATGAAAGTGACCAGGTACATGAACAGGAAGAGCCAAAAGAGGAGAGGCTGCAATAATACCTCTTCTGAGAGTCCCAGGAAGATAAACTCTGAAATACGAATTTGGTTTCCTGTAGCCAGTGAAACTGCAGAAATAGAAACAGGAACAATGCAAATTTAACTAAAAGAAGCCATCGAGATATTAACAGAGAAGGAAGCAAGATGTTTTTCAGTAGGTGAATGGATATGTAAACTTTGGCACATTCAAACAATGCACTATGGTGTCACTGAGTTTGCCTGCATTTGAAGCAGAGTTGATAGGGTCAGCAGAAGTCTTATATAGGATAAATCTATTAGTTTGCGTTCATCTGAGAATGCCAGTTTTTAGTTCAAGTATCCTAATGAGGTAGCCGTGTCTAGGGATCTCAAGAATGAGCCAGACATTAAGCAGGGAACTTTACAAGTCTTCTTCTATGTGCATGAAAAGAGATAGAAAATACAGAGAAGGAGAGAGAAATGAAATAGACAAAAAGGGAGGAAAAGAAACAAAAGACTGTATTCCACTGAAAGAAGAAGTGAGGGGGAATCACCTTCTTTGGGTGATAGCAGTATTGTACATCTATCTTATAGCTCCCTGAATGCCCCCAATAATAATAATAATAATATGCATACCCAACTAGGTAAATGTTTTCAATCTTTATGACCTAAAATTATTCATAACCTCACACTACCATTTCTCCTCACACTACTATTTATTTGTATAAAGATCAATAAATAATTTTAAATACATATAGAAAAACTGATAGAAATAAAACAAAACATTTTAAAGCTTTTGTTTTTCAAAATCCAGTGACCTGGGAAAATGTTTTGATGGGTGAAACAGTTATTTATTTTTTTTTAGACTTTATTGCTGAAATGATAGTGAATTCTAACAAAAACTTCAGAAAGAAATTATTTACATTCCCCATAATATTTCCAGAAAGTAGAAGCAGTTAGAATACTTCCTAACTCATTCTGTAAAGCCAGCCTTAACTAACAGAAAACTAGGTCAGCATATTACAGGAAAAGAAAACTACAGAACAATATAATTCACAAATATAGGTACAGAAGTCCTCAGCAAAATATTAGCAAATCAAAACAAGCAATAGAGAGAATTTTACACCAAGACCAAGAAGAATTTATTCCAGGTATGCAGGATAGGCTCAAAATTTGAAAATAAATGTAATCTATTCCTTCCTTCAGTTAACAATTAAGTTAACTTTAAATTTTGTTAATAATCTCATGTTAACTTTTTAAAATACTAAGTGAAAAAGAGAAAATCAATGTAATCAACCATGTCAAGAAGCTAATGAAGAGAAATTATATCAATTGATGTAGAAAGAGCAGTTGACAAAATCCAACAAACATTCATTAAAAAAAAAATCAGTAGATTGAGAATAGGAACTTCTTCAGTTTGGTAGAGAACATGCGACACAAAACCACTAAGATCCTCCTTGATGGTGAGAAAGTATCACAAAGACCATTCACAAAAATTATCTCAAAAGATATCATATACTCAAAACAAAAAAACTTAAGTCTTCTAGAAGAAATCACTGAGGGAAATCTAGGGTGTCTTAGGTTTCACAAGGAACTTTTAGATACAGCACAAAAATAATAATTCATGAAAAAATAGGTTGCATTTCATTAAAATAAAAACTAAAAAACCTTCTGCTTTACAAAAGGCATTGTTAAGAGAAACAATAGATAAACCACAGTCTTTGAAAAAGTACATGAAAAGCATGTATCTAATAAAGGACTTGTATCCCCAAAATACATAGAACTCTTAAATTCACCAAAGAATCAAATAACAATTTAAAAATGGGCTAAAGTTCTGAAGGGCTTCCCAGGTGGTATTAGTGGTAAAGAACCCTCCTGCCAACACAGGAGACAAATGGAGGTTTGATCCCTGGGTCAGGAAGATCCCCTGGAGGAGGGCATGGCAACCCATTCCAGTGTTCTTGCCTGCAGAACCCCATGGACAGAGGAGCCTGAAAAGCTACAGTCCATGGAGTTGCATAGAGTCAGACATGACTGAAGTGACATTGCACCCATGAACGCAAAGACTTCTCACCAGAGAAGAAACACTGATGGCAAGAAAGTTTCAGGGGAAATGCACAGCATCATTTATCATTTAGATAATTAGAATCTACAACAATGAGATACCAAAATATACCAATTAGAATGGCTCAAAACAAAACAAAACAAAAAAACTTGACATACCAATTACTGACAAGTAGTTGGAGCAACACAAACTCTCATTCATTGCTAGTAGGATTAAAAAATAGCATAGCCATTTAGAAGGACAGTTTTGTAGATTCTTCTGAAGCTAAGTATAATCTCACCATACAATCCAGCAGTAGTACTACTAGGTATCTGCGTGCTTGTGTAGTTATTCAGTCATGTCCGACTCTTTGCAACTCCACGGACTGTAGCCCAGCAGTCTCCTCTTATCATGGAATTTTTCAGTCAAGAATAATGGAGTGGGTTGTCATTTCCTCCTCCAGGGTATCTTCCCAATCCAGGGATCAAAACCACGTCTCCTGCACCTCCTGCATTGACAGACAAGTTCTTTACTACTCTGACACTTGGGAAGCAGTACTAAGTTATATACCCAAGTAATCCAAAACTTATGCCCACACAAAATCTTCATTCATGAAAGCAGCTTTATTCATGGTCTCTAAAACTGAAAACAACCAAGATGCCCTCAATTAAGTAAATGTATAAACACACTGTGGTATGCCTGTACAATGTAATATTTCTCAGTGATAAAAAGAAACTAACAGCCCCCAAAAAGACATGAAAAAATCTTAAATGCTTGTTTTTTGATGAAAGAAGCCAAACAGAAAGTTTAAGTTTCTGTGACTCCAAGGAAGAAAGGGTTGAAAGGGTAAAAGAAAGGGATTTTTCGGAGCAGTGAAACTATTTTATAAGATACTGTAATTGTGAACATGTGACATTATGCATTTGCTAAAATGCATTAAACTTTACAGCACAAAGAGTAAACCTCAATGTATGCAAATAAAGACATCATTTAGAAGGTTCAGCGAATTCCAGGATGGAATGCAGACTGTGGGCAAAAATATTTAATTGTATTCAAATGAATGGAACACCTTCACTGAAGGAAGAGGGAGAAACAGTGGTGAACTAAGTAACATTGGAAATGAGTTCAGTTCAGTCTCTCAGTCATGCCTAACTCTTTGTGACCCCATGGACTGCAGCACGCCAGACTCCCCTGTCCATCACCAACTCCCGGAGCTTACTCAAACTCATGTCCATAGAGTTGGTGATGCCATTCAACCATCTCAGCCTCTGTCATCCCCTTCTCCTCCTGCCTCCAATCTTTCCCAGCATTATGATCTTTTCAAACAAGGTGGCCAAAGTATTGAAGTTTCAGCTTCAGCATCACTCCTTCCAATATGAATGTTCAGGACTGAACTTCCCTTAGGATGGACTGGTTGGATATGCTTGCAGTCCAAGGGACTCTCAAGAGTCTTCTCCAACACCACAGTTCAAAAGCATCAATTCTTCAGTGCTCGGGTTTCTTTATAGTCCAACTCTCACATCCATACATGACTTCTGGAAAAACCATAGCTTTGGCTAGATGGATCTTTGTTGGCAAAGTAATGTCTCTGCTTTTTTTATAGTAGAGATTATAAAATTAAAGGCAAAGGAATTGTACATAATTACTGTAATCAAGTTGATAAGGTTGTATTCCACCATAATGTAGATTAACAATTATTATGCTTCTGTATGTGTATACTGTAACAGAACAATTTAGTGGATGATAGATGGGAAAACCCAGAATCTCAGTATTGCAGTGGTGTTTACACATAAGAAAGGGGACTGGGTTGGAGTAAGCTTTATGCTAATAAATTTGAGTTAGAGACATAAATACACAGGCTATATATATAGATACATACACAGACTAGTATATGCCTTTCCTGGTAGTACAGTGGTAAAGAATCTGCTTGCCAATGCAGGAGGCCTGGATTTAATTCCTGGGTCAGGAAGATCCCCTGGAGGAGAGCATGGCAACCCACCCCACTGTTCTTGCCTGAAGAATCTCATGGACAGAGAAACCTGGCAGGCTATAGTCCACGGGAGCCCAAAGAGTTGGAACAACTGAGTGACAAAACATGTATGCATGCACACAAGTTAGTATACACACATGTTGTTATTTAGTTTCTAAGTCATATCCAAATCTTTTGTGATGCCGTGGAGAGTAGCCCACCAGACTCCTCTGTCCATGGGATTTCCCAGGCAAGAATACTGGAATGGTTTGCCATTTCTTCCTCTAGGTCCTCTTCTCTCCCCAGGGAGTTAAACCTGTGTTCCCTACATTGCAAGCAGATTCTTTACCAATGAGCCATCATGGAAGCCAAGCACACATACATACATCTCCTTGTTTATCAACTAGAGGGCCCAAAGACTCCAGTAGAAACAAACAACTGGAGTCCAGATTTGTTTTTGTTTATTAGTTTGTTTTGGCTATGTTGCACAATATGTGGGATCTTAGTTCTGTGCCCAGAGTTCTCAGTTCCCCAACCAGGGATCAAGCTCCTTTGCACTGGAAGCTTTCAGTCTTAACCACTGAACCACCAGGAAAGTCCCAGATCTTGATTTCTAATACAACTCACCAATAGAATGAACCAGGACTTCTTGGAGGAATGACTATTTTTAAGCCTGGAGCTGGAAATATGCAAGATGAGCCTGGATCTACCTATTACTGCTTTAATTTTCGTTTGTATAACCAACTATTACTTAAAAAAAGAGAGAGAGAGAGAGACCCTATTTTTTAAGCAAACTTCATATATATATTGATTTTATAATTTTTGTGACTTTTTTTTCCTTTAATATTGTATTTTTTAAAATCCAACCTCTACTCTAGATTTTTAATCTTTGCTTTTTGGTATTTGCTATTTGTTATCAATTTTGTAACTTTAAGAACCCAATCTTCAGTACCCATTTTTACTTGGGAATGAGATCACTGGCCTGATTGCTCTCTCCCCCTTTGGACTCTCCTTTTCTCCACCAGGTCGCCTCTATCTCTCTCCTCCCTCTTCTCTTCTCCATGTAACTCTGTGTACATCTTCAGCTGTCCCTCACTGGAGAAACGTTTTATCATTAACCTAGATGTTTATCAACAGTGCTGTATAGATGGAGAAGTCTTGAGGCTACTGTAAAAATAAGACTGAAAACCAGAAGCAAGAGGCTTACGTCCAAATCCTGAGAACACCAGAGAACTCCTGACTCCAGGGAACATTAATAGACAGGAGCTCATCAAACGCCTCCATACCTACACTGAAACCAAGCACCACACAAGGGCCAACAAGTTCCAGAGCAAGACATACCACGCAAATTTTCCAGCAACACAGGAACATAGCTCTGAGCTTCAATATACAGGCTGCCCAAAGTCACTCCAAAACCATAGACATCTCATAACTCATTACTGGACACTTCATTGCACTCCAGAGAGAAGAAATCCAGCTCCACCCACCAAAACACCGACACAAGTTTCCCTAACCAGGAAACCTTGACAAGCCACCAGTACAAACCCACCCACAGCAAGGAAACTCCACAATAAAGATAACTCCACAAACTGCCGGAATACAGAAAGGCCACCCCAAACACAGCAATATAAACAAGATGAAGAGACAGAGAAATACCCAGCAGGTAAAGGAACAGGATAAATGCCCACCAAACCAAACAAAAGAGGAAAAGATAGGGAACCTACCTCATAAAGAATTCCAAATAATGATAGTGAAAATGATCCAAAATCTTGAAAATAAAATGGAATCACAGATAAATAGCCTGGAGACAAGGATTGAGAAGATGCAAGAAAGGTTTAACAAGGACCTCGAAGAAATAAAAAAGAGTCAATATATAATGAATAATGCAATAAAGGATTTCAAAAACACTCTGGAGAGAACCAATAGTAGAATAACGGAAACAGAAGATAAGATTGGTGAGGTAGAAGATAGAATGGTAGAAATAAATGAGTTAGAGAGGAAAAAAGAAAAATGAATTAAAAGAAATGAGGACAATCTCAGAGACCTCTGGGACAGTGTTAAATGCCCCAATATTTGAATCATAGGAGTTCCAGAAGAAGAAGAAAAAAAGAGAGACCATGAGAAAATACTTGAGATAATTGCCGAAAACGTCCCTAAAATGGGGAAGGAAATAATCACCCAAGTCCAAGAAACCCAGAGAGTCCCAAACAGGAAAACCCAAGAGAAACACTCCAAGACACATATTAATCAAATTAACAAAGATCAAACACAAAGAACAAATATTAAAAACATCAAGGGAAAAACAACAAATAACACAAACAGGGATTCCCATAAGGATAACAGCTGATCTTTCAATAGAAACTCTTCAGGTCAGGAGGGAATGGCAGGACATACTTAAAGTGATGAAAGAAAATAATCTACAGCCCAGATTACTGTACCCAGCCAGGATCTCATTCAAATATGAAGGAGAAATCAAAAGCTTTACAGACAAGCAAAAGCTGAGAGAATTCAGCAACACCAAACCAGTTCTCCAACAAATGCTAAAGGATATTCTCTAGACAGGAAACACCAAAAGGGTGTATAAACTCGAACCCAAAACAATAAAGCGAATGGCAATGGGATCATACTTATCAATAATTACCTTAAACCTAAATGGGTTGAATGTCCCAACCAAAAGACAAAGACTGACTGGATGGATACAAAAACAAGACCCTTTTATATGTTGTCTAAAAGAGACCCACCTTGAGACAAGGGACACATACAGACTGAAAGTGAAGGGCTGGGAAAAGGTATTCAACACAAATAGAGACTAAAGGAAGCAGGAGTAGCAATATTCATATCAGATAAAATAGACTTTAAAACAAAGGCTGTGAAAAGAGACCAAGAAAGACACTACATAATGATCAAAAGGTCAATACAAGAAGAAGATATCACAATTATAAATATATATGCACCCAACAGGAGCACCGCAATATGTAAGACAAATGCTAACAAGTATGAAATGGGAAATAACAATAAAAAATAATAGTGGGAGGCTTTAATACCCCACTCACATCTATGGATAGATCAACTAAACAGAAAATTAACAAGGAACCACAAACTTTAAATGATACAATAGACCAGTTAGACCTACCTGATATCTGTAGGACATTTCACCCCAAAACAATGAATTTCACCTTTTTCTCAAGCACACAGAGAACCTTCTCCAGGATAGATCACATCCTAGGCCATAAATCTAGACTTGGTAAATTAAGAAAAAAATAATACAAATGAAATCATTCCAAGCATATTTTCTGACCACAATGCAGTAAGATTGGATCTCAATTAGAGGAGAAAAAATATTAAAAATTGCAACATATGGAGGCTGAACAACATTTGTCTTCACTTGTCTTCCTGAAAGCATTCTGATGAATAACCAAGAAATCACAGAAAAATCAAAAAAGAAATCAAAATATGCATAGAAATGAGTGAAAATGAAAACACAAAAACCCAAAACCTATGGGACACTGTAAAAGCAGTGCTAAGGAGAAGATTCATAGCAATATAGGCATACCTCAAGAAACAAGAAAAAAGTCAAATAAATAACCTAACTCTACACCTAAAGCAACTAGAAAAGGAAGAAATGAAGAACCCCAGGGTTAGTAGAAGGAAAGAAACCTTAAAAATTAGGGCAGAAATAAATGCAAAAGAAACAAGAGAGACCATAGCAAAAATCAACAAACCAAAAGCTGGTTCTTTGAAAGGATAAATAAAATTGACAAACCATTAGCCAGATTCATCAGGAAAAAAAGGGATAAAAATCAAATCAATAAAAGTAGAAAAGAAAATGGAGAAATCACAACAGACAACACAGAAATAAAAGGATCACAAGACACTACTATCAGCAATTATATGCCAATAAAATGGAAAACTTGGAAGAATGGACAAATTCCTAGAAAAGTACAACTTTCCAAACTGAAAGGCAAGAAATAGAAAATCTTAACAAACCCAACACAAGCACGGAAATTGAAACTGAACACAGAAACCTTCCAGCTAACAAAAGTCCAGGTCCAGATGGCTTCACAGCCGCATTCTACCAAAAATTTAGAGAAGAGGTAACACCTATCCTAACTCAAACTCTTCCAGGAAATTGCAGAGGAAGGTAACTTCCAAACTCATTCTATGAGGCCACCATCACCCTAATACCAAAACCAGACAGATGCCACAAAAAAAGAAAATTACAGGCCAATATCACTGATGAGCATAGATGCAAAAATCCTTAACAAAATTCTAGCAATCAGAATCCAACAACACATAAAAAAGATCATACATCATGACCAAGTGGGCTTTATCCCAGGGATGCAAGGATTCTTCAATATCCACAAATCAATCAATGTAATACACCACATTAACAAATTGAAAAATAAAAACCATATGATTATCTCAATAGATGCAGAGAAAGCCTTTGACAAAATTCAACATCCATTTATGATAAAAAAAAAAAACTCTCCAGAAAGCAGAAATAGAAGGAACATACCTCAACATAATAGAAGCTATATATGACAAACCCACAGCAAACATTATCCTCAATGCTGAAAAATTGAAAGCATTTCCCCTAAAGTCGGGAACAAGACAAGGGTGCCCACTCTCACCACTACTATTCAACATAGTTTTGGAAGTTTTGGCCACAGCAATCAGAGAGAAAAATAAATAAAAGGAATCCAAATTGAAAAAAAAAGGAGTAAAACTCTCATTGTTTGCAGATGACATGATCCTCTACATAGAAAACCCTAAAGACCCCACCAGAAAATTACTAGAACTAATCAATGAATATAGTAAAGTTGAAAGATACAAAATCAACACACAGAAAGCCCTTGCATTCCTATACACTAATAATGAGAAAATAGAAAGAGAAATTAAGGAAACAATTCCATTCACCATTTCTACGAAAACAATAAAATACTTAGAAATATATCTACCTAAAGAAACTAAAGACCTATATGTAGAAAACTATAAAACATTGGTGAAAGAAATCAAAGAGGACTCCATCTATTGATGGAGAAATATACCATGTTCATGGATCAGAAGAATCAATATAGTGAAAATGAGTATACTACCCAAAGCAATCCATAGGTTCTATACAATCCCTATCAGGCTACCAACGGTATTTTTCACAGAGCTATAACAAATAATTTCATAATTTTTATGGAAATACAAAAAACCTCAAATAGCCAAAGCAATCTTGAGAAAGAAGAATGGAACTGGAGGAATCAACCTGCCTGACTTCAGGCTCTACTACAAAGCCACAGTCATCAAGACAGTATGGTACGGGCACAAAGACAGAAGTATAGATCAATGGAACAAAATAGAAAGCCCAGAGATAAATCCATGCACCTATGGACACCCTATCTTTGACAAAGGAGGCAAGAATATACAATGGAGAAAAGACAATCTCTTTAACAACTGGTGCTGGGGAAACTGGTCAACCACTTGTAAAAGAATGAAACTAGAACACTTTCTAACACCATACACAAAAATAAACTCAAAATGGATTAAAGATCTAAACATAAAACCAGAAAATATAAAACTCCTAGAGGAAAACATAGGCAAAACACTCTCTGACATAAACCACAGCAGGATCCTCTATGACCCACCTCCCAGAATATTGGAAATAAAAGCAAAAATAAACAAATGGGACCTCATTAAACCTAAAAGCTTCTGCACAACAAAGGAAACTATAAGCAAGGTGAAAAGACAGCCTTAAGAATGGGAGAAAATAACAGCAAATGGAACAAATGACAAAGAATTAAACTCAAAAATATACAAGCAACTCCTGTAGCTCAATTCCAGAAAAATAAATGACTCAATTAAAAAATGGGCCAAAGAACTAGAAAGACATTTATACCTAGAAGACATACAGATGGCTAACAAACACATGAAAAGATGCTCAACATCACTCATTATCAGAGAAATGCAAATCAAAACCACTATGAGGTACCATTTCACGCCAGTCAGAATGGCTGCAATCCAAAAGTCTACAAGCAATAAATGCTGGAGAGGGTTTGGAGAAAAAGGAACCCTCTTACACTGTTGGTGGGAATGAAAACTAGTACAGCTACTACGGAGAACAATGTGGAGATTCCTTAAAAAACTGGAAATAGAACTGCCATATGACCCAGCAATCCCACTGCTGGGCATACACACCAAGGAAAACAGAATTCAAAGAGACATGTGTAACCTAATGTTCATCACGGCACTGCTTATAATAGCCAGGGCATAGAAGCAACCTAGATGTCCATTAGCAGATGAATGGGTAAGAAAGCTGTGGTACATATACATAATGGAGTATTACTCAGCCATTAAAAAGAATGCATTTGAATCAGTTCTAATGAGGTGGATGAAACTGGAGCCTATTATACAGAGTGAAGTAAGCCAGAAAGAAAAACACCAATACAGTATACTAATGCATATATATGGAATTTAGAAAGATGGTAATGATAACGCTGTATGCAAGACAGCAAAAGAGACACAGATGTATAGAACAGTCTTTTGGACTCTGTGGGAGAGGGTGAGGGTGGGATGATTTGGGAGAATTGCATTGAAACATGTAAAATATCATAGGTGAGGTGAATCGCCAGTCCAGGTTCAATGCATGATACAGGATGCTCAGGGCTGGTGCACTGGAATGACCCAGAGGGATGGTATGGGGAGGGAAGAGGGAGGGGGGTTCAGGGTGGGGAACACATGTACACCCATGGTGGATTCATGTTGATGTATGGCAAAACCAGTACAATATTGTAAAGTAATTAGCCTCCAATTAAAATAAATAAAATTATATTTTTAAAAAACTCTAAAATATACAATTAACTCCTATAAACTCAATACTTTACTCAATTCTACATTTTCATGACTGTAAACAGAAAACAAATACAACCAAAAATGGAGAATTGAGTAAAGTATTGAGTTTCACAGAAGATATGCAAATGATCAATATGTGTATAAAGGTGTGTGAAACATTGTTCAGATTAGATCAGATCAGTTGCTCAGTCGTGTCCTACTCTTTACGACCCCATGAATCGCAGCACGCCAGGCCTCCCTGTTCATCACCAGCTCCCGGAGTTCACTGAGACTCACGTCCATCGAGTCAGTGATGCCATCCAGCCATCTCATCCTCTGTCATCCCCTTCTCCTCATGCCCCCAATCCCTCCCAGCATCAGAGTCTTTTCCAATGAGTCAACTCTTCACATGAGGTGGCCAAAGTACTGGAGTTTCTGCTTTAGCATCATTCCTTCCAAAGAAATCCCAGGGCTGACCTCCTTCAAAATGGGCTGGTTGGGTCTCCTTGCAGTCCAAGGGACTCTGAAGAGTCTTCTCCAACACCACAGTTCAAAAGCATCAATTCTTCAGCACTCAGCCTTCTTCACAGTCCAACTCTCACGTCCATACTTGACCACAGGAAAAACCATAGCCTTGACTAGAAGAACGTTTGTTGGCAAAGTAATGTCTCTGCTTTTGAATATGCTATCTAGGTTGGTCATAACTTTCTTTCCAAGGAGTAAGCGTCTTGTAATTTCATGGCTGCAGTCAACATCTGTAGTGATTTTGGAGCCCAGAAAAATAAAGTCTGACACTGTTTCCACTGTTTCCCCATCTATTTCACATGAAGTGATGGGACCAGATGCCATGATCTTTGTTTTCTGAATGTTGAGCTTTAAGTCAACTTTTTCACTTTCCACTTTCTGACATAGTTAGTTATCAGAAAAGGGGAAATGGAAACTACATACACACACACACACACACACACACACACACAGAAAAGTCCCTAAGTGCAATGTTGTTTCTTGTACTTGATTATCAAACAGGAAAAGAATATTATTGGAGGGAAATGGTGAAATCCAAATAAAGTCTATAGTTTGGTTAATAATAACATATTTCTCATGGTTTTCATCAATGTTAATTTCTAACTGTTGACCAAAGTATCATTGTTCTGTAATACTTTAACACAGGAAAACCTGGGTATAAATCATAAAGGAATTTTCTCTACCAACTTTGCAGCTTTTCTAGAAATACAAAATTATTCTGAAATAATGTTTATTTTTAGAAATGTTTTTAAATCTACTACACACTCACTACATACTTAAAAGAATAACTAAAATTTAAATGATGGAAAACAGTAAGCATAACAGAACATGTGAAAAAGTGAAACTCATACATTGATGATAGAAATAAAATCTGGCAACCCTCTTTTAAAAAATTATTCAGCAGTGTCTACGAAAGTTATATCTACACTCTGATCCATCAATTTCATTCTTAAAATCCCCGAAGAATTGAATGCATAAGTGCACAAAAGCTGTAAAGTATGTTCATTGCAGCTTGATTTATAGTAAAAACAACAGTAAAAACAAACAAACAAAAAAAACTGAAAATAATCCAAATGACCATGATTCAAGTGTATAAATAAACTGCAGTGCTTTCACACAATGGAATGCTACCCAAGATTAGAAAAGGACAAAGAGATTGGACTACCAGACCACCTGACCTGCCTCTTGAGAAACCTATATGCAGGTCAGGAAGCAACAGTTAGAACTGGACATGGAACAACAGACTGGTTCCAAATAAGAAAAGGAGTACATCAAGGCTGTATAGTGTCACCCTGCTTATTTAACTTCTATGCAGAGTACATCATGAGAAACGCTGGGCTGGAGGAAGCACAGGCTGGAATCAAGATTGCTGGGAGAAATATCAAGAACCACAGATATGCAGATGATACCACCCTTATGGCAAGGGTGGTATCACCCTTTAGAAGAACTAAAGGGCCTCTTGATGAAGGTGAGAGAGGAGAGTGAAAAAGTTGGCTTGAAGCTCAACATTCAGAAAACTAAGATCATGGCATCCGGTCCCATCACCTCATGGCAAATATATGGGGAAATAGTGGAAACAGTGGCTGACTTTATTTTTCTGGGCTCCAAAATGACTGCAGATGGTGACTGCAGCCATGAAATTAAAAGGTGCTTACTCCTTGAAAGGAAAGTTATGATCAACATAGAGAGCATATTAAAAAGCAGAGACATTACTTTGTCAACAAAGGGCCATCTAGTCAAGGCTATGGTTTTCCCAGTGTTCATGTATGGATGTGAGAGTTGGACTATAAAGAAAGCTGAGCACCGAAGAATTGACGCTTTTAAACTGTGATGTTGGAGAAGACTCTTGAGAGTCCCTTGGACTGCAAAGAGATCCAACCAGTCCATCCTAAAAAAAAAAATCAGTCCTGGGTGTTCATTGGAAGGACTAATGTTGAAGCTGAAACTCCAGTACTTTGGCCACCTGATGCGAAGAGCTGACTGATTGGAAAAGACCCTGATGCTGGGAAAGATTGAGGGCAGGAGTAGAAGTGGACGACAGAGGATGAGATGGTTAGATGGCATCACCGACTCAATGGACATGGGTTTGGCTAAACTCCCGGAGTTGGTGATGGACAGGGAGGCCTGGCGTGCTGCAATTCATGGGGTGGCAAAGAGTTGAACACGACTGAGCGACTGAACTGAACTAATGTATGTTCATTATATGATAACCTATTAACACATTTAAAAATGTAGGATACATTTTTCCTAGCCCTGAAAGTTTTATTATAGTACAACTTAATAATCCAGTTATTATACCTTTTTATTAATTATACTGGAGTATACTTGCTTTATATGTTGCTTTAGTTTCTGCTGTACAATAAAGTCAATCAGTTATATGTATCTGATCTTTTTTATACTTCCTTCCAATTTAGGTCACTACATAGCATTAAGTAGAGTTCCCTGTGCTATACAGTAGGTTCTCATTATCTATTTTATACATATTGTTGTTCAGTAGCTAACTCGTGTCCAACTTCTTGTCACCCCAGAGACTACAAGCACACCAGACTCCTCTGTTCTCCACTATCTCCCCATTTTTGCTCAGATTCATGTCCATTGAGTTGGTGATGCTATCTAACCATCTCATCCTGCAACATCCCTTTCTCCTTTTGCCTCAGTCTTTCCCAGAATCATAGTCTTTTCCAATGAGTCAGCTCTTTGTTTTGGAACTTCATAAACAGTCCTTTCAATGAATATCCAGGGTTTATTTCAAGATTGAACAGTTTGATCTCCTTGTATTCCAAGGGATCCTCAAGAGTCTTCAACACCACAATTCAAAAGCATCAATTCTTCCAAGCCTACCATCCTTTATGGACTAGCTCTCACATCTGCCCATATTTACTTGACCAGCTTGTACATCTCTAAGTTCTTAATTAAAGTATTTCTGAAGCCTAGCTTGAAGGATTTTGAGCATAACCCTGCTAGCATATGAAATGAGTGCAGTTGTACAGTAGTTTGAACATTCTTTGGGATTGGCCTTCTTTGGGACTGGATTGAAAACTGACCTTTCCCAGTCCTATGGCCACTGCTGACTTTTCCAAATTTGCTGACATATTGAATGAATCACTTTAACAACATCATCTCTTAGGATTTTAAATAGCTCCACTGGAACTCCGTCACCTACACTAGATTTTTTTTTTTTTTGCAGTAATTCTTCCCAAGGCCCACTTGACTTTACATTCCAGGATATCCAGTTCTAGGGGAGTGACCCATTATTATCTGGGTCATTAAGACCTTTCTTGTATAGTTCTTCTGTGCAATCTTGCCACCTCTTCTTAATACATATTACACAGAATATAATACATAGTACTGTTTATACATCAAAAGGAACAGATTAGTGCCATTAGCAGAGATGCAGATGGACCTAGAGATTGTCATACAGAGTGAAGTAACTCATAAAGAGAAAAACAAATGTTGTATTAATATAAAATCACTTATATGTGAAATCTAGAAAAGAGGCACAGATGAACTTATTTGCAAAATAGAAATAGAATCACAGATACAGCAAATAAACTTATAGCTACTGAGTGGGGAAGGGAGTGGGATGTATTAGGAAACTGGGATTGCCATGTAGAATTCACTTTAATCAAGACATTTCTATTGGTTTATAGCATTATATGTTTTATGTATTGATATATTTCAACTTCTGAATACACTACATTTGACAACCACTGACAGTGTACTTTCCATTCATCACCACCCTCTTGAACTCTCTTACTTATTTTTCCCTCCCCCTACTCCTCTTCCTCTTTGGAACCATTACTTTGTTGTCTTATACATGTATTTAAAATATCATACTTATTTCTAATAAATTTCTAAAATTTAGATAAATAGACAAATTTTTAAAAACCATGATTCATCACAATTAATATTTTAAAAAAGATACAGAAGGTTTTCAGCACTATAATTTTCTTTAGCTTTACTGAGGTATAATTGACAAACTAAAATTGTATATATTTAAGTTGTACAAATGATCCTTTTATATATATATATATATAATGAAATGACTATCACAATCAAGATAATTAACATAGCTATCACCTCATATAGTTCTTTTTCATTTTTTTTCTTTTGTGAGAACAATTAAAATTTCCTCTCTGATATTCTCAGCATCACTCATTATTAGAGAATTATAAATCAAAACTATAGTGAGATATCACTTCACCCCAGACAGAATGGCCATACTCAAAAATTCCAAAAACAACAAGGGTTGGAAAGGGCATGGAGAAAAGGGAATCCTCCTACACTGCAGGTCGGAATGTAAATTGATAAAGCCACTATAGAAGACAGTATGGAGATTCCTTAAATAATTAGGAATAAAACCACCATATGATCCAGCAATACCACTTCTAGGCATATACCCTGAAGAAACCAAAACTGAAAAAGACACATGTATCTACAAAGTTCATTGCAGTACTATTTACAATAGGCAGGAGTTGGAAGCAACTAGATGTCCTTTGACAGATGAATAGATAAAGAATTTGTGGCACATGTATACAATGGAATACTACTCAGCCATAAAATGGAACACATTTGAGTTAGTTCTAATGAGGTGGATGAATCTAGAGACTATTATATGGAGTGAAATAAATATCCTATATTAATGCATATATATGGAATCTAGAAGGATGGTACTGACAAATCTGTTCACAGAACAGCAATGGAGACACAAACATAGAGAATAGACTCATGGACAAGGGTGGGGAAGAAGAGGGAGAGGGTGAGTTAAATGGAGAGAGTAGTATGGGTGCCTATACACTAACATATGTACAGAGATAGCCAGTGGGAATTTCTCTATGACTCAGGGAACTCAAACTTGGGCTGTACAAAAAACAAGAGGGATGGGAATAGGTGGGAGATGGGAGGAAGACTCAAGGAGGGGACATATGTACACCTATGGTTAATACATGTTGATGTATTATAGAAATAAAACCAATATTGTAAACCGATTATCAATCAAAAATAAATAAACATTTTTTAAAATTTCCTCTCTGAGCAAATTTCAAGTATATAATTACATACTTGAAATTATACAAGTGAAGTTGCTCAGTTGTATCTGACTCTTTGCGACCCCGTGGACTGTAGCCCACCAGGCTCCTCCATCCATGGGATTCTCCAGGCAAGAATACTGGAGTGGGTTGCCATTTCCTTCCCCAGGGGATTTTCCCTACCCAGGGATCGAACCCAGGTCTCCTGCATTGCAGGCAGAGGCTTTAACCTCTGAGCCACCAGGGAAACCCATATAATTATATAACACAGTATAATTATTATCTATTATAACCATACTGTACATCACCAGACCTTATTTACCCTGCATAAATAAAATTTCATGACCTTTAAAAAATCAAGATTTCTCTATTTCCCCAACTCCCAGCTCCTGGTAACCAACAGAGACTTTAACACCTCACTAACACTGATCATAGAGATCATCCAGACAGAAGGTCATTAGAGCAACAGGAGTCCTAAATGCCGCAATAGAGCAGTTGGGGACCTAACTGATATTTACAGTACATTATATCCCAAAAGAACCAGAGTACACAATCCTCTTTAGGAATGTACATAGAACATTCTCCAGGAACGATCACATGAGTGTATATCTGTCTGCTCAGTTGTGTCCTACTCTTTGTGATCGTATAGACTGTAGCCCACCAGGGTCTTCTCTCCACGGGATTTTCCAGGCAAGAATACTGGAATGGGCTGCCATTTCCTTCTCAAATAGGCTACATGTCACAAAACAAGTCTCAATAAGTTTAAGAGGATAGAAAATATATCAAACATATTTTCCTATCACAATGATATAAAATTAGAAGTCAAGTACAGAAAAAACAATGAGAAAAGAACAAACATGTGAAGACTAAACAACATGCTACTAAAAAACCAGTGGGTCAAGAATTAAAATCTGAGAAGAAATAAGAAAATATCTTGACACACATAGAAAAAAAAAAGAAAACACACCATTCCAAAATTTTTGGGATGCAGTAAAAGCATTTCTAAGAGAGAAGTTCATAATGATACAGGTCTATATCAGGAAGCAAACTCTCAAATTATCTGACATACACATAAAAGAATTAGAAAAAGAAGAAAAAACAAACCCTGAAGTTAGCAGAAGGAAGAAACCACAAAAGACTTTGAATTTTCAAAGCAATCTTGAAAAAATAATTACCTTCCAAGACTTCATTATACTACAAATCTATAGTAATCAAAGCAGCATAGTCCTGGCACAAAAACAAACACATAGATCACTGAAAAAGAATTGAAATCCCAGAAATAAATTCACACACCTATGGCTAATTAATCTATGACAAAATGGGCAAGAATATACAGTGGAGAAAAAACAGTCTCTTCAGCAAGTGGTGCTGGGAAAACTAAACGGCCAAATATAAAGCGATGAGATTAGAACGTTTCTTCACTCCATATACAAATATAAACTCAAAACGGTTTAAAGGTCTAAATGCAAGACACGAAACAATAAAGCTCCTAGAAGAGGACATAAGCCAAACAGCCTTTGACATAAGTTGCAGTAATATTTTTTTGGATCAGTCCCTGGAGGCAAAAACATAACAGCAAGAGTAATGAAAATTGACTATAACTGTTGCAGGAAGGGGGCTCCCTTCCAGGGCCCGAAAATGGGGTCTTATCTAACACTCAGAAATGAATTGTCTGAGGATACACATGGGCTCACAAAGCAAGAGATTTTATTGGGAAAAGGGCACCCAGGTGGAAAGCAGTAGGGTAAGAGAACCCAGGAGAACAGCTCTGTCACATGGCTTGCAGTCTCAGGTTTTATGGTGATGGGATTAGTTTCCCGGTTGTCTTTAGCCAACAATTCTGACTCAGAGTCCTTCTTGGTGGTGCATGCCTTGTTCAGCCAAGATGAATGCCAGAGAGGATTCTGGGAGGTGGTCAGACATGTGGTGTCTCATTTTGACCTTTCCCAAACTCTGCCGGTTGATGGAGGCTTATTAGTTCCGTGTTCCTTACTGGAACCTCCTGTCTTAAAACAACTTATGCAAATAGTTACTATGGTGCCTGGCCAGGGTGGACAGTGTGCTTCTTCTAACATAACTACAATAAACAGGTATGTCTAGTACTAAACAATATATTCCTCAAAGTCTACTATTCTATACACATTGCTAAGTATTCAATTAATATTTATGAAACACAAACAAAAACACGAAAAAACAACTCATGCAGAGATCAACAGAACCACACTTAAACTAACAGTCAGGAAATTAAAAATAACTATGAATAATATATTAAAGGCTGTAGAGCAGTAGCACTCACCTAAGGGACAACTTGGCCTCAGGAAAAGTTTGACAACTTCTGGAGAAAACTTTGGCATCACAGACAATGTTGACATTAGTGAACAAAAGCAAGGGATTCTGTTCAGCATTCTACAATGCAGAGGACACACTCCCAGTCGCAAAGAGTTATACAACCACCCCCAAATGTCAGTAATGCTGAGCTTGAGAAACTCTGTCCTTACTTTCTGTAAATACTAAACTCATCTATCTTCCTTTTGCCACCAGATGCAGGAAACTTTCTACAGAATCATATGAGTGGTAAAGAGAAAGTAACTTTTAATAGGAAATTCAATTTTCTCTTTCTTTCCCTAAGATTGAGAAACCCTGTTCTCCTGGCAGAAGTGGACAGCATATATGAACACATGAGAAATTTCAAAAGACAATGAGGGCCAACATTTTAAATTTTATAATACCATACTTTAAAAAAAAATCTAGTCATAGAAAAATTGACAAATTTTACTACTCAAATGTTTCTAATAATTAAAGGCACCATTTACAAAGACTGAAGACAAGTTAAAGTATTTGCAACGTTAGTAAGATACCACCATATATAATGTAATAAGAAGTGTCAAATTCAATAATAAAAAGGTTAACAAATACAGCTATTTATAAATAATTAACATAAGTAAAAATAAATTTCTTTTATTTTTTTTCTTTTAAATTTTATTTTATTTTTAAACTTTACATAATTGTATTAGTTTTGCCAAATATCAAAATGAATCCGCCACAGGTATACATGTGTTCCCCATCCTGAACCCTCCTCCCTCCTCCCTCCCCATACCATCCCTCTGGGTCGTCCAAGTGCACCAGCCCCAAGCATCCAGTATCGTGCATCGAACCTGGACTGGCAACTCGTTTCATACATATTTTACATGTTTCAATGCCATTCTCCCAAATCTTCCCACCCTCTCCCTCTCCCACAGAGTCCATAAGACTGTTCTATACATCAGTGTCTCTTCTGCTGTCTCGTACACAGGGTTATTGTTACCATCTTTCTAAATTCCATATATATGCGTTAGTATACTGTATTGGTGTTTTTCTTTCTGGCTTACTTCACTCTGTATAATAGGCTCCAGTTTCAACCATCTCATTAGAACTGATTCAAATGTATTCTTTTTAATGGCTGAGTAATACTCCATTGTGTATATGTACCACAGCTTGCTTATCCATTCATCTGCTGATGGACATCTAGGTTGCTTCCATGTCCTGGCTATTATAAAAAGTGTTGTGATGAACATTGGGGTACACGTGTCTCTTTCCCTTCTGGTTTCCTCAGTGTGTATGCCCAGCAGTGGGATTGCTGGATCATAAGGCAGTTCTATTTCCAGTTTTTTAAGGAATCTCCACAGTGTTCTCCATAGTGGGTGTACTACTTTGCATTCCTACCAACAGTGTAAGAGGGTTCCCTTTTCTCCACACCCTCTCAGCATTTATTACTTGTAGACTTTTGGATCTCAGCCATTCTGACTGGTGTGAAATGGTACCTCATAGTGGTTTTGATTTGCATTTCTCTGATAATGAGTGATGTTGAGCATCTTTTCATGTGTTTGTTAGCCATCTGTATGTCTTCTTTGGAGAAATGTCTATTTAGTTCCTTGGCCCATTTTTTGATTGGGTCATTTATTTTTCTGGAGTTGAGCTGTAGGAGTTGCTTGTATATTCTCGAGAATAGTTGTTTGTCAGTTGCTTCATTTGCTATTATCTTCTCCCATTCATAAATTTCTTTTAAAATACCAAGTAATCAAGGAAATTGGAATTAATACAAGGAGCAAATACTGCCATGCGTTAGATCAGAAAAATCTACAGATCTGAGTAACATTCAATATCAGCTACACCAGGGTAAAATGGATATTCCTATATGGTACTAAGTTAAGTTTATATAGACACTTTGCTGAGGAATTTGGAAGCAGCTATAGAAATTTAGGATGCACAGAGCCTAGGGTTTAGCAATCCTGCTTTTAAAATCTTCATTCAAGAAACATTAGTATGATTGCAGAGGATATCTACAAAAATGATATTTGCACTACATTCACAAGAGATAAATATTGAAAGGTAGGTGAGCAAAACAATGTACATCAAGAGTGTATCGTAATGTAAGCTATGGACTTTGGTTGATCATGATGCATCAATATAGTCTCCACAGAGGAACCAGAGATCAAATTGTCAACATCTGCTGGATCATGGAAAAAGCAAGAGAGTTCCAGAAAAAACATCTGTTTCTGCTTTATTGACTATGCCAAAGCCTTTGACTGTGTGGATCACAATAAACTGTGGAAAATTATTCAAGAGATGGGAATACCAGACCAACTGACCTGCCTCTTGAGAAACCTGTATGCAGGTCAGGAAGCAACAGTTAGAACTGGACATGGAACAACAGACTGGTTCCAAATAGGAAAAAGAGTACATCAAGGCTGTATACTGTCACCCTGTTTATTTAACTTCTATGAAGAGTACATCATTAGAAATGCTGGACTGGAAGAAGCACAAGCTGGAATCAAGATTGCTGAGAGAAATATCAATAACCTCAGATATGCAGATGTCACCACCCTTATGGCAGAAAGTGAAGAGGAACTCAAAAGCCTCTTGATGAAAGTGAAAGTGGAGAGTGAAAAAGTTGGCTTAAAGCTTTACATTCAGAAAACGAAGATCATGGCATCTGGTCCCATGACTTCATGGGAAATAGGTGGGGAAAGAGTGGAAACAGTGTCAGACTTTATTTTTCTGGGCTCCAAAATCATTGCAGATGGTGACTGCAGCCATGAAATTAAAAGACCCTTACTCCTTGGAAGGAAAGTTATGACCAACCTAGATAGCATATTCAAAAGCAGAGACAGTACTTTGCCACCAAAGTTTTGTCTAGTCAAGGCTATGGTTTTTCCAGTGGTCATGTATGGATGTGAGAGTTGGACTGTGAAGAAGGCTGAGCACTGAAGAATTGATGCTTTTGAACTGTGGTGTTGGAGAAGACTCTTGAGAGTCGCTTGGACTGCAAGGAGATCCAGCCAGTCCATTCTGAAGGAGATCAGCCCTAGGATTTCTTTAGAGGGAATGATGCTGAAGCTGAAACTCCAGTACTTTGGTCACCTAATGCGAAGAGTTGACTCATTGGAAAAGACTCTGATGCTGGGAGGGATTGGGGGCAGGAGGAGAAGGGGACGACAGAGGATGAGATGGCTGGATGACATCACTGTCTCAATGGACGTGAGTCTGAGTGAACTCCGGGAGTTGGTGATGGACAAGGAGGCCTGGCATGCTGTGATTCATGGGATCACAAAGAGTCGGACACGACTGAGTGCTGAACTGAGCTGAATTTGTAACAAATGTGCCACTCTGGTGAGTGATACTGATAACAGAAGAA
Source organism: Bubalus kerabau (assembly GCF_029407905.1). Lineage (NCBI taxonomy): Eukaryota > Metazoa > Chordata > Mammalia > Artiodactyla > Bovidae > Bubalus > Bubalus kerabau. The sequence continues at coordinate 178,806,996 of NC_073624.1, forward strand.
GCTGTACATGTCTGGAGGCAAGGGGAATATGAAAAGACCTCTGTACCTTCCTTTATTTTGCTGTGAATGAAAACTTATCTAAATAATACTGTCCAAAAAATTGAGCAATTTGGTTGACACCCAAATCTCTTGCAGTTTCCCACTTGGCCTTCTCAGTTGCCCCTGAAACTATATTAATGTGGTCATTATCACCTCTTTGTTCTGACATCATTTGTTGGCTGGGAGAATCTTTCTGATGATAATCCAATGCAAAAACATAAGCTTTTTTTCTGGGGCTTTAAATGTGTATATCAGTAGCCATTAATTTTATATAAAAATCAGTTATTCATAAGTATCTATATATTTAACTAAAATATATATACTTCCAAATTAAAACCAATGTTTTTTTGGAGTCTTCTGAGGACTCTAAATTTTAGCATTCTACAAAAAACCACCTCAATGCTTGACAAGGTTGGAGAGTTCTTGTAGTCTAGAGTTTGTAGAAAAGGATGCTTCATCAAATGTAAATAATCAAAAGTATTTATTTATACTTTCAAATTACTTAGACTCTTAGCTTTTAACTAAAATTGTTCTTTTAATTTGTTTTAAATATTCAAGCATCCATTCATAAAAAAAGTCAAAATAAATGTATATATATTTCTATGAATAGAAAAGGATAAAATGCATGTATCTATAGCATAGCTTCTATAAAGATGAGAAAAGATTTTCAATATACATAGTTGAGTGTAAAAAAAAAAGCAACTTGAAATACAATGGGCATAGTATTATTGAGTTAATTCTTATAAAGAGTAAAATATTCTATTTTTACAGGTGTAAAGCAAAGAGCCTAAGTTTGGGGCAGTGATTAGAGGCATGATAACTTCTGTAATGTCTGAGATGTTTCAGCAAGATATATCTTACTAATGTGATTAACAGGTTATGTGTTAAAAAGCAGAGACATTACTTTGCCAATAAATGTCTGTCTAGTCAAAGCTATGGTTTTTCCAGTAGTCATGTAGGGATGTGAGAATTGGGGCAAAAAGAAGACTAAGTGCCAAAGAATTGATGCTTTCAAACTGTGGTGCTGGAAAAGACTCTTGAGAGTCCCTTGGACAGCAAGGAGTTCAAACCAGTCAATCCTAAAGGAAATCAACCCTGAATATACATTAGAAGATCTGATGCTGAAGCTGAAGCTTCAATACTTCTGCCACCTGATGTGAAGAGCGAAGGGAGAAGGCAGTGGCACCCCACTCCAGTACTCTTGCTTGGAAAATCCCATGAATGGAGGAGCCTGGTAGGCTGCAGTTCATGGGGTCGCTAAGAGTCGGACACGACTGAGCGACTTCACTTTCACTTTTCACTTTCATGCATTGGAGAAGGAAATGGCAACCCACTCCAGTACTCTTGCCTGGAAAATGCCATGAATGGAGGAGCCTGGTGGGCTGCCGTCTCTGGGGTCGCATAGAGTCGGACACGACTGAAGCAACTTAGCAGCAGCAGCAGCAGTGAAGAGCGAAATAATTGGAAAAGACCCTGATACTGGGAAAGATTGAAGGCAAATGGAGAAGAGCACAGCAGAGGATAAAGTGCTTAGATAGCATCACTGACTCAATGGACATGAATCTGAACAAACTCCAGGAGATAGTGAAGGACAGGGAAGTCCATGGGGTTGCAAAGAGTCAGACACAACTTAGCAACTGAATGACAACAGCAAGTTTTGTCTTGAGTTTATAAGATAGAATACACATCTTAGTCATAAAAAATAAAAATTTTGCTGAGGGCACTGGAATATGGACAGTGTTCAAGAAGCAATGTGACACAATTTCTCAGTTCTAGTAAGTTATTTAAAGTTACAACATAAGCACTTAGTGCCTGTGTGAAGTAAAGCTGTTAGTCATTCATCATATCCAATTCTTTGGGACCTCATGTATGTAGCCCACCAGGCTCCTCTGTCCACGGGATTCTCCAGGCAAGAATACTGGAGTGGGTAGCCATTCCCTTCTCCAGGGATCTTCCCAACCCAGGAATTGGACCCATGTCTTCTTAATCGAAGGCAGATTTCTTACTGTCTGAGCCACGAAGGCAGCACCAGTGCTTGTGTACTTAACAATAAATAGAGTATAAAGGATAATAGACAACTTCTGAGTGTTTGGATAAACAATTCAAGTGTTCTCAGTGACTACTGATGTTTTGAAAGAAAGAGCAAAGAGAAATGCAAAAAAAAAAAAAGAAGAAGAAGAAGAATAGAATACTAAAATTTATAAGAAAAAGCAGTAGACTGGGAACACAGACATCTCTGGGGTACCAGGTCTTATCTGTATGGATGTAAGGAGCCACAATTCTTACCTCAGTGTGGGAGTCATGATGCTCTGGGTGGAGGGGGAACCATAAGATAATGTTACCGAAAGGAGGGTGTGGGGTCCAGCTGCTCACCACTCAAAAGCCAATAAACAGTCCAGGATGGTAGAAAGGAAAATTTGCTTTATTTCAGGTGCTGGCAACTGTGTGGGGGGAGGGTGGCAGAAACCTGTCCAAAGGCTGACACCCCTCCCTCGACAAGCAGGAGGAAGAGCTTTTATAGACAGATTGTGGGGGTGGGGTGCTACATGCAGTCATCTCTAACAGTTATCTTCAGATTGGTTATCAGTGGTCTGATCAGCATCATCATGAATGATTTAGGTACAGTTCATCTTCAGCTGCAGGGTCCAATTGTTCCCATTTCTTTGTGGTCAATTCTCAGAATTGTGGCAGCTCAAGTCTTGGGTACAGTCTGGTCATCATGTAGTTAACTTCTCCATCTAGGGTTTTAGTATCTATAAGACAGCTCACAGGATATGGATCAGAATATCATCTGTAGCCCTTGAGAAAGAACTAAAGGCCTTTGACTATGCTTAATGACTACATAGTTATAATTTCGTCTCTTTTAACTGCTTTCCATTGTTTTAGAATTTCTTGTTTCTCTGATTATTCTTTGACTAAAGTTTTCCACAGGCAAAAGAAAAGCAGAGGACATGGGGGTTGGGGGAGGTGGGGTGCGGGAAGGACCATATAATCCTGCTCCGTTTCAATAAGAGTGTCCATAGGATCACCCTCTTCCTGCTTCTTAAGAGGAATACTCTGCTGAGCCATTCAACTTTCCCCGCCTCCCAGTACTGAAGCCCTGTATTCTACAGTTGATCATGATCCATATTTTTTGGATATCTCAGTAATAGCTCAAGGATTTCACAACCAGGTATGGGGTCTTTGCCCTCCTCCACTTTAAGTATCATGTCCATATACAAATCAAATAATAAATCTGCACCCACTTCAAATGTGCAATTCTCCTTTAAAACTAAAATATTTACTAACAAGGCAGAGTTAAATCAGAGTTCAATTATAATAAGAAAGTACATAGTGCTAGGAATAAAACCAGAGGGCATATATACTTAAAAGGAATATTTTTATGTGAAAAATGCTAGTCACATAATGCTACATATAGTTTGAAACAAATTTTCAAAAATATATAGATACATAAATCCATGTAAATTAATATTTAGAAAGATTAATGGGTTATTGCAAAGGTTAAATCATAAATGCCTTCACAAGTGAGAAAGAAAATGCACGTCCACTTGTGTTTTGGACAGGACAGCTGTGGGTAAGGGAAATTTTTTTGAACTTTGCTGTATCAGTACCTATATAACTTCTTTGAATAGAATATTCATATATTGTGATACAACAAAAATTATAATTGCTATCAAAGAAAAAGAAACACATGTATGAATAATTTTCCATTTCTCAGTTTAATGTGTCTAACTAACATGGTATTTCTTCTTTGGACTATGGTGGCAATTTACAATTTTTCTCTTGGTGTGTTTGTATTCTCCATACCAGTTGCTGCTTGCAATCTCTCTTCCTGGAATGTATTATTTTCCACAAGATATACATTCTTTGGATGTGGGATAAGGAGAAAGAGTAAATCAAACCCAATCACCCCTAATATGCTACGTTCACCTCACTGCTTGAAAATTTCTAGCTGCTTCCTAAAGCAGACAGGCAAAGCACTTTTCTCAACAAGCAAACCCCATGGAAACAGGCCTTCATCCACTCCTCAAAAAAAAAAAAAAAAAAAAAAAAAACCTACAAAACAATGTCTCCCAGGAGTGATCCCAGATTCACCTCCTACCACACTCTTATAATTTTTCCTAGCTGGGGAATTCATTCTGTACTGAATACAGTTTAAACAATGGCTCAGCCCCTTGTTGTGTGTTTCTCCTTGAATTATTTCATATCATATATCTTAGCTTCCTCAGCTCAATTCCCTCTCATTATCGTCTCCCAATCATCTCTGCTGCCGCTCCAGATTTTCCTATCTAACTCCTTCAGAACATGATCCTCTTTGCTCGATCAATCTTTCATATTCTCTCATTAAGACTCCTCAACCACAGACTGTCAATCTGGGTGATCAGTTTAGACCCACAACGGTCTCTTTCATTATGTGACACTCAGTTTGCCTTCAGGCTCTACAGTCGTCCAATTTTCACATCCACCAAGAGTAGATGGTTTCTCAGCATCTCCAATATTCAAGTCTTAGATTCTTGAGATATGCTCCTGGATTTCCACATATACAAGGTTTCAATTCCCCTTATTCTTGTGTTTCAGCTGACAGGAGTGGAATATGGTTTCCAGTTTACTCTAGTCACAAACTTCTGGTTTCCAGATCTCTGAGAATACCAACTTCCGGCAATCAGCAGAAAAGAGGTGACATCTTAGCAAAGGTCCTAAAAAGGGCTATCAGACAATAGGAAGTCTCTGCTCTAAACACTTCTAAAGTAGGGAGCTAAAGGAGAAGACATTCATTGCAGCACTGTAAGAAGAAAACACAAGCTACTCAAATGAACCATTAATAAACTACAACAAAATGAAAAGTCATCTCAATTCTAAGGAACCCCGGTCCACAGACCCAAAGACTGAATGGCAAGGAAAAATTTCCTTGTACACTATAAAGAGTGGCCAAGTTTTGGGTTGATTTTCAGTAAATTCTTCATAATTCCAAAAGTATATATTTATTAATATTTGAATAATTAAGGAATCTTATATAACTGTCAATATTAAAATATAGATTCTATATATACCAGAAAAAATAGTTTTGTGATAGTTCAGTTCAGTTCCGTTGCTCAGTCATGTCCGACTCTTTGTGACCCCATGAATTGCAGCACGCCAGGCCTCCCTGTCCATCACCAACTCCCAGAGTTCACTCAAACTCATGTCCATCGAGTCAGTGATGCCATCCAGCCATCTCATTCTTTGTCATCCCCTTCTCCTCCTGCCCCCAATCCCTCCCAGCATCAAAGTCTTTTCCAATGAGTCAACTCTTCGCATGAGGTGACCAAAATATTGGAGTTTCAGCTTTAGCATCAATCCTTCCAAAGAACACCCAGGACTGATCTCCTTTAGAATGGACTGGTTGGATCTCTTTGCAGTCCAAGGGACTCTCAAGAGTCTTCTCCAACATCACAGTTCAAAAGCATCAATTCTTCGGTGCTCAGCCTTCTTCACAGTCCAACTCTCACATCCATATATGACCACTGGAAAAACCATAGCCTTGATTAGACAGGCCTTTGTTGGGAAAGTAATGTCACTGCTTTTGCGTATGCTACCTAGGTTTCTCATAACCTTCCTTCCAAGAAGTAAGTGTCTTTTAATTTCATGGCTGCAATCACCATCTGCAGTGATTTTGGAGCCCAAAAAAATAAAGCCTGACACTGTTTCCACTGTTTCCCCATCTCTTTCCCATTAAATGATGGGACCGGACGCCATGATCTTCGTTTTCTGAATGTTGAGCTTTAAGCCAACTTTTTCACTCTCCTCTTTCAATTTCCTCAAGAGGCTTTTTATTTCCTCTTCACTTTCTGCTATAAGGGTGGTGTCATCTGCATATCTGAGGTTATTGATATTTCTCCCAGCAATCTTGATTCCAGCTTGTGCTTCTTCCAGTCCAGCGTTTCTCATGATGTACTCTGCATAGAAGTTAAATAAGCAGGGTGACAATATACAGCCTTGACGTACTCCTTTTCCTATTTGGAACCAGTCAGTTGTTCCATGTCCAGTTCTAACTGTTACTTCCTGATCTGCATACAGGTTTCTCAAAAGGCAGGTCGGGTGGTCTGGTATTCCCATCTCTTGAAGAATTTTCCAGTTTATTGTGATCCACACAGTCAAAGGCTTTGGTATAGTCAATAAAGCAGAAGTAGATGTTTTCCTGGAACTCTCTTCCTTTTTCCATGATCCAGCAGATGTTGGCAACTTGATCTCTGGTTCCTCTGCCTTTTCTAAAACCAGCTTGAACATCTGGAAGTTCATGGTTCACATATTGCTGAAGCCTGGCTTGGAGAATTTTGAGCATTACTTTACTAGCATGTGAGATGAGTGCAATTGTGTGGTAGTTTGAGCATTCTTTGGCACTGCTTTTCTTTGGGATTGGAATGAAAACTGACCTTTTCCAGTCCTGTGGCCACTGCTGACTTTTCCAAATTTGCTGGCATATTGAATGCAGCACTTTCACAGCATCATCTTTGAGGATTTGAAATAGCTCAACTGGAATTCCATCACCTCCACTAGCTTTGTTCGTAGTGATGCTTTCTAAGGCCCACTTGACTTCACATTCCAGGATGTCTGGCTCTAGGTGAGTGATCACATCATCGTGATTATCATGGTCGTGAAGATCTTTTTTGTACAGTTCTTTTGTGTATTTTCCACCTCGTCTTAATATCTTCTGATTTGTGATAGTAGATAATAACTATTAAAGGGAGACTAGATCAGGGTAGGAATGGATCATATATGTCTTATATTTTGGGTTTATTTTTTCAACCAAAATTTATTCATGTTTTCCTTGCTATCAAAAATATTTTTTTTTAAATTTAAGTAATGCAAGAATATAGCTACTGAAAAGCACCATGTAATGCATGACATACCTCAGCTCTGTGTGTGCTCTGCCAAATTCCTTATGCATACAGAATATCTGATACCTTTTTTAAATTGCAATTTATAACTCAATAACCATTGAACTTTTACCAGTAAGGAAGCAAGAGTTATTGTCATGCAACCTCATGGACCATTATAAAATGTTCAACTCAAAATATTTGAACACTGATACTTGAGTTATCTCACAAATCTTTATCCTATATCCAAACTCACACAAGTGAGATGAAAAAAGAAAGATATAAGTGCGTGAAAGAAATACACAAAAGAGTGTTTATTTGCAGAGGGCAAGTTGTCTATCAAAGAAACTTCACATAGTTTATTGAAAAATCTTGAGTTCTACATCTACAGCAAGATCAACTTGCAAAGTGCAGTGTTTTTTCTATCTAAATAAAAAACAATTTTAAAATTCTATAGGAAAATTGTTCGAAATTTAAGAATAATACTAGGAATAATCCTCCAAGAATGCATGAAGTTCTTAAGCAGAAAACTGGAAAGTATAATTGAAAGAAATCATAAGGTACACAGGATGTTATATTGGAGGGGTTGGGAAATCTCAGTTTTATAAGGAATCTATTACCTCCAAATTAATCTACAGAGCCAGTTCAATAAAAATCAAAGTCCCAAGACATTTTTTTTTTATGGAACTTACTAATGTTTATATAGTATAAAAAATGTGAAAGGGGAAATAGCACAGTTGTAAATAATGACATTTATCAATTGTTATTTCTTACACTTTGCTTTGTCTTGGTCAAGCTGGAAACAAGTGTTTCTCTTTTTCCTACAGGTCTCTGAACTAAGTTTATCCACAAGCTTGAGTAAGAAGCAAAATAAAGTAGAACACGCTTTCATTTTTAATTTCTCCTGGGAAATGGCTGATCACATTAAAATCAATTTCCTGTCACAAACTGAGGATAATTTCCCCTTATTTGTCCAGCTTCCCCTTCCAAAAATTAAGTTTATCTCTGCCTGCTTCCTCCTTTACACTATAAAAGAAAAACTTTTTTCAGTATGATTTTGAGATCCTCAGAGATTTCTGAGATCAAAGCATTCTCCTTATTACAATAGACTTTCTAATGAAACTCTATTCTTATCCAACCAGATTCACACATTTAACAGGAAATACAGAAATTTTCTTCAAAGTACTTATAAAAACAAAACTAAAGCATTTTAACTGTTTTACTGGTCTGAAAATTGGAAAATGGATTCATGAAACAGAATAACAAATACACCATGTATAGAAATTTAATGTTCAGTAGATGTGATATTTCAAATCAATGTATGAAAGATTGCATGTGAAGTCAGGAAAGTCACAATAACTCCTGCAATAAATTACATCAAGATAGCAGGTTATTTATTCAGGATAAATTATTGAATGTGCAAATTCCAAGTATACTAACAATCTACCAAATAAACATTGGAAGATGAAGAACAATGCCCTAGGCAAGGCTAAAGCAAAATCCACATAGTAAATAATTAAAAACTAGACCAAAATAAACCAAAATAAAAGTTTGTAATAACATAGCTGTCAATTTCATCTTACTTCAATTGGAATGAGGATGATGTTTACCCTGTTTACTAACAACATGAGCACAGACATGCAGCAGCATCAAGTGAGCCTGATGTTCACAGATAACTCCTATCCACAGAGATCAGAAAATGTGCAGTGAACAGGGTGTGCAAGTCATCTTGGACCCATTGCACAGCATTCAACTTTTTGATGGGTGCATCCTCAGTATCTGGCTTTCCTGCCAACATAGTTACTGATTCCCATCACTGGAGGCAGCTGTGAGCTAGACAGGTCCATCAGCAATCAAACCCCAGTTTAGAAGAGGTGACTTGACTGTATCTGGTTAATAATGCCTTTGTTCTTCATGTTCCTGGGGCTCCTACTATGAGTAGGAGACCAGCTGAATTCAGAGAGAATACAACTGTGACTTATACACATATTTTCATTTAAAAAATCTGCATTTGAAAGGAGTAACCTCACCTTAATTTCTTTGTTAAAACCCTATTTGGTGTTACTGAACTTGCTTTTCTTCATTCTTTTATCCCAGTGAAAACGGATGATCTTGCTCTAGTCTCCAAAGTAAGATGATTCAGCATTCCCTTTACTGAGAATATTCTTAAGGGCTTAAAAATATTGACACTGTTGCTTCCAGCATAGCTGCCTCTCAAATTAAAGTGAATATCTTCTCTCTTTTGTTTACCCTTCTCCAGGAATAAAATAGGTAACAGGTTTTCAGGGTGGGGGTGGGGGGGTGGGAAATACTGTAACAAAAGACACCACAATCAGAGTTTAAAGGTGTGATACCACATGTATACCTGTGGCGGATTCATTTTGATATTTGGCAAAACTAATACAGTTATGTAAACTTTAAAAATAAAATTAAATTAAAAAAAAATTTTGCATTTTGTTTTTTCAAAACAAAGATATATACACACATCATGCACATGTATATATTCTTAACAATTTAAGTAAATACAATGAATAAAATAGTTTGCAAAAGATATGAGTATATAATTCACAGAGTACCATGAAAATATAAAAATATGTGAAAATTTCAACTACACTGATAATCAAAGAAATACAGATTTTTCTGAGATTAAATTGCTTATCCATCAAATTGGGGAAGTTGAAATCATTTGATAATGTATAATTACAAGATTCCTAAGTCTCTTAATGTTTAAATGCAAACCTTACAGAATCTTATAAATGTAAAGTTGAAAGTTCCTTTACAAGTTATCTAGACTGATTCTTTACAAATTATATACTGTCATTCTATTGAAGGGGAAAAAAAGAAAAAAAAACTGTGCCTCCTTCACAGACAGTGGCTTATAAGCTTGAAGTTTTGACCTTTTTGTATCCACAGATATGTCAGATCAGTTTATTTTTCTCCCTTAGTTCTTGTCTCATCATAACAAAGATTTGAAATGACAGAATAGTCACAGTTCAAGAAGGCAGTTCTCAGCTCTTGTTTCGTCATAGCATGGATTTGAGACAATAGCCTAGTTATAGCTCAAGTAGGCAGGATTTATTAAGGAGACAGCAGATAGTGCACCCTCAAGGTTATCGTCTCATCAACAGACTAGTTACAGCTCAAGTAGGCTAGTTTGAGCTCAAGAAGGCAGCAGGCAGTAGACAGTACACCCTCAAGATGGGAGAGAAGGCTGACCCCACAGGAGAGATTTGATCTCTCTTGTCTTATACTTTCTGTCTCATCCTCCTGGAGACTGATTGTTTCACCTTTATGCAAAATAGAGCTTGTACCCACCACCAATCAAGAAAGGGAATGCAAAAAGGCATATGCTCAAGACCAGTAAAGTAATGGAACGTGTTCTGGGCATGTTTTCTTACCAGAGGCTCTCACTCAAGTCTTTAGCTTCCTCTTTTGCAGGTTTTTTCTTTGTTTGCCCTCTGCATGGCTTTTGCTAGCCACCATCTTGGACTCCCCTTTCCATTCTAACGACCTAATATATAGTGAATTAACTTCCTGACATTTTTAAGTTCCTATATCTTAGACTTCTATTAATTTCATTCTAAGTGAGGTAATGGAGAAGGCAGTAGCAACCCACTCCAGTACTCTTGCCTGGAAAATCCCATGGACAGAGGAGCTTGATAGGCTGTAGTTCATGGGGTCACGCGAAGAGTCAGACATGACTGAGAGACTTCACTTTCACGCATTGGAGAAGAGAATGGCAGCCCACTCCAGTGTTCTTTCCTGGAGAATCCCAGGGATGGAGGGGCCTAGTAGGCTGCTGTCTATGGGTTGCACAGAGTCAGACATGACTGAAGCGACTTAGCAGCAAGTGAGATAAATAATGGACTAATTCATATGTCACTTAAACCAACTGACAACAAAAATGTTTATATTAAAAATGAAAAAAAGTATGGCAGCAAGAGTGTTAATTGAATATAGGAAGTTGACCCTATCCTATAGCACCAATGGCACTCTGAGTGTCATTAAATAGAAGAGTTGTAGAATTTATCATAATGTAAAATATATATACTCTACAACCCAAGATTAGAACCATATATTGTCTCTTGTAAGGAAAATATCAAATGTTCTCCTCATGGTGCTTTTGAGATATTCACTGCAGCATTGTTGTGTGTGCATAAAAATAGAGAATGGAAAAATATAATTTCTTCATGTTGTAAATTCTGGATACATGCAGCAGAAAAGAAAAATGTGGATTTACATGCAATGACATGAAAGAGCTCCCCAAGAACTATTGCTGACTAAAGAAACTTTGAAGACAAAGTTCATAGCATGAAAAACCTTATTTGAAACACAATGACATCCAAAATATGTGTCGGTTCAGTTCAGTTCAGTCATTCAGTCGTGTCTGACTCTTTGCAAACCCATGAATCGCAGCACACCAGGCCTCCCTGTCCATCACCAACTCCCGGAGTTCACTCAGACTCACGTCCATCCAGTCAGTGATGCCATCCAGCCATCTCATCCTTTGTCGTCCCCTTCTCCTCCTTCCCCCAATCCCTCCCAGCATCAGAGTCTTTTCCAATGAGTCAACTCTTCACATGAGGTGGCCAAAGTACTGGAGTTTCCACTTTAGCATCATTCCTTCCAAAGAAATCCCAGGGCTGATCTCCTTCAGAATGGACTAGTTGGATCTCCTTGCAGTCCAAGGGACTCTCAAGAGTCTTCTCCAACACCACAGTTCAAAAGCATCAATTCTTCAATGCTCAGCCTTCTTCACAGTCCAATTCTCACATCCATACATGACCACAGGAAAAAACCATAGCCTTGACTAGATGGACCTTTGTTGGCAAAGTAATGTCTCTGCTTTTTAATATGCTATCTAGGTTGCTCATAACTTTCCTTTCAAGGAGTAAGAGTCTTTTAATTTCATGGCTGCAGTCACCATCTGCAGTGATTTTGGAGCCCCCAAAAATAAAGTCTGACACTGTTTCCACTCTTTCCCTATCTATTTCCCGTGAAGTGATGGGACCAGATGTCATGATCTTCATTTTCTGAATGTTGAGATTTAAGCCAACTTTTTCACTCTCCTCCTCCACTTTCATCAAGAGGCTTTTGAGTTCCTCTTCACTTTCTGCCATAAGGATGGTGTCATCTGCATATCTGAGGTTATTGCGATTTCTCCCAGCAATCTTGATTCCAGCTTGTGTTTCTTCCAGTCCAGCATTTCTCATGATGTACTCTGCATAGAAGTTAAATAAGCAGGGTGACAATATACAGCCTTGACATACTCCTTTTCCTATTTGGAACCAGTCTGTTGTTCCATGTCCAGTTCTAACTGTTGCTTCCTGACCTGCATACAGATTTCTCAAGAGGCAGGTCAGGTGGTCTTGTATTCCCATCTCTTTCAGAATTTCCCACAGTTTATTGTGATCCACACAGTCAAAGGCTTTGGCATAGTCAATAAAGCAGAAATAGATGTTTTTCTGGAACTCGCTTGCTTTTTCTATGATCCAGCGGATGTTGGCAATTTGATCTCTGGTTCCTCTGCCTTTTCTAAAACCAGCTTGAACATCTGGAATTTCATGGTTCACGTATTGCTGAAGCCTGGCTTGGAGAATTTTGAGCATTACTTTACTAGCATGTGTATAAACATCTTATATATCAGACAAACATAAGACTCTAAAAGATTTAGAGAAGCAAGATAGGACAAAAACAAGTTTGTAAATATAGAGAACAGAGGTCAGAGAGGGGAAGTGGGTGAAGGGGATCAAAAGGTACAAGCATCCAGTTATTAAATAAGTCATGTAGATATAATGTGCAACAAAGCAACAATAGCTAGTAATATTGTATTACAAAGTTTCTAACAAAGTAAAGCTTTTTTTTTTTCAATGTTCCATTCAGAATTTAATGATTCTTCTAAATCAGTCTTATCCATTGACAGTAATCACAGTGAAAGGCGTTATCTCTCTCTCTCTCCCTCCCTTTTTCTCTCTCTCTCTCTCCCTCTCTCCATACTCACCAGATTAAGCAATCAGGAAATTTATTGTCTTACATATTCAGAAGTTCTGAGGTCAAACAAACTTTAGCATTGGGTGATTCAGCTGATCAACAATGTCATCAAGGTCCTTTTTTCTGCTCTGCCTTTATGACTGGACTGGTGCCCCTTTTCAGGCTGCTGGATGGAGCCATTCCAACATTGCATCCAGAAATTGCAATGCTCAGAAAGAAAAAGGATATCAGGGGGTATTTCTTAGGGAGGAGGAATCTTACTAGAAGCCCCACAGCTTTTGGTCCTCATTGCAAGAATGGAGTCACCAATCCATTCTGAAACCAATCTCTGACTGGGGATGGGGCACCGTAGCTGTTTATGGTCAAATAGAATGTACCTTAGAAATGGGGCGGGGGGGGGGGCAGGGTGGTCATTGTTGTTCATAACTGAAGCTCTTGGACCTTGAGGATTAAGAAAATAAATGTGAGGGACATCAAAGAACACCTGCCTATGAGTTAACTTGCCTAATTCAGTTGAATTTTTTGAGTTAATTTTGAATTGGCCAAAAAGTTGAAATTTCCTATCACAAGCAAAAACAATTTGTAACTGTGTTGATGATGGATGTTAACGACTTATTTCGGTAATCATTTGGCAATATATACAAATATCAAATAATCCCGTTTCACATTTGAAACTAATATCGTGTTGTGTGCCCATTACAACAAAAATTTAAATGTCCACTAATAAATAATAAATATATAATTCTACTCATTCTGACCTAAAGGCCTCACAGAGGTAAAAAGTCCAGTATGATTATTAATGTTGGGGAGGTTTTCTTATACATAGTATCACACCTTTGGAGAGTGAAAAAGTTTGCTTAAAGCTCAACATTCAGAAAACTAAGATCATGGCATCCGGTCCCATCACTTCATGGCAGATAGATGGGGAAACAGTGGTTGACTTTATTTTTCTGGGCTCCAAAATCACTGCAGATGGTGATCGCAGCCATGAAATTAAAAGACGCTTACTCCTTGGAAGGAAAGTTATGACCAACCTAGATAGCATATTCAAAAGCAGAAACATTACTTTGCCAACAAAGGTCTGTCTGGTCAAGACTATGGTTTTTCCAATGGTCATGTATGAATGTGAAAGTTGGGCTATAAAGAAAGCTGAGCACCGAAGAATTGATGCTTTTGAACTGTGATGTTGGAGAAGACTCTTGAGAGTCCCTTGGACTGCAAAGAGATCCAACCAGTCCATCCTAAAGGAGATCAGTCGTGGGTGTTCACTGAAAGGACTGATGTTGAAGCTGAAAGTCCAATACTTTGGCCACCTGATGCGAAGAGCTGACTGATTGGAAAAGACCCTGATGCTGGGAAATACTGAGGGCAGGAGAATAAGGGGACAACAGAGGATGAGATGGTTGGATGGCATCACCGACTCAATGGAAATGAGTTTGGGTGGACTCTGGAAGTTGGTGATGGACAGCGAGGCCTGGCATGCTGCGGTTCATGAGGTCGCAGAGAGTCAGACACGACTGAGTGACTGAACTGAACTGAGCTGATACTAAAAAGATTTAAAAAACCACCTTCAATGAGTATTTCAGTACAAATACTATGTGAAAGTCGCTCCGTCATGTCCCACTCTTTGTGACCCCATGGACTATGCAGTTCATGGAATTCTCCAGGCAAGAATACTGGAGTAGGTAGCCTTTCTCTTCTCCAGTGGATCTTCCCAACCCAGGAATCGAATCAGGGTCTCCTACATTGCAGGCAGATTCTTTATCAGTTGAGCCACAAGGGAAGCCCAAATACTAATTCAGTATAAATACCATGCACATAGTTTAAAAACAGAACTGCAGTTTCTAAGAAGCTAATCATAGGGCAGATTAAAAGGGAAGAAAGAATCCAGATCAGCATTTTCCTCAGTCAACTTCTTCAAAGTGCAAGTAACACTTAAAACAAGAAGTCTTTTCAACACGCACAGACCAAGATCAGATATCTTCCGTGGCTGGACTTCCTGGTCTCTACATCATGAAAAACGACTATCTAAGGTTGCTTCCAGGTGTGTAGAATTATAACACGGGGTATAGACAAATAAAGCTGTTTGGGGACTCTATCCAGTCTGCAAATATTCTCTTCTTTCTTTCATCCTTGATATTTAACTTGCTTTCCTACTATCTCTATAAGGGATAGACAAGTAGAAATTTTAAGGATATTAGCACACTGATAGTAAGATTCAAAGGAGAAAACTGGTGAAACTTACTTCTGGGCAAATTGGAGACTTAAAGATATCTCATTTTGCCACCTGTATTAGTCCAGGTTTTCCTGAGAAAGAGAATTCACTGGAATGTTCATAGAGAAGGAAAGAGAAAGGGGTTTATTGAAGGAACTGGTTCATGGGACTGCGGAGGTTGGAAAGTTCAAAATCTACAGGACAGGGAGGCAGGCTGGAAACCCTGGGAAGACCTAATGCTGCTTCTCAAATCCAAATGCAATCTGGAAGAATTCTGTCTTTCTCAGTGAGGTCAGTCTTTTTACTATAAGGCTTTCAACTGTTTGAAAAAGGATCACCTATATAATGGAGAGTAATCTGCTTTACTCAAAGTCTATGGATTTAAATGTGTGTGTGCAGGCATGTTTAATCTCAAAGTTGTCTCAGATTCTTTGGGACCTGATGGACTGTAATCCACCAGGCTTCTCTGTACATGGGATTTCCCAGACAAAAATACTGGAGCAAGTTGCTAATTTCTTCTCCAGGTGATCTTCCCAACCCAGGGGCTGAACCTGCATCTCCTGCTAGGCAGGCAGATACTTTACCACTGAGTGATCAGAATTAAGCTGACCTTTCTGATACTGTTTTTTCACCCATTCTCTATTGAAAGTGTTGGTCGCTCAGTTGTGTCCGATTCTTTGCCTCCCCATAGGCTGCAGCCCACTAGGCTCCTCTGTCCATGGGATTTTCCAGGCAAGAATACTGGAGTGATTTCCCTCAAATCATTCCATCCCACATAAAGCCTATAGATTAAATAATGGTGTTTTTCTTATGCCATTAGAATTTTCACATAGGCTGGTTTTATACTCTTCTGAAAAAAAAAAAAGTTTATCAGGCTTGTCTCAGCCATAGTACCCAGATATTTTGTCAAACACTAGTCTAGATGCTGCTGCGGAGTTTTGCCTTTTAAAAATGAGATTAACATTTAAAGCAGGGCTTCCCAGGTGAATCTTTATTTTCTTCACTCTTTAGAATAATACCTGTTACCAAGTAAGTCAAATGTTCCTTATATGTTGTCCTCATTGCTTGTAAATTGTTTTCTGGTTTTTATGAGAATGGCCATGTTTCTTATCTTCTGATATGTGGAACATGACTTTCTTAATGCTGGGCACATTTGGGGAAAATTCTGTGTAGACTCATAGATCGTAAAAAATTTTCATAGGGTTCGCTGGCTCCCATGGATAAGATAACAGACTCTAATACGTGCTCCACATATTGCCTATAAGAGTAAATTTTATATTTGCACCCATAGTTATTTTCTTTTTTATTTGTTTTTTATTAAGCTTTCATTTTGTATTGGAGTGTAGCCAATTAGGGGCTTCCCAGGTAGCACAGATGGTAAAGAACCCACCTACCAATGCAGGAGACATAATGAGATGTGGGTTTGATCCCTGGGTCAAGAAGATCCCCTGGAGAAGGGAATGGCAGCCCACTCCAGTATCTTTGTCTGGAGAATTTCATGGATAAAGGAGCCTGGTGGGCTGCAGTCCATGGGATTGCAAAGAGTAAGACATGTCTGAGTGATTAACACACACACACATATGTCCAATTAATAATGTTGTGATAGCTTCAGGTGAACAGTGAAGGGACTCGGCCATACATGTACATGTATCCATTTTCCCCCGAAATTCCTCCCATCCAGGTTGCCACATAACATTGAACAGAGTTCCCTGTGCTATGCAGTAGGTCCTTGTTAGTTATCCATTTTAAATATAGCAGTGTGTACATGTCCATCCCCAACTCCCTAAATATCCCTTCCTCCATTCTTCCCACCGCACCCCACACCCCCCGGCAACCATAAGTTCATTCTCTATGTCTATGAGACTCTTTCTGTTTTGTAAGTTAATTTGTATTATTTCTGTTTAGATTCCACATATAAGGGCTATTTTCATAACAGAAAACTTGATCAGTAACTCATTTTCTCAGACCAAACTGGGAGATCAAAAAAAAGGCTGTGATCTTGATACACTATAGCAGGACCAGGAGTTCACTTGGAAGGAACCATAGAAGTCATTGGACTTCCCTGGTGGCTCAGATGGTAAAGAATCTGCTGAAATGCAGGAGACCCAGATTTGATCCCTGGGTGGGGAAGATCCCCTGGAGAAAGGAATGGCTACCTACTCTAGTATTCTTGGCTGGAGAATTCCATGGACAGAGGAGTCACCTTGTGGGCTACAGTCCTTTGGGTCACAAAGAGTCAGACATGACTGAGCCACTAACTCTTTCAGTTTCATAGAAGTTATTGGTGCTATATGTGGAGAGGCCATTTAACAAGGTGATAGTGACTCTACCTTAGTTCTTCTACCTTAGAAGTTGCCTTAGTTCTTACTTCTCACATGCTCTAAACTCCCTGTCTCCTTATTCCAGGGCTCCATGCCCTGCTGACATAATTGTGAGCTAGGGCTCCAACTCAGGGCTGTTTCACTTCTACTACCCATACCCATCTGTGTCATGTATGTTAAACGTGAAGAGAGATCCTGAAAGAGAAACCTCCAGAGCAGATTTCTGCCACTGTCAGAGAACAAAGAACCTAGGTACAACAATCTAAAGAACTTTCTCCTCCATAATTTAACACTTCCACTGGAAGAGGTTGGAATTTCAAAGATGTGTTGCTAACATCAGCTGTCGATCTATATATTGCCTGTCCTTTACCTGTAGCACCTGATTTTTCCATGAGGACTGTGTCCATTGCTGACTGACTCCTCAGGGAGACCCAAGACTCAGGTGAAAGGCTGAGTTCTTGATTCTGAGTACAGTACAGGAGAATATGACATGCCACTGGAAAGCTGAAGGATACAGGGCCCAGAAACACATCCCCAGGAGGCAATGGCTATGGGGACAGGAGATGAAAATGAGTGTGACTCTACCCTGTCATCTTTCTGTTTTTCTGCCCCCAGGATTCTTGATTCTGCTGTTTTTGCCATTGGAATCCACATCCTTGAACAAGAAACGTAAGTTTGTTCAGCCAGCCCCATTAGTGACATAAGCTGTGGAGCATATGCTGGGGTCTGTGTCCTCTTACCAACAAAGGAAGAAGAAAGTAGGCTTATGCTGACTGTAAGGTCCATTTTTTATGGTCCAAGTTTTATGAATGTAAGAGAAGCTACTCCTCCCCACCCCAACATGCTCAGAAGTTTTTGTCTCTTCCTGTTCCAAGAGAGGTCTTCCCAGGTGACTCAGTGGTAAAGGTTGTGCCTGCCAATGCAAGAGACAAAGGTTTAATTCCTGGATCATGAAGATCCCCTGGAGGAGGAAAATGGCAACTCACTCCAGCATTCTTGCCTGGAGAATCCCCTGCAGCCTGGTGGGCTAAAGTCCATGGGGTCACAAATAGTCAGACATGACTTAGTAATTAAACAACAACAACTTCCAATGGAAGCCATCCCATCCATTCCTTCCCTTCCTCTATTATTAGATTACCAGCCTGAAGCAGGCTTTGTTCATTCCTTGACAATTCCTTGACCTCCATCCCCACTGCTTCTTCCCTCACAGCCTGTGCTTGGTGGTGCCCTCCAAACCCTCCATGTGTCAATACTGATGCTTGCCGCTGCATTCCAGGATTCAGTTCTGCATCTGAGGACAGCTTCACCAGCCCCTTGAAGAGTTGCCATGGTACAGAGCCTTGGGGTGGTGGAAATGCTCAGACAGATTTGGGGAGAGGCTGTGGTACATCTATAGCATTCAGCTCTGAGGGCAGCACAGAAGCACTTTGTTGAGAATAAGAAAAGATACACTTTAAGAAAGCATGAAGGAAGTGAGCAGTCCCAGAAGGGTGAAAATTTAATTGGTACCAACAATGGAAAAAAGTCCTTTCCTCCACATCATCACTAACACTTGTTCTTTCTTGTCTTTTTGATAATAATTATTCTAATAAGTGTGAGGTGATATCTGGTTTTTATTTCCATTTCATTGATTGGTGATGTTAAACACATTTTCATGTACCTGTTGGCCATTTGGTAGTCTTCTTTGGAAAAACATCTATTCAGATCATCTACCCATTTTTTACTCAATCACTTTGTTTGGTTCTTTTTTTGCTATTGAGTCATATGAGTTCTTTATATATTTTGGGTATTAGCCCCTTATGTATGGGTGATTTGTAAATTATTATCTGATATTGTAGATTTTCTTTTCATTTTTTGGATAGATTCCTTTGCTGTACAGTCTTCCCTGATAGCTCAGTTGGTAAAGAATCTGCCTGCAATGCAAGAGACCCCGGTTCAATTCCTGGGTCAGAAAGATCCTCTGGAGAAGGGATAGGCTACCCACTCCAAAATTCTTGGGCTTCCCTTGTGACTCAGCTAGTAAAGAATCTGCCTGAAATATGGGAGACCTGTGTTCGATCCTTGGGTGGGGAAGATCCCCTGGAGAAGGGAACAGCTACCCACTCAAATATTCTGGCCTGGAGAATTCCATGGGTTGTAGAGTCCATGAGGTGGGACACGACTGAGTGATTTCACTTCATTTTGCTGTACAGAGCTGTGTAGTTTGATGGAGTCCCATCCCTCTAGTTTGCTTTTGTTGCTTTGCTTTTGCTGTCAAAAAAAAAAAAAAAGTTATTACCATGACCAGTATCAAGGAGCTTATACAGTATGGTTTTTTCTATGAATTTTATGATTTCAAGGTAGCCTGATTTTTGTAATTAGAAAATACAGCCTCAAAGAGATTGAGTGATGTCCAAAGTTATATAACTAATAAGGTAGTAGAAACACACCATGTCTAAAGCCAAGGAGTTTTTATTCTTCAAAAAAAATAGAACCACAAAAGGAAATTATTAAACATAAAGTTAAGCTGAAAAACTTTTGTTATCGAAATTTTACTGCAATTTTTTTAATGAGGGAAAAGAAAATTATATGATTTTTCCTCAAGAAATATTCTTCTTCATCTACTCAAAATAGTCTGAGTTATTGGTAATAAAATAAATTATTCCTAGCATATTTGAAACAATGAGTTAAAAAAAAAAAAAAAACCTACAATATTCTAGAATAGTAGACTTCTGGGTGATTTTTTTCCCTTTTTTTTTTTTTTTAACTTTTTCCCTGTTTTTTAAGTATCCATGTGTTATTTAAAATTTGGGAGAAAGTAAATTTTATCAAAGAAAGGAAAAGATATTGCAATTACTGCACAGCCCTTACTTGACCCTGGAAGTATCTGAAAGATTCCTTTGTGAACTTGCATGTGTGTATCTCAGGGAGGTATGCAGACTCTTGAACATGGAGAGGAAATCTGGTTGCTGCTGTAATTGGATTCCAGCTCCTTCCTTGGACTACACTTGTCGGGTTGAGGAATCCCCCATCCTCATGTCTTCTCCTTCCAGCACTCATTCCCATATTCCCCCACTCACTCCTCCCTATCCCTCAGCCTTTAATATGGGTCTCTATCTGAGAGGAGGAAATCTCAGTGATCAGATGGGGGCTGAACAACAATTCCTCAGGTGTGTATCCCTCCCCCTTCCATTCATATCCTTATGTTAATACTACCCACAACCTGGACCTGGGGCCTTAGAAGGGAATGTCAAAAGTCTGGATAAGAAACTCTGACCTGGGAAAGACCAGTTGTCTACCCTGACTGATCATGACTGTGTGAGTCCTTCCAGGCTCTAAACGTCTTTGGCCCCCTGACTGGAAGGAGATCATATATGTACAAGAGCCAAACATTCTATTCCTGAATTTTTACTAAGTTGCTGTTGTTTTTAGCATTGGTGTCCAGCACTTGTTCTATGGTTCCCTGACCTATTCCAAGGGGACCTGGCTCATGGGCACCTTTCCTCCTAAGTTTAGGAACAGGGAGAGGTAAAATGCCAGAGAACACCTGCAGTGACTCAGCTGTGAGCTGCTTCCTCTTTCCCATGCATAACAGGCTCTGATAAAATGGGATTTCTACAGAAGTGGAGAGAGCAAGTCTCCCCTAGAGACATCCTGGGGAATCTTGAGACGTCTTAACATGAGAGCTGGGGGAGTGCTTGATGAAGATTGTGGGGTGTGCTAGGACTGCTATGACTAAAGTGGAGGGGATCAATGGGTAAGAGCCTGATCACCTACCCCTAACCTCAGCTGTAAATGATGGATATCACTCTGGACAATCCTCCAGCCATGACTGCCTCCATTTCTTCAGCATCTTGGGAAGCCTTCAGTGTCACTGTCACTCACAGTTAGGAATGACTGGAGCTCAAATGCATGTCCCTGATGATGCAAACAGCAACCAAGAGGATGGTCCGGAACCAAGTCATTTTTTCTGTCTACCCCAAAAGGCCTGCAGCGGGGAGGCAGACCTCCTTCCAGTCCCCATATGACACAGCAGAGTGTTTGAATCAAGGTACATGAAGATCCAGTCAGAGAGCAGGGATGAGCAGAACAGCAAGCCAGCTTTCTGGAGCAACTGGTGCTAGTTCAGCCTAACCCTACAAGAGCTAATGAGGAGCTGAGTCAGTTCAGTCTTGTGTCAAGATCAGGATGGAGGTGAGTGACATGTGAATTCACAATGGAATTCATACCTTTGAGAGGTGACATTTTGTCCTATTGTGTTCCAGACATCAACAAGTGTGGACCATCATGGAAAGTGTCCTGTGGAATATATGTAGACTGCCAGAACTTTAACAACACACAGCGTCAATGCAGAGGAAACAGAACTCTTTCTCAAAAAGAATTTGAGGATGAGTGTACTAAGAAAACCTTTGGTAAGAAGGAACCCATTTCTTTCATTTCCTCATTCATTAAGTTTGACCACTTACTCTAGGCCACAGAAGTCTGTTCTCAGCACCTACTGGTATCCCCTCTCTCTCCAAACCCCAAGGGTCAGAACCCCACATAGAGTGTCAATTTTGCAATATTGGATGCCCCCTTGACACTTGACATCTTATTTTCTCAAAATAAACAGAGGAGTGGTATCAAGACATTTCAGGAGTTGATGTCCAGTGCAATGAGTCCCAGGGAATTATCTGTATTCTTCATCATTAATTTCCAATATGAGACCTTTCTCACCTGGATCCCATACAGATTTGAGCAAGCTAGGGGTTCTTTCAGACTCTTCTGGAATGATGGACCTGAGAACTCTGTCTAGAAATGTTGGAAGGGGGGTATTCAAGGGTGGTCCCATCTTCCCCAGCCAGCCCTGCCCCTGGGTAACCTTACCCAGTTCCTTGGCCACTCAGCCTTTGTCTATTTCACTATGCAAGTATCCACCATTCTCCTGACCAATAATTTATATTAACAAGCCTATGGGAAACTCAAATGACTGGGACTGGGAGGATGTTATGTCAGAATGAGTAGATGACATGAACCACACCACATATACTCAAAGTGGCTCCCATCTGGCATAGGTGGAAAGAGAGAGTATCACTGGGCTTCATTGTCCTGATCCAACTCTCTACTTAAGAGGTCAACAAAGGCCCTACATTGACTCAGACCACTTGAGCCTTGCGCAGAAGGAACCCACAAGTTTGCATCCCTAGTTGGATGCCCAGGGCAAAGACAGAAACACCAGCCACTCCTCATCCATAAGCACATGCTTCTTCTTCAGCCACCCAGCCCTCCCACAAAGCTGGCCTCACTCAGATGATGAGTCTTACCATTTTATTTCAGTTTGGAAAATGCCTTCCAAGGGTACATGAAGTGGATCCTCACAACACCAGTTCTGCATGGCTGGAAGTAGACCCCCACTGTGTCCCCAGTCTTGTCCCCAGTGTCCAGGGGCCTCTGGCCTGTCTGGCATCATCTTTACACTCCTCACCACTTCCTGAAAGCTTATTGAGGGTCCTGGCTCAGGGATGGGTCTTGGACCAGCTTCATGGAGCTAGAGTCTGAGCTAGCATGGATGGAAGAGCACTATTCTTTCTACAAACGTGTAGCACATGAGGTTCCACAGGGGCTGTGTCTATCAGTGACTGATCCCTCAAGAGGCCTGAGAAATGGAGGGGAAGTATTGATTCCTTGATTTCAAGTAAAGTACAGGAGCTTCAGGAATGTTGCTGAGAGTGATGGGCTATAGAGCCAAAGCCATCCAGTAAGAAGGCAAAGGCCATGGGGATAGTGGCTGCATTTAGAGCTCAACTCTCTCCTCTTTGTCATCTCTGTCTTTCTGCCACAGAACTGAATCTACTACTGCTGAAGACAATGAACACTGCAGTCCAGAACCTTAAAAGTGAGTCTCTGCACCCAGCCTCATTGGAGATGTAAGCTTGAGAGTGTGTGCCATGGTCTGGGTCCTCTCACCAATAAAATGGGGAAAGGAGGTTTATTCTGCAAAAGTATCCTCTAAGGATACTAACAGCTGTTACTCTTCCCCATTATGTCCAGAGTTTTCTGAGGCTTTTCACTCCAGGTGGCAGCCATTCAACACTTTCCTCCCCTCCTCTACTATTGGGTCTCTAGCATGCAGCTGACTTCCTCAGTTTCTTGGGTCTTCTGACCATGATCTTCATCCACACAGCCTCTATCACAACTCGTTGTGCTCAGTGGTGCCCTCCAAACTCCAAATGTGTTGATGCCAACACCTGTCACTGCATTCCAGGATTCACATCTTCAACTGGGGAAGTCATCACCAGCCGCTCAGAGACTTGTGATGGTACAGAGGCTTGGGGGTGGCATTAACTTGTGGGTGGCATATGATTGGGGCTGGTATATAGAGATTGTGGGAGGACACAATGGGACCTCCAGAGCCCTCAGCCATGGGAGCAGCTCAAAAGGTTTTTAACAAGCGTAACATAAAAGTGATAGCACAGGAAAGTATGAGAGGAGTGGGTAATCCTGTTTTCATGATCGGTTAGGAGAGGGCTGAGAGTCGACACAGCAGAGCTGGGCTGCGTGGTGCAAAGTTTAGCTCAGACACAGGCTCTTTGACAGTTAGGAAGTTGTTTTTCCTCTCTGTGCATTATTTGCTTGTCTGTAAACCAGAGGTAGTCGTCGTACCTACCCCATATGGATGAACTTAGATTTAATATTTACCTTAGTGAAGAAAAGCTAAAGTTTCAGTTCAGTTCAGTTCAGTTGTTCAGTCGTGTCTAACTCTCTGAGACCCTATGAACCACAGCACGCCAGGCCTCCCTGTCCATCACCAACTGCCGGAGTCCACCCAAACCTATGTCCATTGAGTCAGTGATGCCACCCACCCATCTCATCCTCTGCCATCCCCCTCTCCTCCTGCCCTCAATCTTTCCCAGCATCAGGGTCTTTTCCAATCAGTCAGCTCTTCATATCAGGTGGCCAAAGTATCAGAGTTTCAGCTTCAACATCAGTCCTTCCAATGAACACCCAGGACTGATTTCCTTTAGGATGGACCAGTTGGATCTCCTTGCAGTCCAAGGGACTCTCAAGAGTCTTCTCCAAAACCACAGTTCAAAAGCATCAATTCTTTGGTGCTCAGCTTTCTTTATAGTCCAACTCTCACATCCATATATGACCACTGGAAAAACCATAGTCTTGACTATGGTCAACACATGAGAGCTATTATTGTCATTCATGATGTTACACTATTATTATTATTATGGCAAAAAGAAAGGGGGGGGGGAATAAATGAACCAACAGAAGGAAAGAAACTCCCAGGAGGAAGCTCAGGCTCTCTCACTATCCCAAGCTCACCAGGAACTCCTCCTCACTGACCATTGAGGTTTCCCACATCAATCCTCACAGCAGACCCAGGATGCTAGCACACTTAGATTTTTTTCCCCCTACCTTCTCCCAGTTTGCCCAACTGTCATATTTTATTCTAGGAGTTTTACATTTTCAAGGCAGAATTTTTTTTCAATAATCATATTTGGGCCCAAAGAGCTTAAGTTAAATATCCAAAGTCACACATTTAGTAGGGTCATAGAACCA
Source organism: Bubalus kerabau (assembly GCF_029407905.1). Lineage (NCBI taxonomy): Eukaryota > Metazoa > Chordata > Mammalia > Artiodactyla > Bovidae > Bubalus > Bubalus kerabau. The sequence goes on from NC_073624.1 coordinate 178,831,946, forward strand.
AGAGCCAGATCTAAAATTTCAAGACTTTATTTTCAACAATATAGGATCCTAAGGGAAATTAAATTGCTTAAAAAGTTAATAAGATGGTAAATTTTATGTTTTATGAATTTTACCACAATACTAAAAAGTAAGGGAGAATTATACAGTTTTTACAAGAAATAATCCTTGTCTACTGATAAAAGTTTTTGATGGACATTTATTGCTATTAAAGAAAAGTATTCTTATTATGTGCAATACGATGAGAAAAAAAAATTGAAGAAATTTCCAGGGATCTGTGTAATGGACATGAGTGATTTTCTTTCTTCCTTCCTTTTTTTTTCCCATGTTTTAAATTATCTTTGTTTTCCAAGTATCCATGTGTTACTTAATATTTTTTATAAAAGTAGATTTTATCAGATTTTGTCATCAAAAAAGGTCTTTGACTGATGTTCAGTCTTTCTGTCACTCTAGAGGTATTCCCAGAGTTTCCTTTATGCATTTGTACATGTGTCTCATGGAGATTCATAAACTGCTGAACAGGGAGAAGAGATCTGGCTGCTAGTCCCAGCTCCTTCCTAGGAGCACATTTGTCAGGTTGAGGAATTCCAGATCCTCATATCCTCCCCTCCTCACACCCCATTTCCACTATCCTGCACTCAATTCCATCTCATCTCATCAACCTTTAAGACAGGTCTCCAGCGACTGCCACCATCTAAGACAGGAAGAAGTCTCAATGCCCAGTTAGAGGTTGAACTTGAATCCCTCAGTTGTGCATCCCTCCTATATCTTGTTCTATCTTACTGCAGACCCTCCACCTGGGTCTGGGGCCTTAGAAGGGAAACCCTTAGGTCCAGAGATGAGGACTGATCTGGGGGGACCAGATGGCTGCCCTGACTCATCATGATGTCGTGAGTCCTGTGAAGCCATAAAGTCTTTGGTTCCCTAATTGGAATAAACAGGATCAAGCATTCTGTTCCTTCTTTTTGATTCATTCTTACGTTCATGGTTTTTCTTTAACTGTTACTTTGAGTAACCAAATATTCAGGGATTAATGTCTGGGATGGTCCCTGGCCTGACCTGACCCCAGATCCCACTCATAACACACACACACACACAAATGCTCTCACCCCTAATGATCCACTGTTCTGTTCCCTGCAGAGATCTCCATCCACACCTGGACCGCACCCTCAAGTATCAACAGCTCGGTGAGTTGCCCAGCTGACAACACACAACAGGAAATCCCTCCATATAGCCCACCTATTTCCCCCAAGTTCTAACCTCCTCATATTCTTCCCCCTCCAGATGCTCTCCTGCTTCTTCAACAGAGTCCAGAATCTTAGTAAAAATGTGGAGTCAGTCCCTGTCCAGGACACTATCCAGGTAAGGGTAGGACCCAGGGAAGCAGGTGGAGGCTTCCCACAGGTGCTGTAGGAAAATCTGGTCCAGGAGGAGATACCTCAACATAATGGTGCATTGCTCTGAGGCCCTGCCTCTCCCAGGGTGGGTGGGAAGTGTGGACATGTGTAGTCACTGTTAGACTCCCACATGCACCTTTTAAAAACCTTTAATCTTGCAGCTCCTGAATATTAGGTTTACGTCATCCTTGGCATTCATGTACAAGATTGACCTCTGAATGGCTGGATTCCAGGTGCAAAGACCACCCAAAGAATCCTACCTGGCACTGTCTTTATCACTCAGTTTCCAAGCTCTGTTCTCTGTGAGTGAGTGGGTAATGTCTTCATACAACCTCTCAGGTGTGTGATCTACTGGTTCTGTGTCCTTATCTCCACAGAACCTCATACAGGGGGTGGATGAAATGCTGGAGGCCCCCCAGGACCTGGAAACCCTGCCCAACTCAGAACAGCACCTTGTGGCCTCTAACCTGCTAGTTGGCCTGGAAACTGTCTTGAGAGGACTGAGCAAGTCCCTGAACAATGAGTCACTGCACTTCAGTTCACCTTCAGGCACAGGTAATTACCTGGAACAGCTTCCAGTCTCCTACTCTGCTCATTCCTGGTTCATTCCTTTCCCAACCTCACTAGAGCCCAGTGACCAGGGTTGTATTTCATGTTGACCTCATAAATAAAAATAAATTAAAAAAATAAATAAATGATTGTGCTAAGCAAAACACTAAGACAGAGGAAGACAAATACCCTGGTTTCTCTAATGGTTCAGATGGTAGAGTCAGCCTGCAATGCAGGAGACCTGGGTTCAATCCCTGAGTCAGGAAGATCCCCTGGAGAAGGGAATGGCAACCCACTCCAGTACTGTTGTCTGGAGAATCCCATGGACAGAGGAGCCTCACAGTCTACAGTCCATGGGTTTCAGAGTCAGACACAACTGAGCCACTAACACTTTCAAAACACTGATGTATAGAACAGTCTTATGGACTCTGTGGGAGAGGGAGAGGGTGGGAAGATTTGGGAGAATGGCATTGAAACATGTAAAATATCATGTATGAAACGAGTTGCCAGTCCAGGTTCGATGCACGATACTGGATACTTGGGGCTGGTGCACTGGGACGACCCAGAGGGATGGTATGGGGAGGGAGGAGGGAGGAGGGTTCAGGATGGGGAACACATGTATACCTGTGGCGGATTCATTTTGATATTTGGCAAAACTAATACAATTATGTAAAGTTTAAAAATAAAATAAAATTTTTAAAAAAAGAAAAAAAAAAAAAAGACTATACAAACACCAAGGTCATCAACATAGAGAACAGATTGGTGATTGCCAGAGACCAGGATAGCAGTACCAGAAATGGTGCAAAGAAGTCAAAAGGTACAAGCTTCCAGTTAAAACTAAGTTATGGGAATGTACAACATGGTAACTATAGTTAATAGTACTGAACTGTGTATTTTAAATTTCTATGAAAGTACATCTTAAAAGGACTTACCACAGAAAAATTTGGAACTCTGTATGATGACAGATTTTAGCTAGTTTTTGCAGTGATCGTTTTGCAATATATTCAAGTATGGAGTCACTATACCTGTTAATTATACCTCAGTAAGAAAAACATAAATGAATAAAATTATATATAATATACACTTTCATTGTAAATAAATTATGAGCATAAAATAATGATAATGAAAGTTTAAGACAAAATAAAATAATTACAAAAGGGAAATTTTTTTATTTGGAATAACATAACTTTCTCATGTTATTTGTTATGTAGATATAATCTGTTTCAATTGAGTATTTGTTTTGTTTAGCACAATTATTTATTTATTTTTAAACATTTATTTTTATTTATGTAGTTTCAGGATTATAGCATAGTAATTTGGTATTTTTACAGAACACACTCCATTACAAGTTCTTACAGGACAATGGCTATATTCCTTATCCTAAACAATATATCCCTGTTGCTTATCTATTTTATTTTATTTATTTATTTTTTAATCTATTTTAAACATAACAGTTTGCACTTATTAATCCCATAACCCTAACTTGCCCTTCCACTCTATGATCTCCCTTTTGGTAACCACTAGTTTCTTTTCAATATCAATGAATCTGTTTCTGTTTTGCATATCTTGGTTTATATTATTTTTATATTTCACATAGAAATGCTATACAATATTTGTCTTTCTCTATCTGGCTTATTTCACTAAGCGTAATACTCTCTAGGTCCATCTAGAATGTTGCAAATGGCAGAATTTCATTCTTTGCTGTGGTAAATTAATATTCTATTCTACATAATCACCACATCTTTTTATCATATTCCTCCACTGACAGACACTAAAGTTCACGATTTTAATCAAAGTGTAAAATCTAGTAGCACTTAGTACATCATAAGGTTGTAATCAGAGAAGACAATGGCACCCCACTCCAGTACTCTTGACTGGAGAGTCCCATGGATGGAGGAGCCTGGTGGGCTGCAGTCCATGGGGTCGCTAAGAGTCGGACACAACTGAGCGACTTCACTTTCACTTTTCACTTTCATGCATTGGAGAAGGAAATGGCAACCCACTCCAGTGTTCTTGCCTGGAGAATCCCAGGGACGGTGGGGCCTGGTGGGCTGCCGTCTATGGGGTCACACACAGTTGGACACGACTAAAGCTACTTAGCAGCAGCAGCAAGGTTGTAATCATCACCTCTATTTATAAAATAACTTCAACTCTCCAAAAGTAAAAACCGTAGCCACTAAGCAAACACTCCTCAATCCTCTGTTCCCCTGGTCCCTGCCAACCACTGATTTGTTTTCTGTCTCTATGAATTTGCCATGCTGGAAATTTTGTATAAATAAAATTGAAGATATATTACCTGAATGTCTAGCTTCTTTCACTAGCATAATGTTTCCAAGGTTCACCCATGTTGTAGCATGTATCAGTATTTCATTCTTTTATGGCTGAATAATAATGTATTGTACATGGATGTACCTCCTTTTGTTTATCCATTCATCCATTGATGGACTTTGGCTGGCTGCCACCTTTTGACTGTTGTGACCAAAGCTACTATGAATGTGGTGTTTCTTTTTTGCCCACACCTCGCAGCATATGGCAAGTAGGATCTTAATTCCTTGACCAGAGACCAAAACTGTGTCTCTTGCATTGGAAGCATGGAGTCTTGGAAGCACTGTACCACCAGGGAAGTTCCTGTAGCATAAGTTTTGGTTTGAAAATTGCTTGGTGATGTGGTAGTTCTATTTTCAGCTTTTTGAGGAACCACCAAACTAGTTTTCCAAAGTGGATATTTCTTCATTTTACATTATCAACAGCAATGTATGAGGGTTCCAATTTCCTCATCCTCAACAACACGTTACTTCCATTTTGCTTTCTTTTTCATGTAGCCATTCTAGTGTGTGTCAGGTGATATCTCATCATGGTTCTATCTGCATTTCCCTAGTGACTAAGATGTTGAACATCTTTTCATGTCATTGTTGAATTTGTCTATATTTTATTGGAGAAACATCTACTTGAGCATTTTTCTTTCTTTTCAATTTCAATTTTTTACAGTTGGTTGTTAAGCTATAAGAGATCTTCATAGATCTTAATTTAGATCCTATCAGATATGTCTTTGCAAATATATTCTCCCATTCTGTAGATTACCTTTTCACTTTTTTGTGGTCTTTTCACTTTAATGAATAGATATTTCCATTTTGATGGAGTCTATATAATCTATTGGCACTTTTGTTGCTTCTGTGTATTTTTTCATATCTAATAATCCATTTCCAAATCCAAGGTCATGAAAAGTTACTCATGTGTTTTTGTCCTACTTGTTTTAGTTTTAACTTTTGAATGTAGATCTTTGACCCATTTTGACCCCAATGGGTCTTTGACCCATTTCTTTATTACAATTTATTTTGTGAAGTAGGTCACTGAATTCCTTCATTTGTTTCTGGAAAGCTGGATGTCTCAGCATCATTGTTGAAGAGATTTTTCTTTGCTCATTGATGGTCTTGACACCCCTTTGTGAAAATCAACCGACCATAGATGCATGGATTTATTCCTGGATCCTCAGTTCTGTTTTACTGCTCTGTATTCATATAGCAATTTCCCACCATTTTGAATACTGTAGGTTGGCAGTAAGTTTTGAAATCAGAAATTGTAATGCCTCCAAATTTGTTTTTCAGCTTTCAGATTGCTTTGTTTATCCAGGTCACTTGCAATCCATTATGGATTTTAGAATGAGCTTTCCATTTCTGCTGAAAATTAATTTAATGATGTCAGAATTTTGATACAGATTGCATTGAATTCATAAATCATTTTGGGGACTGTTGAGAACTTAATATGATGGTTCTGATCCATGAACACAGGATATCTTATGATTTATTTAGAGTTTCTAATTTCTTTCAACAGTCTTTTGTAGTATTCAATATACAAGTCTTTTTTTTTTTTTTCAAAGTGGTTGCAGCATTTATTCTCTTTTTTTTTTTTTAATTTTATTTTATTTTTAAACTTTACATAACTGTATTAGATTTGCCAAATATCAAAATGAATCCGCCACAGGTATACATGTGTTCCCCATCCTGAACCCTCCTCCCTCCTCCCTCCCCATTCCATCCCTCTGGGTCGTCCCAGTGCACCAGCCCCAAGCATCCAGTATCGTGCATCGAACCTGGACTGGCAACTCATTTCATACATGACATTTTACATGTTTCAATGCCATTCTCCCAAATCTTCCCACCCTCTCCCTCTCCCACAGAGTCCATAAGACTGTTCTATACATCAGTGTCTCTTTTGCTGTCTCGTACACAGGGTTATTGTTACCATCTTTCTAAATTCCATATATATGCGTTAGTATACTATATTGGTGTTTTTCTTTCTGGCTTACTTCACTCTGTATAATAGGCTCCAGTTTCATCCACCTCATTAGAACTGATTCAAATGTATTCTTTTTAATGGCTGAATAATACTCCATTGTGTATATGTACCACAGCTTTCTTATCCATTCATCTGCTGATGGACATCTAGGTTGCTTCCATGTCCTGGCTATTATAAACAGTGCTGCGATGAACATTGGGGTACTCGTGTCTCTTTCCCTTCTGGTTTTCTCAGTGTGTATGCCCAGCAGTGGGATTGCTGGATCATAAGGCATGTCTATTTCCAGTTTTTTAAGGAATCTCCACACTGTTCTCCATAGTGGCTGTACTAGTTTGCATTCCCACCAACAGTGTAAGAGGGTTCCCTTTTCTCCACACCCTCTCCAGCATTTATTACTTGTAGACTTTTGGATCGCAGCCATTCTGACTGGTGTGAAATGGTACCTCATAGTGGTTTTGATTTGCATTTCTCTGATAATGAGTGATGTTGAGCATCTTTTCATGTGTTTGTTAGCCATCTGTATGTCTTCTTTGGAGAAATGTCTATTTAGTTCTTTGGCCCATTTTTTGATTGGGTCATTTATTTTTCTGGAGTTGAGCTGTAGGAGTTGCTTGTATATTCTCGAGATTAGTTGTTTGTCAGTTGCTTCATTTGCTATTATCTTCTCCCATTCTGAAGGCTGTCTTTTCACCTTGCTAATAGTTTCCTTTGATGTGCAGAAGCTTTTAAGGTTAATTAGGTCCCATTTGTTTATTTTTGCTTTTATTTCCAATATTCTGGGCGGTGGGTCATAGAGGATCCTGCTGTGATGTATGTCAGAGAGTGTTTTGCCTATGTTCTCCTCTAGGAGTTTTATAGTTTCTGGTCTTACGTTTAGATCTTTAATCCATTTTGAGTTTATTTTTGTGTATGGTGTTAGAAAGTGTTCTAGTTTCATTCTTTTACAAGTGGTTGACCAGAGTTCCCAGCACCACTTGTAAGTCTTGAGTTTCCTGGGATAAAATTTTTCCTTGTAGTTTGTTGACTATTTGTGTATCTATGTTCAAATTGACATTGGTTTATTGGGATTGCTGTGATGCATTATCTTGTTTTGTTCTTGGGATAATGATGGTCTCATAGAACTATTTAGGTAGTTATTTCTCATCTGTTCTATAGAAAAGTTTACAAAGGATTAGTATTAATTCTTCCAGAATGCCTGAGAGCATTCACTGTAGAAGCCATCTGTTCTGGTCTTTTCATTTTGGAAAGTTTTGGATACTGATTCAATCTACTTATCTGTTATTGGATTGCTCTGATTTTCCATTTTCTTAAATCAACTTTTTGTATTTTGTGTCTCTAGGAATTTCTCCATTTTATTTAGGTTGCATTTCATGTTGTTGAATAATTGCTTATATGTTCTCTTACAATCCTTTGTAAATTTAAATGATATATGTATATACCACTATTATGTGTACCAAATGATATTGCTTAAAACAATAATATCATTATTTATAATATACATTATAAATATTATTTATATATCATTGATAAAATGATATATAATCATTTATGTATGATTGTATGATCATATAAATGATTATACATATAAATCATATGATATGTCATATGATTTAGATATTTTGACATCATATTTAGATATCATGTAAATCAATGATAAAAATATATCATTTCCTGAGCTACCACCGAAGCCCATATAATACACCTTATGTAATATATAAAGTATCTGCATATTTATATAATATATTAAGGGGCTTCCCTGGTAGCTCAGCTGGTAAAGAATTTTCCTGCAATACAGGAGACCCTGATTTGATTCCTGCATCGGGAAGATCCCTTGGAGAAGGGATAGGCTACCGAGACTAATATTATTGAGCTTCCCTAGTGGATCAACAGTAAAGGTTCCAATATTAATCCAAAGTTTACAATGCAGGACACCTGGGCTCGATCCCTGGGTTAGGAAGATCTCCTAGAGGAGGTCATGGTATCGCACTCCAGTATTCTGTCCATGGAGAATCCCCATGGACAGAGGAGCTTGGCAGGCTACCGCCCATGGGATTGCAAAGATTTGGACACGATTGACCAAATAAGGGCAGCACACAGCACATAATATATTAAAATATTTATTTTTATGTATGCAAATAATGGTAGTATGTGTACCATCATAGGCACAATTACTAATCTAACTCCCTTCTATAACCCTCACAACTCTTAGAAATGTCACTGAAGGCACTGGATAAAGAAGATAAGAATGTCACCTTGATTCAGAATAACATAAAGATGATACTGATCTGGGATACAGTGCATGAATCTAATGACTCAGGTAATGGTTGTGGCAGGGTACAGATCCATAGGAATTCACAACGGAACACAATACTCAAAGAAGCAATAAACAGAAATGTATACTTTAAAGGAAACTATGGGTAATGGTGGGGCCACAGGGAAATAGTTCATTAAAGGAGGAGTCATGGATACCCCCAAGATATCAACCTTGCCCTTGTCCTACAGATCCCATTGTGGTGGGCCTTGTCTCCATACCTGGGATTGAAAAGTTGCTGGATAAAGTTCCCCTGATCATGGATGCTGAGGAACAGGCAGTTCCACATGAGACACATGGGGAATTGCTGCAGGAAATTCCCCCTATCCTGCTGTCAGATGTCATATCCGTTTTTATCAGCAACAGTAACATGCAGAACCTCAGTTCTCCAGTCAAATTTGTCTTCAAACATGTGAGTCCTGGGGGGATGAAGCTGTGGGTGTGGGAGAGATCTGAGTCCTGGGCACAGCCTTTATGCTTCAGGGATGTCCATCACGAGTGCATCATATCCCAAGGAAAGTCCATCATGAGCTAGATTTGGGTCAGCGTTTCTGAGCAACAGAACCACCAGCTCAAACCTACTTCCTGTTTCTACAGTCAAGGACCCTTGAAACAAAGGGGAAAGTGCACTGCGTCTTCTGGGAGCAGGGCCAGAATGGAAGTGGCCATTGGGCAACCAGAGGCTGTAGGACGATGGACAGCAGAGACAACAGCACCACCTGCCAGTGCACCCACTTCGGCAGCTTTGCTGTCCTCATGGCCCACTACGATGTGCAGGTGACACCCCTCAGAGGGGCTGCATTCAATATCTTGATGTGGAACAAATTATCACACATGTAAAACCTGAAAAAAATACTGTCTCCCAGTTATCGCACGTCAGTGATCTGGCAAGTTATAGCGGGGATGTCTGCTCAAATTCTTCCAAGGCTGAAATCATTCTGTCAGACTGGACTGCATTCTGATCTGAGGTTTGCAGTCCTCCTCTAACCCTCTAATTTTTGGCACAATTCAGTTCCTTGTGGTGGTAGAACTGAGGTCTCCTTGACTTCCTATCTGTCAGCAGGTGTCCATGTTTAGCTCTTAGGGGCTACCTGCATTTCTTCCCATATGGACCTCTCTTGAGAACTTTAATACAGTACAAAAATTAGTTTTATGCAATAAGCCAAACATTATCAAAAGTTAAAGTGCATCAGAATCATCTGGAGGGCTGGTTATTTATTTTTAAACATTTCATTCTTAAACAAAATCAAACATAGAGACATGCTGCAAAAATAAATTTGGTGCTACCATACTCAAATGCTTTTTATCCAGAAGCACCTAATTTGCAGGTTTTAACATTCATTTTATTCATCCTTTGTGCACCTCACTCTGTCTTTCTCCCTCTCTCTCTTCACCCAGACTTATACTAAAAGGAAATTGGCAGATACTTTTTCCTTGTCCTCAGTATTTAGGATGATTCCCAAAAAGAGGCAAGCTTCCCAGGTGGCTCAGTAGTAAAGAATTCACTTGTCAACTCAGAAGACACAGGAGACTCAGGTTCAATACCTGGATTGGGAAGATCCCCGGGAGGAGGAAATGGCAACCCAATCCTGTATTTTTGCCTGGAAAATTCCATGGACAGAGGAGCTTGGGGGGTTACAGTCCTTGAGGTCACAAAAAGTCAGACACACCTGAGTGACTGAGAACACATGCACACCAAAAAGAGGCAGACATTATCGATTTTAAGCTACAGCCAACATCCAACCATAGTAGTTTTTCTCTTTTACCCAAGAATTTAGCTCTAAATCTGTAAGGATTAGTGGCCAATCATGAAGAAATATTACGGGGATAAACTGTGCTGAATTCAGAGTTGGGAACTGATACCTGGACATCATGACAAGGGGTAGAGGCTTTGTTGTAGATCCTTACATTACAGGGATGGAGGATGGTGCTCAAAATGTAGCTTCTTGCCTCTGTGAACCTATTGAGGTAACTGAGAAGCTTAGTCATGCTCAAAAGTCTAGAGGGAAATAAACCCTTGTGAGATCCAGGTCTTGGTCTTCATTAGGACTCTTATCCCTCAATCCTTCCAGGCACAGATTTTATCATTCACATCCCATAAATTTCTATATTTTTGAACCAGGAGAAAGTTATCCATAAACATAACATATCCATAACATAATCTACTCAGCACCTCCATTCCTGATTTTTCTATGTCTACAAATAAAAATGGTGGAAGGGTCACTACCCCACAGCAGGAAAGTATGACTGATCTTCTCTCTGCTGGGTCCCAGGAGGAGGATCCCACACTGAATGTGATCATCTACGTGGGACTGAGCCTCTCTCTGCTGTGTCTCTTCCTGGCGGCCCTCACCTTCCTTCTGTGCAAAGCCATCCAGAGCATCAGCACCTCTCTCCATCTGCAGCTCTCTCTCTGCCTCTTCCTGGCCCACCTGCTCTTCCTGACAGCCATCAACAGAACTAAGAGCAAGGTACGTATACTGTCCCAGAATATCCCTGCCCCAGGGATGCTGAGTTCATGGGGCCATACTGCATTGGACTCCTTAATATAATGGGTTTCCAGGTAATGTTAGATGGATAAGTAGCCAATTCACATGGACTGACAACTAGAAAGCAACCATTCAATTGATAATTCATTCATTTACATCAGAGTTATCCCCAGTGGCAAGTCATAGAAGAAATCCTGGGGCCATGCTCCATCTTGACAAACCATCCAGGTGACACCTTCCTCTTCCCCCAGGTGCTGTGTGCCATCATTGCAGGTGCCTTACACTATCTCTACCTGGCCTCCTTCATCTGGATGCTGCTGGAGGGTCTGCAGCTCTTCCTCACTGCACGCAACCTGACAGTGGTCAGCTACTCCAGTGTCAACAGATTCATGAAGAAGCTTGTGTTCCCAGTGGGCTATGGAGTCCCGGCTGTGATTGTGGCCATTTCTGCTGCATCCAGGCCTCATCTTTATGGAACACCCAAACGGTAAAACCAAATTCCCACCATCCTAACTTCTCATGCATGACTATGGCCATTATAGAACCAACATAACACTTTAATTTTATCTTTCTTAATTTATTCAGTTTAATTTAATGATAATTACTTTACGATATTGTGGTGGCTTTTCCATACATCAACATGAATCAACCACAGGTGTACATGTGTCCCCCTCATCCTTAATCCCCCTGCTTCATCCCTCCCCACCCTATCCCTCTGGGTTGTACCAGAGAACCAGCTTTGTGTGCCTTGCTGCTTGCACTGAACTTGCACTGGTCATCTGTTTTACATGTGGTAATATACATGCTTCAGTGCTATTCTTTCAAGTCATCCCACCGTCCCCTTCTCCCACAGAATCCAAAAAGTCTATTCTTTACATCTGTGTCTCTTTTGCTGCCCTGTATATAGGATCTTCATTACCATCTTTCTAAATTTCATATTGTCTTTCTCTTTCTGACTTACTTCACTCTATATAATAGGCTCCAGTTTCATCCACCTCACTAGAATTGACTCCAATGAGTTTCTTTATACAGCTGAGAGATATTCCACTCTGTGTATGTACCACATCTTCCTTACCTATTCGTCTGCTGATGGACATCTAGGTTGCTTCCATGTCTTAGTAATTGTAAATAATGCTGCAATGAACATTGGTGTATATGAGTCTCTTTCAATTCTGGTTTCCTTGGGGAGTATACCCAATAGTGGGATTGCTGGGTCATATGACAGGCCTATGACCCGTTTTTAAAGGAATCTCCACACTGTTCTCCATAATGGTTGTACCAGTTTGCATTCCCACCAACAGTGTAAAAGTGTTCGCTTTTCTCTACACATTCTCTAGCATTTATTGTTTGTAGACTTTTTGATAACAGCCATTCTGACCAGGGTGAAATGATACCTCATTGTGGTTTGATTTGCATTTGGCTAGCAATGAGTGATATTGTGCATCTTTTCATGTGTTTGTTAGCCATCTGTATGTCTTCTATGGAGAAACGTCTGTTTAGTTCTTTGGCCTACTTTTTGATTGAGTTATTCATTTTTCTGGTACTGAGCTGCATGACTGCTTATATATTTTGGAGATTAATTCTTTGTCAGTAGTTTTATTTGCTATTATTTTCTCACATTCTGAAAACTGTCTTTTCACCTTGCTTATAGCTTCCTTCATAGGGCACAAGCTTTTAAGTTTAATTAGGTGCCATTTGTTTATTTCTATTTTTATTTCCATTACTCTGGGGGGTGGGTCTTAGAGGATCTTGCTGTGATTTATGTCAGAGACTGTTCTGCTTATGTTTTCCTCTAAGTGTTTTATAGTTTCTGGTCTTAACATTTAGGTCTTTAATCTATTTTGAGTTTATTTTTGTGTATGGTGTTAGAAAGTGTTCTAGTTTCACATTTTTATAGGTGGTTGACCAGTTTTCTAAGCACCCCGTGTTGAATAGACTGTCTTTTCTCCGTTGTATATTTTTGATTCCTTTGTCAAAGATAAGGTTTCTATATATGTGCATGGATTTATCTCCAGACTTTCTATTTTGCTCCTTTGATCTATATTTCTGTCTATGCACCAGTACCATACTATGTTGATGACTGTAGCTTTGTAGTATAGTCTGAAGTCAGAAAAGTTGTTTCCTCCAGTTCCATTCTTCTTTCTCAAGATTCCTTTGGCTATTTGAGGTTTTTTGTGTTTCCATGCAAATTGTGAAATTATTTGTTCTAGTTCTGTGAAAAATAGCATTGCCATTTCATAGGGATTGCATTGAATCTATAGATTGCTTTGGGTAGTATACTCATTTTCACTATATTGATTCTTTCACTCCATGAACATGGTATATTTCTCCATCTAGTTGTGTCATCTTTGAGTTCTTTCATAAGTGTTGTATACTTTTCTATATATGGATCTTTTGTTTCTTTAGGCAGATTTATTCCTAAGTATTTTATTCTTAATGTTGCAATGGTATATAGGATTGTTTCCTTAATTTCTCTTTCTGATTTTTCATTGTTAGTATATAGGAATGCAAGGGATTTCTGTGCATTAATTTTATATCCTGAAACTTTGCTATATTCATTGATTAACTCTAGAAATTTTCTGGTGGAGTCTTTATGGTTTTGTATGTAGAGGATCATGTCATCAGCAAACAGTGACAGTTTTACTTCTTTCCCAATCTAGATTCCTTTTATTTCTTTTTCTTCTCTGCTATGGCTAGGACTTCCAAAGCAATGTTGAATAGTAGTGGTAACAGTGCGCACCTTTGCCTTGTTCCTGATTTAGAGGAAATGCTTTCAATTTTTTGCCATTGAGAATAATGTTTGCTGTGGGTTTGTCATATATAGTTTTTGTTATGTTGAGGTACATTCCTTCTATGCCTACTTTCTCAGGCAATGGCACCCCACTCTAGTACTTTTGCCTGGAAAATCCCATGGACGGAGAAGCCTGGTAGGCTGCAGTCCATGGGGTCACTAGAGTCGGACATGACTGAGCGACTTCACTTTCACTTTTCACTTACATGCATTGGAGAAGGAAATGGCAACCCATTCCAGTGTTCTTGCCTGGAGAATCCCAGGGACGGGGAGGCCTGGTGGGCTGCCATCTCAGGGGTCACACAGAGTCGGACACAACTGAAGCGACTTAGCAGCAGCAGCAGCAGCCTACTTTCTCGAGTTTTTATCATAAACAGATGTTGAATTTTGTCAGTCTTTATCTGCATCTATTGAGATAATCATACCATTTTTATCTTCCAATTTGTTAAGATGGTGTATCACATTGATTGATTTGAGAACACTGAAGAATCCTTGCATCCCTGGAGTAAAGTCCTCTTGGTCATGATGTATGATCTTTTTAATATGTTGTTGGATTCTGTTTGCTAGAATTTTGTTCAGGATTTTTACATCTATGTTCATCAGTGATATTGGCCTGTAGTTTTCTTTTTTTTGTGGTTTTTGTCTGGTTTTGGTATCAGGATGATGGTGGCCTCCATAAGGCTCAGACCCAAGTGTGCTGTGCATTTTGTGCCCTTCCCAGATCCAAGCAACTCAGGCAACCTGGTGCTTGGCAAGCACACTGTCCTGGGTGGGCCATGCATCTTATGCACCTCCCCAGTCCAAGCTGCCCAATTTCTCTGTTGCACGAAAAGGGCACTATGCCAGGTGTGCTGTGTTTCTCCTCTGGGAGCTGGTCTCAGACTGTGACACTCCCAGCCAGTGTGAACTGTCCCGGATCCAAAGAAGATGTGGTTATTGACTGACAGCCTGCTCACAGTTTGGTGGGAAATGCAGTCTCTGGGGCCAAGATTGCAGCAGCCCCTTGCATTCCAGCTCTGGCTGTCACACTCTTACTTCTCTGACTCCAGGGAAGGAGGGTCGTAAATGGCAGAAGATTACTCCCCTTTGGTATTCACTGCTGCTGCTGCTAAGTCACGTCAGTCATGTCCAACTCTGTGCGACCCTATAGACGGCAGCCCACCAGGCTCCCCCGTCCCTGGGATTCTCCAGGCAAGAACACTGGTGTGGGTTGCCATTTCCTTCTCTGGGCACAATACTTATTCTGTTAGCTCGCCAAGTGTCACCATGCAGCACTTGAGCCTTCCTGCAGGAAAGGTCCTTTGGTTTTCTTTGTCTCTCTGGTGTTCACATGGTTTGGGTTGCTGTGTTACATTAGCCCCTTTTGATTGTCCACAGGACATTCAAACCCAGTCCTTACCCTAAGAACCAGCCACACAGCCCAAACCTCTGCACCCAGCCCCCACTAGCTGCAGTGGACTTGAGCATCTGAGCTGCTTCTCCGCTAGTAATTGAGGCTCAGCACGTATTGTGTGGTGAATTTTTTTTTCTTTTTTTTTTATTTTATTTTTTTTAATTTTATTTTATTTTTAAACTTTACACAATTGTATTACTTTTGCCAAATATCAAAATGAGTCCACCACAGGTATACATGTGTTATGTTGCCCTCTGAGATTCCTGGGAAACCTGGCGTGCTGCAGTTCAGTTCAGTTCAGTTCAGTCGCTCAGGTTTCCCAGTCTTTCACTATCTTCCTGAGTTTGCTCAAACTCATGTCATCTAGTTGGTGATGCTATCCAACCATTTCGTCCTTGTCACTGTCTTCTCCTGCCCTCAATCTTTCCCAGAAACAGAGTCTTTTCCAACAAGTCAGCTCTTCACATCAGGTGGCCAAAGTATTGGAGCTTCAGCTTCAGCATCGTCCTCCCAGTGAATGTTCAGGGTTGGTTTCCTTTAAGATTGACTGGTTTGATCTCCTTGCTATCCAAGGCAGTCTTAAGAGTCTTCTACAGCACCACAATTTGAAAGCATCAATTTTTGGCATTCAGATTTCTTTATGGTCCATCTTAGAAATTTGTTGTGAGTACCATTTCATGGGGTCACAAATAGTCGGACACGACTTAGCAACTGAAGAACTCACAACAAATTCTTATGCTGGTAAAAATTGATGCCAACCTGCATCAAATGGTTTCTGGATCACTGGCCTTTCTAGATAGTTTAGCAAAAAAAGTCAGAAAACTTTCCCTATAAAACACAAGGTAGTAGATATTTTGGTTTTGTGGGTCAAACAGTCTCAGTTGCAGTTTTTCACCTCTGCCCTTGTAGTTCAAAAGCAGCCACAGAAAAGATATAAGAAAATGAGTGTAACTCTGACCCAGTAAAACACATTTCCAAAATCAGACAACAGCCTAGTGTGGACCACAGGCTGCAGTATGCCAGCCCCTGTCTGTGTAGCTCTCTCTTTGGTTCTTCCTGGTGGATCCAACTAGCATGGCCCTAACACCTCCCAAATTGCACACAGTTCCTATTTGGGATCAAGCATCAATTCTATCATTTCTATCAGTGTGAACTTCAGTTACTGACTCTGTATCCTAATGCCTCAGACCCCTGATTTGCAATCATTTGATTACCTATATTGTCATGAGGAATAAATTGTATAATGCACATGAGCCTGCCATAGCAGTGTCAGGCTTACTGTTATTCTCTCTCTCTCTCTCTCTGTCAATAACTCTCTCTCCCTCTCTCTCTTCTTGGCTGTCCCCAATTTTTTCACCCTATCTACACCTACTCATCACCTCTCATCATAAACACAACAGAATTCTCTCAGGGAACCCTTCCCAGTATCAGAACCTCCTACAGGTTTGACTAGGTTATAGATCCACTTATGTGTTCCCACAGCTCCTCATATTTGATCTTAAGCTTCATCATTTTGATTGTTTCTATTGTCTAACTATCAACAAGCCTACAGAGGTAGGAACTCCTTGAAGAAAGAGTTCACTGTCTTAATCATAACTGGATCTTCAGAGCCAAGAACTGGCCCTGATAGAGAAAGAGATACTCAATATTTGTCTCATAAACCATAAATTAATTTTTATTGATTTTTTTCTTTAAAACATGTACATTTTTTTCTGCCAGCATATGAGGGCCAAGACTTCAAAGGGCTTTTTAAAATAAGTTTATATTTATTTAAAACCACTTTTTTACGTTGTGATTTACATGGAAAAAAGCTGCACATGATTAATGTGTATAACCTGACAATTGGGAATAAGTATACACCCATGGCCTTTACTAATATCAAGGACATACATAAGATTTCAATTATGCAAAATAATAAGTTCAGGAAGTCTACTATAGATCATAGTGCCTATGGCTAATATTGTGTTGTGTATTGAAATTTGCTAAGCATGATCTTTTTTTTTTAATTTTTAATTTTTTTATTATTTATTTTTTTAAATTTTTTTAACTTTACAATATTGTATTGGTTTTGCCATATATCAACATGAATCCACCGCAGGTATACACATGTTCCCCATCCTGAACCCTTCTCCCTCCCTGTACCAGGGTGATCTTATGCAAAATATTCTGACCAAAAAAAACCAATAATAATTATTGGGACCAGGAGTCAGGAAAAACTTTGAGGAATGAGAGAGATGTTCATCTATCAATTCTTTATCCACAAAGGCTAATATACTCTTGATTCTCAACCACCTCTCTTAGATGCTGGCTCAGCACAGAAAATGGATTTGTATGGACATTTCTTGGCCCTGTCTGCACCATCTTCTCTGTGAGTAATGGATGACATCAGAGGATCTTTCCTCCCTGGCTGAGGGTGAATTAAAGCACAAGCAAAAAGAGGGCTATGGACAGGGTGACCAATTATTCCAGTTAGCTCAGGAATGAGAGGGTCCCAGGATGCAGAAATTTCCATTTTAAAACCACGAAGGAGTATTTCCTTAGACACGGCATTCTTAGGGTTTAAGCATGTAAATCCCCATGCAAAGTGAGTTACTGGTGTTCAGTCTGGTTTTCTATCACTGTTATGAAATACAAACCCTTCCTACCTGCTGATTTAGATGTTGGATGAGCCACAGGGAAGGATTAGCAGATCTGGATGCACTTAATATCCCTTGTGATGTTTCTGCAGATTACTTTAGTTTTCTTCCTGATAACATTCTGGATTGTGAAAAAGAAGCTCTCCTCACTCAACAGTGATGTGTCCGCTCTCCGGAAGACTAGGTGAGATGGATCAGAGGTACACATCGCCACCCTACCCCATCACACCCCCACAACCCCGCACCATAAAAAGCATGGTCCAGGAGCAAGGACATAGAGTTCCAAGCTTCTGATGTCCCTTCACAGGGTTTCAAGGCGACTTGAGAGGAGGAGTTCAGCCACCCTTCTTGGAAGCTCGAATACTGTTCTGTTGCTGATACCCAAGTCAAAAATATTCCATTCATCTCTAACCCAAGAATGGAACTATCTTAACTACAGAGGAAATTGATTTTGTTCTGATAAACAGGGATTACCACCATGACCCTATGAGAAAAGTCCTGAGAATATATATATCCTTATAAATCACTTACATACCTGACACAGGCCACAGCATGCCCTTTCATGCCCATGTCTTTATTCATGTTTGTCCCGCTACCCTCATCTGCCCTGTTCGACCTGGTGAAGCCAAGTTGATTATCCACATATCATATCTTCTAAGAAGCCAAGGATATCCTTTGCTTTCTTTTCATTTACACATAATGAATCATCTGACAAAGCATGCTCTGGGTCAATTCATGGAGATGGAAAAGATAGGGACATCACCGGAGGGACCAGGGCAGAGGGACCTTCAATTTCACAAGTATAACTGACTATTTGTATTTGTCTTCCCACTAGGTGGTAAAGTTTGTGAAATCAGAAATCTTGCCTTTGTTATTTTTAATGCATCGGGCCAGCACAAAGCCATGTGCACAGAACATCCACAGTAATATTAGTTGATTGAAACTGGGGATATTCATCCTATTACTGAAAGCCACATTATGAAGTTTCACTACCAACTTCAGTCTAAGATAATACACCATTCTGGAAACAAACAAAAAAAAATTTCTTTTAGATAATCATTCACAGTAAAGATCAGAATGGCCACAACTGAGTCAGAGACATCCTTTGAGTTAAAAAGAGATGGACTTGATTGTGTTGGTCAGGGTGCATCGTGAATCTTTTTTGTCCTCCTACTCAGGATGCTAACATTTAAAGCCACGGCTCAGCTCTTTATCTTGGGATGTACATGGTGTCTGGGAATCCTGCAGGTGGGACCAGCTCCCCACGTCATGGCCTACCTCTTCACCATCATCAACAGCTTGCAGGGTTTCTTCATCTTCCTGGTGTACTGCCTCCTCAGCCAGCAGGTACCACTGTCTGACTCCTGCTCAGGACTCTTCTCATCCTCATTTCTCTCTGTGAGCTGATGCAGAGCATGCTTTGTCTCTACAGGTGCAGGAGCAATACAAGATATGGTTCAAAGGGATCAAGAAAAAGAAAACTGAGTCTGAGGAGTACACACTCTCCAGCAAGGCCATGTCGGAACCCTCTAAACACAGTGAGGTAAGATCATGCATGTCCCCAGAGCACTTCACTGATTGATTCATTGAGCAGCACATTCCTATCATACTGGACAATTGGGTATAAAGCAGGTGATACCCTATGATGACTCACACTGGTTTATGTCTAAACTCACTCAGGACATTCCTCTGTCATGAAAGACTGTCTTCCTCTTACTTCTGCTCATTGCATTTCTATTCTTATCTTGACTCTCGTACATAACTATCTTCTTATTCTCCACCTGGTTAGAGCACCCATTTTGTCCATGCAGCATGGACTTTTTCATGCACAAACACTTAAGGAAGAGAATAGTCCTGTGTTAAGCTCAATAAGCAGTAACTGTGGATCTGAAGCACAGACACACAAGCTAACCAGAGTCACAGGACCATCATTTAACCCATGTCAACCCCAGGACCCCTCTATATGCATGTGTGTGTGCCAAACTGCTTCAGTCATGTTTGACTCTTTGAGACCCTATGGACCATAGCCTACCAGGCTTCTCTGTCCATGGGATTCTCCAAGCAAGAATACTGGAGTGGGTTGCTATGCCCTTCTCCAGGGGATCTTCTCAACCCAGGTGTTGAATGCTTGTCTCCTGAATCTTTCCGCATTGACAGATGGGTTCTTTACCTCTAGTGCCACTTGGGAAGCCACCCCTGTATATAGAAAACAGTAAATACATGGTTTATGTAGTCATAAAAGTAAAGTATAAGGATTACATTAGATTTGAGAATTTCCTTATAAGTATCTAATCATTCCTGGGATTTGCAACAGGCACAAATAATGCAAAACATCAGAAAATCACAGAGGTCGTAGAGAGATCCTGGCAGTGTGAATCTTACCAAGAATTTGTATTTTTGAGTTTACAAAACAGTTCTCATGTTTTCTGTTCATATATTCTTCACATCACCACTTAAAGATAAGGTATTACAATGTTTCTATTCGACAGGTGAAAACACAAAGACCCATGGGGTCTATACGAATTGTGCAAGGACTTCAGCCAACCATTTCTCTCAATGTTTTCACTCTCTCATAGTGTCAACTGATGCACAGAAGTTTTAATTTTTTAACTAATTTATTTATTTTAATTGGAGGCTAATTAATTTACAATATTGTGGTGGTTTTTGCTGTACATTAACATGAATCAGCTACAGGTATATATGTATCAACCCTCTCAAATTCCATCCCACGTCCCTCCCCATCCCATCCCTCTGGGTTGTCCCAGTGCAGCAGTTTTGAGTGCCCTGTTTCATGCATCAAACTCGGACAGGTGATCTGTTTCACATATGGTAATATACATGTTTCAATGTTATTCTCTCAAATCATCCCATCCTCACCTTCTCCCACAGAGTCCAAAAGTCTGTTCTTTACATCTGTGTCTCTTTCACTGTCTTGCATATAAGGTCATCGTTACTATCTTTCTAAATTCCATATATATACATTAATATACTGTATTGGTGTTTTTCTTTCTGACTTACTTCACTCTGTATAATACGCTCCAGTTTCATCCACCTCATTAGAACTGATTCAAATGTATTCTTTTTAATGGCTGAGTAATACTCCATTGTGTATATGTACCATAGCTTTCTTATCCATTCATCTGCCAGTGGACATCTGGCTTGCCTTCATGTCCTAGCTATTGCAAACAGTGCTACAATGGACATTGGGGTACACGTGTCTCTTTCAATTCTGGTTTCTTACCTGTGTATGCCCACCGGTGGGATTACTGGGTTGTATGGCTGTTCTGTTTCCAGTTTTTTAAGGAATCTCCACACTGATCTCCATAGTAGCTGTACTAGTTTGTATTCCCACCAACAGTGTAACAGGGTTCCCTTTTCTCCACACCCTCTCCAGCATTTACTGTTTGTAGACTTTTTGATAGCCGCCATTCTGATTGGCGTGAAATGGTACCTCATTGTGGTTTTGATTTGAATTTCTCTGATAATGAGTGATGTTGAGCATTTTTTCATGTGTTTGTTAGCCATCTGTCTGTCTTATTTGAATAAATGTCCATTTAGTTCTTTGGCCCATTTTTTGATTGGGTTGCTTATTTTTTGGAATTGAGCTGCATGAGCTGCTTGCATATTTCTGAGATAAATTCTTTGCCAGTTGCTTCGTTTGCTATTATTTTCTCCCATTCTGAAGGCTGTCTTTTCACCTTCCTTATAGTTTCCTTCATTGTGCAAAAGCTTCTAAATTTAATTAGGTCCCATTTATCTTTGCTTTTATTTCCATTACTCTGGGAAGTGGGTCATAGAGGATCTCACTGTGATTTATGTCAGAGAGTGTTTTGCCTATGTTTTCCTCTAGGAGTTTTAAACTTTCTGATCTTACATTTAGGTCTTTAATCCATTTTGAGTTTATTTTTTCATATGGTGTTAGAAAGTGTTCTAGTTTCATTCTTTTACAGATGGATGACCAGTTTCCCCAGCACTTGTTAAAGAGATTGTATTTTCTTCATTCTATATTTTACTTATTTGTCAAAGATGAGGTGAACATAGGGGCATAGACTTATTTCTAGGCTTTCTATTTGTTCCATTATTCTATATTTCAGTTTTTGTGCCAGTACCATACTGTGTTGATGACTGTAGCTTTGTAGTAGTAGAGCCTGAAGTCAGGCAGGTTGATTCCTCCAGTTCCATTCTTCTTTCTCAAGATAGCTCTGGCTATTTGAGGACTTTGTATTTCCATATAAATTGTGAAATTATTTGTTCTAGTTCTGTGAAAAATACCGCTGATAGCTTGATAGGGATTGCATTGAATCTATAGATTGCTTTGTGTAGTACACTGGTTTTCACTATGTTGATTCTTCTGATACACGAACACGGTATATTTCTCCATCTATTAGTCTCATCTTTGATTTTGTTATCAGTGTTTTATAGTTTTCTATGTATAGTCTTTTGTTTCTTTAGGTAGATTTATTCCTAAGTATTTTATTCTTTTCATCACAATAGTGAATGGAATTGTTTCCTTAATTTCTCCTTCTGTTTTTTCATGGTTAGTGTATAGGAATGCAAGGGATTTCTGTGTATTAATTCTATGTCCTGCAACTTTTCTATAATCATTGATTAGCTCTAGTAATTTTCTGGTGGGGTCTTTATGGTTTTCTATGTAAAAGATCATGTCATCTGCAAACAGTGAGAGTTTTACTTCTTCTTTTCCAATCTAGATTCCTTTTATTTCTTTTTCTGCTCTGATTGCTGTGGCTAAAACTTCCAAAACTATGTTGAATAGTAGTGATGAGAGTGGTCACCCTTCTCTTGTTTCTGACTTTAGGGGAAATCCTTTTGATTTTTTGCCATTGAGGATAATGTTTGCTGTGCGTTTATCATATACGGCTTTTATTATGTTGAGGTATGTTCTTTCTGTGCCTGCTTTTGGGAAGGATTTTATCATAAATGGATATTGAATTTTGTTAAAGGCTTTCTTTGCATCTATTGAGATAATTATATGGTTTTTATCCTTCAATTTATTAATATAGTGTATCACATTAATTGATTTGTGAATATTGAAGAATCATTGCATTCCTGGGATAAAGCCCACTTGGTCATGGTGTGTGATCTTTTTAATATGTAACTGGATTCTGTTTGCTAGAATTCTGTTGAGGATTGTTGCATCTATGTTCGTCAGTGATATTGGCCTATAGTTTTCTTTTTTATGGCATCTTTTTCTGGTTTTGGTATTAGGGTGATGGTGGTGCAATAGAATGAGTTTGGGAGTTTACCTTCCTCTGAAATTTTCTAGAAGAGTTTGAATAGGATAGGTGCTAGCTCTTCTCTAAATTTTTGGTAGAATTCAGCTGTGAAGCCATCTGGTCCTGGGCTTTTATTTGTTGGAAGATTTTTTTATTAGAGTTTCGATCCATGCTTGTGATAGGTCTATTAAGATTTTCTATTTCTTCCTGGTTCAGTTTTGGAAGGTTATACTTTTCTAAGAACTCATCCATTTCTTCCAGGTTCCATTTTATTGGCATACAGCTGCCAATAGTAGTCTATTTTATGATCCTTTGTATTTCTGTGTTGTCTTGTGATTTCTCCATTTTCATTTCTAATTTTGTTGATTTGATCCTTCTCCCTTTTTTCCTTGATGAGTCTGGCTAATGGTTTGTCTATCTTATTTATCTTCTCAAAGAACCAGCTTTTAGTTTTGTTGATTTTTGCTATAGTCACCTTTATTTCTTTTTCATTGATTTCTGCCTTAATTTTTATGATTTCTTTCCTTCTACTAACCCTGGGGTTCATCATTTCTTCTTTTTCTAGTTGCTTTACGTGTAAAGTTAGGTTATTTATTTGATTTTTCTCTTGTAAGCTTGTAAGGCTATGAACCTTCCCCTTAGCAGTGCTTTTGCTAAGGGGATAGGTTTTTCAAAACCTATGAATCCCATAGGTTTTGGGTTGTCATGTTTTCATTTTCATTTGTTTCTGAGCATATTTTGATTTCCTTTTTTATTTCTTCCATGATTTGTTGGTTATTCAGAACTGTGTTGCTTAGCCTCCATATGTTTGTATTTTTAATAGTTTTTTCCCTAATCAGTTCAGTTCAATTCAGTTCAGTCGCTCAGTCGAGTCCAACTCTGTGACCCCATGAATTGCAGCACACCAGGCCTCCCTGTCCATCACCAATTCTTGGAGTTGACTCAAACTCACGTCCATCGAGTCGCTGATGCCATCCAGCCATCTCATCCTCCGTCATCCCCTTTTCCTCCTGCCCCCAATCCCTCCCAGCATCAGAGTCTTTTCCAATGAGTCAACTCTTCGCATGAGGTGGCCAAAGTACTGGAGTTTCAGCTTAGCATCAGTCCTTCCAAAGAAATCCCAGGGCTGATCTCCTTCAGAATGGACTGGTTGGATCTCCTTGCAGTCCAAGGGACTCTCAAGAATCTTCTCCAACACCACAGTTCAAAAGCATCAATTCTTTGGCGCTCAGCCTTCTTCACAGTCCCACTCTCACATCCATACATGACCACTGGAAAAACCATAGCTTTGACTAGACGGATCTTTGTTGCCAAAGTAATGTCTCTGCTTTTTAATATGCTATCTAGGTTGGTCATAACTTTCCTTCCAAGGAGTAAGCATCTTTTAATTTCATGGCTACAATCACCATCTTCAGTGATTTTGGAGCCAAAAAAAAAATAAAGTCCAACACTGTTTCCCCTGTTTCCCCATCTATTTGCCATGAAGTGATGGGACCGGATGCCATAATCTTCATTTTCTGAATGTTGAGCTTTAAGCCAACCTTTTCACTGTCCTCATTCACCTTCATCAAGAGGCTTTTTAGTTCCTCTTCACTTTCGGCCATAACGGTGGTGTCATCTGCATATCTGAGGTTATTGAGATTTCTCCCCACAATCTAGATTCCAGCTTGTACTTCTTCCAGCCAAGCATTTATCATGATGTACTCTGCATATAAGTTAAATAAACAGGGTGACAATATACAGCCTTGACATACTCCTTTTCCTATTTGGAACCAGTCTGTTGTTCCATGTCCAGTTCTAACTGTTGCTTCCTGACCTGCATACAGGTTTCTCAAGAGGCAGGTCAGGTGGTCTGGTATTCCCATCTCTTTCAGAATTTTCCAGTTTATTGTGATCCACACAGTCAAAGGCTTTGGCGTCATCAGTAAAGCAGAAATGGATGTTTTTCTGGAACTCTCTTGCTTTTTCCATGATCCAGCGGATATTGGCAATTTGATCTCTGGTTCCTCTGCCTTTTCTAAAATGAGCTTGAATATCTGGAAGTTCACAGTTCACGTATTGCTGAACCTGGCTTGGAGAAATTTGAGCATTACTTTACTAGCATATGAGATGAGTGCAATTGTGCGGTAGTTTGAGCATTCTTTGGCATTGCTTTTCTTTGAGTTGATATCTAATCTTACCGCATTATGATCAGAAAAGAGGCTTGAAATGATTTCAATTTTTTTGAATTTACTAAGGTTAGACCTATGCCCAGAATGTGATAAACCCTGGAGAATGTTCCATGCGCACTTGCAAAAAAGGTGAAATTCATTGTTTTAGGGTGAAATGTCCTATAGATATCAATTAGGTCTAACTGGTCCATTGTGTCATTTAAAGTTTTTGTTTCCTTGCTAATTTTTTTATCTATCCATAGGTGTGAGTGGGGTATTAAAGTCTCCTACTCTTATTGTGTTACTGTTAATTTCCCCTTTCATGCTTGTTAGCATTTGCTTTACGTATTGAGGTGCTCTTAGGTTGGGTGCATATATATTTATAATTGTTATATCTTCTTCTTGGTTTGATCCTCTGATCATTATATGGAGTCCTTCTTTGTCTCTTTTCATGGCCTTTATTTCAAAGTCTATTTTATCTGATATGAGTATTGCCACTCCTGCTTTCTTTTGCGTGAAATATTTATTTCCAGCCCTTCACTTTCAATCTGCATGTGTCCCTTGGTTTGAGGTGGGTCTCTTGTAGACAGCATATATAGAGGGCTTGTTTTTGTATCCAGTCTTTGCCTTTTGGTTTCAGCATTCAACCCATTTACATTAAAAGTAATGATTGATAAGTATGATCCTCTTAGCATTTACTTTGTTGTTTGGGGTTCGAGTTTATACACCTTTTCTGTGTTTCCTGTCTAAAGAAGATCATTTAGCACTTATTGAAGAGCTGGTTTGGTGGCACTAAATTACCTCAGCTTTTGCTTCTCTGTAAAGCTTTTAATTTCTCCTTCATATTTGAATGAGATCCTTGTTGGGTATAGTAATCTGGGTTGTAGGTTTTTCTCTTTCATCACTTTAAGCATGTCCTGCCATTCCCTCCTGACCTGAAGAGTTTCTATTGAAAGATCAGCTGTTATCCTTATGGGGTTCCCCTTGTGTGTTATTTGTTGCTTTTCCCTTGCTACTTTTAATATTTGCTCTTTATTAGTTTGATTAGTATGTGTCTTGGGGTGTTTTGCCTTGGGTTTATTCTGTTTGGGATTCTCTGGGTTTCTTGAACTTGGATGGCTATTTCCTTCCCCATTTTAGGGAAGTTTTCAACTATTCTCTCCTCAAGTATTTTCTCATGCCTTTTCTTTTTGTCTTCTTCTGGGACTCCTATTACTTGAATGTAAGGGTGGAGGTCTCTGAGGTTGTCCTCATTTCTTTTAATTCTTTTTTTCTTTTTTCTTCTTTGCTTCATTTGTTTCCACTAGTCTATCTTCCACCTCACTTATGCTATCTTCTGCCTCAGTTATTCTACTGTTGGATCCCTCCAGAGTGCTTTTGATCTCAGTTATTTCATTGTTCATAATTTATTGACTCTTCTTTATTCCTTCTAGATCCTTGTTAAACATTTCTTGTATCTTCTCAATCCTTGTCACTAATTTATTTATCTGTAACTCCGTTTTGTTTTCAAGCTTTTGGATCATCTTTACTATCATTATTCTGAATTCTTTTTCAGGTAGACTCCCTATCTCCTCCTCTTTTGTTTGATCTGGTGGACATTTATCATGTTCCTTTACCTGCTGAATATTTCTCTGCCTTTTCATTTTGTTTAGATTGATCTGTTTGGGGTGTCCATTCTGTATGCTGGAAATTTGTGGTTCCTCTTTATTGTGGAACCTGCCCTGTGGACTAGTGGCTTGTCAGGGTTTCCTGGTTAGGGGAGCTTACATGTGTGTTCTGGTGGGTGGAGCTGGGTCTCTTCTCTCTGGAGTGCAATGAAGTGTCCAGTAGAGAGTTGGGATGTCTGTGGGCTTGGTATGGCTTTGAATGGCCTGTCTTTTAATTCTCAGGGCTGTGTTCCTGCTTTGCTGGAGAATTAGCCTGGTGAGCAGGAGGAGAACAGGGAGAGTCAAAAGGGGAAGGAGCAGTCTAGCCAGTTATCAATTCCATATGTGCTCTCCACAGTCTGGAAAACCCAGAAACGTTCAGAGTTACATAGAGAAGAGAAGAGGGATGAGGAAGATAGAGGTGACAAGGAGGAGAAGAGGGGGGATTCAAAAGAGGAGAGACAAATCTAGCAAGTAATCAGTTCCCTAAGTGTTCTCCACAGCCCAGAACATCCAGAGAGATTCACAGACTTAAGTAGAAAAGAGAAGGGGGAAGAAGGAGATAGAGGTGACCTGGAGATAAAAGGGAGAGTCCAAAGGGAAAGAGCAATCAAGCCAGTAATCAACAGCCCTAAGTGAAAATGGATACTGAAGGTTAGGTTCTTAAAGGTACAAAATTGATAACAAATACCAAAAAGCAAAGATTAAAAATCTAGAGTAGAGGTTAGACTCTCAAAGATACAATATTAAAAATACAAAACAAAATTTATAAAATATATATTTATGAAATATGCTTTTAAAATAGGTCTTTTTTTGCAAGGTAACAGTAGGTTGTAAAAATGAAAAGTAAAGGAGTAATAAAGAACGTAAATTTTTAAAAAATTAAAAAGTGATGATAGCAAAACTATATCTAGGAATTTCTCTGGGGCTGTTGTAGGCAGTGTGGAGTCAGTTCAGTTTCAAATAGTTCCTTGTTCCAGCTTGTACTTGTTCTCAAGGTCTACAGGCCCCCTCCAATGCTTAGTCAATGTTAACTACAAGTGTTTTAATCTGTTGCACCTGCTACTTCCAGTGGTTCCCTCTTTGTTCATTTTGGCTTCCTCTGTTTGCAGGTCTCTTTGGTGTCTAATTTCTGCCCTGACACAAGGAGGTGAAGGCAGTCACTTATTTAGGCTCACTTGTTCAGTTGGGTTGTGGGGAGGGAGGAAAACTGCAAACAAATATCGCTGGCATGTGTGGGGAGTGCTCACAGTGTATGGACCACACTGGGTTTGTCCCAGGTCACAGCAGCATGTGCTTTCCCGGTCTACACTGCTCAGGCTTCAGCGTGCTCTGCAGGGCACTGTCCAAAGTGGGCCCTGCATTTCGTGCACTTCCCAGGTCTAAACCACTCAGGTTCAGGTTCTCGGGTAGTCCACAAGGGCACAGACTCAGTTGGGCATGCGTTTTGTGCCCTTCCCAGGTCCGAGCAGCTCAGGCAACCAGGTGCTTGGTAACTGCACTGTTCCAGATGTGCAATGTGTCTTCATCACCTCCCAATCCTGACTAGGTTTCCTGGAGCATGAGAGCACTGTCTCATGTGTGCTGTGTGTCTCCTCTGGGGAGCTGATGTCAGGCTGTGACCTTCCTGGAAGATGTCAACTATCCATGATCCCAGGAAGACATGGTTAGAAACTGGGGGCCTACTCACAGTTTGGTGGAGGATGCTGGTCTCTGGGGCTGAGATTGGAGCAGTCCCTTGCCTTCCAGCTCTGGCTGTCACATGCCTGCCTCTCCGCCTCCAGCAGGGTGGCCTGTACACAGCAGGGGTGGTAGATCTGGGCTTCTGGGCTACTTCTCCACTGGCAGTTGTGGTTAGGCGCCTACTCTGTGGGTGTTTTTTTCCCCTCCCAGTTAAGTTGCCCTCTGAGCTTTCAAATCTCCCCACAGACATGCCTTTGAGGGGGTTTCCTACTGTTTGAATACTTCCTCTCCTTCATGACTCCCTCCCCATGATGGGTCTCTGTCCCTAATCTTTTGTCTCTCTTTTTGTCTTTTATATTTTGTCCTACCTCCTTTCAAAGAGAATGGGCTGCATTTCTGGGTACTTGGTGTCCTCCGCCAGCATTCAGAAGTTGTTTTGTGGAAGTTGCTCAGCATTAAAATGATCTTTATATGAATTTGTAGGGGAGAAAGTGGTCTCCCCATCCTATTCCTCTGCCATCTTGGGACCATCCCCCAGAAGTTTTGATTTTTTAAGAAATCCAATTTCTCCATTTTTTGTTCACTTGTCCTTTGGGAGTCTTATCATAAAACAATGGCCTGCAACAAAGTCACAAAAATTTGCATGCATGTTTCTTCCAAGACTTCAGAACTTTTAGTAATTGTATACAGGTATTGTCTATAGTAATTATATATAGGTATTGGTTATGACCAACTTGGATAGCATATTCAAAAGCAGACATTACTCTGCCAACAAAGGTCCGTCTAGTCAAAACTGGTTTTTCCAGTGGTCATGTATGGATGTGAGAGTGGGACTGTGAAGAAAGCTGAGCGATGAATTGATGCTTTTGAACTGTGGTGTTGGAGAAGACTCTTGAGAGTCCCTTGGACTGCAAGGAGATCCAACTAGTCCATTCTGAAGGAGATCAGTCCTGGGTGTTCTTTGGAAGGACTGATGCTAAAGCTGAAACTCCAGTACTTTGGCCACCTCATGGGAAGAGTTGACTCATTGGAAAAGACTCTTATGCTGGGAGGGATTGGGGGCAGGAGGAGAAGGGGACGACAGAGGATGAGATGGCTGGATGGCATCACTGTCTCGATGGATGTGAGTATGAGTGAACTCCGGGAGTTGGTGATGGACAGGGAGGCCTGGCGTGCTGTGATTCATGGGGTCATAAAGAGTCGGACACGACTGAGTGACTGAACTGAACGGAACTGATTGCTTAAAATAATATAGTTTTACAAATAGTAATTGTTTCCCAGGTGGCGCTAGTGGTAAACAATCTACCTGCAGTGCAGGAGACCCAGGTTCAATGCCTGGGTCAGGAAGATCCCCCAGAGGAGGAAATGGCAACCAACTCCAGAATTCTTGCCTGGGGAACACCATTGGCAGTGAAGCCTGACAACCTACAAACGATGGAATCATAAAGAATTGGACATGACTGAGCAACTAACACTTTCACTTCCATAGGTATATCAATTTATGATTAACATTTTAATGATACGAATTTTATACTTTTTTTGTGAGGTCCACATTCTTTAGCATGTGGATACGCAGTTGTCCCATTGTCCCAGCATCATTTGTTTAAAAGGTTATTCTGTCCCCCAGTGAACTTTACTAAAAACTTTGTCAAAATAAGTTACCCTAAATATAAGTGCCCATGTCTGTACCCTAGGCTCTTTCATTCATATATCTTGATTCCAGTATTTTGTAGTAAATTTCACTTTGACTCTATCAATAAGTTTTTCTCAAGATTTTTTAACTCTTTGGAACCCCATTTGTTCAGTGCAGTTCAGTCGCTCAGTCGTGTCCAACTCTTTGCGACCCCATGAATCGCAGCACGCCAGGCCTCCCTGTCCATCACCAACTCCTGGAGTTCACTCAAACTCATGTCCATTCAGTCGGTGATGCCATCCAGCCATCTCATCCTCTGTCGTCCCCTTCTCCTCCTGCCCCCAATCCCTCCCAGCATCAGAGTCTTTTCCAATGAGTCAACTCTTCCCATGAGGTGGCCAAAGTACTGGAGTTTCAGCTTTAGCATCATTCCTTCCAAAGAAATCCCAGAACTGATCCCCTTTATAATGGGCTGATTGGATCTCCTTGCAGTCCAAGGGACTCTCAAGAGTCTTCTCCAACACCACAGTTCAAAAGCATCAATTCTTCGGCACTCAGCTTTCTTCACAGTCCAACTCTCACATCCATATATGACTACTGGAAAAACCATAGCCTTGACTAGACAGACTTTTGTTGACAAAGTAATGTCTCTGCTTTTTAATATGCTATCTAGGTTGGTCATAACTTTCCTTCCAAGGAGTAAGCATCTTTTAATTTCATGGCTGCAATCACCATCTGCAGTCATTTTGGAGTCCCCCAAAATAAAGTCTGACACTGTTTCTAATGTTTCCCCATCTATTTCCCATGAAGTGTTGGGACCAGATGCCATGATCTTAGTTTTCCGAATGTTGAGCTTTAAGCCAACTCTTTCACTCTCCTCTTTCACTTTCATCAAGATGCTTTTTAGTTCCTCTCCACTTTCTGCCATAAGGGTGGAGTCCCATATGAATTGTAAGAAGTGCTTGTCAATTTCTGAAAAGAGTTAGCTGAGATGTTGATAAGGATTGTGTTGAGTCTATAGATCAATTTGGGGGAATGCTGCCATATTAACTATATTGCCTTCTGACCCATGATCATGGAAAGTTTATTTATTTCTTTGGGTCTTCTTTGACTTCTTTTGACTATCTTTTATGGTTTTTGGTGTAAAAGTCTAGCACTTCCTAACAAAATATTATTTTTCACAATTTTCTTCTCAGGGTAATTGAATCAGTCAGTAAACCAGATGATCCGGTATCCTAGACAATGAGGAAAATTCTAAACTGTCACCTCTGTAATGGGAAAACAAACAAACAAACACTTTTTCATGTTTGTTACAAGTAATTCTTCATGGAAGCATTGTGGAATAAAGCATGAAGGGAATATGTGATATTCAGATTGCTGGAGAATTTGGGTTTTCTGTTCCGTATGGGATGCCTGTTTCACTAACAGCATAATCAAGGAGCTATGACCCAATTCCCCAGTTGCCTTGGATTAAATCATCTGCTCCAAACTTTTTTCCTACGAAGTTCCTCTAATTGAAGATATATGACAAGAAGAATGAGCTTCAGAAGTCGTACTTAAAATACAGAAAGAGAGGAAATAGGTCAAACCCTACATAGAGGGTAAATAACTAATATGGTTTCCCAAGATTTTTCTGGATTATGTCCTAAAAAACATTTTCATTACAGGCAACCTAGGACAGATGGTCTCCATACATACATGCTTCAACTTCTTCACTCTCCATTTCTAAAGATCGCTAACTTATTCATTAGAAATATATATATTAGTACTCACCATATGCTCCACTAAATTAAGAGATTTTCGGTTTCTAATTTTACTTATATGATAAATAAAGTGCTTTATCTGAGTAAAATTAGAACCCTGTGAATAAAATATCTTAATTTGCATATCTTGTAAACTGAGCTTGGCAAAATAAAAGTGTATATTGTTACTGCATAGTTTTGTTTTGTTTACATATATAACAAATTATTTCTTTCTCAAACTGTGACCTATTCAAGATCTAAACCAGAGGATTACACCTACAATAAATGCCCTGCAAACACCCACTAATCTCTTTGTATCACTTGAAACAAAATGGAAAATTACTGTAAGTTATCATAATATATAAACTTTAAAATATCCATGAGTTCTTGTTGTTGTTTACTCACTGAGTAATGTCTGACTCTTTTGAAACCCTATGGAATGTAGCCCACAAGGTTCCTCTGTCCACGGGATTTCCCAGGCAAGAATACTGGAGTGGATTGCCATTTCCTTCTCCAAGGAACCCTCGCATCCCAGGGGTCCAACCCACATCTCCTGCATTGGCAGGTGGATTCTTTTCCACTGAGCCGCCTGGGAAGCCCCATTAATGACTACATGTTGTTCTTCAATCAGTAAGACCTGTCCAACTCTGCATCCCCATGGACTGCAGCACACCAGGCTTCCCTGTCCCTCATCATCTCCCAGAGTTTGCTCAACTTCTTGTCCATTGAATCAATGATACCATCCAACCATCTCATCATGTCTTCCTCTTCTCCTTCTGCCTTCAGTTTTTCCCAGCATCAGGGTCTTTTCCAATGAGCCAGCTGTTTGTATCAGGTGGCCATGTATTAGAGTTTCATTTTCAGCATCAGTCCTTCCAAAGAGTATTCAGGGTTGATTTCATTTAAGGTTGACTGGTCATCAAGACAGTATGGTACTGGCACAAAGACAGAAATATATAGCAAGGGAACAAAATAGAAAGCCCATAGATAAATCCACACACCTATGGACACCTTATCTTTGACAAAGGGGGCAAGAATATACAGTGGAGAAACAACATTCTTGTTAACAAGTGACGCTGGGAAAACAGATCAACCACTTGTAAAAGAATGAAACTAGAACACTTTCTGACACCATACACAAAAATAAACTCAAAGTGGATTAAAGATCTAAATGTAAGATCAAACACTATTAAACTACTAGAGGAAAACATAGGCAAAACACTCTCTGACATAAACCACAGTGGGATCCTCTATGACCCACCTCCCAGAATATTGGAAATAAAAGCAAAAATAAACAAGTGGAACCTAATTAAAATTAAAAGCTTCTGCACAACAAAGGAAACTATAAGCAAGGTGAAAAGACAGCCTTCAGAATGGGAGAAAATAGTAGCAAACAAACCAATGGACAAAGAATTAATCTTAAAAATATACAAGCAACTCCTGCAGCTCGATTCCAGAAAAATAAAAGACCCACTCAAAAAGTGGGCCAAAGAACTAAACAGACATTTCTCCAAAGAAAACATACAGATGGCTAACAAACACACGAAAAGATGCTCAATATCACTCATTATCAGAGAAATGCAAATCAAAACCACAATGAGGTACCATTTCACGCCAGTCAGAATGGCTGCTATCCAAAAGTCTACAAGCAATTAACGCTGGAGAGGGTGTGGAGAAAAGGGAACCCTCTTACACTGTTGGTGGGAATGCAAACTAGTACAGCCACTATGGAGAACAGTGTGGAGATTCCTTAAAAAACTGGAAACAGAGCTCCATATGACCCAGCAATCCCACTGCTGGGAGTATACACTGAGGAAACCAGAATCGAAAGAGACATGTGTACCCCAGTGTTCATCGCATTACTGTTTATAATAGCCAGGACATGGAAGCAACCTAGATGTCCATCAACCGATGAATGGATAAGAAAGTTGTGGTACATATGCACAATGGAATAATACTCAGCCATTAAAAACTACATCTGAATCAGTTCTAATGAGGTGATTGAAACTGGAGCCGATTATACAGAGTGAAGTAAGCCAGAAAGAAAAACACCAATACAGTATATTAACGCATATATATGGAATTTAGAAAGAAGGTAAGGATAACCCTGTATGAGAGACAGCAAAAGAGACACAGATGTATAGAACAGTCGTTTGGACTCTGTGGGAGAGGGCAAGGGTGGGATGGTTTAGGATAATGGCACTGAAACGTGTAAAATATCATATGTTAAACGAATCGCCAGTCCAGGTTTGATGCATGATACAGGATGCTCGGGGCTGGTGCACTGGGATGACCCAGAGGGATGGTATGGGGAGGGAGGTGGGAGGGGGGTTCAGGATGGGGAACACATGTACACTCATGGCAGATTCAAGTCAATGTATGGCAAAACCAGTACAATATTGTAAAGTAAAATAAATTAATTAATTGATTTAAAAATTTAAATTAAAAACAACAAAAAAAGATTGACTGGTTTGATCACCTTGCTTTCCAAGGGACTCACAAGAATCTTCTCCAGCACCACAGTTCAAAAGCATCAATTCTTCAATTCTCTGACTTCTTTATTGCCCAGGCTTACAACCTTAGATGACTACTGAAAAGACCATAGCCTTGACTATACAGACCTTTGTCAGCAAAGTGGTGTCTTTGCTTTTTAATACACTGTCTAGGTTTGTCATAGCTTTCCTGCCAAGAAACAATTGTCTTCTAATTTTGTGGCTGTAGTCACTAACCGCAATGATTTTAGAGCCCAAGAAGAGGAAATGTGTCACAGTTTCCACCTTTTCCTCTTCTATTTGACTTGAAGTAATGGGACCTGATGCCACGATCTTAGTTTTTAATATTGAGTGGTTTTTTTTTCTTTATTTTTAACTATTCTTTTTTTTTAACTTTACAATATTGTATTGGTTTTGCCATATATCAAAATGAATCTGCCA
Organism: Bubalus kerabau; assembly: GCF_029407905.1. NCBI lineage: Eukaryota > Metazoa > Chordata > Mammalia > Artiodactyla > Bovidae > Bubalus > Bubalus kerabau. The sequence goes on from NC_073624.1 coordinate 178,866,826, forward strand.
CATTTAAGCTGGCATTTTCCCTCTCTTCCTTCACCCTCACCAAGAGGTTCTTTAGTTCCTCTTCACTTTCTGCCATTAGAGTGGTATCATCCACGTATCTGAGGTCCTGGTAATCTTAATTCCAGCTTGTAACTCATCCAGCCCGGCTGACATATAGCATGAAGTGCTCTGTGTATAAGTTAAGTAAACAGGGTGACAATAAACAGCCTCATCATTCTCCTTTCTCAATTCTGAACCAGTCGGTTGTCCATACAGGGTTTCAACTGTTGCTTCTTGACCCACATACAGGATTCTCAGGAGACAGTTATGATGGTCTGGTATTCACAACTCTTTAAGTTTTCCCAATTTGTTATGACTGACACAGTCAAAGGCTTTAGCATAGTCAATGAAACATAAGTTTAGGGGGGAGTTGCCTTGCTTTCTCTATGATCCAGTGAATGTTAGTAATTTTACCTCTGTTTACTCTGCATTTTCTAAGCCCAGCTTGAACATCTGGAAGTTCCCGGTTCACATAATGCTGAAGCCTAGCTTGAGGATAGTAATAAGAAAAGTAACAACCAATAAATATGGAAGATTGGATAGAAATAGTTCATGATAACTTTACAGTATTTAGTAAATCACTACTAAAAGCACAAGGGAAAATCTTGTTGAAAGACAAGACTATCCCACAGAATTTCCTAAGAGATAATTGATTAATTACAAGGAACAAAGTGTTATTTTACACTGTTAGATTAGACAACCACCAGATGAATTAATAATCAATCTCAACATCAAAAGTACGTCTGACATTTTATATTTCCTGATAAAACGTGAGTTTACATCTCACTTGTGAAATAAAAGATTGTGGCAAATCAGTCTAACCTAAAACCAATCCAGGCTTTATTTAGGTGTTTGAGAAGACTCTTGAGAGTCCCTTGGACAGCAAGGAGACCAAACCAGTCAATTGTAAAGGAAATCAGTCCTGAATATCCATTGGAAGGACTGATGCCATAGCTGCTTTCAAGCTACAATATCAAGTTGAGAGCTAGTGAAAGAGAATGCAAGATTACAAAGCCAAAAATACTTATCTTCTGGCCACTTCTAGAAAAAGCTTATAGGTACCTGTTCTTTGTGACCAGACTTTCAGTACACATGATATACAGGAGAAAGGCACACAAGTTAAATGGCATTATGAGGAAACAATTAGGCAAAAGCAGACTCTTCTAATGTCAGTATCCTTATAAAAGTTGCATAAGGCTATCCTAGATCAAAGTGACAAAATAACACAACAGTCAAATTTCATGTCAATTTTACTGGTTTGGATATATATTATAAAAATATTTTGGAGACAGCTGGGGTAATTTTACTTTGAAATTATTTATTTTGGGGGGTGAAATACTAGCATTATAATTATGTTGAGCATATTCTATAAATTCTTCAATATTTGATGAAGACATTTTAAAGAATAAAGTTTTATAATGTCTCCACTGAAAATCAAGTATCAGCAGCAAAATAAACATATGTGTATACACATTATGCAAGATTTTATAATGTGGTGCTGTGTTAATAATTGTGGTCTCAGGGTGTAGTCTATATAAGATTTTAGTGTGTCATTGCACCAAATTCTATGTTTCAAATTATGCATAAAATCTATCATAAAAGTAAATAGATGTATAATCAGTTATCAATTCCTTAAAAGCATATATACTCATAAATTTTTAGGTTTTCAAAAGATGTCTTTTTTTATACAAAACTAACTTTGTAAATTGATATAAATATATGAATTTGGCTCTATGTTGATGATTTAAAGTATAAAACTTAAAATTAAAGCAAAAATTTTTAAATGTCAAAGAAAATAGAAAGTATTCACACATCTGGCTAAGCCATTAAAAAGAATACATTTGAATCAGTTCTAATGAGGTGGGTGAAACTGGAGCCTATTATACAGAGTGAAGTAAGCCAGAAAGAAAAACACCAATACAATACAGCATACTAACGCATATATATGGAATTTAGAAAGACGGTAACGATAAACCTGTATGCGAGACAGCAGAAGAGACACAGATGTATAGAGCAGTCTTTTGGACTCTGTGGGAGAGGGAGAGGGTGGGATGATTTGGGAGAATGACATTGAAACATGTATAATATCATATATGAAACGAATCATCAGTCCAGGTTCAATGCATTATACTGGATGCCTAGGGCTCGTGCACTGAGACAACCCAGAGGGATGGTATGGGGAGGGAGGTAGGAGGGGGGTTCAGGATGGGGAACACGTGTATACCTGTGGAGGATTCATGTTGATGTATGGCAAAGCCAATGCAATATTGTAAAGTAGTTCACCTTCAATTAAAATTAAAAGAAAAAAAATCTTAAGCCAAAAAAATAAAATAAAATAATTGATAATGTAGCTTTCACTTTACAAAAGAGATATTGTGATAATTAATCCACCATTTTTATGCAAAATAAGGTAACACATTTTAACTAATATATCATTTTTATATGTTTTATAAAAAAAAATAGAAAATGGAAAAAGGTAGTATCAAGCTAGTAATGAGAAATAGTCTTAGAAACTACAAAGTCATACATTTCCTTGGATCCAGAGAGAGCTGATATACAACCAAGTAACCTAAACTCTAAGAAAAAATCATCCACAGAGATACCATCAAGAACACTGGTTGACATATGCAGTGCACACACACAAAAAAAATGATGTGACTATTACAGAAATGGTTAAGAGGAATTTATCTAAATGTTTTAATTAAGGAAAATGCTTTCAGCTTTCCACTGTTGAGTATGATGCTAACTGTGGGTTGGTTTTATATGTTCTTTTTCACAAAACTAAAACAAAAGTTCAATTTGTATGGAATAGCAAAAGCAATTTTTGAGAAAGATAAACAGAACTAGATGAATCAGAGTCCCTGAAATCAGACTGTACTAAAACTCTGCAGTTATTAAAACAATATGGTACTGGCACAAAAATAGAAATCTACATCAGTGGAATAGGATAGAAAGTAGAGATAAACCCACACACACCTGTGGTTACGTACTCTGACAAAGAAGGCAAAAATATACAGTGGAGAAGAGATAATTTCTTCAATAAATTATGCTGAGAAAACTGGACAGCTGCATGCAAAAAGAAAAAAATTAAAATACTCCATAACACCACACAAATAAATTCAAAATGGTTTAAACACCCAAATGTAAGGCCAAATACTCTAAGACTCCTAGAGGAAAACATAGGCAGAACACTCTTTGACATCGTAGCAATATCTTTTTAATCCTTTGTGGTCCAGTGGGTAAGAATCCACCTTGCAATGCTGGAAATGTGAGTCTGATCCCTGGTCAGGGAACTATGATTACACATGCTTGGGGTGACTGAGCCCACATGCAACTACTGAGCCCACACTGCAACAAAATATCCCACATGATGCAATGAAGATCCCACATTCCACAACTATTAATAAGATCTGACATAGCCAAATAAACAGATACATAAAATTTATTTCTAAATGACAACTTCAGAATGGGAGAAAATATTTTCCAAAGCAGCAACTAACAAGGCGTTAATCTCAAAAATATTCAAACAGTTCATGCAGCTTAATATTAAAATAAAATAAAAACAAAAGTGGATCTATATAGACATTTCTCCAAAGAAGACATTTGTGGGTGTGTGAGTCATGTCTGACTCTTTGTAACCCCATGAACTGTAGCCTACCAGGCTCCTCTATCCATGGAATTCTCCAGGCAAGAATACTGTAGAACTATGGCTAATTCATGGAGAAGGCAATGGCAACCCACTCCAGTACTCTGGCCTAGAAAATGGACTGAGGAAATGAAAATGCTCCTCCTGCCATGGACAGAGGAGCCTGGTAGACTGCAGTCCATGGGGTCACTAAGAGTCAGACACGACTGAGCGACTTCACTTTCACTTTTCACTTTCATGCATTGGAGGAGGAAATGGCAACCCACTCCAGTGTTCTTGTCTGGAGAATCCCAGGGATGGCGGGGCCTGGTGGGCTGCCGTCTATGGGGTTGCACAGAGTTGGACACGACTGAAGTGACTTAGCAGCAGCAGCAGCAGCATGGCTAATTCATGTTGAGGTTTGACAGAAAACAGCAAAACTCTGTAAAGGAATTATCCTTCAATAAGAAATAAATTAATTTTTTAAAAAAAGAATACTGGAGTGGGTTGCCATGCCCTCCTCCAGGGGATCTTCCCAACCCAGCTATCAATTCTGCGTCTCCTGCATTGAAGGTATATTCTTTACCCATTGGGCCACCTAGGAAGCCTATGGAGCCACATAGAGATGGCCATAAAGGACATGAATGATACTCAACATCACTAATTATTAGAGACATGCAAATCAAAACTGTAAAGAAGTATCACCTCACACTGGTCAGGATGGCCATCACCAAAAATTCTACAAACAACAAGTGATGCAGAGGATGTGGAGAAAACGGACCCCTCCTACATGTTGGTGGGAATGTAAACTGGTAAAGCCACAATGGACAACAGTATGGAGATTTTGGGCAGCACAGAAGCACTTCATCAGGGGAATGGAGGCCAAGGAAAGAGTGAAGGGAATAGGACACTGGTGTTGTCATGTCTAAGAGAAGTAGCACCAAGAGCTTTAGAACTAGAGGACACCAGTGATCACTGTCTTTCCACAAAGAGGGGAAGGGTCATATGAGGACACAGTGAGAATGGGGCCAGGTGCAAGCCCAGAGAGAGCTTTCATCAGAAACTAACCGTACCAGCATTTGATATTGGACATCCAGCCCCAGAACTGTGACAAAATAAATTTCTGCTGTTTAAGCCTCTCAGTCTATATTTTATTGTGGCAGCTCCAGCAGACCTAATAAACACAGCCACATAGAAAAAAAAATAAAATTAAAAACTGCAAACAAAATTATCATAATTCCATCACATAGACTACTGGAAAATTTGAGGGGTATGCTTTTCTCATCTTTAAATGCATATCAGGAATATTTTCTTTCATCAACAAATATGAATCTCAGACTATGTTGGGTCTTGTTGAAAAATAAAATCCTTAGTTTTAGACCTGCCAAGTTTAGGGATGCTGCAGTGGCATGAGGGAGATCTTTGTGGTGATGGAATACTGATGTGTTTTGATTGCAGTGACAGTTACAGGAATCTAAACATGTGATAAAATGGCATGGAATTATATACACATTGTACCAATGTCAATTTCTTGATTTAGATATTGGACCTTTTGTTGTTGAATCACTCAGTCTGTATCCAACTCTTCACAACCTGATGGACTATAGCCTGCTAGACTCCTATACCCATGGGATTTTCCAGGCAAAAATACTGGAGTGGGTTGCCATTTCCTTCTCCAGGGTATATTCCCAACCCAGGGATCAAACCCATTTCTCCTCCATTGCAGATGGATTCTTTACCACTGAGCCACCTAGGAAACCTGGATATTGGACTATCATTACATAAAAACACAACCTTTGTGGGAAAATGAGTAAAGATTACACAGGATCTTTGGTAGTGTTTTGCAACTTCCTCTGAATCTATATTTCAAAATAAACTTAAAAATTAAAAAAAAATTGTTAATAAGTAATAAACAGATATTTCTATTCACTCTGAACGAAAGTCCTTATAGGAGCAAAGACCAATATAATGATTCTTCATGTCATAGATCATCCTATATCAAAAAGATATAAAAACTGCCCTTTAGGAGGCTTGCAGTGCAAATAGCAGTAATGCAGTATAAATAATCTGAAATTTCAGAGATGTAATGAGGGGAAAGAAATCATCCATACCACCTGTAGTTTCCTGTCAGGTCATGAAAAGCATAAGTCATACTGAAAATACCAAGATAAAAGGTCTTCTATGGCTGGGCTTGCTGGTCTCCACAGCTTGAGAAATGGACATCTAAGAATGCTGCCAGGTAAGTAGACATATGGACTTCTCAGGTGGCACTAGTGGTAAAGAACCTGCCTGCCAATGCAGAAGACATAAGAGAAATGGGTTTGATCCCTGGGTTGGGAAGACCCCCTGAAGGAGGGCATGGCAACTCACTCCAGTATTCTTGCCTGGAGAATCCCATGGACAAAGGAGCCTGGCTGGCTACAGTCCATAGGATTGCAAAGAGTTGGACATGACTGAAGTTACTTAGGACACACAAAGGCTAGCAAGTAGAACCATAACAGTGGAGATAGACAACTAAAGCTGTCTGGGACTATTTATCCAATTTGAGAATGTCCTCTCTTCTTTGATTTACATGCAGTTTTTGCTTTATTTCTAGCTTTCCCACTATTTATATAAGGGAGAGGAAGGAAGGAATTTTAAGAAGGGTAGTAACTCAATTATATTAAGTTCTCAATAAAGAAAGTTGGTGAAACATTCCTAGGGAAGTGTTGGGACCTAACAGATTTCTCATTTTACCACCTGTGTTAGTCCAGGTTCTCAAGAGAAATAAAACCAATAGGATGAATCTATAGAAGAGAGAAAGAACTTTATTTAAGGAGCTGCTTCATGAGATTGTGGAATCATGAGGAAAGGGGTTGGAATTGAAGCTCCATTTTCCTATCTTTCTCATCTCTGTCTTACTACCCCAGGACTCTTGGTGCTGTTGTTGTGGCCAGTGGTACCTGCAACTCCAAATATTAGAGGTGAGCATTGGGAAGACAGAGAGTGCATGCCAGGGTCTGGGTTCTCTCACCAACAAAGGAGAGAAGGAGGCACATTTTTCAAATGAAGTTCAGCAATGGTTCTCTGGGAACAAGAGGAGTTGTTTTTTCCTGCCCAGTGTGTTCTGAGCTCTTCCTCTTTTGATGGTGTCATGTCTCTCCCTTCTTCCCTCCTTCCCCTCTCCCTTCCTTTCCCCCATTCATCCTTCCCTCCCTCCCTCTGCCCTTGGACCACTAGCTGATAGCTGGTTTCCTTCATTCCCTGGTTCAAACCACAGCATTCCTGTGCCCCATGTGCCCTCCAAACTCTTCATGCATCAATGACACCACCTGCTGCTGTGCTCCAGGATTCAGTTCTTCATCTGGGGAGATCTTCACTGACCGCTTGGAAGGTTGTGATGGTACAGAGGCTTGGGGTGGTGGAGGGACATGCAGAGATTGTGTGGTATACTCCAGTGCTTGTGGAGGACATGGTGTTGGTTGGGGGCCCCAGCCTTCCTCCTCAGAACTGTCATCAAGAACTGAAAAAAGAGAAAAGAAAAGATATGAAGATGGAGAGATAAGAAGTGAGTAAACTTGGCTTCTTGGGGAGGAGAGTGTCTCCAGGATTCTGGGGTCTGTGCCTCAGTTTATCCTTTCAGGGAGATGCAGAGCTTCCACCCAGTCCCCACATCAGTACTTCCCACTGTGTCCCATCTGGGGTGCCAGTCAGAGGACCAAGAAAAGCAGAGCTGAACTGCACAAGCTTCAGGAATGGTTTGCTCCTGCTGCAGCCTAGACTCAGCAGTATTGCCCAAGAGTCTAATTCTTTCCAAAAAGACATTGAGTAAGCATCAGGCCCAGAGCTGGAGAGTCAGGTACAGGGTGGGGATCTCAGCCCTGAGGGATCACAGACTTTAGAGAGGTGACCATTTTTCTTGCTGCATTCAGACATCAATGACTGTGGACCCTTGACAGTGTCCTGTGGAAAATTAGCAGACTGCTAGAACATGGCAGAGGGCTTCTACTAAATGTTCAGCCTAGGATATGAGCTTATTTCAGGGCAACAATGTCCAGGAATGAGAGTGGGAACACATGTCGAGGTAAGAATGACCCTGTGTCCTCCACCTCTCCATCCATGAGGTTTGGGGTCAGCCAAATGCTGAGTCATTCCTGCAGCATCCAGGAGGCAGGGCCTGGTTACAGGTGCAGCACTCAGATCTGAATTGGGACAAGTGTAACTGTTCCTATCTCACCTGCACAAAGAGGCAGGGTGGCATAATGAGCCAGGGACCCAAATCCTGGCTTTGCTACCTGATAGCTGTGAGTTTGACACTGGCCAGGATACTGATTCAGAAATCCTTCTTAACTTTTGAGATGTGATAATATTATTGTGATTTAATGTTTTCTTTTTTAAGAGTCCCTATCCATTACAGATAAAAACAAAAGCAACTTTTCCTTTTGTTAACTGTGTGATCTTGGACAAATTACTTCACCTCTCTGTGCCCCAGTTTACCTAACTATAAAAAAGGGATGCATAAAGAGGGGGTAACCATGGTGCTTACTACAGAGAATTGCTGGGAAGGTATATGAGATCACAAAGCACAAAACAGTGATGGATATTGGGCTTTTAAATTATGGTCATGATGACCTAACACACCTCTTGGATGGTCATCCTCGGGGGTTGTGTCCAGTGTGGGTGTTCAAGAGCAGTTGTGTTTGCCCAGCCCCTCACCATAGACATAGGAGGAGCCTAGCCTCCACATATCAGCATGCTTTGCCCCCTTTCCATAGGGAACAGGCAGGGGAATGGGAAGAGGTGGCCAGCAGTGGGGCAGACAAGACTCCAAGAGGTGTCCATGAAGAGGGTTAGACTTGAATACCGAGGATAGGGAGGGGAGGAGAGTGAAGGTGGGAGATGAGGAAGTGGCTAAATTCAGGGTCCAGAGGACTCTGAAGAGGGTCTTTTGACCCACCGTGCTTCAGAGAGAAGAGCCCACAACCTTGGTCTCAGCCTCTTCCCTCCTTCCCTGCAGATGGAGGATGGCATAGCCTCCCTGCTGGGAGAAATGAGGGGACCTGCATCTGTGTGAAGGCTCTGCTGGTTCACAGGGTCCCCTGGGGGTGGATGTTGCACTTTAAACACGTAGCCTTGGCAGAATTCAAAACCTTGATGTGAATTAGATAAAGGCCCCTCATCTCCAGGTGAATGCTGCGTGTTTGGGGAATGGAGATTGAGCTGGTTTTCCCTTGTCCAGTTAGGAAGCCTCCACCTAACTTCTGAGAATTCAAGCAGAAAAAAATTCTGCAACCTGTATATGGTTTCCTGGTTCCATATTGCTTATGCAATTTCCAGTGAATCAGATGGTAAAGAATCTGCCTGTGATGCAGGAGGCCTGGGTTCAATCCCTGGATAAGGAAGATCCCCTGGAGATGGTAATGGCTACCCACTCCAGTATTCTTTCCTGGAGAATCTCATGGACAGAGGAGCCTGGCCAGGCTATAGTCCATGGGGTTGCAAAAAGTAGAACATGACTCACCAATCAACATACGTGTTCAGAAGAATGTAATTGGCCCGCCTGCTCCTGGGTACAGCCAACTGTGTGTCAGCATTGTACCTAATTTCATCCTTTTCCCTAAACTGTTGAATTTCCTCCAAAAAATTCTTTCCCCCCCAAAATCAAGAACCTGTCTTAGAAAGTCTCTTGATCATTAAACTTTTCTTATAATGTTTTCCCCAGTGATTCCCCTAAAATTCACAAATGAAAATAGCCCATTGTGCTCTTCCATATCCTCTAGCACCTATGAAGATGCGGTGGTTCACCCAAATAATGTCATGGAAACATCTGCCTTCTCCCGTCCAATTACTTCCTTGAATGGTGGACAAAATTGGAAGCTGTCCCTAAAAGATCAAGGATATGGAACCACTCATGAAGCCTCTGTTAAACGCTTGTTTTCTCATCCCCTTTGATGAGACAGACTTGAATATATTGAGGAAAAACATTTGTAACTTTTGTGACTTATGAATGTGAATTCCCATAGGGCCTCATTGAATGAAATATTCTTTGGTCTTTTTTCTCTGATGGATGTGATTCTTACTTGTTAGGATATTAAAAGAAAGCAAACGCTTGTGCCAGATTTTTCCCTTTAGAGTGTACATGGGAGCTCGAGTCATGTCTCCTATCTCACTGGACTTCTCAGAGTAGCTTCCAAGATGCAGGATATCGTTAAAAGTTGATTTATGTGGCTATGGCATGCAATTTCTTCTTCTAAGAATTGAAGGACACAATCAAACACCTTAAGTTGACACTATAGGAGCCTCACCCAAACATATGAGAAAAGTCCTTGATCTCACCTGATCCAAGAGAGAATTACTGTGTGTATTTATCATGAGGACCCTTTTAACTAACTGACAGTGCACACTAATAAAAGGGAACACCATCCACTGAGTAGGTCCATGGTGTAACAGTCATTGGATGTTTGCCATGGAAAGTCTCATGGGGTCATCACATGTAAGTCTGGTAATTCCAGTAAGATGAGAGCAAGTGAACATTAGCAATCTATTACGCCAGCGAGAAAGATTGAAGGTGAGAGGGGAAGGGGACGAATAGATGAGATGGTTAGATGACATCACTGACTCAAAAGACATAAGTTTTAGTAAATTCCAGGGGTTGGTGATAGACAGGGAGGCCTGGCATGCTGCAGTCCATGAGGTCACAAAAAGTTGGACATGACTGAGCGACTGAATTGAACTGATGCCACTGAGTCATCCATGAGGCTCACAGTTAATCATATGATATTCAAGGAATTATAATAATATTTTAATAATAATAACATGAAAATCTAAGTCAATGACAAAGTCCAAGTTTGAAGTCAAGCAAAGGTGTTCATTTGGTAGAATATTGCCAACAACCGCCACCCACCCACCCAAATCACTGAGCTGTTTTTCTATACTATAGTGGAAAATAAGTGATCAGTGTGAAAACACATCACAGACAGAAAGGATTCAGTTGGGGATAACAAAAGAGGAGGAAAAACCTCTCTAAGGAGGGGTTATTTAGGACTGATCAGAGATCAAAAGTGATAATATAGGGTGATAACTAGTTGAAAGGAAGAGGAAAGATGTACACATTGGGAAGAAGCTCTGCTGGATCCTTTTTCTGTTTCTTCTCCTATTTTCTTCAGCACAGCTAAAAAAGACAAGGTAGAAAGTTGTCAGTCTGACATGCTTGATTACAAAATTCCCTTGAAGCAAAAGGGAAGATCCAAAATGTTTGATAGAGATAATTGACTGTGATTAGTCTATAGTGTTCAATGCCATTCCTTAACCCAGTCTGGGATTCACAGGTGGCTTAGTGGTAAAGAATCCACCTGCCAATACAGGAGACACAGGTTCAATCTGTGGGTTGGGAAGATCCCCTGGAGAAGGAAATGGCAACCCATTCCAGTATTCTTGCCTGGGAAATCCCATGGACACAGGAGCCTGGCAGGCTACAGTCCATGGGGTCAGAAAAGAGTCTAACACATTTTAGCAACTAAACAATGACAACACAGTCTACCTTGATAAAGAACTGATTCTTTCCTTTTTATGCTAATAAAAGTCACGGTATATTGTTAAGATTCTAAATCAGAGTGATCTGGTGTCTATGAACTTTTAAGTGAGGGAAATAGATTGTCATCTAAGAGTCAAATGGTATAATCAATAATTATAGTGTGATTATTGTAAATTCTATGTACCCTCACTCAACCAAAAGTGCACAATTTTTATTCCTCTATTCCTAACATAGTGCCTGTCACATTTGAGATATGTGCTGCAGACTGAATTGTGTCCCCTCAAAAGTCATGTGTTCAAATTCAAGTCCCCAATGTGACATCACTGTATTTGGAGATAGAGCTTCTAGGAGTTGATACAGGTGTTGGGAAAATTAAAATGGAGGAAGTCTTATTCAGGCTTCAGAGGCAGGAGAGCAGGTCTCTAACCTGGCTTCTGACCTCCTTGGACACTGCTCAGATTTCATGCCTGCCCACAAGCACAGCTAGTCAGTCAGGACTTTAGATAAAGAGAGTGGGATGTGAAATTTTTGAGCCCCTGGAGATCAGATCAACAGCTCAGGGTTTAATGAAATCTTATGACTCACAGAAAACAAAATTTCAAAATGGTCAAAGTAAAACCAGGGCTGCATTTTGTGCACAAACTGATGATGGTATCAGTTTGCAACCTGGAATTATAAATGAGAACCTCCAAAACTACAATTATAAAACTCACCATGGAGTGGATGCACTGCCCAGGACCTTTTCCCTATTGGGGCTCCAGATTTCTTTTAATGAGGGACTTTTCTTTACCAGATGAGCCACAGGGGAAACCTGAGGGACTTTCCAGTGCTGTTTAGTTCTGGATGTCAGTTGACCCAATTTGGTGATGTATATGCTGTTGCTTGTCTCTATTGTTTCTATTTCTTTTCTTTAAATGACTGCATATTGAAATCAAATTATCTTCTTTTAAAATTGAAATTGTTTGCTTGTGTGTAGAGTGGCTTATTTTGTTATCAAATCCTTTGAACCTAAAACAAAAGTAAAACTTTCAGCAAAACAACAGGTTAAATGAAGTCATAACTATAGTGTCATAATTTAATACCCTTGGTAGCCTTAGAAGAGAAAGCACTTCCTCTTTCTCTTTGCTTCTTTCTCTCTCGCTCGCTCGTGCTCTCTCTCTCTCTCTCTTTCTGTGTGTGTGTGTGTGTGTGTGTGTGTGTTTCCACTCTCACAAAAAGGCCCTTTGAAGGCACGGTGAGGAAGCAACCTCGTGAAAGCCAGAAACAGTGCTCTCACCAAAACCCAACTGTTTTGGCACCTGATCTCAGACTCCCACCCTCCAGAATGTGAGAAATAAATTTCTGTTATTTAAGCTGCCCAATATCTTGTATTTTGTTACAGCATCCCAAGCTGACTAATGCAATGTGTAGCACCCACTTGATGAATAACTGAGCAACATCCCTTAGACAAATTCCCCAAGTGTTCTTCAAATCCTGAGCAATGTATATTTCCTTATTAGTCTCTGCCCTTAGATGAGGAGATCATATACAGTGTAAGGCAATAATATCCTGTGTGCCCTGATTCTGGTTCTGACCCCTGGGAGAAGTTTCTTTGTTTTCTCAGAGTTATGCTTCAGGAAGAACTGTCTCCTATAGTAGAATGTCATCCATGTAAATCTTCTCTCCCTGGCCAGTCAAGGGAGCTGAAGGCATATGTACAGAGTTGGTTTTACCTAGAGTCCAAGTTTACACTTCCTCCAGACTTTAAGCTAATCCTTAAAAGATATGATGTCTTCCATTATGTGCTAGAAATTGATATCAAGAGGAAACAAAAGCTACTCTAGTGTAAGTTGTTTAAGACACAGGTAGATTGGCCACTCAGAGAAGACCTTTCAAGATGTATGTTGTTTTCACTTGTCACCCTTGAAACAAAGTCTTTCAAAACTACTTTTTCAAGCAACATCCTCACAAATATTTGCATAAAAGATGTACGATATCTCCGTCTCCTCTGAAAAGTTCCTCATGCTTCATATTCAGTATATCCTAAGCCCCTTCTTTGGCACAGGCACCACTGATCTGATTCAAATCACCTTAACATTGGTTTTGACTATGGTATAACTTCATAGAAATTGCTTCTATTATGGGAACTTTCTCACATTATTCACTCATAATAGATTTTGGAATTCATTTAAATTGTCATTTGTATCTGTAGTTGGTTTATTTTTATTGCCTAGTAGATTTCATTGTATGAATATCCTACAACTTTTTTATAATTATGTATCAGTGGATATTTCAGCTTTTCTTTCATTTTGTCTACTATGAATAAACTTGTTATAAATGTTTGTGACTAAGTCTTTGTATGGACTCTTGATGAAAGTGAAAGAGGAGAGTGAAAAAGTTGGCTTAAAGCTCAACATTCAGAAAACGAAGATCATGGCATCTGGTCCTGTCACTTCATGGGAAATAGATGGGGAAACAGTGGAAACAGTGGCAGACTTTATTTTGGGGGGCTCCAAAATCACTGCAGATGGTGGTTGCAGCCATGAAATTAAAAGACTCTCACTCCTTGGAAAGAAAGTTATGACCAACCTAGATAGCATATTAAAAAGCAGAGATATTACTTTGCCAATGAAGGTCCAACTAGTCAAGGCTATGATTTTTCCAGTAGTCATGTATGGATGTGAGAGTTGGACTGTGAAGAAAGCTGAGCACCAAAGAATTGATGCTTTTGAACTGTGGTGTTGGAGAAGACGCTTGAGAGTCCCTTGGACTGCAAGGAGATCCAATCAGCCCATCCTAAAGGAGATCAGTCCTGGGTGTTCATTGGATGGACTGATGCTAAAGCTGAAACTCCAGTACTTTGGCCACCTCATGAGAAGAGTTGACTCATTGGAAAAGACCCTGATGCTGGGAGGGATTGGGGGCAGGAGCAGAAGGGGATGACAGAGGATGAGATGGCTAGATGGTATCACCGACTCAATGCACATGAGTTTGGGTGAACTCCAGGAGTTGGTGATGGACAGGGAGGCCTGGCGTGCTGTGATTCATAGGGTCACAAAGAGTCAGACACGACTGAGCAACTGAACTGAACTGAACTGATGCTTTCATTTACTTCAAATAAAAACCAAGGAGCAGAATTGCTGACTCCTACTGTAAATATGTTGGCTTCCCAGGTTGCTCAGTGGTAAAGAATTCACCTGCCATTGGAGGAGATACAACAGACTTGAGTTCAATCCCTGGGTCAAGAAGATTCCTTAGAGAAAAAAAAGGCAAACCTCTCCACTATTCTTGCCTGGAAAATTCCATGAAATGGGGAGCCTAGAGGACTAAAGTCCATGGGGTTACAATGAGTGAAATATGACTGAATGACTAAATAGGCACACATACCCTGTAAATATGTATACTTTTACAAGAGATAATCAAGTTTTTTCAAAGTGTTGGGTCATTTTGTCCTCCTATGTAAATATATAAGAATTATACTAGTTTTATATAATTCTGTATTATTTATTCATATTTTTGTGGATAACATTCTCCCACAAAACTTAGACAAAGTACACATATCAATTATCTTAAAGTTTCTGTGATTCAGGAATCTGGGCATGACTAAGTTGGGTTCTGTGAGCCCTGGTCTCTCACAAGTGTACAATCTACCTGTCAGTCATTGTAGGAGAGCAGATGCATATTATTGTAAACTACATCAGTTGGTGAATCAAGTTGCTTCTCCTATTGTGGATGTCATCTAGCTACAAATTGGATTAACCCAAACCCTGCCCATTAGTGTACAGACTCCAATATGCCAAATGACTTGTCAACAGAGGATCAATGAAGTACAGTTACTTTTACCTGGTAGAGAAAGCATTGCACAATTTCTTCAGCAATCCTGTATTATTTTAAGTGTTACATTTCCTGTATTACATATTATACTTGTGAAAACTTATACAGTAGGTTCTATTTCCCACACTAAACCCAGAGAATATATCAAGAGATCAAAATTTTAAAGAAAATACAGGAAGAAACCATTGTCTATATATGAAAAATGAAAGAAACTGAACTCTTTAAATAACTTAAATTTCAAATTATCTTTCTGGTCACTGATAATATTAATCATGATTAGGATCTCTTAGGGTTTTGAGGACTGTTACTCATGAAAAAGTCTCTATCTTCAGACAAATATTTCCCTTATACCAAGAATGTTTCTCTACTGAAGAGTGTTTTAAGGGCTTGCTTTATATCTTTGTTTTTAAGACTGTAGATAAAAGGGTTCAGCATGGGTGTGACCACAGTGTACATCACTGAGGCTACTGCAGTTGCCCTGGAGTTTTGTGTGCTAGCAGAGCTAAGATACACTCCAAGGCTTGTACCATAGAACAAGGAGACAGTTGAGAGGTGAGACATGTAGAAAATGCTTTATACTTGCCCCTTGTGGATGAAATTTTCAAAATAGAGGATACAACCTTAGAGTAAGAAAAAAGGATACTAGTGAGTGGAACAATAACCAGAACTCCACTTGCAAAATATATCATCAGGTCATTGAGGAAAGTATCAGAACAAGCAAGCTGAACCACCTCATAAAGTTCGCAAAAAAAAATGGTGAATTTCCAATTTTGTGCAAAAAAGAGAGTTGCAAAATCATTAAGCCATGTAACAGAGAGTCAAAGATACTCACTAACCAGGATGTCAGAAGCAGGAGGTCACAAAACTTAGGGTTCATGATGATCAGGTACTGCAATGGGTGACAGATGGCTGCAAACCAGTCATAAGCCATCACAGTCAAGAGGATGTTGTCTAACATCCCAAAAAGTATGAAAAAATACATCTGTATGATGCAGCCTTCATAGGTGATAACTTGACTCTGAGTCTGCATGTTCCACAGCATCTTTGGGATGGTGGTAGAGGAGAAACAGATGTCTGAAAAAGATAGGTTGAAGAGAAAGAAATACATGGGTGTGTGGAGGTGGGAGTCAGTGATAAAGGCCAGGATGATGAGAAGGTTCCCAATGAAGGTGACCAGGTACATGAACAGGAAGAGCCAAAAGAGGAGAGGCTGCAATAGTACCTCTTCTGAGAGTCCCAGGAGGATAAACTCTGAAATACGAGTTTGGTTTCCTGCTTCCATGTAGCCCATGAAACTGCAGAAATAGAAACAGGAACAGTGCAAATTTAGCTAAACGAAGCCATCAAGAAATTAACAGAGAAGGAAGCATGATGTTCTTCAGTAAGTGAAAGTGAAATCATTCAGTCATGTCTGACTCTGCAACCTCGTGGGCTGTAGCCTACCAGACTCCTCCATCCACGGGATTCTTCAGGCAATAGTACTGGAGTGGGTTGCCATTTCTTTCTCCAGAGGATTTTCCTGACCCAGGGATCAAACCGAGGTCTTCCTCCTTGCAGGCAGATGCTTTACCCTCTGAGCCACCAGGGAAGCCGATTGGATAAGTAAATTTAGGCACATCCAAACAATGCACTATGGTGTCACTGAGTCCTCCTGCATCTGAAGCAGTTGATAGGGCCAGCAGAAGCTTCTATAGGATAAATCTATTAGTTTGCTTTCCTCTGAGAATTCCAGTTTTTAGTTCAAGTATCCTAATTGGGTAGCCATGTCTACTGGGATCTCAAGAATGAGCCAGATATGAAGCAGGGAACTTTACAAGTCTTCTTCTATGTGCATGGAGAGAGAGAGAAAATACAGAGAAGGAGAGAGAAATGAAATAGACAAAAAGGGAGGAAAAGAAGCAAAAGACTGTATTTCACTGAAAGAAGAAACGATGGGAAATCACCTTTTTTGGGGTGATAGCATTATTATACATTCATCTTATAGCTCCCTAAATGCCCCCAACAATAATAATATGAATACCCAACTAGATAAATATTTTCAATCTTTATGACCTAAAATTATTCATAGCCTCACATTGCCATTTATCCTCACATTACTATTTATCTGTTTAAATAAAAATCAATAAATAATTTAAATACATATTGTAAAATTGATAGAATTAAAGCAAAACATTTTAAAGCCTTTCTTTCCAAAATCTAGTCACATGGGAAAATATTTTAATAAGCGAAACAGTTATTTTTAAAATATTGCTGAAATGATAGTGAATTCTAGTGATGATTTCAGAAAGAAATTACTTCAATTCCCCACAGTGTTTCCAGAAAGTAGAAGCAGTTAGGATACTTCCTAATTCTGTAAAGCCAGCCTTAATGAACAGAAAACTAGGTAGGCATATTACAGGAAAAGAAAACTGCAGATCAGTATAACTCACAAATATAGGTACAAAGGTCCTCAACAAAATATTAGCAAATCAAAACAAACAATAGAGTGAATTTTATACCAAGACCAAGGAGAATTTATTCCAGGTATGCAGGGTGGGTTCAAAATTTGAAAATAAATGTAATCTATTCCTTCCTTCGGTTAACAATAGTGTTAACTTTAAATTTTGTTAATAACCTCATGTTAATTTTTTAAATGCTAAAAAGAAAATCATTTAATTTACTATGTCAACAAGCTAATGAAGAGAAATCATATCAATTGATGTAAAAAGAGCAGTTGACAAAACCCAAAACACGTTCATAATAATAATAATAAACATGCAGTAGATTGAGTATAGGAACTTCCTCTGTTTTGTACAGAAGGTGTAACAGAAAGCCAACAACTAAAAAACCTACTTGATGGTGAGAAAATGGGGCAAAGCCCTTTCACAAAATTACCTCAGTCCAGTTCAGTTCAGTTCAGTTGCTCAGTCATGTCCCACTCTTTGTGACCCCAGAAATCGCAGCACGTCAGACCTCCCTGTCCATCACCAACTCCCAGAGTTCACTCAGACTCACGTCCATCAAGTTGGTAATGCCATCTAGCCATCTCATCCTCTGTCGTCCCCTTCTCCTCCTGCCCCCAATCCCTCCAAACATCAGAGTCTTTTCCAATGAGTCAACTCTTCACATGAGGTGGACAAAGTACTGGAGTTTCCGCTTTAGCATCATTCCTTCCAAAGAAATCCCAGGGCTGATCTCCTTCAGAATGGACTGATTGGATCTCCTTGCAGTCCAAGGGACTCTCAAGAGTCTTCTCCAACACCACAGTTCAAAAGCATCAATTCTTCAGCGCTCAGCTTTCTTCATAGTTCAACTCTCACATCCATACATGACTGCTGGAAAAAACATAGCCTGACTAGACGGACCTTTGTTGGCAAAGTAATGTCTCTGCTTTTCAATATGCTATCGAGGTTGGTCACAACTTTTCTTCCAAGGAGTAAGTGTCTTTTAATTTCATGGCTGCAGTCACCAGGTATCATATACTTAAAACACAAAACCATAAGTCATCTAGAAGAAAACACTGAGGGAAATCTAGAATGTCTTAGATTTGACAATAAGGTTTTAGGCACAGCACCAAAAGAATAATTCATGAAAAAATAAGTTGTAATTCATTTCTTTAAAAATTTGCTTTGTAAAAGTCACTAAGAGCGACAACAGTCAAGCAGCAATCTTAGAAATAGTACTTGAAAAACATGTGTCTAATAAAGGACTTGAATCCAAATTAGACATAGAACTCAT